>NC_139514.1:119418440-120144829 GCF_947247035.1 Vipera ursinii
TTAGGCCTTGCAGTGGTAATGTTTCCGCCTTGCTAGCATGCACACGTCAATTGGTGCCCAAAGGGCACTTGCTGCGCTCTTTCGCAGTACAGAAAGAAAACTAGAAAGTGGGCAGAGAAGACTAACCAAGACGGCAAAGAGTCTGGAGGCTGAATCGTATGGTGAAGGGTTGAGGGGACCCGTTCTCCACAGCCCCAGCGGGTAGGAGAAGGATGGAAGCTGGTGGCTCCAGGGAACTGAGGAGAAGCTTCCAGCAGGGGGAACGGTCAGTGGAACAGCTTCATCACTGGAGATTTTCAAAAAATAGACTGAACAGCCATTTGATTGGGATGGCATAAGCAGGGGTAGGCAACCTTGGCTCTTTTATGACTCGTGGACTTCAACTCCCAGAATTCCTCAGGCAGCTATGCTGGCTCAGGAATTCTGGGAGTTGAAGTCCACCAGTCATAAAAGAGCCAAGGTTGCCTACCCCTGGCATAAGGGATTGGACTAGAAGACCTCTAAGGCCCTTTCCAGCCCTTGGATTCTATGATAGCCGTGGTTTGTTAGTTCAAGGTGTGAAATTTCTGGGAAAGGGAAGAAAAATACACATGCAGTAATTTTTACCATCCTTTTTTTTTTAAATAGAAAGCTATTTTTGCTGAATAAAATTCATTACAGATAGTCCTGAATGGGAAGACCATACCCGTTTAGAATGAGTTCAAATTTGAACTCATGAATGCTTAGATATTCATTTTATGCGATGCCTGTACTGCTGCAGTCATGATACGGACAAGAGTTCAAGAGGACATAATCAGTAATATAATAAAGCTGCAAAAGTATAATGCAGATCCAGAAAATACTGTATATACCCGATATGCTAGATGACCTCACACTGCGCTCGGACCACATAATGTGCGTCTTTGTGGAGCCAGCCTGGAAAGGGGGGAGGGGCAGCTTTTGGGTCAAGCTGAGTGAACATTTAAGGCCAGGCCTGCTAAAGGGCTGGAGAGCCGAGGAGCTGCAGGGGTCTTCACAAAGGGAGAATGACCCAATTCGAGTCCTGTCTGCAAAGCCCGATACGTGAGAAAATTCTAGAGTGGATCCTAAAGACGGAGTTAATTCAGTGCTTGCCAAGCATGGGTGTGACCTGGTCAAGAACAAATCTCTTCAGTCTAACCTTATCTCTTCTCTTGGCTGGGTCATTTCCTTAGTAGATTGTGAGATGCTACAGATAACTTGACAAAGCACCTGTTACAGGACACCCTGATTAACAGGCTACTTAAGAGGGGCGGGATGCTGAGATGGAAGTGGGGGGGGGGAAATCAAAACTTTTATCTGTGGCTCCTAGTAAAATTGGAGAAAAAGTAGTGAGTGGAAGGAAGGCTGTAAAGTTAAGGAGCATCTTAGATAAATGTGTGGACACGTCTTGAATCCTGAATTCTTCAGTATTTTTTTTGTTAATGACAAAGAAGCAGAAGGAAGAAATTTGGATAGCATAGCCAACCACGCAGAAGACAATTTTTACATAACTATAGTGGGCTGATAATCTCGGAATAAAGTTGGGGAGAAATTAATTGCAGTAAGGAAACGAGCATCAAATGCACAGGTGTAGCGTCGTCGTACAAGTAGTTTTCACTTAACGCCCCTAATTGGGACTAGAATTTTTGTCACTAAGCAAAGTGCTCGTGAGGTGAAACGTCACATGACCCCCACCGCTTGGGGATGGATGGCTCCTCTGGTAGTCCCAGTTGTGGTGGTTAGGGCCTCCCATCCGTCTATCTCACCCCACCTCGGCTGCCCTGCACTTTACCACCCACACCCCAGTCGACTTTTGCCATGTTAGGCTTCAAAGGGGGAATAAGCATATTTTGCACTGGTCAAGGTTTCCCTTGAGTATTTTGTCTAACCCTAAGCATTGCATTGAAGGATTTAGCAAAAAAAAAGCTCAGAGGATGAGAAATTAAATCATAAGAAGAGATATTGAAGGGGTTGGACCAGTTCAGTGGGGATATGATGGCACTCTTCATATACCTGAAAAGATATTGCAAGAATTTGGTCAAAACTCTGTTGTTTCAGAGTGCAGGACATCAAAGCATGCTTTGAAGGTATGGGAAAGCAGATTTCAATGGAATATTACGAAACACTTGTCTTATGGAACAAACTTTGCAAGAGAGATGTCGGGCTTCATTTCTTTGGATATATGCAGACCTTGGATAGCCATCTCTGTGGGACCCTTGAATTTGGATTCTACACTCAACAGTGAATTGGGTTCAATGGCTACTCTAACTCTGATTGTGTGGACATTGGCAAAAATACCATGAATTTAGTTTTTACTAGACAACCTGTGACCCCTTGCGTCATCCTTTCTGAGATATTTCCCTCAACACCTTCAACAACGTTGGAGCTTCTAATGTCCTGCCTTCACTGGAAAAGTTGGGATAGATTCGGAGAGGGTATCTGGCTTGGCCTGTGTAGCAGAGTCAAACATCTGCACAGGAAATGTTTTTATGATATGTCATGAACTGTTTTATGATAATTTTTCTGTCATAACTCATTTTATAAAGTTTCAATTTCACAGGCGCCATGGGTCCCAGACATTGGACACATTCTGAAAATCAACCTATTTGAGGCACCTTGGTTCAAAACATTTTACCCCATAATGTACTATTCTGCCTATTAAAGCTTAGGGGAAGGGAGGTTTTAGTAGTCAATGGATAAGTTGACTTCATCAACAACAACCCTTTTGTAATTAGATCCAGGTAACTTAGAACCTCTAATTAAAATCACAGTAAGCCCACCATAATTACATGTTGCATTGTTCTTTAAACCGGTTTAGATTAGCGTTTCATGACTTAATTCTCCAGTCAACATGGACGTAGCTCAGAAGTCCGGGACATCCACCTATCTAGTAGCTGATTATAGGATGAGGTCCTTAGGGTCCTTCTAACGTGTTCATTGATGCTTGTCGGTTGGATCAACGATTGCTTTCTGTTGGAGAGGCTGGTATTTTGTAGGGCTTTCCCCTACAAAATGGTTTTCAGCCACTGTGACTATCAGATTTGGATAGCGTATTTGCTATCCGTGTATATTCCATACATATTTCAGATGTTTGGAATATTTAGTATTCCAAAAGGGCTGTGGAGTCTCCGTAAGCTGTGGGCTCTGGGTCTATGAATTATCCTCTTCTGATTTATGGATTACGTAGTGAGTTGCTGAATGGAATTTCAGAACTTTCATCCTGAAAGCAGTGGTTGAGTCATTTTTATCCCCATGTGAATATCAGTATTATTTTTTTTAAAAAAACAAACATTGGAAGCTTTATAAAAACAAAAAGCTTTCCGTTGGAAGTGATCAGCCATTCAAATATAAAGCTGTATTTTTAAATGGGAAAAGTGAAGTTGCTTTACTTTTTGGCTGGAAGATGAATGTTTAAATTGTTTCCTAACTTGCACTTGGTTAGATCAATTATTTAACTGCTATAAATACCCTGCAGAATGCACTCTCATGTGTCGAGATAAGTCAAGATTTGTTTGTCAAAGAGTTTGATACAGTTGCTTTGTTCTTTCCTGCATGTAGCCATTGCAGCTCAGCAAAACAATATAATTTTATATTATGTCCTGTTAGTAAATCTAGATACAGAATGAGGCATATACATAGATATCACACAGCAAGATATATCATAGTTGCACACTAGGATTTTTAAAAAAAATTTGACTTTGTACACATATTTCCAGGTAAATGGCGCTCCAGTGTCCTGCAGTGTCTTTCTGCTGCCTTGACCATGTTACTAATGATGGTGGTGGGGAATTCACCTGGGGGGGACCATTTGGGGAGATTTGCACGTTCAGAAATGTGTGCTTATTTGTGTTATTTAAGCTTGTGGCCCTGGGCATGTCTGAACATTGCTGGGATGTTTGCAAGTCTTCCGTCTGGCTAGCTGCCATACAGGCTTGATGGATAGCATCGCTACGGATTTGAACATTTCATACCTAAATCTCCCAGGGTCTGCGTCTGTCCCATCGCTCTCTTGGCCCGGTTACCTGGTGCCCTCCTCTCAGCTTCCAACCCCTGACGCCCGCCCCTCTGGGTCCGCCCAGCAGGCCTTGGTGAGCAGGGATGAAGAACCCTTGGCCAACTCCCCTTAGTCTCTACACTCTCTCTCTCTCTCTCTCTCTCTCTCTCTCTCTCTCTCTCTCTCTCTCTCTCTCTCTCTCTCTCTCTCACACACACACACACACACACACACACACACACACACACACCGATTGCCTTCTTGTTATAAACATTTTTGGGCCTTCCGCCTTTGATGTGTGGAGTTCACCTTGTGGAGATAAGCAGATTTTCGCAAACTAAAAAAATTAAGTTCAGCTTCCATGGTTTTCAGTCCTGAACTTAACATTTATTGCATTTATCAGTTACAGATGATGTAATGGAGACCTGTCCGTTATGCTGGTAGATCAGGATGGTTATAAATTGATTCCTTCATGTGACTAACCAGTCATAACTCAAGGATTATCTGCACAACATTCCAAGTGCAAACCGTCACTAAATCATTCTGCATTTGCATCCTTCTGTTTGTCTTCGACGTTTTATGCCAAAGAATCACCTATCAATCGCCTCCTTGGGATAAAAAATTCTCAGAGGTTTCCCTGGGAATAACACGGAAAAGGCTACGAGGCTGTCGGTTTTACTGGGTTGCCTTATTTCTAAATCCTAGCAGTTTTAATTCCCACGCAAGTTTGCCACTGGCACTCTTTGCAGCTTTTGTGCTACGAACAAGAATGAGTCATTTCTATCCCACATCCTTTAATTTCCTCTCAAGATCAGCCTCTTGTTTATCTGCAGCTTGCTTGTGCCTGGGATGGATTTGGATGGAGTCGCGTTATTAGCAATCGCCCTTAGCTCCCGTATTTTTCTAGACCTTAGATTCTTTCCTGTGTTTCTTAACAGACTTTGCTTTAATGCATCCTACAAAGTTGACAGCCACAACGATGCCTGGTTAACAGGAGTGGATATTCTTCTCTCTCTCTCTCCCCTTCTCCCCAAACAGAATAGGAATAAAATACAGTTCCAAGTAAACAACTCAAAATAATACTTTCTGTCTCTGCTTGTTCTTTTATTGGCAGTCTTCTGCTGTAAACTGTAAAACAGCAAAATGTTTGTACTTGCCCTTTTTCAAACAGCATATTGTCTCGCTCTGAGAATAGCTAGAACAATTCAATATGATTTTTAAAAGTAGGGAACACGAATACTTTACCTTAGAAGTTACGCTGCCTGATCCGTCTCAGAGATTGGGTTTGGATTATATTATTTTGGTAATATCATGCTGCCCAAGCATGCTCAGTACGCAACCTCCAGTACTAATAATACAATTTTGTTCCCTTATTTATGCAGAAATATAATCAATAAGCTGGAAACGTCCGTGATGGATTTCAAAAGCAACTCGCTCTTGCTCCCCAAGAAAGGAGCCAACCACATCAAGATGAAGCCGGTTCCGGAGATCCTGGGGAATCCCACCGGGAGGCCCCCGAGCTGTGAAGTGAGCCGAGAGTGCTCCGTTTACCTGGGCAAGGCCCACCTTTCCGCCACACTACAGGGCGATGTCGTGCCTAAATGCAACGGCCACGAGGCCCTGCCCTTCATCCCCGTGGAGAAGCTCCAAGACCTCACCTCCCGCGTCTTCAACGGGGAGTCGGGAGCGCAGGAGACCAAACTGCGCTTCGAGTCTCAGGACAGCAAGGAAGCCGGGACGCCCCCCAACACTACCCCAGCCAAGAACGGCTCGCCGGAAATTAAACTGAAAATCACTAAAACGTACATGAATGGGAAGCCACTCTTTGAATCCTCCATCTGTGGCGACGGCGTGCTGGAGGCCGCGCAGGCGGAGCCCAACCCGGCCAACAAGGAGAAGAGGAGTAGGAAGAGGAGCATCAAGTATGACTCCCTACTCGAGCGGGGATTCGTAGAAGCGGCGTTGCTGTCCGGCTCGTCCAGTTCCTCCTGCGAAAAGGTACCGCGGGTCCCCTCGGCTCCTTGCGACCGTCGGGCGGTCGGAATTTGCAGTCAGTCGGCTATCGAATTTTCAGATCGCCGCACCGAGGAATCTTTGCTCGGATTAGTGTGTCCGTGGTTTCTGACAGTGTAAAGGCATCCTTGGTCAGCTTTGGTAGCTACAGAATACAGGAAGTCCTCGACTTAATGACAGCTCGTTTAGTGACCGTTCAGCGGCGCTGAAAAATGTGACTTGTGACCGTTTTTCACAGTTACGACCTTTGCAGCCTCCCCGTGGCCACGCGATCAGAATTCGGATGCTTGGCAACTGGTTCACATTTATGACGGTCACAGTGTCCTGGGTTCACGTGATTTCTCCCCCCCCCCCCTTTCAGCGACCTTCTGAAAAGCAAAGTCAGTGGGGAAGACAGAGTCACAGATTACTAACTGGTCAGCTGCGGTGCTTCACTTAACAACTGTGGCCAAAAAAGTCATAAAATGGGGCAAAACTCGACAAATTTCTCATTTAGCGACAGAAATTTTGGGCTCAGTTGTGGTGATAAGTCGAGGACTACCTGTAAGACCGTATAGTTTTCTAGCAGCAATACAGAAGTGGTTTACTATTGCCTTGATTTGGGGTATTTTTTTCAGCTCCCAGGCTGATGCTCTTAACCTAAAATAAACCAAGGGCAGCTGTGGCCCCTTTACAACCCGTGGACTTCAATCCCAGAATTCCTGAGCCAGCCTTTTCTGGCTGGCTGAGGAATTCTGGGAGTTGAAGTCCACAGGTCATGAAGGGGCCATAGTTGCCTACCCCTGCTCTATACTCCCATTGGCTAGCTTTATTAACTGGGGCCATAGTTGCCCACCTCTATTCTAGAGCAGGGGTCCTCAACCTTGGCAACTTTAAGACTTGTGGACTTCAACTCCCAGATTTCTGGCTGAGGAATTCTGGGAGTTGAAGTCTACAAGTCTTAAAGTTGCCAAGGTTGAGGACCCCTGCTCTAGAGGGTGTGCATCCATTTCCAGAATCATTTAGGTCCCCCCTCTTTATTTCTCCCATCTGGTACTCCTTGTGTGGGTGTGAATGGTAGGATGTTCTTCACCTGGTTCTGCTCTTCTGGAAGAGGAGGGATGGGGTCCAGAGTAGATGAAAGAACTGTCCAGAAGATTTAGAAGCGATTGTGACTTCGGGTTATGCTGCTTGGAAGTTATGAAAGAGTTGTATCTTGCGCAGTGTTGCTTCTTTTTTCTTTGTATACATTGAGCAAAATTTGCTTTAAACATTGTGAAAATGAGAAAAAAATAGCTTTCAAATCAGAGAATAATAATGCTGAACCAGAACCAATCATGTTAATAGTGTACTATTGGATGTTGAAAAGGTTTGGATTCAGATATTTTGATGTATTTCTGGCTATTTTTAGCAATATGATGCTTGTCCTGCTGCTCTGCTGGTCATTTTTCTGTCTATACATTGGTGATCCTGGAGGAAAGGCTGGTAACATTTCTCCAACCACTTGCAATCTTTATTTCACTCTTGAGATTATTCATTGCAACTGCCTGCAGAGCGTCACTGAAAAAGGTAGAATGATTTTGAGTTTAAAAATAAAGTGTTCGAATAGAGTCAAGGAGAAAAAAAAGTGCAGGAATTATTTTTGTTCTGGTGTTAGACGCCAGTCATTGCCACGTGTCCAGATTTCGAACTTAATTCCTTATCTTGCAGCTACCGTACATTAATTTTCTAGTCTACAAAGTTTGTACTTCTCACTCCCTACTTTTGCAGCTATTTGGAGATGGCGCCCTTGACACGTTCCTAAGTTTTGAAAAGTATTCTTGCTTATAAAAAATGGGATTTCAATATAAATATATTAGTATTAGAAAGCATGAAAGGACACCACGAGGCAGAATAAATATGGAAGGGAAGGAAATTTATTTATTTAATTTTTATACCGCCCTTCTCCCGAAGGACTCAGGGCAGTGTACAGGGCAATAAATATCAAAATACGAAATACAAAAGTTAAAAAACATTAAATAATTATGCCCGATATGATACATTAGTTAAAATCCATATTCAAACCCCAAACCCATCAGGCCAGGCTGGCTTGTTCAAATAAATAAGTTTTTAGATCACGTCGGAAGGAGTGAAGGTCGGCGGCCATCCGGAGCTCAACCGGTAAGCGGTTCCACAGGTCAGGCGCACCCACAGAGAATGCCCTCCCCCTGGGGGCCGCCAGTCGTTATTCTCTGACCAGTGGCACCCTGAGGAGGCCCACTCTGTGGGAGCGCACTGGACGGGGGGAAGTTGACGCCAGCCGCAGGTGTTGCCGTAGGTAATCCGGACCCATGCCATGTAGGGCTTCACCAGCACCTTGAAATGCTGGGGTGGCACATCTGGATGTCCTGGCAAGGCTTCCTTCCGTCCCAGTTTGAACCACAGCTGATGCCAAATCCCGCCACCCCTGCCTGGAGGTCAGAGATAATGAAAGCTGCGGTTGATTAATCCTCATCAGTAAATAGTCTTGATTGAATGCACGGCTTCCTATGGCATACAACATTAAATACGTGGGGATACGTAATATTAAATATATGAGGGATACATGTAGAGTATGGTCATAAACCTAAGTCAGTGCAATGCTTTTGTACTATGAAGGGGTGGATTTGGCGCACACACACAAAACTGAAATTCCCTGCAGAATGCCATTCTCCTTTGTCTGCTCCGTCCCTGTTCAGGACAGGACCCAGTTAGAATTCCCAGGGTTCCACTTATTTTTAAGTTCAGAGTACCCCAAATGTAGGACAAAGCAGAACATTCCTCAACTGCCCTCTTGAGAACCTGCTCTTGACGTTTGTATCAAAGGAGGGTTTGTCCCAAAGGTGCTCTTTGGTCCGGACCGAACCAAGAAAGTCCCATTTTCTTTTGAAAAAGCACTTTTGGGGCAACCATGACCTGGATGACTGAGAATCTCCGAAGACAAAGTAGGGCTTTGGTCTTGTGTAAAACGGAGCTCTGAGGACTCCCTTTGCGCCTTTCTCCAGAAATTCTCTGTCAGGCCCCTCAAATACATGCTAAGCCCAACAGGGCAAGCCCAAATGTCATTTCTGGCTAAGGAGAAAAGAGTTGCCTTGTAATTTTAGACATATCGTATCTGGGTAAATTTTATTGGGATAGGAACTGTTTTGGTTACTTAATAATAATAAAGTTGGAAGGGACCTTGGAGGTCATCTAGTCCATCCCCCTGCTCAGGCAGGAAACCCTACACCATTTCAGACAAATGGCTGTCCAGTCTCTTCTTAAAGACTTCCAGTGTTGGAGCATTCACAGCTTCTGGAGGCAGGTTGTTCCGCTGGTTAATTGTTCTAACTGTCAGGAAGTTTCTCCTTAGTTCCAGGTTGCTTCTCTCTTTGGTTAAATGACGTACTCAAAGAGATTACCTGTCAGTGCTAGATATTTTGGCTGTTTCCAAGACCATATTCCATATGGACCATATGGTAAAACTGGACCTTAAGAACCGTGTTATGATGATTTGGGTTGTTTCTCTGAGCCCATCTCCAGGAGGTGTAAAGCTGTTGGACCCCTAAAATGGTAGCCCACAGGCTTTCAGACGCGTCCATCTCGCCCCATGCAGCGTTCAACATCTTCTGAAATGGTTCTGCTTGCTAGAGATTGGAGCGTCACTAATAAGTTCATGAAGCTGAGGGCCATTCCTTCTTGCTGACCGATTCCCAGGAAGCAATCGGCAGCGTTGAATGCTGTCCACGTTTGAGAATAAGTTGCATGAGGGAGAACACTTGGAACAGTCAAGACATGAAAGAGATGCTGTAGGAAATTAGATTTTGGATTTGGGCTTGTTTGGGTGGATTTGTACTTGGAATGTATTTGTATTCGGAGACTGGAAATAGAATAGGAATAGAATAGAATGCAGAATAGAATAGGAATAGAAAAGAAAATAGAGTAGAATAGAATAGAACAGAGCTGGAAGGGACCTTGGAGGTCATCTAGTCCAGCCCCCTGCTCAAGCAGGAGAACCTACACCATCTCAGACAAGTGACTGTCCAGTCTCTTCTTAAAAACCTCCAGTGATGGAGCACCCACAATTTCTGGTGGCCAGCAGTTCCACTGGTTGATTGTCCTCACTGTTAGGAAGTTTCTCCTTAATTCCAGGTTGCTTCTCTCTTTGATCAGTTTCCAACCGTTGTTTTCTCGTCCTGCCCTCTGGTGCTTTGGTTAATGACCCCCCCCTCTTCTTTCTGGCAGCCCCTCAGATACCGGAAGACTGCTTTCATGTCTCCCCTATTTCTTCTTTTCTTTAGACCAGCCAAACCCAAATCTTGCAGCTGTTCTTCGTATGTTTTAGTCTCCAGGCCTTGGATCATCTTAGTTGCTCTTCTCTGAATTTTTTCCAAATTCTCGTGGTTTTGAACACAATGCAGAGTTAACAGGTTGCCTGTAAATTCACTGCTGTTTGTAAAACCTTTGTTAGAGGAAAGTTAGATTTAACAATAAGCGTCTCTTGGTGTCTTCCACCTTAAATGTGGCAATGTGCATGTGCTTTTCAGATACTGTTGCTGTGGTGTTGGCAGTTCAGTTTCTTCGATGGAAACAACTAAGCAGCTTTGATTTTTAAGCTTGGCAGATTTCCAAAAATGTGCACTGCACACCTCCATTCGTTAGAAGCCTTAAGCTGGAGAAACATCTTGACAAGCTTCCTGCTTATTCGGGACTGTTATGGTTTGTCCATGCATTTCTTGGCAACAAGATAGGGTCCACTTTCTTCAGGGCAATGGAGCCCAATCCTTAACCCCGTTATGGGTTACTCCTAGCTTCCCCCCAATGCATTTGACGTATTGGTGCCATTCTCAGAATGATTGCAGCTGCTGAGCCCTCGTAAGGACGGTCATCACCAAAAGGACTCCAGATGGGTCTCTGTAACATCTGGAGAAACGTAGGTAGAACTGCAACGTCAAGGATTCCATTTATCTTAGGCATTGGCTAATTTAAAGCCATAACTCACCTTGAACGTTCCTATCTGGAGAAAAGTATACGGCCCCAAATCCTTAATTCCACAGAAGCCAAGTGAAGAAGCTCTCTTCTTCTTAAGATACGCAGGGAGCCCTCGACTTAATGGCCACGATTGAGCCCAACATTTCCATTGCTAAGAAGGGCAGTCGTTAAGTGAGTTTTGCCCCATTTTACGACCTGCCTTACCACAGTTGTTAAGTGAATCACTGCAGTTGTTAAGTTAGTAACATGGCTGTTAAGTGAACCTGGCTTCCCCATTGACTTTGCTTGTCAAAAGGTTATAAATGGCGATCGTGTGATTCCCGGGACACTGCAGCCCCCGTAAGTACAGGCCAGTTGCCAAACCTCTGAATTTTGACCAGATGACCGTGGGGATGTGGCCTCGGCCATGTGAAAAACGGTCGTAAGTCCCTTTTTTTCAGTGCCGTTGTAACTTCAGTCACCAAATGAATAGTTGTAAGTCGAGGACAACCCGTAGGCCAGGGGTCCTCAACCGCGGCAACTTTAAGACTCGCGGACTTCAACTCCCCGAATTCCTCAGCCAGGAAGCTTTGCTGGCTGAGGAATTCTGGGAGTTGAAGTCCACGAGTCTTAAAAGTTGCCGCGGTTGAGGACCCCCGCCATAGGCCACCTTTTCATTCCTGAAGCTCAGACTTCACCTGATCCTTGAAGATCAGAGGGTTTTGCGTAGCGTTAGAAGCCAAGTCCTGCCTGCCTTTCTCACCTGTCTTCCTAACCGCCCAGAGTACTCAAAGGCTGCATGCATTCGGGCTGGAGATTAAGACTGAAGGCCGTAGTGCTGATCTGAATAAGTGAAGGTGCTTCATTGTTGGTCAGCTGTAAAAGTCTTCTCATTGCCAGAATCTGGGTCTCTTCTCTTTCCCCCTCCCCTCCCTAAAGTTTTCTGCCCAAGAAGACTCCCCTCTGGCGGCCAAGAAAGAGGACCGAACGCAGGTCTTGAAGTACGGCGTGGGAGACGTGGTCTGGTCCAAAGTGTCCGGCTATCCGTGGTGGCCTTGCATGATCTCCACTGACCCTCTTCTCCATCACTTCACTAAGCTCAACGGTAGGTCCTTCGGGGGGGCAGGGGGCCCGCTTGGCTCGGTTGCAGACAGCGGCCCACCAAGCCAAGTATTAAAAGCAAGAGAACTCAGCCAATAATCCTTCATTCGCCACAGTTGTGTTGGTTTTAACTGCAGCCCACCAACACTCAACACTGCAAAACTAGGCAGCTTTCTGAAGACGGCCTCGCTGACCCTCGCAAGGTCATTCGTGAAGACCTCAATCGTGTATCGCGTGGGGGGGTGGTTTTGAAATACGCCAAAGAGTGGGAGAAGCCATTGCTTCAAGCCTACATTGCTTGAAAGATGGAGGCTTGGAAGTGGGCCAGTTCAGGTGTTTGTTAATTAAATCACCTCTTTCAGAAATGGTTTGGTTTTGCTCTACCTCAGGGGTCTTCAAACTTGGCGCTTTTACGACTTGTGCAAGTCCACAAGTCATAAAAGGGCCAAGTTTGAAGACCTCTCCTCCACCTTAATAAGCCTACACAGCCAAAATGGACAATGCCGGCTGGATTCATTCATTCACGGTAAATTTTATTTTGCTTTATTAGCTTGTTGAACAAGCTGTGGTTCTGCTGAATCCATACACGGCGCTAAGCCAGGATATAATTCATCACCAGAATGGCAGCTCAGCAAGCCAAGAGTTTTATGTTATACTGTGATAGGTGGGACCCCTTCTCAACCTGGTTATTCTTCAAATGTTTGGATTTCAGCTCTCAAAATGCCACCTCCCTCCTGGCTACGGCCACGAATAGAGAAAGCCACCCACATCTAGGATGCCAAGCTGGTGTTGAACAACTGAACTCAGCAGGAATACTGGGGGGGGGAAATTAACTTCATACAGTCAAGTGTTATTTCATCTTTGCACATGGCTCTGTTACGCTAAGACCCTGACTTGGTTGAATGTGCTGTCTATGTTTTCAGGACAGAAAAAGAGTTTTCGCCAGTATCACGTACAGTTTTTTGGGGATGCACCAGAACGAGCCTGGGTGTTTGAAAAAAGCCTTGTCACGTTCAAAGGAGAGGAGCAGTTTGAGCAGTTGTGCCAGGAAAGTGCAAAGCATTCCATTAGCAAGGCAGAGAAAATAAAGGTAAGGTTTCTGTGTCTGCTCTTTGGGGCTTGCTAATATTTGGGCTACGTTACCTGCTTGCTCGTGGCATCTTGTTATGCATTGATAATGAATGGAGAAAATTAGCTTTGTCGAGATTCACCAGGTAGGGCTTTTCTGTTTTTAATCTAAATTACCTCTTTTTCTTAACGGGTTTTTTCTCCCCCCCCCCCCTGCAGATGTTAAAACCTGTTTCAGGAAAACTGCGTCCCCAGTGGGAGATGGGGGTCAAGCAGTCCAAAGACGCCTTGTCCATGTCCGTGGAGGACAGGAAGGCTAAATACACCTTCATTTACATCAGGGGCAGGCCAGTCCTCAACCCCCAAGTGGCGAAGGAAGCCGGACTCGTAGTTAAGTCTTTGGAAGAGATGGATAAAATTTATTCGGACGAAGACCTTTTACAGACTCTGAAATCGAGCAAAGAATATGACGTCCCAGCCAAAAGGGGGAGAAGGACCAAGTCGCTTTGCGCAAGTGATTCGGAAGACTTCGGCCCCAGGCCTGTCCAGAGCACCCCTTCCGGAAGAAGCCCGGAGGAGAGAGGAGGCACGGGGGGGTCCCCTTTCGGTCGGAAGAAAGCCATTGCCTTCGCTCCCCGAAACCGAAAGAGCGATGGGGTCCCTCAGTTCCTGGTCTTTTGTCAGAAGCACCGAGATGAGGTTGGTGTCTTCAGAATTCGTATCGTGACGCTTCATCCTTTTTCAGGTGTCTGGATGGGTCCCTTAGAGCAGAGGCCCCCCCAACCTTTTGGGCACCAGGGACCACCGCTTCCGTGGAGAGAGGTTTTTCCACGGACCGGGGCGCGTGTGGTTTTGTGTGCTGCCTGCATCCTGCGGATGGATGGGGCTTGGCTTGGTTGTGCGGCCCGGTGGCTGGCATGCCGTGGCCCGGTACCGGTCCACAGACCGAGAGTTGGGAACCCCTGCCTTAGAGTCACAAAGTGCGACACCTGTGTGTCTTCTCCTCGCGCACTTGACACTCATCCAGGTTCTCAGAAGCTTTGCCATAATTCTGTTGGGCGGCTTCTCCCGCCTGCTTAAGATAGCAAATCTGTGAGTGAGTTGAGTCTAAACGGAGAGGCTGTGAATACTGACCCTCGCGTGATTTTGTGTGTTGGGAGGGGGGGGAGCCCTCAGGATTTTGGAACTGGGTCATAAGTACCTCTGGGGCGGTCTGTCCTGACTTCAGATAGCCACTAAACGAGCAGTTGTAGGTCAGGGCCACCTGTGCCGTGTGGCTTTACCTGCCAGTTGCAGGTGTTCATGATGTTTTTGTACCCCTGAAATCAAGCGGGGGGCCTTGTTGTTTCCGGCTGAAGAATTCTCAGTGTCTCTGTCTGTTCTGTTCATGGAGTTTCAGGACCTTTCAGGCAGGCAGAAAATCTGGGTCCTCTAGGAGAATTGAAAGGTTTTTAATTTTTTAAGAAAAAACACTTGGAGAAAACTAGACCGTTTGTCTTACTTATATGCAGGTAGTCCTCAATTTACAACAGTTCACGTAGTGACCATTCGAAGTTACAACGGCACTGAAAAATGTGACTTGTGACCGTTTTTCATAGTTACGACCGTTGCACCATCCCCAAGGTCACGTGATCAAACTTCGGACGCTTGGCAACTGGTTCGTACTTACGACGGTCGCAGCATCGTTCAGGGGTCACGTGATCCCCTTTTAATAGGCACAGTCAGTTGCGGAGCCACTTAACAGCCGTGTTACTCATTGAACAAGTGCGATGATTCACTTAACAGCTGTGGCAAGAAAAGTCATAAAATGGGGGGGGACCCGAGGATTATCGGCAACTGAGATTAAGCATTCTTGGGGTGAGTCCGTGTCCATCCTAACGGGGGATTCTCCATGGTTGTCCTTTTCCAAAAGGCAAGTGGACTTTCTTAATTAGTTTTTTCCCACGAAGACGTTCTGCTTCCTTGAAGTCATAAGGGAAAAACCGGAAAAATCCAGTTGCCTTTTGGAAAAAGCGCCTTTGGGACACGTCCATCGTGCAACAAAAATAAAATAAAATAATAGGTGAATAAATGGAAAACGAAAGGTGGAAAACAAGCCAGGAGCCAACTTGAAAGGGCAGGCCTCTGGGTCTTTCTCCGCCATCGACTCTCGTGTCTTTCTTACGTCCAGGTGGTCTCTGAGCATCCCGATGCGTCGAGCGACGAAATAGAAGAACTGCTGGAGTCACAGTGGAACATGCTAAGTGAAAAACAGAAAACACGCTATAACACAAAATTTGCCCTAGTGACCTCTCCCAAATGTGAAGAAGACACTGGTAAACGTAAAACTGTGCTCGTATACTCTAACTAAGTTTAATATATGTAGCCGTGTTTAATTAAGCACACAATTCACAGCCTGTAGGGAAGATCAGCTTTCACTGTTTCTGTCTCTAATTTTGGGATGTTGTGCCGATGAGCAGAGAATGCAGTCCTTTTCTTCTTTTTCTTTTTATTTATTTAAACCAGAAAAGTTAATAATGTCTACATTTCTTGCTCATTGTTCTGCGAAGTTGCTCTGTGTAAACCTGTTGTAGATATGCTGGTGTCTCGTTCCCTTCCTGCCTCCAAGCAGCCGCCGCCTGTATCCCTGTCAGTGAAATGGGAATTAAGGAGATGGAAAGAAATTAAGCTAGAATTTAAATTAAAGACGTTCGCTCCGAGTGTAACTCTCCTGTCTAAAGTTGAAGTGGAGGTTGATTCCGTGTCCCTGTGTTTGCGATAATTAAGGCCGTGTGGATGTTCAAAGACACCCAACGCTTAAATGTGTCCAGGACAGACAGGGTGTAGCTAGTGGTGGGGAATATTATTTGAATCTGCAGGAATCTGGCCAGATCTCCATCTTTATAAAGCATTTAGCTATAGATTTGGAAGAGTTGATATGCCTAAAGGCAAAAAAAAATAAAAATAAAAAGCCATATTTTTTGTTTCTCGGTATTAATATTATAGTCTGTATAATGTTGTTGGATTGTGACAGAAATTTTAAGATAACAGGTTGCTGCTTTGGACAATGAGAAGAATGAGAGTGTGTTGGAAAGGTTTCTCAATTTTGGACAAAATGTATTAAAACTGTAGTCAGTTTTGTTATTTGTGTGTGAAATGACAACTTGTGGGGAAAGTTGAATGCTTTGTCTCGATGTATAAAATATGTGGGTGTCGATTTTAAAAGCAAACAAGACTACACAACATTCTGTATCTCTCAAGGTTCAACCGCGAGGAGCATGAGCAAGGCCACACGTAAAGTCTTTCAAGGATCACGTAAACGAAGATCAAGATCCAGAAGTAATTTAAATTTGTGCTGTGTAATATTGATTTTAAACTAAGTAACCCTTAAGTGTGCCTTTCATGTAACTGCTCAATCCTGCCTTTTTCTCAAGATGTTGTGCTCCTTCAGTTTTAGCGTTTTTATGGATCTTGAATTAAATATTTGAGTGCTGTAGTACAAAATTCTGTCCAGCTTTATGGAGGTTTCTTCTTACGATCCAATTAAAATGAATCTTGCTTCCTCAGTTTGTTACACCTCTGTAAGATGACTTTCAGACCTGGGCATATTTAGGGATCCGTTTTTGCACGTCGATATAGTTATGTCAAAATCTTGGCCTAGGCCACAGCTTTTCCCAATAATCTTAAACTTCACCCTTGGCGTGTGGAAACGAACAGTTATCCACACGTTTTTAAAAGAAACATGTTGTAGGATAGTAAGATGTGTTTTGAGGCTTGAAAATTTAATTACCAGCAAAAGAATATTGATTTTTCCCCCAAAACATTTGAATGAAGTTTTGTAGCTCCAAATTAAGTAATAGCAATTTGGTCCTAGGCTAAAAAGTATACTTGGGGAATAATGAACAATAATTAGAAAGTTTTGTTATGATCCAATAGGGGATTTTGGGGATAGGAAATAGAATCTTTACATACAAAGGAGAATTGGTGAAATAAGTTGTATAAACTAGTTGTGATCTTCTCTCTTAAAGTTTTTAACATTGAACTTTATTATTTCAAATGGGTTTAATTCAGACCCACTGGTTTCAGGTATAAATATGCGAGGTACCTAAAAACCTTTTTCCCCCACTGTCTTTGTCTAAAATATTCCTCCCCCCCACCTACCCTTGGTCTTTATATGAAACAAATTCACTTTAATACATGTAATTGCTTTATATTTTCCAAGCCTTAAGGTGATGGTCTATCGCATAATTTCAGAAAATGGGATAATTGCTTTATATAACACTAGTGCGCTTTTAAAAGAAGTTACTTCAGAAGAAAAAACTTCCGGTTGTAGATCCATTATAAATTGAAAGGAGAAATTAAAATTAAATGTACAGATAGGCGTAGGATGTTTTCGTATATAAGATCAGCTCTCGTGGGTGTGTAGTGCAAAGCTAGTTTTAATAAGAGAAGGTGGGAGTCACAAGATGTTTAAGGTTAATAAACATTAGCAAGCTGTATTAGAACAGTAACATAACTGCTTTGGTTCGAGATAATTTCTGCATGAGCTTTAAGTTTCCCCATCCCTACTCCAAGGTAACTTATATGGAAATAAAAGGAAACCTGTAAAGAGGACAAGGAAAACCACGGAAGATTTCGAAGTTCAAGAAGCATCTAGAAAAAAGCTGAGAATGGATAAGAAGAACTATCAGGAGGTAACTATGTTCTTGGCTTACACTCTAATGGCAACCGAGGGGATTGTTATTCGACTTCGTTTTATCAAAATAACATTCTGCTTCACTGGAGCAGGTGATTTAATGGATGGGGTGATCAATGGATGGATCGACAAGTGGTTAACCAGAGAGCTCATTTCAAAACATCGAAATAGGCAGTGCCCATAAAAGCTTTGATTTTATATTTGTGGGTCTGTTTGCTGAATCTTTCCGCCATGATAGTAGAGGTACAAGCGAACAGCTGAGAAAGGAAGTCAGCTGCGTCTTTGGGGGGGGGGTTTCCATCTGGAAAAGGGGGATAAAACGCCCTTTCATCTGTACTTTTCAGATGGCCAGTCTCACTTTTTTTTTCATCTTGAACTAGTTGTTTATTTGCATCCAACACTTCACATATTTAGGGTCAAACAAATTGATTAACAGGTGCGGAAGCAACAGTTCATGTATGCAGAAATGTTACAAGATCCAGTGGAGTTAAGATATTTGTGCAGGTAACCCTTGACTTACCACCATTCATTTAGTGAGCATTTGAAGTTACAACGGCAACGAAAAATGTGACTTAGGGCCATTTTTCACACTTTGTGAAAAAGGACATCCCCACGGTCACATGTTCAAAATTCGGACCCTTCGCAACTGGCTCATATTTATGACGGGGGCAGCCTCCTGGGGTCATGTGGTCCCCTTTTGTGACCTGACAAGCAAAGTCAATAGAGAAGGCGGATCCACTTAACAACCAGGTTACTAACTTAACAACTGCAGTCATTCACATAACAACTGTGGCAAGAAAGACCGTAAAATGGGGCAAAACTTAACAACAACAGAAATTTTGGACTCGGCTGTGGTAAAGACTCCCTGAGTAGTTATCCTCATTTTTTGAATGCCTATTTTGTGAACTCACAAGCAACGTTATTAGCACTTAGAAATATTGTGTTTTTCCTTCTTCTTTTTTTTAATACCTTCACCAGTAAGGCATGTCGACTGTTGTTAAAAGAAACATGGACATTAGGTCCTAAAGCTGATATGTTACTTCAGCTACTGTAAAATAGTTGCGTGCAGCATACTTTATTGGCCCCGAACTAACAAATTCCCGAGTAGATTGCAGCTTCCATTCATGTTCCCTCGTCTTAATCCGCGGGGAGGGAGCGGAAAGGCCCACCTGTCCAGGCAACACTCTGGAACTGAGGCGGGGGGACGCTTGTGCTCGCTGGGACACGGGGTCGCTCCTGCCTTTTCATCGCTCGGAGATATTGGCACATGCCAAGCAGGGTGTCTTAACCCCGTGGTCTTGCGGTTGCCACTGTTGAGTAGTCGCCCCAACTAACCCACGTTGTCCGGGAGACCTTCCCTTACGTCCTTGAACGGAGCAACAGGAATGAGCCCTGGGTTGGCTCCTTTCTGCCAAAAGTCACAGATCTGGTTGCTTCTGCACAGGGGATGACTTGATGAACTGCTTTTGCAGGTAAGCTGCCTGCCCACAGGTATCTATGAACGGATGGAGTTTAAAAAAAAGAAGAAACCAACGCCCTTTGCGCGTAACTTCCCAGCCACCTCATAGGAAACTTGGATAGCAACGCTACCGTTGGCCAGGCAGACCTGCGACTGCTTTTGGGAACAGAGTTTAAGTTGTAAGTCGAGGCACCCGTGTGGCCAGACCCAATTTTACAACCGACAAGCCACCGTCTCGTGACCGCAGGATGCCGCAACTAGTCGTAAATATGAGCCTGTTTGCCAAGCATCCAAGATGCAGCTGTTAGGGTGAGGCGTGACGTTTTGACAGCTGGAAATGATGTAAAGAATGTCCTAACTCTGAGTGATCAACCACTTGTCAGTCAACCGCTACCTGTAGTCATAAGTCCTTTTCTATTGGAGGTGCTGCTATTAAATTTGTTTTTAACCTTCAAGTAAAACTAATCTTTGCTTAGTAACCTATTTTTTTCCAAACTTACACCCGGTCAGGTAACTAAAGCACGTGTTCAGCAAAAGATGGTTCCCCAGTGGGAGTTTTAAATGGATGCTCTAATTAGTCCTATCACAGAAGTCTTAAAAGTGCTAACTTTAAACACGTTGTTTTAAAATTAAATGACTGCTTTAATAGATGTATTTTTATTTACAGTCTGTTTCAATGAGGTGATTATTTTCTTCCTGTATTTATGTAAATTAGGAAGGCTCTTATTTTTGTTATTTCATTTTCTCTCTTCCTTCCCCCCCCCCTTTTTTTTTAATAACAGAGGGAGAGGAGCAATGACAAAACAGCAAAAACAAACTTGGCTAAAGTCACAGAAACCTCACAAAAGAAGCCGTCAGGTAACGTAGTCCGAACAAGCTTGATGCGTCTTCTAACATGAACCAGGTTCTGTGTTCCGTGGTTTAAAGTGGATGCTGAAATGTGGAAAAATAAACGGTGGCCCTGTTTGAATGCTGCTGTAAGCTTGAGAAGCGGGACACACGCCTTTTATTTGTTGAAGGTGGGGGTCCTAATTGTTACCCCTCCCCCACTAACTCACAAACCAGTCAGGAAGGGATGGGAAAGCCCGGCGGGATTCTTAGAATTGGTAAGTGGAATTCTGTTCTGTAACTAGATGGACAGACAGACAGAGATTGGTTGGTTGGTTGGTTGGTTGGTTGGTTGGTTGGTTGGTTGGTTGGTTGGTTGGTTGATGATAGAGACAAATAGACATATGGAGACAGACAAACATAGACAGATGGATACATATAGATAGGCATAAGCATAGACACACGGTTAGAGATAGATGGATAGATTAGATTGATGACAGACAAGACAGATATCCACCGAGTGCTACTGGCCTTATTTCCAGCTGTGTTTTTTAAGCCTCACTGAGGAAGCTAGGCAATTAAATGTAGTCTGGTTTAATGTAAGTAGTATTAGTCCCCACGAGTATTTAAAAAGCTCTGACCTTGTAAAATTGATTTGCAAATCTACTATAGAAACATCAGTAATAAATTATTGACCAAATCCATCCAGGTCACATCTTTAGAAAAAAGATGGGGATACCAATGGAACGCTAGATTGCAAACATGCTACGTGCATTGTATCTTAACTCTTCTTGTATTTCTAATTCCATGCCGTGGGGATCTCAAAAGAATATTCTGAATTCTTGATACATCAGTCAGGCAATGTTGACTTCAAGGAGAGACCCTGGGGACTCTTGAGTTCACTTTGTAAACCAGAATTATTTTACCACAACGGCAGGTCTCTCAGATGCATATAAGCCACTGAAGAAACGGAATCGGGCCCCGGGACCAGAATCTTCACATCTCCCTTATAGCAAAAGCTCATCTCCTTCAGCGTCCTTAACTGAGAATGAGGTAAAATACAAATGAACAATGGGAGGCAGATAAAAAATATGCAAGCAACTTAAATTTGGTTTCTTTAAACAGTGGAAAGAAATAACCTTTGAAACAGGATTCATTCGTTGTTATAAAAACCTCAGTTCACCTTTCTCTGTAGATACGGTGTGTGTTGTGATTCAGGGTCAGCCTGTGGGTTCGGCAGTTGGGTCGGACAACGACTCAGAGGAGGAGGGGGTTGTTGAAGATCTTGCTGATGATAGCCCTCAGGCAGGCCCCTCCCACTTGGTCACCATGGAGACCCAGCTGTGTGAGCCTGACAGTGTGGATGAAGATGACCCACAGCTGGCCCTGTTCAAGGACTCCCGACGCAGGAGGCAGTCAAGTAGGAGCAAACAGAGGAAGGCTGTGGGGCTTCTCGGAAGGAGGCAGAGAGAGGCCACGCCCTGAACTCTTTATAAAGGGAATGTTTGGGGAGGGCTGGTTTGCTGAAAGCAACCGCTCAGATAGTGTTTCAAAGCTCCGGTTCGTGTCTTGTTTGTTTGTTTTTGTAATAAATTTGGCAGACGTATTCCAGCCTCTTGCCGTCTGTAAAGGGGTTGCCTTTTCTGCAAGGCCGGTAGCAGGCTGGTACAGAACAGTGTGGTAAGTCTATCTCTGCAGGAGAAAGAGGAAAGGTTGGGTGAGGACTTGACTGTGTGCTTCATGCCAGCTTTTCTGAATTTTGGTTCCACGTAGTATTATGAGACATTAAAGTCGGGTACTGCGAGGATTTTAAATATGGAATAGGCCAAGGAAATGGAGGCCATCCAACTATCTCAGATACCAAGTCTAAATTTGTGGTGCTGGCTGGGACTACTTCAGACTCTCCAAAAGCTGCTTAATGCCAAATATTTCAACCAAAGCTTTTCTTAAAATGCTTAGGAAGAAGCACTTCTGCCCAAAACATAAAACATTCAGAAGTTAATCGGGCCCCGTTGGCACAGTTAAACCAAGGTGAAACAATGTTCAGCTCAGCTCAGATCACAAGCAGTATAAATGAGAGGAAAATGCCTTGTTCTGGTTATTGGGATTTTTTCCTCCTTAAAATCCATTCAGACTCTGCAAGGCTTGGGACAGGAAGGAGAAAATTTGGGGCTTTGGGGCCGGATGTGGTTGTGCAGGTCACGCCCATCAGCTACTCAATAAACTGAACATTTTCCTCTTGAGTCCTTCGACTTTAGAGCCCCACGCAGTCCTGAGGTGCATGCTCACACGGTGCGGACCTTTTGTATATGGCAACCTCAAAGCTCAGAGCAACACAATTGCAACACACAGTGCAAGCCTTTCTACAGGTGGTCCTCAACGGTCGCTTAGCAACCATTTGAAGTTACAACAAAGCCCGAAAAGGGTGTTTACGACCTAGATGGCCGCCTTCCTCCACCCTGACCACATTTTGGGAGCTTGGCAGCCTCTCCCCCGCGCCCCCCATTACGGCCATTTGCAGAATCCTGCAGTTACAGGACCACAATTTATTACGTTTTTGCTAGAAATTGGACTTTACTTCCAATCATCATCAAAAAACGCCCCATGGTAAACAATGGGTTCACTTAACTGTGGCACTCATTTTAATGACCACCACAAAAGGGTCATAAAATCTGGTTAGCACGAATCGACTCCCCTTCGTGATCACTGGTAACAAACATGGATTAGGGCAATGGGACAATTTATCATATAGCATAAAGCAGTTTCTGCTGCGAGATCCTTCTGTCACATTTATTTATTTTATTTATTTATTTATTAAATTTGTATACCGCCCTTCTCCCGAAGGACTCAGGGCGGTGAACAGGGCAGTACATATCAAAAACAAGATACAAAAATTAAAAACAATTAAACAAAATGCCCACGAATAAAACACATTAAAAAACACATTGCCCAAGAGAACGCAGCAATCAGTAAAAAATGGATGGCCAGTGTAGAGTAGAGGTATCCCTCAGCTTGCTTAGTGACCGTTTGAAATTACAACGGAAACCTAAAAAGTTACTGAGGACCCAGATTCGAAATTCTGACCACTGGCTCTGTCACCTGATTGTAAAAACTGCCCATAGGAACCCATGGATCCCCTCAACAACCGCTCTCTTAGTATATAACTTGTAGTAGACTGCAACTAACTTCCACGGTATCCAAGCCAGCAGATTCAGATGTCCACATTGTAGACCTACAAGTGGTGTGGCCTTCTCCACCAGCCACGCGTCCATCTTCCAACCCCTTGATTCTGTCAGTCAGAGCCTCCGTTGCGCTGCATTGATTTGAGACGGCAGAGTAACTGGCCATTTCGGCATAAGAGCTACAGTGCGATGGTCCACCTCAAAGGAGAAGACGGAAGGGATTGAAACTGAGCAATCCTTCACTTCATGAGGCGGAATTCTAAGTTCATCCACAAGGAACTAAGCTCATCAGCAGAGAGCCACCGCTGTCTCAGCTGCGTGACTTTCCTCCGTATGTCATCCATGAACCCAGGCAGCTGTGCGTGTGATCAGACCAGGACTGCCCGGGTTTACAGCTCTCCTTTTCCTGTCCAGGGGCCTCTGCCTGTGTCTTTCACAAGTGAAAGTGTGGCAGATCCTCCAGGCAAACCTCAGCTCTCTTAGTTCCACAGTAGATGCGGTCTACTCCAGGGGTTCTCAACCTGTGGTCCATGGACCCCTGGGAGCTGTGATGTCGTCACAAGCAGTCTGTGAAGGCTTGAGGAAATGTTATGATTTAAATCTTGAGTTAAGGCTTTAGGGTCCCTGGCCACAAAAGGTATTTAAAGGGGGTCCGTGGTGAAGAAAAGGTTGAGAACCACTGGCCTGGTCCATCAGAAAAGGTCTACCAAAAACACTGAATGTGTCTAGATATTTTTCAAGAAGGAACTCATGCTGGACAACGGTCCTGCTTTTCCTGTGTGAAATGATGTTCGTATTTCCATTTCTCCTCTGAGTAAAAGACTTGCACTGTTGCACAGGGACAATCACTGCATAACATGTACCTGCAGAGGCTGTAGTTGTCTGTGAGTCCCTTGGACTGCAAGGCGATCAAACCGGTCAGTCCTAGAGGAGATCAACCCTGACTGCTCTTTAGAAGCTAAAACTCAGATCCTTTGGCCACCTAATGAGAAGGAAGGACTCACTGGAGAAGAGCCTAATGCTGGGAAAGGTGGAGGGCAAGAGAAGAAGGGGACGACAGAGAAGGAGGTGGCTGGATGGAGTCACTGAAGCAGGCGGCGTGATCCTAAATGGACTCCAGAAGATGGTAGAGGACAGGAAGGCCTGGAGGAACGTGTCCATGGGGCCGCGATGGGTCAGACATGATTTCACAACTAACAACAAGCACCGTCTTATGCCTTGACTTGACCTCAGCACTTGTTTTAGCAGCAGATGTCCATGCAACGTGTTCTTTTTTATTATTATTATTATTAGTTGTATTCATTTGTAACATAAAATGTGAAAATGCAAAAGCCAATAGTAGGGGGACAACAGTAGAGAAAAGAAAAACAAAAAAGGTGTGAAAAAAGGGGGGAGGAAGAAACGAAAAGCATTGACTTCCGACTCTGTTGCAGTAAAACCAGACATTAAAGTCAAATCTCAACGTTTTACATTTCTATAGCGGTGTGCAATAGCCATTTCTGCGACATGTTCACGCACCTATGTAAACTACCACACACACACACACACACACACACACACACACACACACACACACACACACACACACGTCTCTTGGCAGAGCTGTGTTACCCTCTCCTAAATTAACAACCGGCCTTTTTATTTGTTAACCTCCAGTAGCAAAGAAAGTGGGAGGCACCTAGATCACACACCAAAGAGTACTTTACCTGGAGTGTTGTTGTTGTTGTTGTTTTCTTCAAATGGTCGTCTCTGCATGCTCACATTTTGCACACCTTTGGATTCTTGGTTTGTGGAGTACAGGTGGTCCTCAACTTAACAACAGTTCGTTTAGTGACCATTCAAAGTTACAGCAGCAGTGACTGATGACCGTTTTTCACAGGTACGACCTTTGCAGCATCCCCTCGGTCCTGTGATCAAAATTCAGGCACTTGGCAACTGATTTGTACTTATGACGGTCGCAGCGTGCCGGGGGTGTGTGTCACGTGATCCCCTTTTGCGACCTCCTGACCAGCAAAGTCCATGGGAAAGCCAGATTCACTTAACGACCGTGTTACTAGCTTAACAACTGCAGTGTTCACTTAACAATTGTGGCAAAAAAAAGGTTGTAAAATGGGGCAAAGCTCAATAACAGAAAATTTGGGTTCGATTGTGGTCGTAATTCGAGGACTACCTGTAGTCGGCTTCCAGAGCGGCTGCATCTGTTGGGAAACGAGGAAGGCTTACAGCTGTGATGAGGCAATCCCAAGGGGAGGGCTTCTGCCAAAGCCACAGCTGTAACACCATCCATTAAGAGTTCCTGGCCAGGTACAAATTCACCCGGAGGGGCTCATTGCTGGCCCCCAGGCAAGCAGCCTCCCTCTCCGGAAATAGTCCACGTTAGAATTCATTCGGCCACCAAATGTGCATCAGGCCTGTCACAAGTGAAAGTTGGCGGGGAACAGTTTGGGGGTCTAGGATTTCATGGTGTTGCTGAAGAAGAAATCTAAGGGCTCCAAGCTGGCCGGGGGATGCTGGGACCTGTAGTCCAGCAACCCCTGGAGAGCTGAAGGGGTTGATAAATCATAGGGTTTTTCCCCCCACAGAAGCAACATTAAATCAGAATGCACGGCATACAGGAAGCTCTTAACTCCTCCTGTGGTTTTCAGGTTTCAGATGGTCCGGGAGACGAAAGGTCCGAGTCCGCCTACGAGAGTGCCGACGAGGTCTCGGGGAGGCCTCTCAGCTGTCCAAGAAGTCTGAGCGGGGGGCTGCCGCCAGGAAGGAGTACGTTTGCCAGGTAAGGAAGGAAGGGGCTTGTCAAGCGAGCCCTCCGGGTAAACTCTTGGGACGGCCAGCTTAGGGAGAGATTGTGTAAATCTGAAAACCTAACATGAACAAATAGGTTGAAATATCCGTGGGAAACCCGTCACCGGAATCGTCTTCCAGTACACCTCGGTTGACTTTCAACAGGCCTCCTCCTGTCTTGGCCCTTTAAACTTGTCATTTGGGGCAGAATGAATATTCCATTTATAGGTGATAATCAAAATGGGGGACGACGTTCTTTTGTCGGTATCCAAACAATCGTGTTCTAAAGAAACTCTAGTATTACAGACTTTGCTAATTAGGATAATATGAATACTGCATAATGCAAACCAGAACCAAACAAGGTCTGTAGGGTAAACTAAATGGTCGAAAACTTATCTGCTGCAGACAATTTGCAAATCTCATAGGATCTATGCCGAGTCCAATTGCATTTGTCAGAATGTGCATTTTTTTAAAAAAAACATGTTTTGACCTTGGAATTAATCACTCCCACCTGGAATGTGTCTTTTTCTTTTTCTTTTCTTTTTCTTTTTTTTTGCGGGGGGGGGGGGAGGTGGGGGAGAAGAGAAGGGGTTGTATGTCCCACTGCTCAGCCTATACAAAAATTGGCCAAGCAAACAGTGGGAGCCTTTAAGCAAGTACTTGTTGCAAATACTGCCTGACCTTCGTAGAACAGAACTGAGGGAAGGACCAGTAAGAGTGAAGTTTCCCCCAAGCGGCCCGGAGAAGGTAGTCACGGGCAACAATACATCCATCACGGCTTGGCTTTCCCAACTCACATACTTTGCCTTTTTAGGCTGATAGCTTTAAAATGCCACGACGCAGTGCTCGTATTTTGGGCACGCAGTCCCATGTGGAAAGTGCAACCCACGTGCAAACTACCTGGCCGCTTGAAAACCCATCGTGGTTCTACCTGTAGTACAGTACTTGGGTGTGGTGGGTTCGTTTATTGGCTTGGAAAGGAGCACAGCTGCACAGATGCTGCATCTCCTCAAGCTTAACTTCCTGTAGTAATCCAGTTCCAAGATGGCAGCCAGTGGCCGCCTCCTGCCCTGGCAAGCAGATCGTTTACCGACTGATGCTGCAGCCTCACGGGCTCTCAGCTCCGGTGGCCTCCCTTTGACCAGGCCCCACTGACCTCTGGGGCCAGGATCTCACCAGCCAGGGGACGTTCCTTCGGGTGGGGCCTGTGGCGGCCACTGGTCCGGAGAGAAGGAGCTGGATGCGGGAGGTCAGGTCCAACTTCTGCAAGTAGCTCAGAACGCCCCATTCTCCGATACAGGCAGTCCTCGACTTACAACCACAATTGAGCCCAAAATTTATGTTGCTAAGTGAGACATTTGTTAAGTGGGTTTTGCCCCATTTTACGACTTTTCTTGCCACGGTTGTTAAGTGAATCCCCTGAGTGGATAAGTTAGCAACCCTGTTGTTAAATGAATCCGGCTTCCCCCATTGGCTTTGCTGATCAGAAGGTCACCAAAAGTGATCACACCATCTTGGGACACAGCGACGGTCCTAAGTATGAACCGGCAGCCAAGCTGCTGAATTTTGATCACATGACCCTGGGGATGCCGCAAAGGTCGTAACTGTGAAAAACGGTCATAAGTCACTTTTTTCAGTACCAAATGATCAGTTGTAAGTCGAGGGTTCCCTTTGCTCAAGGAGTCTGCAAATGCTTCTTTTCTCCACCATAAGAAGCCACGAATGTTCACCCTCCATGGAAACTCCCTGTTGAAGCCAGCACTGTGGCTGTGGCTGCTGCTGCTGCTGGAGGCTCCTCTTGGCACACACTCGAACGAAGCTGACTGTGGACCTCCACTCGGTGGATCTGATTTTTTTTTAAGGAGTCCCGTGCCCTTAAAAAAGACGGCAGCCTCAAGGGAGATGTTGTGATTCAGTGTCAGCCTGTGCTCCCAGCAGCTGAGTCTGAGGAATCGGAGGAGGAGGAGGAGGGGCTTGGAGAGCCTTCCGTGTCAGAGGGAGGCTCTGATGCACTGCAGGACTCTCAGCCTGGCCCCTCCAGTCATGTTCCTCATGAGGCTCAGCTGTGTGAGGAGGAGGTGTCGGACTCAGAAGAGTCACAGCTGAATCTGTTCAGAGACGCTAGAAGCAGAAGGCAATCCAGCAGAGCAGAGCAGAGAAAATCAGTGAGGCAACTCAGTGAGAGGAGGAGAAGGCAGTGAGAAGCCTTGGGACTGATAATAAGAGGGGAAGGTGTGGGCGGGGTTGGTTGCTGAAGGCAACTGTTTGGAGACATTCTAAGAGAATCCTGGTCTGTTCTTGCTACTTCTGTTTAACTCTTGTTTGTTGACTCTTGTTTGATATTTTGATTCATTTATTGAAGGAAATATTCTGTTGCTTTTTTGTTTGAACTGTAAATAAATTTGGGTTGGGTTTTTCCAGCCTATTAACTGTAAAAAGGAAAAAGGGGTTGTCCCTGACACACAAACAGGGCCGGTCGTAGGCTGGAAGAGAACAGGAGAGGGACCCTAAGTTTTTTTTTCCCCTTCTCAAGGTCTGTGAGAAGCCCGGGGAGCTGCTGTTGTGTGAAGGACGTTGCCTGGGGGCTTTCCACGCCAGCTGCAGCGGCCTCTCCGGACGGCCCAAGGGGCACTTCAGGTGCAGCGAATGCACTTCAGGCAAGTCTCGTCTCCTGGAGGAACGGCAGCCTCTGCCCGCTCTGGACCCTCGTTGCCGGACTCCGCTCCCCACGTTTCCTACTGGAAATGTGAATATTTTGCATTACAGCCACCATTCCATTTTCTCCAAATTTCCTTACTATTCTCCAAAAGAGATTTACAAAGTTATTAGACATTTAACATTGAAAGGAAGATGCTTATGGGGGGGGAAATGCCTGCGAAAAATGATCTATTTATTTATTTATTTTTAAAGGGTAGTTACTTTTAATTCCACGCACTCCGTTGGCTCCGGCTAAATATGAACTCGTCTCTGTTCTGTTCTTGAGCAACACTAAAAGGATGTCTTGCGCTTTCACCAGGGGTCCACGCCTGTTTTGTGTGCAAGGAGAAGCAGTCGGAAGTCAAGCGCTGCGCCGTCTCTCACTGCGGAAAGTTTTATCACGAAGCCTGCGTGAAGAAATCCCCCCTCACCGTTTTTGAGAACCGGGGCTTTCGCTGCCCTCTGCACAGCTGCGAGAGTTGCCACATTGCCAACCCCTCCAACCCGAAAGTCTCCAAAGGTCTTCGCTCTCCTCCTCCTCCTCCTCCTCCTCCTCCTCCTCCTCCTCCTCTTCTTCTTCTTCTTCTTCTTCTTCTTCTTCTTCTTCTTCTTCTTCTTCTTCTTCTTCTTCTTCTTCTTCTCCTTCTCCTTCTCCTTCTCCTTCTCCTTCTCCTTCTTCTTTCCTCTGGCTCTCCGGGTGCCGCTTGGCGCTGCTCCCCGGAGGTCCCAGAGCACAGAGAGGCCACCTGCCACGAACACAGGCAGTCCTCCACTTACGACCACAATTGAGCGCAGAATTTCTGTTGCTAAGTCAGGCGGCTGTTAAGTGAGTTTTGCCCCGATTTGCAACCTTTCTTGCCACAGCTGTGAAGTGAATCACTGCAGTTGTTAAGTTAGTAACACGGTTGTTAAGTGAATCTGGCTTGACTTTGCTTGTCGGAAGGTCGCAAAAGGGGATCACGTGACCGTCATAAATGTGAGCCAGTTTTCAAGCCTCTGGATGTAAATCGCGTGACTGGGGGGAAGCTATAATGGTCGTAAGTCTGAAAAATGGTCACAAGTCTCTTTTTTCCCCAGTGTCGTTGTAACTTTGAACGGCCACTAAGCAAACTGTTGTAAGCCAAGGACTAGCCGTAGCCTTTTATTTGTTCGAAGGCGGGTATTCTTGGGCAAAGAGACGCCAGTTTCATGATGAAATCGGGGACGCTCCTGTTATGAGCCGAGCTGTTCATTTGTGAAGGGCTTTCAGGTTGGGACAAAAGCTTAGGCCACAATCCAGTGTTTCTCAACTCTGGGATGTGCGGACATCGACTCCCAGAATTCCCCAGCCAGCACAGCGGACTTCAGCTCCACATCTGGCTGGGGAATTCCGGGAGTTATAGTCTGCACATCTCAAAGTTGTCAAGATTGAGAAACGCTGCCATAATCCACTAGCTAGTTATGGATTTTGGTGCGCTGTGCTCCTTTTTAAGTTCCTAAAGCATTTTTGTCAATATATTGACAGGCAAAATGATACGGTGTGTTCGCTGTCCGGTGGCTTACCATGTGGGCGACAATTGTGTGGCTGCCGGTTGTGCCATGCTTTCCTCCAGCAGCGTTGTATGTACCAACCACTTTACTGCCACAAAGGGGAAAAGCCACCATGCTCACGTGAACGTCAGCTGGTGTTTTGTGTGCTCAAAAGGTAAACTGACTTAATTTTATTCAAACGGTTCTTCAGTGCCGTGAAGGGGTCTTCACGGTGGGTGAGGGCATTTTGTTGTGGCTGGTCAGGCTTTTTATTAAGTTTAAAGCCCCTTTATTTCGTGAAGACCTTCAGTCTTGGTGTGTGAGTTAAGTCTAGCTTCAAATCCATGTTTAAATCTGGTAGCCTAGATTTAAAAATGTGTGCTGAAAGAGTAGGCAAGCCATCATCCATGGACGAACTTGACGTGGGGAATATCACCCACATTTTAAAGCTTTCTGTCTTCGGATAGCATTTGTAGGCTGCTTGTCCATCAAACACGGTTCAAATGTTGTGCTTCCAGCTTTTCTTGGTCACAAAGGGAGGTGTTGATAGTAGGCACATCTCTTAGTTTACTAGGAATTCGTTCTGCTGTGGTTCTCAAAATAGAGCCTAGCAAACATGGTAATCTTTGTATAATTCCTTTTTGCTTGCATGGACTTGAGCTTTAATCTTTACAGAGAAAAACATTAGCATTTTTATGCCCAAAATAAAGCCTTTCCCCCCCCCCCCTGTCATTGAGGATTGTTTTGTGCCTTTTCTTACAGGGGGAAGCTTGTTATGTTGTGAGTCTTGTCCTGCTGCGTTTCATCCCGACTGTCTGAACATTGAAATGCCAGACGGAAGCTGGTATTGCAATGACTGCAAAGCAGGGAAGAAAATCCATTTTCAAGATATTATTTGGGTCAAACTGGGAAATTACAGGTTTGGATTTATAAACGTACCTTAAATATTTTAAAAAATCGTTGTGGGTCTATATGATTGTGTCTCACTCTTCCTTGGAGCTCAGAAAAGGGGGAATTTGTAGGCAGAAAGATCTTTGATGGAGAGTTCTGTGCATTAACAGAATCTGTTCTGCATGAGACTGATGTTCATTTGTTTCTGAGATAACAGTGGCCTCAATTTCTTCCTTTCGTTGGGTTGTTTTTGTGGTAGGTGGTGGCCAGCCGAAGTCTGCCATCCCAAAAACGTCCCCCCAAACATCCAGAAAATGAAGCACGAGATTGGAGAATTCCCTGTGTTTTTCTTTGGCTCCAAAGATTACTACTGGACCCATCAGGCCCGCGTGTTTCCCTACATGGAAGGAGACCGGGGAAGTCGATACCAGGCCATTAAAGGGATCGGGAAAGTCTTCAAAAACGGTAAAATATTTCACCATATTTCAACTCAGAGGCACTTGCTATGCGATCAGCTTCTGTTGCGTAGAATCGGAATCTAGTGCAGTTCATCCACGAGTTTGGATTTCAGTATTTTACTTGGTTGCGCCTGGTGATAGCGCCTAGCTAACCTTGATTTCAGAAAAGCTAAGCAGGGTCAATGAGGTTGGTAACTATACTATAATTATTGTATACGGAGAGTTCTCAACCCGTGACAAGTTGTTTGGCAAACATTGGAAGTTACCACAGACCCTATTGATTTTGAAGGTCCAAAGGTCCCTCCCCTCCAGCGTCACATGACCAAGCTTCAGGCGCTTCTCAACCTGCCCCCAGCAAACCATTCGCTCACTTAATCAATCACTGGTGATTAAATGGGTGACCGTCGCAAAAAATGTTGCGAAATCAAGACCAGCCACTCCATTGCAGTCGTACGTCAAGGACTACTCGTACACAGTTGTGTGAAATCACAGCTGCCGGTCCCTTAACTGGGGTTGGCCTTCATAGGCATCGCATTCTTCCCAAGAACCTGAGATGCTGTAACATATCGATATAATACCGTGTTTCCCTGAAAATAAGACCGGGTCTTTTTTCATTTTTTTTTCTTTTTTGACTCCAAAAGAGGCACCAGTTCTTATTTTCAGGTTAAACCTTTCCTCACCTCTGGCACCAACAGTCCCACCCAGCCAGTCCACTTCTTCTGGGGCCAAAGTTCTGCAGCTGCATTTGGGCCTGCATTTTACAATCAGGCCTTCCTGAAAGGCCCAAGCAGCCGAGTACCGAGCTATGTATTCAATCCATCACTTGGTGCTCGGCTGCAGAGGTTTGCAGAGAAATGCAGGTCTGGCTGCAGAAGAAGAAATGGGCCAGTGAGGAGAGGCCTGGCTGCCAGGTGAGCGGGTGCAGGGCAGGTGCGGGGTGGGTGGGCCCTAGCTTGATTTTTAGCTGTGTGCCTTGCCACAAAACTAGGGCTTATTTTTGGGATAGGGCTTATATTAGGCCCACCTCCCCAAAATCAAGCTAGGTCTTATTGTTGGTGTAGGCCTTACTTTTCGGGGAAACACAGTAGATATGCAGATCAAAGCAGTTAATGAAGTTGAGGCCTAATTCTTATAGGGAATATGTGTAGTTGTAATTTTACCAACTCTTTTTTTAAAGCTTTGCAAGATGCGGAAACACGCTTCCGAGAGATAAAATTTCAGCGGGAAGCCAAAGAAACTCAAGAAAATGAACGCAAACCTCCCCCTTACAAACATATCAAGGTGAGATGCTTTGAAGGACGGGTCTGGTCCCTCTCTTACCCCCAAATTAATCAGTCCAGGGATGGGCCCAGGATGGCCTGGGGTGAAGGAGAAGAGGGTAGATGGGGGTGAAAACTTTTGAGTTTTTGTAGGTCAGCTTTAGCCTAAATGGGGTACTGCGTTGTATCAATAGTCAGAGTAAAGGAGTGTATTTCTTGGCTTTAATTTTCTTTTTGTTCTAGTCAATTCATGTATCTTAATTTATTAAATAAGAATTTGCTGGAGAAGGGATATTTCCAAGGGATCTTAGTTCTACTTAACAAGCTGAACGATAATAACCAGGTATTTGGATTTACAGTATAGAGGTGTGAAAAACAGAACTGAGCAACTATAATTTAAAATAATTAACTCTTTACCAGTTACTTAAAGGGAAATATTTGTGGCAGAATAGTGTTTTTTGTTTTCAGAATGTTGATCCATAAAGTAGGGATTAGTCATCTTCACATCCAAAAAGCATTCGATGAATCCTCTGGGTTGTGTGTTTTGTTAGGCGGAATTGGTAATATTTGTATGCATTTCTGTATATGTGTAATTACAAAAAAACACTCGGAAAAGAGGTATGCTTTCTTTAGTTCTCAAACCCTTCCGTACAGCAAAGAAGGCTAAAGCTGGGGCCTGGCCTGTCTTCTCTCCCACCACTACCTAGAATATCTAGGGGTCTCCTGGCTTCTTTTGCCCCTCAGACGAACCTAACCCAGTTAGTTGTTCTCTTTCCCCTCGGAGGAGGAGGCTGGCTGGGTTAGGGTTTCGCCCTCCTGTTGGCTGGACAGAGGCCCGTGGGGGGTGCTGGGGAAGTGGAAGCAGGCGAGGCTGGCAGAACCATGGCGGCCTGCCCAAGGAGACCCTCGGCGCCTCTGAGCAACAGGAGCCGCGAATGCCTTCGAGGTCCCATGAAAGCCGGTGTGTGTGTGTTAGAGCGCAAGGGATGTGCAAAACCCACACGAGCGTGAAGGGCGAGTTTGGGTCAGGACCTTGTGGGCCTTTTTTGGGGGGTGGTGGGGAGCCCAGTCAGCGCCTGCTCTGGCTCTTTCGTGTGCAGGTCAACAAGCCCTTCGGGAAGGTCCAGATCTACACGGCGGACATCTCGGAGATCCCCAAGTGCAACTGCAAGCCTTCGGACGAGAACCCCTGCGGCCTGGACTCTGAGTGCCTGAACCGGATGCTGATGTACGAGTGCCACTCGCAGGTCTGCCCGGCCGGAGGGCGCTGCCAGAACCAGTGCTTCACCAAGCGCCAATACCCGGAGACCAAGATCATTCGGACGGAGGGCAAGGGATGGGGCCTGGTCGCCAAGAGGGACATTAAGAAGGTGGGGCTGCTGACCGGGCAGGGGGGGGCTCCCAAGGGGCCTTTCGGTGTGCTGGTTTGCATCCCATCTTTCTTCCCCCCCCCCATTCAAAAGTCCTCGATTTTTACTGCAGTTCGTTTAGTGACCATTTGACGTTACAACGGCACTGTCAAAAGTGACTTGTGGCTGTTTCTCACAGTTCGTGACCGTTGCAGCCTCCCCCGTGGGTCACATGATCAAAACTGAGACGCTTCATAACTGACTCAGAGTTATGACGGTTGCGGAGCATCCCGGAGTCACGCGATGATCCCCTTCTGACCAGCAGAGTCCAAGGGGGAAGACAGATTTGCCTAACCACTTGGTTATCAACTTAACTGATTCACTTAACAACCGTGGACAGAAAAGGTCATCAAGTGGGGCAAAACCGACTTAAGAAATGTTTCAGTGAGCCACAGAGATGTTGGGCTTACCTTCATCATAATCAGCCCAAGGGAAAGGGAAATTGAGCAGAGGCCGGCAGCCTTGGGGGCCAGACTTGATTCTTACACCCAGGGCTGAAGGTTGTGCGAAGGCCCCCCCCTCTCCTCTTCTCCCCCCCCCTTTTTTTTTTCTCTTGGCTGGCTGAGCAGCTGTGCTTTCCCCCCCCCCCCCCCAGGGCGAGTTTGTGAACGAATATGTAGGCGAAGTGATTGACGAAGGGGAATGCATGGCGAGAATCAAATACGCTCACGAGAATGACATCACGCACTTTTACATGCTCACCATTGATAAGGTAGGGTACTTTCATATGGCTTAGCTTGACCTCAATCCTAACCCTGGTACCTATAAATACGGTATTTATAAACTTGCTTTTCATTCAGCCATAGCCTCCGTTCCCTGCCACAGAAACAGCATCAGCAAGGCTGCTGATCAGCACTGCTTTGTTTGGCTCAAGGAGTTCAAAAATATCTCTGTAGAAATTTGGGCAACAGGAAGTGCTGATATTTCCTTGACACCCCATTTTGAGTTAGGATTAAAACTGCAATCCTATATCCACGTATCTTGGGGGAAACCTTATTATGTGTAACGGCATTCATTTTTATGAGGGGGGGATTGGATCACGCTCCAAACTGTATATAGTCATATTCAATTATAAAAGCTGAATTGAAGAGAAGTTTGCATTATATGACAGTCCTATAAGTTTCATCTACAAATGCTTTTGTCCAACAAAGCTGAAGCTTCAGCTTCTTCATCTACTTTGGAACTAGGATAAAATAATTTCTGAATGGTCTGGGAACTGAGGAGAATCAGCCTCCCCACCAGGGCTCTTCAAACGTGGCCCTTTGGTGGCTTGTGGACTTCAACTCCCAGAATTCCTCAGCCAGGCCTTTGAAGACCCCTGCTCTACACAAAGAGTTTTGCTTGTTTGCTTACCCTGTTGTGCTCCCAGGAAATACTTCATGGCAGCATCTGTATCCTCCCTGCTTTTTAGGAAAGGGCTATCAAGGTTTGTTTTTAAAAAACAGAACAAACCCCATTTCTATGCATTGTCCATTGAAGATCCAATACATCTTCTCTGTCTAATCATCTCAAGACAAGCAGAGAAAGAAGCCAAACTGAGGAATAATTATATTTCTTTTACAATTTTCTATGTTTTCCAGGTATCTTAATTTAGCTAGGTGATGTGACATGACTGTAAGGCAAAATTAATCAAATCCAGACAGTCAAGCTCTGAAATTCTAGGTTTCTCTTGAAAGGACTTTCTTTAAGTGTGATAAAATTTACACAGATTACGGATTTCGGTTTGTCAAGGAAGAACGAAATGCCAGCTTGGGGGGGGGGGCTAGGGCTCCGTTCCCGATGAAACGGGACTGCCGTGAATCAGATTTTTGCCTGATTCCTTTGATTTCCAGGACCGCATAATTGACGCCGGGCCAAAAGGGAACTATTCTCGTTTTATGAATCACAGCTGCCAGCCGAACTGCGAGACCCTGAAGTGGACGGTGCATGGCGACACCCGAGTGGGCTTGTTTGCAGTGTGTGACATTCCCGCAGGTACGAGCTGCTCTCCTACTGTGCAAGGTTTTTTTCTTAAAAAGAAATCGAGCCTTAAAAACCTGTTCAGAAAGATTCTTCCATTGATGTAGCTGAAACATCCTTCAAGCTTCAAGCGTGCACTTAACCTGCCCTCTTAATGCAGCAGAACAAACACAGACAAGATAAAAAAAATATTTTGTTTGACAAAGCTGCAAAAAACTGGTGGGCTGTTTCCAAGCTAATCTTTTATTTATTTATATATATAAATATTTGGATAAATATAAATATTTGGATTGCTGACAAAGAATTAAAGGGAGACTATAGAGTTAGGGATAAGGTGGAGTTGGTTAGGGTTAGGATTGGTTGGGGTTTTTCCAAATAACATTTTCAATATTTAACAATAAAAGGTAAAGGTTCCCCCGCACATGCGTGCTAGTCGTTTCCGACTCTAGGGGCCGGCGCTTATCTCCGTTTTAAAGCCAAAGAGCCAGCGCTTGTCTGAGGACGTCTCCGTGGTCATGTGGCTGGCATGACTAGACGCCAAAGGTGCACGGAACGCTGTTACCTTCCCACCGGAGTGGTCCCTATTTTTCTACTTGCATTTTTACGTGCTTCCGAACTGCTAGGTTGGCAGAAGCTGGGATGAGTAACAGGCGCTCACTCTGCTACGCGGCACTCGGGATTTGACCCGCCAAACTGCTGACCTTCTGATTGACAAGCTCAGCGTCCCAACCCACTGAGCCACCGCATCCCTTTTTTAACAATAATAAATATAGTTAATTATCATAAACAATATGTTAATTAAGCATTCAGTAGCCTTCTTGCTAATACATATTCAAAATTACATATCACGTTCCTTTCTGGCTTGTTTTTTCTAGCCATTGATAGAAATTATCCCATGTTCTAAAGCACACCGAGTCTTCTTTCTGTTTAATCTTTAAAGTCAATCTATCCATTTCTGCACACTCTAGAATTTTCTTAATTACTACTTCTTCAGTTGGTAAGTTTTCATTTTTCCAATGTTGGGTAAATACAATTCTTGCTGCCGTTAATATGTGTAGTACTAGTTATCTGCAATCTTTCTCATAATTAGCTCCTGTTATTCCTAACAAAAATAATTCTGGTTTAAAGTCTATTTGTTTTTTATTCTTTTTCTCCAACCGTAAATGGGTTTTAACCCAAAATCTTTTTGCTTTAGGGCATGTCCACCAGCTATGATAATAAGTACCTGCCTGGTCTTTGTTTGCGTTTCCAACTCCAAGCTAATCTTGTCGGTTGGCAACAATTTCCCTCTATGGTCCAAACTTCCAGGGATGACTAGAAGTCTTAAAAGTCAGGGAATGCTGCCTGAGGAATTCTGGGAGTTGAAGTCCACAAGTCATAAAAGGGCCAAGTTTGAAGACCCCTGGTGCAGATGGAGAAGCTCTTTCTCTCTGCTGAGGATGCTCGTCCTGCTATTGTCTATGGAGATTTGCAGTCATCTGTGTCATGGTGGTCCCCAAAGGTTCTTTTTCAAAACCTTTTGCCTTTTGAGAAAGCACCTTTGGGTTGCCCAACTGTTGCAAATCCAAATAGGTTTGGATGACCTTCATAATAGCTCAGTTTCCCTCAATGCTAGCACCATGGGAAGCTGTATCCAAATTCACTGCTTGAACAATGATGAGATAAACTATGATGAACAACGATGAGTGACCCTCCGATTCTATTTTATCTGTTGCACAAAGAGATTTATGTCCCTCTTAAAAAGATTTCAAGTCTGAATTCTGTATTTCTCAGCTTTCAAAAACCAAACTGTAGGCTTTTCCAGTAGAGCGACTCAACTTTTGTGCCTTCTTGTTAACACATTTCATAGCTTATTGGCAGAGTTTCAGGTGTCCTATTTTAACTTTTGAGATTGTAGGAAGCATTTCCAGGTCTCCGTGTGCAGCTGCCCCTTTTGGGGATAGAGCGGGAGGGGGGGGTCTTCCCTGTCCTTTGACGTCTTGCTCCACGGTCATCCTGAGGTGAAGCGGGAGCATCTTTTGGGAAGTGAACCCATGTTCCTGTTTTAATGATGGTTACAATTAGCGTTTCCTCTCGTTTTCCCCTCAGGTACAGAATTAACCTTCAATTACAATCTTGATTGCCTGGGCAATGAGAAGACAGCGTGCAAATGTGGTGCTCCCAACTGCAGTGGCTTCCTTGGGGACAGACCGAAGGTATATTATGTCAGCAAAGAAGAGAAATCTCCGCGGGCTACTAAACTCTCGCTGAGAGGTTTCTGAGGGACCTTTCAGGGGCCAAAATGGGGCAGCCTAAGGCAATGCGTTTCGAACCCAGGCACCTCAAATGAACTAGCTCACAGAACGTGTCTGAAATCTGGAACCCGTAACTCCCAATGGAATTCGGCAAATTTTTTAAACAACATTTTGTGATGTTAAAAAAATCACCATAAAACAATTTATGACATCATGCAATAGGTCATAAAACATTGACTGTGGTCAACTCCTGATGTTTGATTGTGCAATAGAGGTAGTCCCTGACTTACGACCACAGTTAAGCCCAAATTTCTGTTGTTAAGTGAGAACTTTGTTAAGTGAATTTTTCCCCATTTTACGAACTTTCTTGCCACACCTATTAAGGGAATCACTGCGGTTGCTAAGTTAGTAACATAGTTGTTAAGTGACTCTGGCTTGCCCCTTGGCTTTGATGGTCAGAAGGTTGCAAAAGGGGGTCATGTCACACACACACTGCAACCATCATAATATATGAGCCAAATTCCAGGGGGTCTGAATTTTTTATCATGTGACCCATCAGGATGCTGCAACGGAAAGTGTGAAAAACAGTCATAAGACAGTTTTTTCAGTGCTGCTATAACTTTGAACAGTCACTAAGTGTTGTAAGTCGAGGACTCCCTGACTTCCAAGCCAGATACCCCTCTGAATCCATCCCAAATTTCCCAGTGAAGCCAGGACATATATACATACATACATACATACATACATACATACACATTTTATATATATATATATATATATATATATATATATATATATATATATATATATATATATATATATATATATATATATGTGTGTGTGTGTGTGTGTGTGTGTGTGTGTGTGTGTGTGTGTGTGTGTGTATGTGTATATATATATATATGGATCCTTGGTTTTTCCCCGCGTAGAACTAAAGGTGTGGGCGCAACGTTTCGACGGAGTCCCATCCGTCATCATCAGGCTTTAGCTTCTAAAGCCTGATGATGACGGATGGGACTCCGTCGAAACGTTGCGCCCACACCTTTAGTTCTACGCGGGGAAAAACCAAGGATCCATATATATATATATACACATACACATACACACACACATATATATATATATATATATATATATACACATACACATATATATATACATATACATATATATATACATATATATATACATATATACATATATATATATACACACACACACACACACACACATATATATATATATATATATACATATATGTATATATATACATATATACACATATATACATATACACACACACACACACACACATATATATATACATATATACATATATACATATATATACGTATATACATACACACACATACACATACATACGTATGTATGTATGTATGTATGTATGTATGTATGTATGTATGTATGTATATAAAGAATTGTGTCTATGGAGATTCTCCCTCATCCAGGTCCTGGTTGTCCCGAAGGTGGTGGACTTCCTTTCTTTTTCTTTGAAGACGTTTTGCTTCTCATCCAAGAAGCTTCCTCAGCTCTGACAGGACGGTGGAGGATGGAAGGATTTGTACTTCTGCATAAAGCACAGCTCCCACTTCTCAATGACTCGGGTGACCCCGAGGACACAGACAAACCTCCAAGTGGCCTCAACGACCCTCTAAAAGAAGGCAAATGACCAGCGGTCTGCAAGGACTAGAAATCCCGCCATTCTCCCAGCATCCAGTCAGAGCCAAAGAAGCTTCTGGGATGAGAAGAGAAACGTCTTCAAAGAAGAAGTCCAGTTGCCTCCTGAAAAAAGCACCTTTGGCCCTACCAAGGACTGTTTTTTTAGTGGAGGAGAGCATTCAGTAAAATTAGAAAATTAAGTATTCTCTCCCCCAGGAAGGCAAGAGTGGACCATGGTGGCATTTTGGCCAACAATGCTTCTCTTTAGTCCCATCTTGCACGGCAATTGTCAGTCACCACACTGGAAACATTTTGCAAGAGAATTCCCGACGAGTTTTTATAACATGAAATGGCTAAAAACAGTGGGGCAACTCCTTAAAGGCTGCACTAATCTCCTTATCTGCAAAACGGAAACATATTTTTTTTAAAGAATTCATCCTCCAACGGCACAGAAGAGAAAGGAAAGAAGGCCAAAAGGAGGGCAAGGAGACGCAAAACGAAAAATGAAGCCAGGAAAAAAACGGAGGACTACTGTTTCCGCTGCGGAGATGGAGGGCAGCTTGTTCTGTGTGACCGGAAGTCTTGCACCAAGGCCTACCACCTCTCCTGCCTTGATCTGGTAAAACGACCTTTCGGTGAGTTAAGAAGGCGCCTCGATTTCATAAGGATTTTGGACCCGCGAGGATCGCAGTCCAAAAATTCCAAGTTTAGAAGGAGTTTGTTTTCCTTCGGGTGGGAAGGTTAAGAGTTGACGACTCCGCTGCTTGAGACGGGGCTCACCATCTCCAGCCGAGCTGGTCCAAGGGAAAGGTTGGCGTAGTTGGGTTGAGGGATTGGACCAGGCAGAACTGTTCAAGCTCTTCTGTGCGTGCGTGTGTGTATCCCCGCGTGCCAGCTACGTAGGAGAGGGGTCGGTGGTGGGCAGGAGAGGCTGGCGGCCATTCGGCTCGGCAGGGCCACCTTCGCCTGCCTGCCGTGTCGTCTTCAGGAGTCGTCCTTGGGAAAGATTAAGCAGAGAACCAGACTCCAAAGCTAAACCCTACATGGTTAAGCTAATCGTAGTTTATTCAGCGGGAAAGAAAAGTCCTGAAAGAGACCCTCTGAATGGGTGCGTCTAGCTTTAAACGCTTTGGGTTGCCTTTGCTTAATGACAGGTTTATTTTTCATTTTAAGTTGTTTTTAATCCACTAGATTGGTAAGAGTCAGGGAGATACACTGGCTGCCTTTGTCCGGTTCATTTGGGCTGGAAGATTTTAGTGGATGTGTGGACATTGTGGCAAATTTTTCTGAGTTGATATTTTGTTCTCTCCTCCCACCCACCCTGGTAGGCAAATGGGAGTGCCCTTGGCATCACTGCGACGTTTGTGGCAAACCCTCGGCTTCCTTCTGCCACTTCTGTCCCAATTCCTTCTGCAAGGAGCACCAGGAGGAGGCCCTGCTGGAGTGCAACCTGAGCGGACAGTGGTTTTGCCCCGACCACCCCGGGGAGAACCTCAGGGAGAAGAAGGCCAGGCGGCCTGCCCGGAAAATGGCCTCCGTCAAATGTAAACGGCAAAGGAACAAGTGGAAGAGGACATAATATTGAGAGGAACAGACTCCCCGCCAGTCCCGCTGCCAAGGTTGTCTTGTAAATAAGTTGTGAATAGGGTCAGGGAAGGACACACATTTACACATCTTGCGCAAGAACTGGCTTTGGGGGGGCCCGAACGATTTTTTTAACCCACTGAGCCAACCCCGCAGCTGGCCGCCCGCTGCGTCTGCACTGATCATGAACTCTGGCGTGCCAAGTTCAGACATTTCAGGACAAACCAGGTTTTCTCTCCAGAAATAATGAGAATACTTCAACTGTTAGGAACGAAACAGTTCTTCCCCGGTGCTTCCTAAACGGAGGTGTGTTGATTTTCGGCCGGCGACGGCGTATATGGACAGTCTCGTAGCTTTTGAAATAGTAATCACCACTGGGAAATGTTTAAATAGAGGGAGAAAGAGAGAGCGCTCGATTAGCTTTTGAAGCCGGAGATCCGCTCGGCAGGATTGCATTAAATAAGAGGGGGAGGGGGGGGGAATGTCGTACCATGGATTTTGATTTTATTGTTTTAATTGTAATAACATTCTACCAAGACGCTGAAGACAAGGAAGCAGCACACCTCTTGAACCCGTGGCAAGCTTTGGAAGAAGAGTCCAGTCAATTGTGCCTCAGGTCAAACTGTTTAGTTCCCATAAGCAAAAAAAAAGAAAAAAAAAGCATTACCAGTGTCCTCCTTTAAATGGATATTAAAATCTGTGCCCAATTTTTAGATCGTATTTGCATAATAAAAGTATTTCAAAATCGAACCTACCGGTATTTTGAGATTTCTTTTGAGAAGTAGACTGAAATAAGCCTCAAAACGGTGCTGGAAGCAAACGCAACTCTGAGGTGACCTTCCTGAGCAGACTTCCCCCCCCCCCCCTTTTTTTTTTTTTTTGGCAACTTCTGGCTAAAAATGGGATTTGAAGCCCAACACAAATAGACATTTTTAGTGACCCGGAAGCAGGTGGACTAGCGCTCTGCTCTCCCTAGTGTCTCAAGCTGCTCCTAGTTGCTTCTCCTTTAGGAACGCATTGCGGCAATTTTGTAGGTCTTTTTCTCCGGGCACCCTGACTGGATCCAGGCCATTAGTTCAACCTAATCCTTCTGCCTGCTTCTCCCCTCACGCCCAGTTTAATCCCGTTCTGTTCTGTTTTCAAGAGATGCTGTGCTGATGGGAGGATGAGGGAATCCCAGCTTCTTTTATATAAGATTGTTGTTTGTTTGTTTTTTAAAAAAGGGAGGGTGTTCCTGCGTTCTGGATGTGAACAGAAGTAATGTTCTGCGTATGGCAAAGATGTGAACAGAAGTAATGCATTATACAGTTTTACATGTGATGTGGAGTGGATGTTGATAAAATTTCCCAATAGAAATTGTAGGAGAGTCACGTTATGCCACAGTAAGTAAACTACAGATTGCCATTTTCGGATTACAAATTTCGTTTAAAAACGTGAGCTTTCATGAACTGCACCGTGCCTTCTAAAATACTGAATAGATGTAAGATTTGAAATAGAATCAGGGGACAGAAGCGTCGCCCGTTGAATTGCAGCAGTGACCTGATAGTTAGTGCTACCATTCATTCAGCTTGCTCGGTGGAGCAGGGTCTAAAAACATTCGCCATTTAGTTAGCAGGTCATTAGGGCTTGCGCTCGGGAGCCACGTCAAGGATGAGCGGATGCCAAATAATAGCACCAGTGGGGCAAGAAGAAAAATGTACTTAGAAAAATCTGAACTTTATTACAGATATTATGCCGAAAATACGTACTCAAGGACATGAGGTTTTGCATTTACATCTGTACAAAAAACAAAATAGATAGAAAACATCTGGCCTGCTCTACTAGATAGGCAACATTTTACAAAACAACATTGCTTGTTAAAAAGGTACCAGAATCCCACGGTCTCAAGGGTTCATCTCCTCGCCTTTTCTCTCCCGTTCCGTTGGTGGCCCGGGGGGGGGTGTTGGGGGGGCACGGCAAGGGAAGCCCCAGGGCTGCCAAGGACTTCTGCTAAGTGGTAGGGCAGGAGGGAAGCTGCGTGGTTTTCCCAACAGTAACTCTTCAGCTTGTCTGAAGCTCCTGGATGCTGGATACTACAGATAATCTTACAGCTAAAATTAGACTCTTAAAATATCTCTCCCCCCCCCCCCCCCAGATTAGAACTGCGGACCATACTGGTCATTTGTCTTTTTCGGTCAGAATCAGAAGAGTCCCTTTTAAGCCAAGCGGGGCCACAGGGAAAGAGCGCCTTGCTGCTCTGGCCCAGCTGCATCCATCCGTCAGGCTGGCTGGCTGCTTGGGCCGCCCTGATGCCTCTCGCCCCTGCCCCGTCTCCAGCCTCTCCGCAGGGTCCACTGCTGGCGCTCTCTGGGCAGCCAGACCTCCAGCTAAAGATGCACGGCACGGGGAGAGAGCGCCAGGAAGAACACCCCACCGAAGAGCTTCCTGGACAGAGGCATCCCTCGGCTTCAATGCAGTGTGTCAGCACTTGCCAGCCCAAATCGGACGGCCGTTTCCCAAGCACTCAGCAGTGACGAGGATCTAGTCAGAACCTCTTTGAGGACATCCACATTTTTGTACCTGAGTTGCACGACGCCCTTCCTTGCACAGACTCTGAAATGAGAAGCTTCTAACTGGAGTAAGAGCTGCTGGCTGTGCAGGGCCAGGCAAAACTCTTCTCAGATATGCAGGTTGAGACTATTTTGAATTCATCTGAGTGGATTCCACCACAGACGACCGCATGGACGCTACTGCTTCCAAGGGAGGGAGGGCGAGAAAGTCAAGGTGGCGGCCACAACTCTCTACTCAAAGCCGTGCCCTCTTCTGACCAGCTGGAACCTTTTTTTTGACACACACACCCCCCAGCTACGTACTCTAGAATGGGGTGGAGGGGGTGACACCTGCCTTTTTTAAGAGCAGAACCATAAACACCTGTTAGTTCGTATCGCTCCAAGCCTTTAGAGGTATTCTAGAGAACAATGTATTCTAACTTCAAACCAAGTCTCTGGATAAAAGATGAAATCTAACGTCCTCCAAATCAGACGGCCACAATGTTCAAGCAAGCAGTTAATATTGCCTTTACGTTTGAACACGCCAGAACACGTCCTGCTACATGCCAGCAAAAAAAAGGGGGGGAAGGCTTCCAATGTTAAAAGAATGTAGCCAGGTGGCCTCTTAAAATAACCTGAAGAAGCCAGGTTGATACTGCATAAAACTGACTAATTTAGTAAAATTAGCCCTATTGTTTAAAATCCTGCTTCCAGGTTTAGGTCTGGCTGAAATGTTACATCAAAGGAAGCTGCACAAAAGCCTCTTCTGAAGCCAGCCCTATGTGATGCTTTTCTGACCCTGGTTAGGCCTAATTTAGGTATCATTTAGAAACAAACGCACAATTCGGGTGTGTTCAAACAAAGCCTCTTTCCAGGTGCTCCGAACAGGAGCTCAGAGCGCGTCCGTCGTTTCCACCTGCAGCTTGGCCAAGGCCTGCATTCTTTCTCTTCCTCTCCTGGCCCAAACAGCTTCCCTTGACCTTCAGCTTAAAACATCCTAACATCTCCCAACCAACAGAAATGAATTCTTCATTCTTCCAACTCTTCCTCTGCATAAATGATTTAAGCTATTGAGCTGTCCTCTCTTCAACTTCTAAGGCTTGCGAGAGGAATTCCCCAGGAGCCCAGAAAGGAGAATAGTTGTTCCGGGCTGAGTGAGGAAGACGGGCACCGGCAAGGATGGCGCCCCTGCAAGCAGCGTCGCTCCTGGCGAGGCCCTGCAGCCCTCGAGAGGACCAACGGATTCACGCAGAAACCTGAGCCCCGCGTGATAAACCATCTCGGATCCTCCTTCAACCACAGGGCTGCAGGGCAGGGCAGGGGCGCCTGACTTGCTTCAAGGGGAGCGAGATCCCCCAAAAGCTTCACCGTGTTAGGACGCCCACCGAGATTCGCCTTTGGCAAGCTCAAAAGGGACCGCTTTGGTGCCACGTCCTGCAAGGCGATCGTTAGCCCGAAGCACCCAATTTCATACCCATCCTAAGAGTATTCAGAGGCTGCTCCTTGCACCTCTGACACTGGGGAAGAAGGCAGCTCACCGTGGCACCCCCCACCCCCGAGATTGTAAGCTTTTGGGGGACGGGGGGGTGTTGCGCTTTTTACATATCCATGTTAAAAGGCAACCCGTTTATGTGAGGAATAGTTGGGTGGTGGGTGTTCTCAAGGAAACAGGTTTATTATTCGGGCAATCCTGAGAAGCAGGAGAAAAGAGGGAATATCCTGCAAGCTTTTCACGGTACCTCAGAAAACAAGCCCCCCCAGGGACAAAACGCTACTTGCCGTCAGCTGCAAAAGGAAAGAAGAAACTGCAGCGGTGCCTGTTTTTAACAGAACCGAGAACGTCAACCGAGGTCCCTCCTGTGAAATCTGCCTCCGTTCTCAAGGCAGGCAAATAAAACCCCTTTTCTGCCAAACTTCTGGAAGCCACGAATCACCGCGTCCCTCCGCAATCCTATGACGAGAGACACGCGCTGCCTTCCTACTTTAGCCAACCGTGGCTGGGACACGGGCCGGCTACAAGTCACACGCAGGAATGTTGTTCCGTCTGAGTTCCGACACACAATGTAAAAGCTGGCTTTTATTCTAGGATCTACTTGGTCTACATCTTCCCGTTACCGGATTATTTAAGAGGCGTTTGTCATCGGCTTGTACTTGGTCAGCCTGGTCCACTCGCCGGTTGCGTAATTCATTTCAAAGATGGTGTCCACCAGCCTGGTGGTGCTTCCGCTCCCGTCGGGGTTGGGCAAGACCTCGGTGTGCTCGCTTAGCTTGATCTGGATGACGTCGCCCTGCTCTTGGCAGGGGTTTTCTGGAGAGGAGAAATCGGGGGTTGAGAATCGGGCGCGTCTGCGGAATTGAGTGACACCAGAAATATGGCTCAGGGCAAGAACTACGAAGGAAACTGCATTCCTCCCTGGTCTCTGCGTGGTGCCCTTTCCTTCCCAGGAGGGGCTGCCTGCCTCCCAGGACAGGCCCTGAAGCGAATCTCTCTCGGGGAAAGCAGCCTAACCTCCGTAACCGCTTCATTTAAACTGAGCTTGTACATTAGTGATTGCCTGGCCTCTGCGGATGCCATGCGCTCAATCAAGCAAAACCACCTAAAGTGCTAAGTGCCAATTCTTGGCCTGAGGAACTCTGGTAACTAAACCGTCTTCTCAGTGATGTTCGTTTAGTACAAATCCAGGAGAGACGCCGGCCGCTTGCGTTTCAACAGATGAAAGCCTCGTCTGAAAAGGGATCAAAATGCTCTATAATAAATTGGTTTATAGAACCTCCGTAATTTTTCCTATCTAGATCTACATCTAAATGTTGAACAAATATTATTTTAGATAAAGTTACAGATTATCCTGATTCCCGATTGATCAAATTAATTGGCAATTGGCCAGGCTTGAGCTTCAGAGTTTAGTGACCAAATATACCCGTTTAGTGACGGGCACCGCTGGCGGACTGGAGGCCGCAGGACTCAGGACGTCCTCAGCGGCAGGAGAGGAGCTGCTGAGCTGGGCCACGGGGATCGTGGGGCTGCAGTGGGCGCTCCCAACATCCAGCCACTCAGGATGTTTGCCACTGAGACCCACAAACCTCCTAACAACGTCGACAAGGAAGAGGTCCGAGGCTGAATAAAGCTTACGACTCCTGCATCCCCCACCAAGGGCCTTAACCCCAAAGCAGAACCAACCACGAAACACACACACACACACACGGAAAATCAGAAACTTGCTTGGAAAAGGACCCAATCGGGACTCGGCCAAACCCACCAGGCGCCGGCATCAGCGCAACAAATCAGAAACTGGCACTCGAAAAACGGCCCAAGCTGCCTAGTCAGCCACAAAAGCCGGCGTCCACCCAGCGGTCCTTGGGTAGAGGAATGTCAAGATACTCACCTCTGGATCCTGCCATGAATCCAAGGATCAGAGACTTCTCGGGCCTCGTAACTTTGTTTGCCATCTGGAATATTTCATGGGCCGCAACCAACTGCTCCTTCTGCAATGAGTTTCAGGAATATATTCCGTTGAAAACAACAGTAGAAAAATTGTTTCCTCATTGCTGAAATCCTCACTTGTCTCTTCAAAAGAGGAAGGCTGCCATCTTCACCGTCTTTCGCCCACCGGCAGCCCCGGCGGCGCTGCCTGTTTTCCCGCAAACTGGGACATTTTAATACTTTTCCAATGGCCCTGGGCGGCTAGTAATGCAGCCCCACAAGATAAAAAGATATCAAAAATTAAGTGAGGTTTGTTATTTATATGCATTAAATACGTAATATATTTTATACGCGGCCCAAGACAATTCCTCTTTGCTCAATACAGCCGGGGCAAGCCAAAAGGTTGGACAACCACGATTTAATGGAAAGTAACTGCTCACAACTGCTTTTCCTCTACAAATCCATCAGCTGAAGGGGGTGACAAAGCAACCGCCTTCCATGGCAGACACTCGCTCCGTCCACTACAACTTTATAGGCGTAATTTTAAAGAAGAGAAGCCTACGAACAGACCTACAATATGTAAAATTACTTATTAATCTGTTTCCTTGCTTTATTTATCTCCCTAGCCAGAGCGACTCTGGGTGGCTCAATAATGCTGCCATACGTGAAAAAACAGGAATTATTAAGCTCTGCTGGGCACAAATTCTGCCTCTCTGGCTAAATTAGCCGTCGGTGTTTGTATGATGGTCAGACCTAAACCATGAAACCCCCACCCCAAATAGCGACAAAGCCATATGCGTACAAGCCTGGCGACGTAGCCCGTGCCTTCCTCCCATCTCTTACTCCACCTACCCCGAAACCCCCCCCCACACACACACACACGGCCGGAGGAGGCGCCTGGGTGCTTACTGTGAGAGAGAGAGACTTCTTGGCCGGGATCTCCTGAGGGGCACCGGGCGGTCCCTGCGTTGCTGGAGAGGTGACCGGAGGAGGCGCCGGAGTCTCGGGGGCTGGTGCTGCTGTCGCTGCCGCCGCTGCCACCGTGGGGGCAATTAGGTTCAAGTGACTATTGTACATGGGCGTCCGCTGCTTAAACTGGGCCACAGGGAGAGCAGTGGCGGCCGTGGTGGTGGTGGTGGTGGCTGAAGCAGCTTCTTCCTTAGCTTGCAGGGGGTCCCAGGTGGAGCCAGCTGGATGTCAGGACAAACAGGCTGTGAGAGTAGAAGGGCTCATTAAGGCATACCTGTTGTATCCCATTTCTCCTGCTAGTCTCTTCCTCCTCCTCCTAAGCTTCGTAGGGCAACGTTGTATTCGCTTCTCATTCAGCGGAAAAAGTCCACGGCCACCACAGTGCCTTCAAAAAGCCTCACGTGTGGGTTGTTTTTCCTTAATCTGAATTCTCGTGGCGAACCCGAGCCAGGACGTGTTCGGCACAGAATTCTAAGCTGCAATCAGCTGCTGGGAACTAGGAACAAATCTACAGAAAATCATTGACACAGATTCAGACTTATACACTATGGGTGCAAGAAAGAAAGATGCACGAGGAAGGAATTAAGTCTAGGAACGTGAGATCATTTCGAAACGGTGACACCTTCCCAGAGAAATGAGGCCATATGCAGCCTGGATCTAGACTGTAACTCAGAGTCTGCCTCGTTTACCTTCTCCAAGTTCTGCTTCTTCCTCCAATTTTATTTTCATTGTATCAGAACTTTCTGCTTTGGGACAGAATGCTCTTCAAGCACAGCGGCCTTCACACGTTCACCAAGCCCAACTTTGCAATCCCTTCCTTCGTACACCCCGTGTGCGTTTACACTGTCACTCTGAAATCTGCTCTGGAATTGTCCACCCAGATGCCGAAGACAGAGGTGGTCACTGACCTGGCTGGGGGTCGGAGCCCGGGACGTAAGAGGAGGACGGCACCGCGCTGGGCACTGCAGGCAGGTAACTCGTAGAAGCGAGCGCCGGGTCGTTGTTCAGGGAAGCCAGTTTCTGCAAAAGGACCACACACACACACAAGCCCGTCGGGGCCCTTTCAGAGTGGGGGGAGGGCACGTTCGCTACACCCGTCCGTCCATCCGCTCAAGTGACTGGACTAAGGCAAAGAGCCACAGGCACGACACCGGTCCTTGTCAAAACTATGACATTTAAATGTCACTTCAAAGAACGCAAAGAATCCCACCCAGCCAGAGCTAGATTTAAAAGCGGTGATAAGCCGGAAGAAGGACGTCCAAGAGCCTCTTAAGGGCTTTGGGTCACGGGGCCAAACCCCAACCCTCCCCACCTGGGCCAGGAGAGGGAGGCCGGGGACCCAAACCTCCCTATAAACCTTCTGCCTGGAATTACGCATTTACTCCCGGTATTTGACAGAGGCTTTTTTAAAAGTCCCGACGGACGTAGGGGGGGAAAAAAACAAGCCTCCAGATGCAAACCGTACCTGGGTTGAGCCCAGCCCAGCCGCGTAATCCGGGGTGGCGTTTTCCACCACCGTCTCCTCCTTGGCCTGCTTTGCGACCACGTCCGTGTCTGCGGGAGGGAGAAGGCGGAGAGTTCAGCCGCTTCCTCCTCTTCCTCCTGCAGCCTTTCCCCTACCTTCGGCAGAAGCCAGACTCCGAACACCGCGGATACAGGCAGTCCTCAACTTACAACGGTTCATTTAGGGACCTAAGTTACAACAGCACTGAAAAAAGTGACTTAGGACCGTTTTTCACATTTATGGCCGTTGCAGCATCCCCCTGGTCGCATGATTTACATTTATGACGGTCGCATTGTGTCCTGGTGTGTGTGTGTGTGTGTGTGTGTGTGACGTGATCCCCTTTTGCGCCCTTCCGACAAGAAAAGTCAGTGGGGGAAGCCAGATTCACTTAACGACCAGGTTACTGACTTAATTGCCGTGATTCACTCAACAACTGTGGGGAGAAAGACCGTGAAATGGGGCAGGACTCCCTTCACCAGTGTCTCCCCTGGCAACAGACACTCTGGGCTCAATTCTGGTCGTAAGTTGAGGACTGCCTGTATTTTACACGACCGCACTCTGATCTGCAACATTTCTATGCCCTGCATTCCTGACGGGATGGACGGATCCTTCCTCCCTTCCCTTCCTTCCTCGGGGACGCTCTTTGCACCACCACCCCCTCCGCTCCTCTGAAACAGGGGCCACTTCTGGAGAGCCCCTCCCCCCAATTCCTGGCAGATTCCTGGCCCTGGACTGCTGGCGGGGGAGGGGGGGTAGCCCCACCACACACCTAAAGTCTTCCTCCTCTTTTTGGCCTCCCGGGCAGCGTCCACGGCTTGCAGCTCTTTGAGGTTCAGGTACTGCAAATACATAACGAAAATCTTTACTTCCCCATTCGAGGATTTCCTGGGTCAGGGATTTCACAAACAGCTTCGAGGCATCTTCTTTATCGCCCTGAAGAGCTGCTTCACATCTGGCTAACAATTGCAAAGCTCGGAGACTTTCAGACTGTGCATCCATGTTCCCCTTTACTGAGCAACGTCCAAGAACGTTTTTGCGTTGTCATAAACCTAAAAATAACAACTATCGGGGGGAAAAAGGGTTTGCGTTCTCTTTTAACAGTTTATCAGTCTATTAAATATCTTCTCCCTTTTCTAAACTTCCCCCCCCCCCCGTGGCCAGACTTTTTCCCCAGTCTGCAAAAACCGTGGGGCAAGCACCACACGTTCTGTTTTGAGTGCTTATTTTTATAAACATCCACTGTTAAATTTGACGCATTTAAATATAGCGTTTTGCACATATAGAATTTCAGCACCGTCTTTTCAGAAGGTGTCGGGGATGAGGCACATCAAAACTGCCGTCTAACTTACAAAATGCACCAAGCCTGTTTTATAAATTGTATCGGTCTCAAAGTGACACAAATGAGAAAACTGATTTTAGCAAGCCTGAAGGTAGAAGCCTGAAAACAAAAGACAAAAGAGCGGATGGGATTTGTCCCCTCTCTAGATGAGATAGGCAGGCAGGCAGCTTGTTGTCAAAGTGTACCCGTGCATAACACACCTTATACAAAGGCATCCCCCTTGATCACTTCCAGGGCTGTGTTGTGATTCAGGGTCAGCCTGTGGGTTCGGCAGTGGGTCGGACGACTCAGAAGAGGAGGAGGGGGGTGTTGAAGAGCTTGCTGAGGGGGTTGGACAGCTTGATGAGAGCCCCCAGCAAGGCCCCTCTCATCTGGTCACGACGCAGACCCAGCTGTGTGAGCCTGACAGCGTGGATGAAGATGACCCACAGCTGGCCCTGTTCAAGGACGCCCGACGCAGGAGACAGTCAGTCAGGAGTAAACAGAGGAAGGCAATGGGGCACCTCGGAAGGAGGCAGAGAGAGGCCACGCCCTGAACTGCATTTAAGGGGAATGTGTGGGAGGGCTGGTTTGCTGAAGGCAACCGCTTGGATAGTTCCTGTTTCATAGCTCCTGTTTCATGGTTGGTGTTTTGTCTTGCTCTGTTTTATGTTAATAAATTTGGCAGGCATTATTCCAGCCTCTTGCCGTTTGTAAAGGGGTTGTCCCTGCTTTTGCTGCAGGGCCGGTAGCAGGCTGGTACAGAACAGGCTGCTTCTTCCAATTCTCTCTTTCTAAAGGTAAACATTTCAGCAGAGTAATCCTGAACTGCACGGAAGACTATACAGACAGATTACTAAACAATTCTGCCACCAACGTTAGGCACAAGTGCCGTGTCTCGTAACAGAGAAGCTTCTAAGACTGCAACTAAGGAGAGGAGGAGAAGCAACGCAACCCAGGAAGGCGACCAGCCTGTTTCTGAAGGCAACAGGCAGAAGCCCTTCGCTTCTACCGGGGGAGAGAGATACCTTCACGCCCCTCTCCTTGCACAGAGGCACTTTGGAGGACAGAATGCTGGTCAGGTTCCCCGTCGGGCTGAAGACGATCGGAGCGGTGGGGTTCCTGAAAGGAGCTTGCTTTGGTATTCCCTTGAGTGGAGCTGCCAAGAGAACAAGGGACAATAAAGACAAAATCCTCACCTCCAGGGATAGAATATTAACATTGCCTACGCTGTTCGATCCAGATGGACAAATCCCCCCTAAAGAAGAATTTCAAATACGGGCATTTGTACTCATCGTTCAAAGCTGTAAGGTTATAACGTCTCAGGTTTGTTGTCTGGAAGCCCCTTTCTCCTCCCCCCCTCCCCCAGCTTCTGGAAGGACAGAAAGAGATGGCAAAGCACGCCAGAAGCTCTTCACCCGGTCTTCCTCCTCTGGATCCGAAGGGACGGGAGACATCGTGGTTCCAGAATGAGAACAGACCGAAAGAGAACTTGCCGGCATCCTGCCGTTTGGAGAGAGGTCCACCCGTCAAGTCTTCCGCCCCAACCGAGAGTTTTTACTGTGACCAAACCTCCTCCTCCATGACAGTTGCGGTAGCTCATGTAAAACTGTTCATGTGAGACTCTGCGAGAAATCAGACAAAAGGTTCCTTCTTCTGACAGGTTGATGCAGTGAAGATGAATTAAGATGTCCACAAATTGACTTTTTAAGTCCAGCTGCTGCTTGTAGAAGAGGCTGGTCTCCCCCTTCTGCAGAATTAGCACTGTTTAGAAGTGCTAGAAGAAAGAAACGCAAGGCCATCCACCTTCAATCCCCGTCAGGATAGAGCCGGAAGGGACCTTGGAGGTCATCTAGTCCAGCCCCCTGCTCAAGCAGGAGACCCTAGACCATTTCAGACAAGTGACTGTCCGGTCTCTTCTTAAAAACCTCCAGGGATGAAACACCTGCAATTTCTAGAGGCAGCTTCTGTTCCGCAGGGTAATTGTCCTCGCTTTTAGGAGGTTTCTCCTTATTTCCAGGTTGCTTCTCTCCTTGATGAGTTTCCCTCCGTCCTTTCTTCTCCTGCCTTCTGGTGCTTTGGGGGATAGGCTGAACCCCCTTTTCTTTCTGTAAAGGTTCCCCCGCACACGCGTGCTAGCCGTTTCCGACTCTAGGGGGCCAGTGCTCATCTCCGTTTCATAGCCGAAGAGCCAGCGCTTGTCCGAGGACGTCTCCGTGGTCGTGTGGCCGACATGACCGGACGCCAAAGGCGCACGGAGCGCTGTGACCTTCCCACCGGAGTGGTTCTTTGTGACAGCCCCTGGAAGGGGGCTATCAGTCCCCCCCTGGCCCTTCTTTTCTCTAGACTGGCCACGCCCACTTCCTGCAACTCTTCTTGGTAGGTTTGAGCGCTGAGCTCTTCTTTCCTCTCTTGGGGTCCTGGTCTGCAAGCCTGCCCTCCCCACAGCTGCTCGAGAAGGAAGATGCTGGCAACCACCGGCCTCTTTCAAGAGTCCGAGACGGCCGGCTTCTCGCTCTGGGTGGCAGCAGCTCACTTGATGGCACAGCCAGAACATTTCCAGCCACAAAGCCCGACTTCCCCGCAGCCCTCTGTGCTCAGCGTTGCTCGTCTCTCACCAGAAAGCAGGAATTTGAGCTGGCAAACCCGTCGAGGGCCCCGAGAGCGTATTTCTGCACATAAACCTTAAGGCTCAAAGTGGTTACATATAAAAGGAGAGAAAAATGAAAACCTACTTGTTGTGTCAATTTTCTTAACCAATCCTCTTCCTTTGGCATGAAAAGCTACTCCGGCAGTCTTCTTCAGCTGTTGCGCAGTTTCAGCAGCTAAAATAAAAAAAAATAACATAAACCTAATTAGTATCCAACTTTAAAAGAAAAGAAAAAAAAGGTCGCACACTAATTTCAAAGAAAGCTGTTAATGCAGTATTGAACCTGAGTCTTATCCAAAAAGAGGATAAGCTTAGGCACTAACTTTTTTTTTACATTACGGGGTTTTTTTTAGTTAACATCAGACAACACAACAAACACAGCATAACGCAACGCAACGCACTACTTTCTAGGATGGCCAGATGCAAATGAGGGAGGATTTCTTTACTTATGAAGTTTTGTAAAAGAAATAAAAAATTCCCACAGGTTTTATTTGTCAGTCAGACGTGGAAAAAAGCCGAGGCTACTGCAGTTGTCAAGTTAGTGACATGGTTGTTAAGGAATCTGGCTTCTCCCACTGACTCTGCTCGGCAGAAGGTCCCAAAAGGGGATCACGTGACCTCGGGACGCTGCGACCGTCACAGATACGAGTCAGTTGCCAAGTGTTAGAATTCTGATCACCGGACCACGGGGTTGCCGCAACGGTCGTTAAGTGTGCAACGCGGTCATAAGTCACTTTTCTTCATTCTCTAGAGGCACCGTTGCAAGCGGGGCAGCGGCTGTGCTCCGCTGGCCCCCCTCGTCGCCACTTACACTTCTGCAGGAGTTCCGCTCGGAGCGTGGCGCTTTTGGGCTTCCGCTTCAGCTGGAAGTGCTTGACGGGCGGCGCGAAGGGGCCGGCCAAGGTGGTCAAGGCGTTTTTGTTCAAGTACTGGCACTCCAAAGGCAGCATGGCTGAGGACTCACAATCGCTCACTAGGCAAAAAGAAACACAAGAGTTTGTCGTCAGGCGTTTTCTCGAGCACCGAACGAAGAGGAAGAGGAAGAGGAAGAAGAGCTGGTGTGGGGACGAGGGGAGAATCTCTCCGAAAGGCGGACAGGACCAGAGGGAAGAGGCGTCTTCTCCCTCCCTGCTCCTTCGTGAACAGCTGCAAAGCAGGGAGGAAGACTATCCCTCACAAAAGAACCGGGGGGGGGGGGGCAGGGGGCAGTTGATGCATGGAGATGCCTGAAGGACCGGAGAGGAGGTCTGGAGGTGTGTGTGTGTGGGGGGGGTGTTCAGGGCGGAAGAGGTCGCCCTAAAACGTGGGCAGGCTGCGTCAGGTGGGGCGAACGGGACCTGGGCCCGCTGTCGGGGAAGGCCGGGCTGCAGGGCTGCCGCAGAAGGCGTCCATGGCGAGGGGCCGGAAGAGGAAAGCGGCTAGAATTAAGACTCCGGAAACAGGAAGGCTGGGCCGCCGTGGGGCGTGAGGTGGGGAGGGGGAGGTGTGGCGGAGCCCACTGGGGCGGCTGTTACAGGAGACCCGGCCCCTGAGCCTCCCTGGAGAGGGGGGGACAGCGGGGGCCACCCTCCTTTGGCCACCCCCTTCCCTCCCGAGAATCACAGGGCCCCAACCCGGCCGGCCTTGGACCGGCCAATCAGAGGCTTTTCCTTTAACTGGAAGACGGCTGCTGGCATCGGGTGTGGCCAGTCTGGAGAAGAGAAGGGCGAGGGGGCAGACGACAGCCAGTCCACCAGTGTCTCAGGGGCTGCCCCAAAGAAGAGGGAGTCAAGCTGTTCTCCAAAGCCCCCAAAGGCAGGACGGAGACCCACCAAGGGGAGGAGCAACCTGGAACTAAGGAGGAATTTCCTGACAGGGAGAACAATTAATCCGTGGAACGACCTGCCTCCAGAAGCTGCGAATGCCCCAACATCTGGAAGCTCTTAAGAAGAGACCGGACAGCCCTTTGTCTGAAACGGTAGTTTTGTTTCCTGCCTGAGCAGCGGGTTGGGCTAGATGGCCTCCAGGGTCCCTTCCAACTGTTATGATTATGAACTTATGTTCGGTCTTCAGTTGGTCTTGAGGTTTCAAAGCCTACTTATATTCTCTTTTTCATACCAAGTGTTTTGGCCTTACTGAGCTACGTGAGATGAAGCGACTGGGAAGGTACCCAAAGAGAGGGTGAGTGAATGAGTGAATGAACGGACCAAACCCTGGCCGGAGTTTATGCGCAAGTCCGGTTAATGGCAAAGGGTCCACTCCTCTCGGACCCGATCCGCGGCTCTGCTCGAACAGGCAGGACACACACACACACACACACACACACACACACACACACACACTCTCTCCTAGGCTTTCCTTGGGAGCAGGGAGGGCCGTCGCTTCCACCTGGACCCGGGCTAAGGTCATCGATTCTCAACCTAGCAACTGTGGCGGGCCAGGAGGGGGAGGTGAAGGCGCACACGGGGGACAGTAATTCGGAAGATGACAACCACAGGATACAAGGACCAACGCAACACCTTGCTCCCAATGCGAACGCAGAGTCGTTATTTATGTGCAGCCCTTCCAAACTCAAGACAAGAAAGCACTTCCTGCCCCAGATCCAGGCATCTGGACACCCTTCCAGCTAGGGTTTCACATCACCTTCAACTTCTGGCCAAGCCCCTGCAGGCTTCTTGGCAATGTGTTTTGCAAGTATTTGCCACTGCCTCCTTCCCAGGGCTGAGAAAGGGTGACTGGCCCAAGGTCAGCCAGTTGGCTCTTGTCCGAACCACCACAGCAAATTGGCTGTATATTAAGATTAGCACAGCTGTGGTGTACAAATCCTGAGCATCACGCGTGTGTAATTTCATTCAACGTTTCTAAAGCTGTGCAGTGCCACACACAGAATGCAACAGATTACACAAAGCCAAAGCAGTATTTATTTTTTCTAGTTTTCACCAAACTCAAATTGTGCCTCCTTGCACCCGGAAACCAACACTGCTGAATCACTTACTGCTCACTCCATCACCCTGGCTGCTCTCTCTGACCCAAGAAAAGCTCCAGCGATTGGAACATTTTTTTCCCCTGCCGACTGAGGCCGGGAAGCAGTTTTAAACTTCGAAAACCGGCCTTTGCTCCTCACCCTAACCCTGGCAGCAAGTTGAGGAGAGAAGTATCAAGAGAAGATGAACGATGTGCGTTCAAAGGAGTATCCCCTCCTCTCAGGAGAGGCATGCCGCGTGTCCACAGGACTTTTTAAACTCGACACTGGCAAACCTTTACGGCTACCCCAGGGGTAGGCCACCTCGGCTCTTTTAGGACTGGTGGACTTCAACTCCCAGAATTCCTGAGCCAGCCTGGCCCAGCTTGGAAACCTCTCCCGTTCCCCTCAGCGTGGCTGGCTCAGGAATTCTGGGAGTTGAAGTCCACGAGGCATAAAAGAGCCAAGGTGGCCTACCCCTGGGCTAGACGGTACAGGGCGCCCGGCGACAATGCACACACTCCCCTCTGCACTCCTCTGTGCGTCATCGGATCCTGAACGGGATGGCTGAGAGGGAGAAACGCTTTCCCTTCCTCTTGAGCCATTCTTGTGCCCAGTCTGCCCGACAGACTCCTGGCACGTGCCCTGCTACAGGCAGCCTGGCAGCCTCCTGCTTACTCACTTCCTGGTTCCAAACAGGCTCTCCGGGGTCCCATCCATCCGTTGCAGGCCGCCGGGCTGGGGGAACCTGTCTGTCCCAGTGCGAGACGCTCTCCAGTAATCCAGCCAAGGTCTGCCGTGGAGAGCCGTGCTGGGTAAGCAGCTTTCTCAGCCAGAGAGCCTTTTCCAGAAGCCCCCCTGAAGCTGCCCCCTTGATCGCAGCGCCGGAGGGAGGCAGCTTAATTCATAGTGGGCCACTCGGGCAGCGGAGGGAATCAGCCAGAGATCAGAGGCTGCCTGCTTCACACGCTGCACCAGCAGCTCTGTCGAACAAACCCACTCTGTTCCAAAACTATTTGTAAATGACAAACGGCCTATTTTAGCTTTGGTTAACAGTCCGGAGAAATCCCGCCCCAGACGAGCTCTTATCGTGAAGGGCCAAAGCCACGGTTTGCGTAAAGACGGGCTCCACCGCAGCAAGGCGAGGGAAAGAGGAAGAGGCTCACCTTTTTCTCGCAGTTCTCCTAAGATATCCTGGACGTTGGAGTTCTGCTCTTCCAGATCCAGGTTAAGCGAGCCAATATCCGGAAAGGATTTCAAGATATCAGCCACCATTAAGACCCAAGGGTCTGGATCCAAAGTAGCCAGCTGGATAATTTCCGTCAGGGCAGCTTTCATCTAAGAAGAAAGAGGGGAGAAAAAAATGAAAACTGGAACCTTCAAAACAAATGGGAACTTTGTTTCCGACTTGGCCCTTAGTCCCCCCCCCCCAAGGGCTTACAAAGCACCAAGCGGCAGGGCTGAGTCTTTCATCCACCCCCAGCTCCGCTCTGCCCTCAGCCCCCCCGCAAGGAACACGAGGGGCCCTTGCAGAGGCCCCTCCTCTGAGGAAGCACCTGCGCCCCGGTAAGGCTTCTCTCCGACAGGGTCGCCAACCTTTTTAACCCGTGACTGTCATACTGAAAAAGGGCTTTATCACGGAGCTGCCACCTGTGTTCCAAGTAACGAACGCACGAGGCTGCCTAAGAGCCATGAAGCTACTCTGAGCCCTTTTGGTCTGGCTGCAGAGCTGCAGAGCCCTAACTGGGCCCGTCTTGCATTGCTGGCACCTCCTCCGAGAGATGCGAGAATTGGATCCGAGAGATTTTTCAATGAGTGACGCTCTTTATCGATCTGCCAGCCAACGTATTGCGAAGGCTGTGAGGAGGCCAGAAGAGCGAGCATATGTCGGCTTAAGGGACAGCCGTTAAGAGTTGGCAGCTGGTGGAAACCGCCACCTGCAAGTTTCCCAGACCAACAGAACGGTATCGAATTAGATACGAAACAGTTGAAAACCACCGTCCTGCAGTCCCTCATTAGCTTCACCGCTGCAATTCATGAAAATGAAATTTAGCTCTTTATAGCTGGCCTGTTTTGGCAGGTAAGCAAGGAAATTCGTCTCGAGAAAGGAGGACCAAGTGGCCTCCATCCAACGCTTGTGTTGTGATTCAGGGTCAGCCTGTGGGTTCGGCAGTTGGGTCGGACGATTCAGAGGAGGAGGAGGGGGGGTGTTGAAAAGCTTGCTGAGAATAATATTGAGGCTCCACAGAGCCCTCAGCCAGGCCCCTCCCACCTGGTCATGACGCAGACCCAGCTGTGTGAGCCTGACAGCGTGGATGAAGATGACCCACAGCTGGCCCTGTTCAAGGACGCCCGACGCAGGAGACAGTCAATCAGGAGTAAACAGAAGAAGGCAATGGGGCACCTCGGAAGGAGGCAGAGAGAAGCCACGCCCTGAACTGTATAAAAGGGGAATGCGTGGGAGGGCTGGTTTGCTGAAGGCAACCGCTTGAATAGCTCCTGTTTCATGGTTCGTGTCTTGTTTGCTTTTGTATCCATAAATTTGGCAGGCTTAGTTCCAGCCTCTTGCCTTCTTGTAAAAGGGGTTGTCCCTGCCTTTTCTGCAGGGCCGGTAGCAGGCTGGTACAGAACAGCTTGACTGAGGCCGATCAAGGAGATGGAAGTGATCCAAATCCTTAGGAGAGGCCCGCTGCTCCCGTACAAACGTTGTTGCGGTGTAATAATAATTATTAGGTTTAGCTACCTGCCAACCATCATTTTTATTCCCTTATTTTGTTGATTTTCCCCAATTCATATGGATACATACTCAGCATCTGTTTAATCTATCCTTCCAAACAAGTTTTTTTATTCTTTAACTGTCTTCCTTTATCTCTTCCAAGTTATTGTTTATCTTCCAGTGCATATTTTGGAGAAAGCAGCAAGGTGATCTACCACGGTAATCAAAACTATCCTTTTTTTTTTTTTTTAAGGAGAACGAAGCAACTGCCAAGGCACAAATTAAAAGGCTGCTTTTCCCAAAACAACTGAAGGCGAAACAGTTTTCATGCCTTCTCCACTTTGGCCACAAATACAGTTGACAATAATGTCACAACCCAGAGAAGGAAAATGTAAACAAGGTCCAGTTGAGAACAGAGTTCATTCTAGAATATTTCACATACTCGGCAATCCCACAGAAGAGTAAAAGAACCCAATGTTTCAATTTCTACTCTTATAGCAGTCCAGCCTCATGTCCCAAGACAGAAGTGGTTGGAAATAAAACCCACACCATCACAATGAAATTTGTATCTGAGCCAAATCTGTTTTTAAACATAAACAATACAGAATTTGGGGGAGCCTTCACACAAAACTCTACAAATACCTTGTTATTTGGCTAGAGGTGACAATGAACACTTAATAGGAAATATGAAAATAACATTACTGTCTTTTACAATGAATAATCTGAATATTAATTTGAATAATTTGAAAAGGAAGATGTTCTTATTTATTTACTGTGCAGCATGGCATAATCAGTAAGTTTATATAATTGTAGTGTAATGGACAATTATTTTCCAATTTGCAGTTGCAATTAAGGTTATTCAGTTATTTCCTTCCCATTTCCCAAAATTTATAGAAAAAAATTTGTTGCTCCACAATTTTAAATGTCTATGGAGATTCTCCATTATCCACATCACGGTTGTCCCAAAGATGCTTTTCCAAAAGGCAAGTGGACTTTCTTGGGTTTTTCCTTGAAAACATTTCGCTTCTCATCCAAGAAGCTTCTTCAGTTCTATTCAGTTCTTCAGTTCTGTTCATTGAGAACTGAAGAAGCTTCTTGGATGAGAAGCGAAATGTTTTCAAAGTCCACTTGCCTTTTGAAAAAGCACCTTTGGCACTCCTGAATTTCAGTTACTACATTAAGAAACCATTCACACAATCTGTATATGTGATGAATATGCAGCCTCTCCCAATTTGGTTTCAAGGTTCTAAGCGTCACAATATTGGCTGCCAACAAAATATGATTATAATTTTATTTATCTGATATATAAAGCGTCTCATGCCGTACATGACTCTGGGCAGCTTTCAATAAAAGATATAAAAAACAAGTCACACACATAACATAAAACCCGCAGCTGTTGAGCATCACAAAATGATCATCAACAAAGCCAAGAGACGGGCATCATCACCCTTCCGTGGCCTGGCAGAAACCCAAGTTTTTAGGGCCTCGCAAAAGACTGGGCAGATCCGGAGCTGACCTAATTGCGGAGAGAATTAGGTTATTAGAACGCCCTGCAGGCAAGATTTAAGCAGGCCGGTCGGAAATTCTGCGCCTTCTATTCAAAGACATCCGGAACGCAGCACATGCCGCCTCTGGAGTGGGTTAGTGGTAGTGCGAGGCCATTTCCTTCTCCTTGGGCCAGTGGCTCCTTCGGTTGACTTGAGGGTTTCGATCGATCTGTGCGCCAGGGCAACGCCATGGGGTTCCCACAGGGTCTCTTGGCCGTTCCCGAAATCCTTCCGACGTACGACAGCCTTTTCCTTTTCGCCGCCTGTGTTGGCGATGCTGCAGCGGCTGGAATGGCATGTTGTGATACCGCTGCCTGTCCATTTTGTGGGAAGATGTTGCACAGGTGCCTTTCTCCGGTGCTCTGGGTTGCTGCGATGCCTTTGAACCAATCCGAATAATGCCCTTACCCGGCACCTGCTGAGGGAGGCTGGGTGTTACTCTGGCATCGGAGCGCTTGGTCGGTGGGCTTTTTTAAAAACAGATTTACATTTCTAATTTGCTGTTTCCGATTTCTGGTAATGAAGATATCCAGGTGTTGTTTTCTTCTTTCCTTGTGTCATTCCTTTGAAGATGTTGTTGCTTCATGCGTCACCCCCACTTGTTTCCTTTTTATTACGGTGAAGGTGTCACCTACCTAACGGATCCACTGTTGGGTTACATTTCTGGGAGTGCCGTGGTTTCTAGTCCAACGTTTCTCAACCTTGGCAACTTCAGCTCCTAGAATCCTTGCCAAGTTCCTCTAAGTATCTGCTACTTAGGGGGAGACCTTTATCCTTTTGGGGGTCTTCCCACACTCCTGGACAACAGACGACACCCTGCCTTCCTGCGATGCCTCCCTAACCTTCACTTTCTTTAATGAGGGCTGTTCTGCATTCTTAGAAAGTGGCTTGCAGTCAGTCTTTCCCCTGATCCGTCAGCAAGGGAGACAAGATTTCAAGCGCAACGTATGTAAAAAGCACTAATTCCATAGTTCAGAACGCCTTGGGGTTCCTACCCCTAGCAGGGCATGAGGATGGTTTGCTCCTCCTTCTGCTAAACCCTCATCCACGCCTCTTGGCTCTCCTTTTCCCTCCCTCCGACCTGCCCCGGCCTTTTGCCAAAGAATGCACTCTGAGCTAGCCTGGGAATGTGGCTTGTGCGCTGGATAAATCAGCTGCCGCTGCGTAAGCCCCTCCCGCCACTCACACCACGTGCTCAGCAAACATCTTCCCTCGGGGAAAGTCACACAGTTCTGCTCCTTCAAGCCTAACAGCCTTTCCCACAGTCGGAAGACCAGCTCCTCAGCTCCTCCTTCGTAAAACCTGGGTGGTTCTGCCCTCGTTCCCCTTCGGTCTCCTGTTCAGGACTGGTGCCTGAGACTCATCCGGTCTTCCCGAAGCAGAAAAGGTAGCATTGGCAGCTATTTAGGTTAAAGCAGAAAAGATGATTTTCTAGAAGTAGGAAGCATATGTATTTATGAGCACACTAACTTGAAGGTGTTTTTTTTTAAAAAAAAAAACCTGATTTTACATTGTAGCTGGACAGAGAGAGGAAAATACGAATTAAGGAGACAGTGGCCGGGCACTGGGGCTTTGCTTCAGCAAATCCTTAACTCAAATTTTCCTAGCACTGCATGGCTACCACGTGAGCCCTGATCGCTTTCTCACAGCCTCTCCAAGGCACTTTTCTTCTGCGTTGGATCCAAATAGCTGCACACTCCCTAATATAGCTTTAAAACATAAAGCAAAATATGCACTTTCGGTGCGTTCCTGAATCAAAGAGTGAGAGATGGATTCTCACACTCGTAAGAAGAGACTTGCCGTTTCCAAGCAATCTACAGGTGAAGGCTGGGCTGCCCCCCCCCAAGGAAACAGGCCACCCGCCTCCCCATCGCATTGAAAGATCATGAGAACTGAACTGCCTCAATTTGCCTACATGTAAGTGTCCCATTTGGAAAGTACTCACTGGGACTCTTATGTAAAACATACTAGTCTGAGCTCAGAAAGTTTGGTTCCCTGGGCTGATGGTTTCCAGGCCAGGTTTGTGCCAGAAAAGTTGGACACAAAGTGCATCTACTGATCTACAATTCATTACGTAGGAAAGAAACAAGCTATTCTCAATATTTTTTCCCAAGAGTCACTTAAGAATTCTGAGCACTAGATAAGAAGCATTTATTCATCCAGGCCTTTGAACACAGTATGACACTTAGCCTGGCTGCTCCTCAGCAGGGAAGAATGACTCACTGAGCTCGCACTGTTTATGTCCTACATTTCCTCTATGGAATTCCGGATGATAAACATTGGAGGCTGCAACAGAATTCCCAGGCACATCCTCCCTCCGCCAAGTGTCCCAAGGGCATCTAGACAAGCCTCCCCTCACCGGGGCTCCATCAAGAGCAACGCTGAAGATAACTAACTACCCTCATTTTCCCAAACCAGCACATCAATTATCGCGAAGACTGAAGATATCGGGACTGTGATGCCAACAAATACAAAGACAAATGATTTTAAGGAGTCAGTTTCAAGCCTGGGGCAGTCTTATTAACCTGCCTAAGGTCCAAGGCAGGGATGGATGCTGAAACAGGAGAAAGAAGTAGACGAGATGGATTGCTAACAATGGCTTTTCTGGACTGCAAAGTAAAAGTGAAGGGCTGTATCCCTATCACTCCTGTGCCAACAGTTCCAAAGCGGTTTGCCAGCAGAGGTGTGTGGAATTTACCTGGCCTTGTAGCAGGAAATCTACTTTGTCTTGTTCCAGGCTGACTAAACACAAAGGAGTAAGTTGCAGCTGGTGTACTTGTGGCCGGCAAAGCCAAAGGCAGGTAGAGGCCGTTTCTGGCAGACGCACACATGCGTGGAAATACACAAAGCAGCGATATCGTCCTGCCACCCAGGTGCAGCTAAGCAGGAACCCGGCCCAGAGTCACCGCCAAGGGAGCGCAGGTGGGGCTGCCGGAAGGCCAGCACAGTGCCAATTCCTCAACTTACGACCACAACCAAGACTCAAATTACTGTTGCTAAGTGAGACATTTGTCAAGTGAATTTTGCCCCATTTTGCGACCTTTCCTGCCACACTTGTTGAGTGAATCACTGCAGCTGTTAGCGACACAGTTAAGTGAATCTGGCTTCCCCCATTGACTTTGCTTGCCAGAAGGTCACAAAAGCAGATCACGTCACACTCGCACACGCCGGACACGGCAACCTTCATAAACGGGAACCACTTGCCAAACATCTGAATTTTGATCATGTGACCAGGGGGATGCCGCAACGGTCTGTAAGTGTAGAAAATGGTCTTAAGTCACTTTTCCCAGTGCTGTTGTAACTTTGAACAGGCGCTAAACGAACCGTTTGAAGCTGAGAGCTACCAGTAGTCAACTGAAAGAGAGCTTCCTAGTCTGGCCTGGGCTGCCCCATGGAGGACGGCAGGATGTGAGGTGGCAGGAAGGGAATACCGATGGCAGAGAGCCGCCCAGCCACGGGGGAGGGGGGGTAGCTAATCGGGGGCACTGACACCTTTTTGGCTGCTGGAGGAACACAGCCGGTCTCCTTTGTTTTGCTCTCTGAAGCTGCTGCCCCATCTCGGAAACGGACGTCCTGCCAGGATCCGGCCTCTCCTCCGCCGAGTCCTCGCAATTCCCAGCACGGAGCCAGTCGCCCGGGCCCGTTGATCTCTGGCTCGTCCAGGCAGCCGGACAGATCGCGGCCCTCAGAGGTCTCCCCAAAGCCCCGTGTCTGTAGCGGCCTGATAGAGGGATTTCTTTTTGCGGCGGTCACAGAGGACAGCGCAGGGACAGGAAAACAGTCATTCGAGTTCAGAAGGGGTTACTGGAGCCGCACCAAGATACAAAAGTTTTGCCAGCACCTTTTCTGGGCCCGTCCAACTTTCTCCGTCGGCGTCCTCTTCTTCCAGGGCGATTTCTCAGCATCCCAGTCTAACCGTACAGCCCTTGGGCATTTCCTGGTGGCCTCCCCTCTACGAAGCCCTGGGGCCAAAGGGAAACAGGCGCGGCCACCGGCTGCAGCTGGCAGGTTCCCTGCTCAAAGCTTCCTCCTCCCCCGCAGAGCGAATCATCCCACAAAGCGAGGACCAGCACGGAGGATGCGGCTCCCCACCGTCCTCTCTTGCAGCAAGACCCTGATGCTCGGGTCCCCCACCAAATCTTCCACCCCTCCCCCCCCAGTCATGAGGGGCCGATGGACGGCCCCACGAAGGACAACGGGGGGGGGGCATCAGCACTACGGGGGAGGGGGGAAAGCAGCAGTGTTTATACGGGCAGTCCTCGACTTACGGCCACAGCCGAGCCCAAATTTTCTGTTAATAAGTGAGACAGTTGTTGAGTGAACTTTGCCCCACGGTATCACCTTTCTTGCCACGGTCGTTAAGCGAATCGTCGCAGTTAATAACTTGGCTGTTCAGTTTATCAGGCTCCCCCCCCCCCCGGCTGTGCTGGTCAGAAGGTGGCTAAAAGGGGGCGCTGCGACCCTCCCCGTAAAGGCCAGGCGGTGGCCAAGGACTTTCGGTCACGTGACCGTCACGCGGGCGCCGTTAAGGGTGGACAACGGTCCCCGCCCCCTCCTCTCGGCGCCGTCGCAACTCCGAACGGTCACTAAACGAACGGCCGTAAGCCGAGGGCTCCTGGCCTACCTCCCCCGCCCCAGACCCCAAAGCGGAGGGGCCGGCCCTCCCCCCAACGGCCCCCCCACCCCCGGCGGCGGCTGAGGGGGGGCTGGGGCGGCCTCACCTCGTCGACGGCGCGGCGGGGCAGGTGGAGGACGCCCAGGAGCAGCTTGAGCTTGACGGACGAGGAGAGGCCGTGGAAGCAGACGCGGATGTTGTCGATGACCGAGGCGGTGAGCAGCGAGGCGATGCTCGGCGGCGCCCACAGCTCGTCGGCCGAGCCCAGCTTGTTGTGCAGCCACAGGCCGGTGTCGCTCTCCCGCATCGACGCCATCTTGGGGCCCAGCCGAGGCGCGCGGCCGGCATTTCACGAAGACACCTAAAAGAGCGGGGGGGGGAGCGAGCGAGGCCCCGGCCCTCCTCCCGCCCAGCCTCCCTCCCTCCCTCCGCACCGCCGTCCGTAACGCAAGATGGCGGCGCGCGGGAGGGCCGGGAAATGGCCGCGGAGGGGGCGGAAGCGTGCCGTACGTCAAGATGGCGGGCCCGGTTTCGTCTGTCTTCTCCTCAGCGGCCGCCGCTCGGGCAAAGCGGCTCCTGCGGGGATGCGGACGAGCCGGGTTCGCGGAAGGACTGAGCTGGGGAACGAGGAGGCGGGAGGGTCGTTTATTCGCCGAAAGAGGCCCGCCGTGTGGAGCAGGAAAACAGGAGGAATCGGGGATTAGATGGGGGGCGCCAAACTTTTAAGACTTGGGGACTTCAACTCCCAGGGTTCCCCAGCCGGCCATAAGTTTACGAGGGGGAAAGTGTCGTTTACAAAAACTATCATGGGATGATGGTGCAATCTGAATCTGGCACACTTTCTGGCTTCCAGCCACCGAGTGATGGAGGGAGAAAAATCCGCAGAGGAATAAAATAACACAGGTGGTCCTCAACTTAGCGACACTTCGTTTAGTGGCCATTCAAAGTTACAACAGCACTGAAAAATGTCACAACAGTTTATCATAGTTAGGACCTTTGCAGCATCCCCATGATCACGTGATCAAAATTCGGATGCTTGGCATCTGACTCGTATTTATGACGGTTGCAGTGTCCCTGGAGGGCACGTGATCCCCTTTTGCAATCTTCTGACGAACAAAGTCACTGGGGAAGCCACTTAACAACTAGGTTAAAAGGTAAAGGTTCCCCCGCACGTGCGTGCTAGTCGTTTCCGACTCTAGGGGCCGGTGCTCATCTCCGTTTCATAGCCGAAGAGCCAGCGCTTGTCCGAGGACGTCTCCGTGGTCATGTGGCCGGCATGACTAGACGCCAAAGGCGCACGGAACGCCGTTACCTTCCCACCGGAGTGGTCCCTATTTTTCTACTTGCATTTTTACGTGCTTCCGAACTGCTAGGTGGGCAGAAGCTGGGACGAGTAACAGGCGCTCAGTCTGTTACTAACTTATCAACTGCAGTGACTCATTTAGCAACTGTAGCAAGAAAGGTCGTAAGATGGGGCAAAACTTAACAACTGTCTCAACAACAGAAATTTTGGGCTCAATTGTGGTCATACGTCAGGGACTACCTGTGTAGTGATTAAAACAAAGAATAAAAGATGACACAAACCAGACAAAAGCAAAGAAGTGGCCCTCAATCAGCCTTGTCAAAGGCCCCGGGGGCGGGGGGGGGGGGAAGAGCCAGGCTGTCAGACTCTCCAGAGTACAGCACAGAGAGAGGGAGAAACCCACCTGGGGGGGGGGCTGGTTCCAGTGGGCAGGTGCTGCCAAAGGGAAGGGGTGTTTCTGGGGTCTTACTGAAAGATGACGCTCAGTTGAGGGAACCCAGACATGCCAACCTTGCCAGATCAAAATAGGCAGCTAATATGGGAAATAGGCAGCCTTCAACTAACCAGGCCCCATGCCCGATAGGGTTTTATAGGTAATAATCAGCACCTTGAACTGCACCAGGAAGCAACCTGACAGCCAGCGCAGCTCGAAGAGCAGACATGGGCCTAACAAAGCATGCCCATCGCTGCCCCGGTTCAAGCTTCCAGATGCAGCAAGTCCGGATGCTAATTCCGGTCCCGTATCTATTATGGCAATGTGATTACATGACCTCATCTGCAAGAGTGAAGCATACATGCCTGCTTGCTTGTCCTTCTCTGCCTCTTTGTGTTGGGGAAATCACATTCAAAGGAATTTTAAAAAAATCAGAATTTGTAGGTCCAAAACCCACAGTGAGAACTTTTAGACTCATCCTCTGTCATCAAGTGGCTATTGTTTTGAAAAGGATATCTTACGATAATTTCACTGAAAAACAGGTGAATTGGAATTTAGTTGGGAGCTGTAATGGAGTTTTAAAAAGGATACTTATCACATCATGTGACATTTTAATCAGGCCAAGAATGTCTCACTGAACTAATCTAATCTCCAATATGAGCTATAGATAACTCCTCATGTCTTCCTTTCCCCATCAGTAATAATACTCATTTCCTTTGCATGTGAAGAAGCGATCACTCTCAGAGGTGTATGTATCACACACGTGTTCACGTTTCCCTTGCCACCATTTTTTTATGTTGGGTCTTTCATACCGCAACGAGGAAGGCAAGGCCATTGTTTTGTGAGTCTGGGGCTCGGCACGGTTGCCATGGCAGATCCTTTGAGCAAGGATAAAGAGCAGCTGTGCGCCTGCTCAGAGGCAGCACTGCACATCTTGCGCTAACCAGCCGCGGCAGCCATTCAAAGCAGCCACTGCCAAGACGAGGGAGGGAGAGCAGGTATTTCAATCTTTGCTTTGTTGGGATTCCCTGAGGAGTGATCCGGAATGCAAAGAGGCCGTGCCCTGCCTTACGGCCACGGGCCCTCTGCTCGACACAGCAGTCGCCAGAGCCTGGGCGGAGAACAGGTGATCTCTCCAGCCCTTTTTTGGACCGGAGGCTGTTCTGAGCAATCGCCCTGGGCTGGGGGGAGGGGGGGGGACTAGGCAAGACTTTGCTTTGGGGAAAGAGAAGAGCTGATGTCACTTGAGCCAGAGGGAAGCTCCTTCTGGCAGCTGTCAGAAGGCAGTGGGGGACCTTCAGCTTCCGTAGATACTGCAAGGGCGGAAATGTAACTGATCCAAACATTTTCAGTGGATTTTAAAAAGTATTCTGATTACCACATCGGAATACAAAGTTCACCTGAGGATAATATGGAGGAAATGGAAAGATGGGTGTTAAGACCTTTTATTTTTCAGCAGAAAATGGTTTTGCTTTTATTGAAGCTTTGGTAAACACACCCGCTATGGGATTGAGGGCAAAAGATGTTTTTTTCAGGTGTCATAATTTTGACTGACTTTTGACTGATGAAATAGTGCTTCCCCTGCCCACCGTGCTTATTTAGCCTGCATTCTTACGCCATTTCTTTAGTTCGCTGCATACAAATTCCTGACTCTTCATAGCAATGCTTCATGGTTTATATGACTATGAAACCCCACAGCTATGTAATCTCCCTTCCTTACTGGGATCAAGAACGGTTGCTTGACCATATGTAAAAGCTTGCAATTATGGGACTGATGTCACATTATCTTGAGAACATCATGTCACAGCAGCGACCTGCTGAAATTCTGGGGTTAGATGGCTTGATGTATATCATTACTCCCCTGGTATTTTTACTCTGCTCACTGTTGCAGCCTGTTCTAAAGCTGTAGAACCAAATAAGAGATCAACATAAATGATGACGTTGACCAGAAATACTTTGCAATAGAGGTTCTGCTTTCTGCCCCATCTCTTTCCAGCCAAGGCCAGCTTTCGGGCTGAGATGCGGTTTTTGTCTCTGTGTGGGAAGTTACACAGAACGGACTAGAAAATAAATAAGGACCAGGAGCTTTCTTGAGGGTATGGAGGATAGAAAAGGTGAAGAAGGCAGCTAGCTACACCTGCACCTTCCCGGCCCTACCTGCCCCTGGTCCTCTTTGTCTCACATGAGATATGCATAAAACTGAGGCAGACCTTTGATAGTGCAGGCACGGTGGCCATCTTGACTTGTTTGACCATGTCACTGTGGATGTTCCTGAGACGCCACTGCTCTTAGAAGGACCTGGAGCGTTACAGTTTGAAATTATCCCTTCTCTGGCCAGTCCTATCCATAGATACGTGGAGAGAGTGTAAAGGAGATATTACAGTCCTCAGGAAAGTACGTCACCATTTTTCTTTGAAGAAACCTCTTGGTATTATTACCTCTTCTGTTATTACTGCTTATTTTTATTTAATAACATTATTGTTCTTCTATTTCTATCAATTGCAGATTTCGTGAGAAAAGGTGTAGCTAAAGACAACTTAATTAGTTGTGTCAGATAGTAAGAATGTGATATTGATTCATGAATTTTTAATTTTGTAGTTTTGACTCATGTGGATTGCTGGGGGGGGGGAAATCACATTCAGCCAAACTATGTGCTTCAAAAGAGCTCTGTTATCCATAACCTTTCCTATTTTCCCCCGGGAAGGAGGAAGGCTTCACTAGCAAGATGCTCACGGTTTGCACGAAGAAGATGATACTTTTGGCCCCTTTACTCCTCATGATGGGGCTGATTTCTACGAAGGCCGCTACGGCTGAGGAAGAATCAGGAACAGCGATTCCTGCTGAAAGTAAGCATTAAATTTCATCTGTCCTCTCAACACCTCAGCAGGTCTACCTGTATGCGGTTGTGAGGTAAACCTAGGTTTGCAGACAGAGTGTGCTCCTAAATAAGCCAACAACTACATCCCACTTATTGCATTGTGATGTGCTTCAAGGGCTTTGAACAGGCAGATGCAGCCACCGTGTTGTTCTTTATGCACACACAGAGCTTCCGGGTGGGCCCGAAATCTTTGGTCTCCAGGTGGATCCCAAACGGCAGTTGCCTTGCGCACAATATAATTTTGCTCGGCTGCAAAAGATGAAACCGGCACTTTTCAACCCCAAATCACATCCAGCAGCATGTGTCCCTCTCGGATATGCTCATTGCAACTGTCTTTATTGTATACATACTTTTCTATATAGTTGTGATTTTGTGTGTGTGCTCCAGACTAACACACCTGCAAGATTTTTAGTTGCATTCTAAAACTATGTTTTTGCTAGTTTAGTATCATAATAAAGTGCGTAGTATATATACTATATATATACATATGTACGTATACACACACACACACACACACACACACACACACGTGTGTGTGAGTGTGTGTGTTGGGAAGCATAAATTGAGTATGTTCACATTATAATACGGCCCAACCAAATTCTTAACAGTTACTCCTAGCCTTACAACCAGTATTGAGCCAAAAAATTCTGTTATTAAGTGAAACAGTTGTTCAGTGAGTTTTGCCCTATTTTATGACCTTTCTTGCCAAAGTTGTTAAGCAAATCATTGCAGTTGTTAAGTTAGTAACACAGTTGTGAAGAGAATTGGGGTTTTCCCCATGACTTTGCTTGTCTGAAGGTCATAAAAGGTGACCACGTGACCCCGGGACACTGCAACTGTCACAAGCAGGTGACAACGGGGATGCTGTAACGGTCATAAACGTGAAAAACGGTCCTAAGTCGCTTTCCTCAGTGCCATTGTAACTTTGGATGGTCACTAAATGAACTGTTATAAGTCAAGGACTGCCTGTATTTGTTCCTGAACCAGAGTCGGCGGTATAGTCGGTGGTATAGGGTTTCCTGAAATGGTATAGGGTTTCCTGCCTGAGCAGGGGGTTGGACTAGATGACCTCCAAGGTCCCTTCCAACTACTACTACTACTACTACAAACTTCTTCTTCTTCTTCTTCTTCTTCTTCTTCTTATTATTATTATTATTATTATTATTATTATTGGCAAAGGAAAGCTTGCTTGGGCTACTTTGGAAACTTCATTGCACTCCACAGAGCAGTGTTTCTGAACCTCAGCAGTTTTAAGGTGTGTGGACATCAATTCCCAGAATTCCCTAGCCTTGTTGTCTAGGCAGTTCTGGGAATTGAAATCTGCACGTTGTAAAATTGCCGCGTTGTGGAACACCCCTCTGCATCCTGAAACCTCAAGTGGTCTTCACTGAACCTAAAGCTGGAGGCCATCTTTGGTTAAACCATTTTTAGCTCAAGGGATGTACTTGTATTAATTTTGGGCCAATATTATTTCCTATCCTTCTAAGCACCTTTGATCAAAGGAGAGGTGTAAATTAGCCTTCCAAGGTTTTACTGTTATAAATTTGGAAGCTAATTAAATACATATACATAGAATGAAGGCTACTGCTAAGCTTGTAAGCTGCCCTGAGTCTTCGGAGAAGGGCGGGATATAAATGTAATAAAAATAAAAAAATAAATAAATAACATTCGTTGAATTTTTTTCATTACAACTTTTTAAATGTCTTGGGGAAGCAAAAGAAGAATGATCAAGGCTTTTGGCATGAATTTTCTGCTTCATTGTTTTTTTTTTTAAATTAATGCAATGATTATGGATTGCCACCAGAGGCAGTAATTTGATTGCAAGCCGCTTCCAGCACAATTTAAAAATATTTTGATTAGTATAATGCACCATCAAAGAAATATTGTACCATCTGTGAATTATTTCTATAATTATTTCCTGATGACATGCTCAGGTGGAATGATAGGCAGTTTTATGGCATGAAAAGCAGAGTCACAAATTCAGAATCCAAATCCTCATTGAAAGATTCTCAGGAAAGCGGGTATTGTAGAAGAACGAATGTTGCATAATATATTTGAAACTGTAGCAAAACATTCTTTCATTCCTGTTTAATTTCTTGCTTGATAAAATAATAAACGGTTGGAACTTGTGGGCAATTATTCACTGAAATGTATTCAACCAAGATCCCTTTCCCATCAGGGATCAAGTCTCTCATTTACAGTATATAAATATACTGTATATAAATTTCCTGGCCATATTTCTTCCCCCCAGGCTAACTTTTTTAGGCTTTTCTGTCTAGTAAAAACGCTTGCTTATTCTGCTCTTGTCCAGGCAGTGGATCGCCTTCCCTTTTTTTGATAGCACCTGTCTGCACGTGGCTGTAATATTTAACTTTGCAGAAATATGTTTACATGTTTTATGATTGTGATGTTTTATGGGAACTTTTAAAACAAAAATTCTACGAAAGATGCTGCAATTCTTTTCACATATTAAGCCAAAGGCTCTTTCTAGAATTTGGGAGAAGCAGCTTTTGACCACTCTCCAGACAGGGAAGTTAAAGTGAATTGCCTTGGTGCTGCTTCTGGCAACGTTGCCATAGCTGCCAAATGCAAGTTCCAACCGAGGGGGTCTCTTCTCAGCCTCTCCAGCCTTGTTGAGGGGTGTCTGAACCCTTCGGAGAATGAAAGTGAACCGTAACATAAAGACGGGGAATTCCTGGTCCAGGGACGAGTTCACGCCATCCACTCTTTCCAAAGCCTTCCTTCTGCCTCGCCTCTTCTGACCTCCAACTTTCCAGGGTGCAGAAAAAGGATTGGAAAGTCCCTCCCTCCCTCCCTCCCCTTCCTTCCTCCCTCTCCTCCCTCCCTCTCCTCCCTCCCTCCCTTCCTATAGAAGAAAACATGGTCCCCTTGTCAGAACAAAGGCTGGAGCCTCATTCCCCCTTCTGATTCAGAGACGGGCACAATACCGTCCCCTCGAAAGGCGACGGGCTGACTTCCTGTCTTTGCTGTAGACGCTTGCGCACGTTCTGTAGCATTTCATGTTTTTGAAGTGTTCCTATTAAAATCTCCTTCCAGGTCGCCCGTGCGTGGACTGCCATGCCTTTGAATTCATGCAGAGAGCTTTGCAAGATCTAAAGAAGACAGCGTACAGCTTAGATTCCCGAGTATGACATTTATTCATTTAATTCATTTGCCGCCCATCTTGTTTCGAAGCGGCTTTTGCCGCTGTTAATGCACATTTGCACAGTGTCTGAAGACAGGTAGCCGGCTTCCCTGGATACGGGCTGCAGGAAATGCCATGAGTACCAGGGTTGTTAGGTGGCAGCAGAACATTCACTTCCTGTTTTCTACCAGGGAGGTTGCAGAGGCGAAAGAGCAGCGAATATGGGGCGGGGGGGGGAGGGGGGGTGCGTGGATGCAATAGTGGTTTCGCCACAGGCTCCTCTCCTCCGCACTCAGGACCCCAGGATGGGTTTGCCAGCTGTTTTTAAAGGACTTAAGACCACGTTCCCCTTAATCTGATCTGGTCCAGGCAGCCCTGGTCCATTTATCTGTCTCTGGCTGTGGCAGATTTAAAGAAATATTCTTCCCCCGACAAAGTTTGCTGACCCCTCATTAATCCTCTTGGCGATGAAGAGAGGAGATGCACCGGCCCGCATCCCATCGGCCACTCCAGGCTGTTACAAGCAGGTTGCCTCTCTGGATATTTTCAAGTAAAACTGGAAAGCCGAACGGTCCAGGGGTTCTTCTAATTCAGCGATTAGAAACTGCGCTTCAGTGGCCGCGGGACGCTTTTCTGCCGCTGCTCCTCATCCGTTGGACGGAGTAGGAAAGCGAAGGCTGGGGGGGGGACGCTTAGTAGCTTTTTAAGCACCTTCCCACCCCAGCAGGAAGATGGCAATTAGTTGTTAGTTCTGCTGCATTGTTAGATAACCATAGGTAAAATAAGGACAGCCACATTTTTGTGTTGTAAGATTTGTCTTAAACCAGAGGTCCCCAACCTTGGCAACTTTAAGACTTGTGGACTTCAACTCGCAGAATTCTCCAGCCAGCCATGCTGGCTGGGGAATTCTGGGAGTTGAAGTCCACAGGACTTAAAATTGCCAAGGTTGGGGACCCCTGTCTTAAACTAAGCATAAATCAGAATTTGAAAATCGTGTTCCATTTATTTATTTATTTATTTATTTATTTTTGCACTTGGTTTGTTTGCTTTTGTAACAAGGAGGGACTGTCATGAGAAATGGACTAACCTGCTTTGTCCCCTGCTCTCCTCCTCCTCCTCTCCTCCGCAGACGGAGACCTTACTCTTCAAAGTGGAGAAGCGAAGCTTATGTGACTGTTTAGCCGCCAATGCCCTGAACTGAGTCCTCGGAGGATCTTCCGCAGCAGCGCTTCTCCGACGGCTGTTAGGAAAGTAAATAATGCAAGCATGTGAATCCGGCGGCTTCTGAAATTAAGGGCGGAACGTGGGTGTGAGATTGTCGTGCCTGAATTCAGAGTGTTTTTGTCTTATGTCCACCTGACCTCACCTCATGTCATCAGGAGTTGCAAGGTAATTTACAGAGAAGGGGGGGAAATGGGAGGGACAACGATGGACTTTTGCAAAACGTTGAAAGCTTTGTTTTCAGAAGCTTTCTTTTTCAATATTATAAACCCCCCACCACCAACCAAAGAAACCTAAAATTAAAATTAATGAGTGAAGTCCACAAGGATCCTAGGGATCTTTCTTTGGGATCCTTCTCCTCATGAGTGTTTCTAGAAGGAATTGGACATTTATACCAAGTAATGTATACAAAGCAAGCTTTGATCATATGCAAAATATGATTTTGATAGTGTGCAAAAGATGTAAAATGAAACAGAATCAAGTCAGGGGCCGAGTCATTTAACATTTAATTATTATTCATTAACTGAACAGTGAAGGGGGAAGAGTTTCAGAAATGATCGGTCATGAGATCGAACGTCTCCTTGAGGTGAGGGAAGGTTTCACTGAGGTAAAAATCCTAAGATGCTCCTGAACGAGGCCTGTGGAGGTGGCCCACTTTCACCTTTTCCTCACAGACCGGGGTGGGTGGGGGTGGAATCTCTCTCCGTGCCCCCTCCTCCTCCTCCTGCACTGGATGCCCTGAGTAATTTGTAATTCATCCGTTATCTCCTAACCATTTTAGCTGAACACTGTTCTTCCACTATCAGTGTATCATAGACATTATCTGTGCATCATTTCGAAGAAATGGGTTTTTGTAAGTCTGTGTGTGTGTGTGTGTGTGTGTGTGTGTATAAATGTACAAATGCTCCAGTACTGGGGAAATACACTTTTTAAAATAAAGATCTGAGATCCTGACTTTGGATTGCTATATTCCAATTCATAGGAGGGTTTTTTTTAGAACCATAGATATTTTATGAATTCTTAATATTTCTACGACGGTAATATTTATTGACCTGATTCTGGCTTTAGCAATCTTTTCAGACTGTGCTTCACTCTTCTATTATTACTACAGTGTTCTCAAAGGACACAACTTCAGGTGAATGTTCACTTTAGCTTATAAAGGCTGAAAAATAGCACGTGGCTGATTGCAGAAAAAGCTTGGAAGCATGCCATAAATGAAAGCTACCTTTCAGAAATTAGATTTCAGGCACAGGTCTGCAAAGATCCTGGGATCCAAATACCACTATTTTATTTTGGCCACCAATCCGGATATAGCTTGCCTGATCTTTTTTATTTATTTTTAATCCTCTGTAATAATCTGCATTTGCTTGTATCTGCGATATAAAATTCCCATTTTCATGAGGAACTGGAAAGAGGCCGTGGGGCTCTGTACAATGGCGTTCTGCTTTTAGAAATAGAGAGGAAAGATTAAATACTTGGATAATTGTGGCTTCTGTGCAAAAAGCGGGGGGGGGGGGGGGAAACAGGCCCAGCATGCTGCAGTGCTGAAATCATCAGCAGGAGAAAGTCTGGATCAGGCCTCAAATCTTTTAGCTACACTTTGGAGAAACGGCAGGAGATTGTGGTATGGCTAAAAATAGAAAAGTGGCTCCTTCTTCCGCCCCCCCCCCAATAATTCAGCTACTGAGGGGTTGAAGAGCACTTTTTCCCCCTATAACAATGCTGCAGCTGTTAAAAGAGCAGGAACCACATCCTTGTTTAAGGAGTCTTAATGCATTTATTTAAAACATTGCCGGAAAAGTAACTGTTGCTAAGTTGGTTCATCTCTTGGGTGGTTCAGGTTTCTTCTCTTAACTGGATTCAGTGCAACACTGATGTGCGTGTGTGTGCGCGCACGTGCATGCAGATGAATGGGTGTGGTGGATGGGTGTGTATGCACATACATACCGGTGGGGAGTTTTAAAATTACATCTGCGTAGCAGGAGGCGAGTGAATTAATCCTTCACCTCCATCAAGAGAGGGGAAACTGTCCCACCCAGGCTTCACTAGCTGGCTAGTCAACGTGTTACAGTATTTTAGAACAGAATACAGCTGGAAGGGACCTTGGAGATTGTCTAGTCCAGCCCCCTGCTCAAGCAGGAGAACCTATACCATCACAGACAGGTGAATGTCTAGTCTCTTCTTAAAAACCTCCAGTGATGGGAGTGCCCCCAATTTCTGGAGGCAACTTCTGTTACTGGTTGATTGTCCTCACTGTTAGGAAGTTTCTCCTTAATTCCAGGTGGCTTCTCTCTTTGGTCAGTTTCCAACCATTGTTTTCTCGTCCTTTCCTTTGGTGCTTTGGAGAATAATTTGACCCCCTCTTCTTTGTGGCAGCCCCTCGAATACCGGAAGACTGCTTTCATGTCTCCCCTATTTCTTCTTTTCTCTAGACTAGCCAAACCCAAGTCCTGCAGCCGTTCTTCGTATGTTTTGGCCTCCAGGCCTTTGATCATCTTAGTTGCTCTTCTCTGAACTTTTTCCAAACTCTCAACATCTTTTTTGTGATGTGATGACCAAAATTGTCTGCAGTATTCCAGGTGTGGCCTCACTGGGGTTTTATAAAGTGGTACTCATACCTCGCATGTTGCTGAATATTTGGCTGAAATGGCAATACAGTATATCACACCCACAGATTCTCCAGTCTAGTAAACATGCCTAATTTGAAAAAATAGCGAGAGCAAGGGGGTCTCTTCCGGAACAGCCCAGGCTGGCTTCTGTTAGTCGCCCCTTGTTTTCAAGCGTGGCCGTCACTGAACGAGGACCGGCCATTTGGGAAGGTCAGGGCGAGGCAGGCTCTCCTCTGGCGCCCGAGCCCTCCCCGGTTCTTCCGGATCATCACAGATACGATACAGAAAGATCCCGCCAGACGGCCCCGTGGCGCTCTCACTGCCTCACCTGATCCCAGAGCAATAAAGCATGAAATAAAATGGTACGGTGTTCCTTGATCCTGTTTCTAATGATCCTGAGCATCAACCCAGCCACTTTCTCTCGCTCTCTGCAAAGTAATTTTTTTGTAAAATAAGAATGAACAAAATAAGAGGTGAGTCATTCTGCCTTTTTCAGTTCCACGCTAGCATTTTGCCATCTTCATTAAACCGATTCTTTATTTGGAAGTTCTAAAAAAAAAACAACCACTTTGGGCTTTTCTTAGTCTTTGCTAACCTCCCTTCGTTCTGAGCTTTAGCTTTTTTTAAAAAGACAGGCAGTCCTCGACTTACGACCACAATTGAGCCCAAGATTTCTTTTGCTAATTCAGACATTTGTTAAGTGAGTTTTGCCCCGTTTTTACGACCTCGCCACGGTTGTTAAGTGAATCACGGCAGTTGCTAAGTTAGGCCCATGGTTCTTAAGGGAATCCCCCACCCCCAGCATCGACTTTGTCAGGAGGTCGCAAAAGCGCATCGTGTGACCCTGCGACAGGGCGACCGTCATAAACAGCAGTTGCCAAGTGTCTGAATTTTGATTACTTGACCACAGGGGAGACTGATGGTCGTAAGTGTGAAAAACGGTCATAAGTCACTTTTTCCAGGGCCGTTGTAACTTTGTCACTGAACAAACTGTTGTGAGTCGGGGACTCCCTGCGTCTTCTCTGCAGGATGTATTGTTTTTGTGGGAGACCTGGACAACCTCTTGTCCCCCCCTCCCTCTAGCCAGACCGGGGGGGCTGGGGGGGTTGGCCACCTGAGGTTTGTGAGGGGTCATCTTGACTCTCAACTGAGTTGCGCTACCCCCCCCCGTGCAGAGCGGACGTGCCATTTTGGGGGTCCACTTAGACTCACAACTCCTGCTAGGGGAGCAAGCGGCAGCCCTGGCAATGGGGGGGCGTTTGTGCAGGTTCTTCTCACAATCTCCCGCGTAACAACCCCACGGGTGATTCGCTTCATGGCCACAGGGGAAATGTGGCCACATGATGTTTTGCTGAATGCCCACATTGCTTAGGGATGGAATTGCCGGTCCCCGTTGTGGTTGTTAAGTCAGCACTACCTGTGCATGATAAAAAAAAACCGGATGACCCAATTCTTTTCAGTCTTGGGTGCGAACGTCTCTCTGAGCCACAAAGCATGACCTGCAGGTCAATCAGAGAAGAAAGTCGGCCTGGCTGTCTCTTGTGAAACGAACTTCACTTTATAGAAGCCTCAGTCAGATCTTGATTCAAACGTTCCCAGTGAAATGAGAACTACACGGGTTGCAGTAGATTAATGGTCCTATACTCCAAATAAATTATTTCTGGTACTGGCAGTCCTCCTCTTACAAGCTTTGGGGACCGGCATAAAGCATGATGTCACGTGACTGCATTGCTCAGTACCAGCAATCCTGTTTGCCATCATTAAGTGAAGACCATGCCGGTCGTTAAGTGGGGCTGTCACATGATAATGGCTTTTGACTTCCTGCCGGCTTCCCCATTGACTTGGCTGATGGGAAGCCCGGCTGGGAATGTCAGAATTATGGATCGTGTGACCTCAGGGATGCTGCAGCCAGGAGTCTGAGAAGCGGTCATAACTACCTCGTGTTCAACGCCGTTGTAAGGTTAAATGGTCACTGAACAAGTGGTTGTAACCCAAGGACCACCTGTAGATGTTTTGTAAACAGAGGCCACCACACAAAGCTTGCAGAAGGAGCTCACCATCCCTGGGCTGAGCGGCTGCACGTGCCAGCCGGGGGCAAGGCAGCTTTTCCAGTTCAGAGGTGCAAGTCGGGGCTTACAGAACTGCCCTGCCCTGGCGGTCATTCCATCCAACAGATTTCAGAGAAATAGAAGTCCATTCACCCTCTTAACCATCGTAACAGGGGGGAAATTGCATTGCCTGAATTGCTGTTGTTCAGGGATATCATTTGGGGAAAGCAGAAGTAAGAATATACCACGTGTTCCGTCCTCTGTAACCCAATGTCAGAAGAGCAGAAAACGTTTGAAATGATTTCCGTTTAAATGCTTCGATCCAAAACAGCAACGACCTTTACATGACACGTGCTTTGCTTCCTCCGAGGACCAGATTTAATTTAATCTGTTGATTAATATAAATTTCCCATTTGAAACACTTTGGGCCACTGTTCAATAGCACTTTCCAGTCACTTGTATTGTACATAAATTAAACTTCTCCTGCCCCGAGTGCTTGTTAGTTTCCGTGTCGTTTCAGAAGCTCCAGCACAAATTATCCTATTGAATAGTTGGAACCAATCATTTCACAGCCGGTTAAATCCTGAGTTCCCTCCGGGGCAAAACCGATCTCAGCATCGCTTGATGGGTCAGTTGTTTGCAACTCCCACTATTCACGTAGGTGGAATCAGTTGTTGGCCTGGGATGCAGCTGGCTATTTGCTGTTATCTATGGTCAGATGCAAAAGATCACATCCAATTAAACTGGTTTATTGCTAAACAGCCCACGCACAGGAACCTTCTCAACAAACAGTTGGCACCTGCTCGGAGTTAGATAAAGGTCAACGGAACTCAAGGGGTTTGGGCTCAGCTCGCTTGTGGCTACGTAGGGATTCTAGGCTGCCCCCTTTTTGGACTCCAACCCCCGCATTCTGCCACTCCTTTCCGTGTCTATAAATTTAATAAACCTAAACCTCTGTCACTGCTTTCCTCTGACTTTGCCCCCTTAAGTCAAGACACGGGGGCTGGTGGGCCTGAAAGCCCCCCTCCGTCAGTCCGCAGGCCCTTCAGAATTAAGGCTGATCTCAATCCACCACATCCCATCACGTGGTTATGAGCGTGTCATGACAGCCGGCTTGCAATTTTTGTAACTATACTGAATACAGGAATGCAGGTAACACTTTTAACACTTACAGACTGAATTTACACCCTGTATTAAACCACGTTTTGATTCCGATTTGCTTAAATCTTAATTGGCTTATGTTAGACAATAAGCAATAGCTTGCAAATTACAACGGCCAGATTCACACATCAAACCCCACAAGCCTTACACTGATGTATCAATCCCATCGGGTGGAATAGTTACCCTGAGAGTGGGACAGCAGTCTGTAAATTTGGTAAATAAAGGAAAACTGAAATTTAATCCAAAGAAAAGGAGTTATGAAGGCGACAGCTTCTTCTAGATGGCACCGATTCCCTGAAGAAGATAATTGAGTTTGGATGCAGTCCTAGATGTTGTTTGGCTCTGAATATGAAGCTTAAACTGCAAATCAGAATGCCATTTATCTAGCCTAATGAGGGCCTGGCTGTTAATTCTGTTTTTATATTAACACTGCCAATGCATCTTCCTTTTTGCTTAGAATAATTTGGGATGTAGCTCAACTCAGTGTAAATTAAGAGGCATAGGTGCCTGGAGGTGAGGAACAAATGATAAAATGTGTGCCGTGCTATTAAGAGCAAACATCACCAGACTGTCGCTGATGTTTGAATCTCTGTGTGGTCCTCGTGATTTGGTGTGCCTACTATCAAAATCCACCCATTTGGAAGTATTTTCTGCAGTGCATCCCCCCCATAAACGGCGAGTTCAGAGTTAACGTGCAACAGCTTAACTACCTTTTACTGACTTAGAGGCAACTGGCTCAGTTCACGTGAGAAACCCAAGCCAATCAGGTAGCTTGACTGCAAGGTACAGAGAGACGAGAAAGTGCGATTTCAGCCCCGCTCAAGGGCACCTTTGGCGCCCGCCTGCCGGAAGAGGGTGAGCTTGGCAGGGGCAGGGCTTGGCCAGAGGGCCCGCTCACGGAGCCGGTGCCAGGTCTGTCCACCAATGTGGACAGAACAAGAACAAAACTGGGTGCTTTCTTCACAGCATCGATTCCTTCATTTTAGAATTAAGGGAGGCCTGGATCAAAACCTAGAAGAAACCACATCTCAGGTTTTACTCAGCCTTATCCTAGATAGTGGAGAATTACTTGGAAGTTATCCAAGTCAGCCATTCTTCGATTTCAATGCCTTTAATCCCATCACTCTAGGGACACTCCGATCTGTAAAAACTTGCTTTATTTCCAGAACCTTGAAGAAGGAAAATCCCCATCGCTTGGTCAACTTCGCAAGGTTCAAGTCCCTATTAAGTTTTGCTTGGCAATTCACCTTTCTAATAGCAGTTCTGCCAGACGCCGAGGGGATGAAAATGACCCAGGGGGCCTGACGGCTACTTTTCCTTACTTCCTTCCATTCTGTTTCCTTCTGCGTTTCTTACGCTGGAGACCTGAGAAGAAGGCTCTTAATCTGCGTAAGACACTTTGGACGTTCCCCCCCCCCCCGACTAAGTAACTGGTTAAATGTTTCTGAAATGTTTTATTTAAACCAAATAACACAGGACCTCTTCCCCAAATCTCTTGGGGCCACTTTGGTCCATTGGTTAAGGCACCAGCTAGAAACCAGGAGACGGAGAGTTCTAGTCTCGCCTTAGGCAGGGAAGCCAGCTGGGTGACTTTAGGCCAGTCCCTCTCTCTCTCAGCCCAGCCCACCTCGGAGGGTTGTTGTGGGGAAAATAAGAAGAGAAAGGTGCGTCGGTGGATATGTTCTCTGTCTTGAGTTATTTATAAAATAATAAATACAGGATAAAAAATAAAAATAATTAATTACAGCCTACATCTCATCCCATTCATTATTCAGTTGTTGACGGAATTTGCCGTAAAACCGGAACAATATACTCAAATGAAGCAACGAGCCATTTATCCTTGATGAACCACGGCCGTCACAGGAATAGGGAAGGCGAGTCTCGCACCCTTTCTGAACCGCCCAGGGACCCGCCTCAGCTTCAATATCTATATATCCTATTTTGTGCTTTCAAAGTATGCACCACCGTTTGGACAAATTCCTGTAATTTCCTCGGCAGCCTTTCTCTAGAGTAGTTTCCCCCGCTTCCTCTTCCTAAGGCTGAGAGAGTAACTGGCCCCGGCTGGCTTTTCCCTAAAGACAGTAGGAATCAAGCATAAAATGCACAATCTCAATTAACTCACATACTTTTTACATGGTTCCGCTTTTGACAACCATGGGTTGCTCTGTGAGGCAAACTGGCAGCTTCTAAGTGTGCAGGAGTGTGAGGAGGAGGGAGGGGGAGGGAGAGGCAGACAGAAATACAGTGGATGGGTGTATGTGTGTGTATGCGTGTGTGTGTGTGTGTATGTGTATGCGTGTGTGTGTGTGTGTGTGTGTGTGTGTGTGTGTATGTAGATAGATGGATGGATGGATAGATAAGAAAAAAGCATTTACTTATGGCCACAGACCCTCCTCCGGCCTTCTGGACTCCTCGGGGGGGGGGACCCTGTATGGAAACCGGGGAAGAGGAAGCCTCGGCTCCGTCTCTTTCTGGCTTCCGAGCTTCGCTTCTAGGCTCTCGGTTGACCGTGGCCCCTTCTCTCCGTCCTCCCTGGGCTTTCACCAGCTCTCCTGGAGGGAGGCCGTCCTTTCCACCGGGTGGAGAGCTGGGCGGGCGGGGGCGCCGAGTGCGGGACCCTTCCTGCCCCCCGCCCTAAGCGCGCCCGGAGACCCGCCTTCGCGGCCCGGCCACGCACGGCGGGAGGGGGCGAGAGGGGCGGGCGCCCCCCCACGAGCCCGGGCGGGGGCAGCCGGCGCCGAGAAAGCGAGCGGGAAAGGCCGCCGCTGCCCCGGGGGGCTCCGCGGGACCCGGGCGACGGCTCGAGGGCCGGGGCCGGCTTCACAGGCCGCCCCCTCGGCGAGGCGGATTGGAGGCTGGGGCGCCGCCGCCTTTTTCCCAGCCTTCGGCTCCGCGGGCAGCTCGGCCCAGCCGGCCCGGGAGGCTGCGTGGCGCCCGCCCATCGCCCGCGGGGAGCCCCGACGCCCGGCCGGCCTTCCTCGCCGCACCTGCCCCGGCGCCTCGCTCGGCCCCCTCCCTCCTGCCGGGCCCGGGGGGGGGGCAATACCCCGGCCCTGATTGGGCAGCGTCGGCCCAATGGCGGAGCTGCTCTACCCCCCCCCGCCCCGCCCGGTCACCCGCTCTCCCTGCGAAGGCTCCGGGAGGGGCTCGAGGGGAAGGCCGAGGCCTGGGCTGATGGGGGCGGGGGGCCCGAAGGTCGCCCGCTGGGCCGTCCCGTCTGCGCCAGAGGCTGCAACCCAAGCGAGGGCCGCCTGCGTCCGCCTCCCCCCCCCGTGCTCGGAGAGCATCCGAGCCCCCCTCCCCTCGGGGCTCCCAGTGGGGAGGGGGGCTACCCCGGGGCAGACTCCCCGGGGAAGGAGGCCGGAGACGCGGCTCCCTGGCCGGCCAGGATCAACTTTTCCGGGGGGGAGGGGTTTGCAGCAGATCGAAGAGCCGGTTCCGGCGCTCGAATCCCGAAGCTCCGACTTCCTCGGTCGAGAGGCGCACGTCGGGCTTCTGTAAAGGCTGGGGCGATCCTGCGGAGATCCCGCCAGATCCCCGATCCTTTGGGGGGAGGGAGCGGTGGGGTCCCGCAACGTTGCGAACCGCGAGGACTGGAGCCCTCGGGAGCGTTTTGGGTCCCGCCGCGGCCTCCCCCCTCGGAGCCGTCTGGGGCGGGGGCGCCGCGCTCTGCAGTTCGGCCAGAGCGGAGCAAGGGCGGCGGGGGGGCTCTGGCGGCCCCGCGCAGTTACCGCAGGGGGGAAATGACTCGTCCGGCCCCGCGGAGGGAGGCAGGCCGGGAGGCGCCGGAGTCGGGCCCGGGGCCCTTGCGGGGGGGCGGCCTCCCAGGGCCCGGGTTGCAAGGAAGCTGCGCAGGACTGCGGCATCCAGAAAGCAAAACTTTCCGCCGCGTCATCCTAACGGCTGCCCGGGAGCCCTCGCTGGGCCGGGCCGGGCGAGGATCCCGTGAGAGGGGCGCTTCCCCGGCCCGCCGGCCTCCCTCGGCCCTTCGCCCTGCCCAGCCAGCCTCCCCCGCGGGCGTTCGGCGTCCCGTTTGGCGACGGCAGAGCGGAGAAGCGCCCCGAAGCGGAGAGGGAAGCCGCGGCCGCCCAGCCCGGAGCTCCTGCGGAGGAGCCGGGAGCCGCGCGGGCTTGGCACAAAAGGCAACCGGCCCACGTGCGCCGCAGGGCGGACCGCCTCCGCCACCCCGCCCCGGTCCCGAATTGCGGCCCGCCTGCCCCCCCCCCCCGCGGCCCCTCCAGCCGCCCGACAGCGCCGAGGAAGGCCGAGCAATTGGCCGGGCAGGCCCGCGAGGGGGCGGGTCCGGGCCCCCGCCGAGCGCCTGCCCCCCTCCGGCCGGCCAAGCGGGGAGCGGGGGGGGGCCGGCCGGGCCGGTGAGCGGGGCGCTAGGACCCGGGGGGAGCGCGGGCCCGACTGCAGCGCCGCGGCTGCCTTATAAATTCCCCCCAAATGCGGCGGAGCTCTTTTCTGCCGCCGCCTCGCCCGCCCGCCCGCCGCCCCCGCCGCGGTCCTTCGGCAGCGCCCGCGCTCCGCCCGCGGCCCGTTTGCATGAATTGTCCGCCCGCCGAGATGGTTTGCGAGACCAAGATCGTGGCGGAGGAGCGCGAGTCGCTCGGCGGGGCCGCCGCCAAGGAGAGCCGCCTGCTGGCCGCCCCCGCCGCCGCCGCCGCCGCCGCGCAGATGTGGCCGCCCGGGGCCGCCGCCTCGCCGCCCGCCGCGCCCGGGGCCGGTCCCGGGGAGAGGGCGGCGGGCACGGCGGGGCTCTGCATCCGGCCCTTCCACCCGGCGGAGGGCGAGGCGGTGCGGCGCATCTTCTACGAGGGCATCCTGGAGCGCATCCCCAACACCGCCTTCCGCGGCCTCAAGGACCAGCCCTTGGCCCAGCTGCTCTACGCCGCCCTGGCCGGTGAGTGAGGGGGCAGCGGCGGGACGGGACGGCGCTGGGGGCGCCCGCCGGCGGGAGGAGGTGGCGGCGGCGGCCGGGGCCCTCTCGCGCCCGCCGGGAAAGCGCCGAGGCCGGGCCGGTCGCTGGCGAGGGGCGCGGGGCCGCCTCCGCCTCCCCGCTCGGCCCCGCGGCGCCTCTCCGGCGGGCGAGCCCGCGAAGACCTCCCCCGGCAGCCCGAGCGGCGGCGGCGGCGGCGCCCTTCGCACTGCGGCGGCTGCGGGCGGCCCGGGCGAGGGCTGGAAGGCGGAGCGGCCGGCGCGGCTGAGGCGGGCGGGCGGGCGGGGGCGCCCGGTCGGTGAGCGAGCGGCCCGTCCTGCGCCGGGGAGCTTCGGGCCCTCGGAGGCTCCTCTGGCCCAGCGGCTGCGGCGCCCGGCGAGCTTTCCCCGCCGCCTCCTCCCGGCTGCCTCGGCGGGGCCGTCGGGCTCAGCACCCTGGACAGCGGCGGGGCGGGCTGGGCAAGGCTGGAGCCGGAGTTGCCGAGATCCGGCCGAGAGGCTGAGTTTGCGCCGAGGCCGCCGCCCGGGAACCTCTCTCGGCTGCGGTAAAGGCGCCTCGGTGTTCGGCTTTGGCGACTTTAGGACTCGTGGACTCCAACTTCCAGAATTCCCAGCCAGCCGGAAGTCTTAACGTGGCCCAGGTTGGACGGCCCGGTAAGGCATCTTTTCTCAACCTGACAAGCTGGAGATGGGCGGCGGTTGGAGCGCGACCCTCTCCAACCTGCGGAGGTTGAGAAAAGATGCTCCGGAGCACAGCGGAGCTTATGGAGAAGTTGACATTTTGCCGGAAGCCCCGTCCGCACCGTGCTCGGACCTCTGCGTGCGCTTAATGGGCAGGGAAAGATCGTTAATGGTTACCGGTTTAAAAATTATATGTGGATGGTACCGTTTGTGGATTTAGTGCATCGCCCACGTACTACTTCAGGGTCCCACGAAAATTTAGCTAAAGTCTTTGCACTTAAGATTTTATGTAGCTTTGTTTAAATACCTTACCTTACTATTCGGGACAGTTTCGGTGTGTTCTGCTAACGGGTAGCAAATAAATAAATTACCCAGGGATCTGCGGTAAAGTTTTGGCACAGGTCCTCCATTTCAAGAAAAAGGAAAAGAAATTAAAAATGAACCTTTTTATTTTGTTAAGCAACAAAGTTTGCAAGCCGACAAGGGAAGGAATCCCTTGAGAAGGGTATGATAGTATTCCAGACAGTTTTTTTCTGAAATAAATGACATTTGAAGGAAACAGCCAGAACTCTCGGATATTGCCCTGAACTCTTTTTGTAACTTTAGCGTAAGCGAGTGAACTGTTTAAAGTAACCGGTTAAAGATCTTAGAAGGTTACGAAGCTTCTGCAAGCGGTTTAAAATGGATTCCACCGGGAAGGAAAGAAGTAGCCAGAGCTATACGGAGCTTCTGTGCAACAGCTTTGAAGTCCTCCTGAGGCCTTCTGGGCAAGTCCCTCCCCCTCTGCTAACCCCTATGAAAGACGCCCAGAAGAAGTTTGGGTTGGTTATCAAAAGAGCCACGCTGAGCCTTCGTGCTCTGGGTTGGCCTTGTCGCCAGTGAAGTCTACACTGGTGCCAACGTGGAATGATAAAAAAAAAACCACTAAGCAATAGAGCCGCTTATCAGCCAGAACCGAAGATTTCTTCCCTAAATCTAGATGCTGTGTTTGTGATGGTGCTTAAATTAAATGGCTGATCGGAGGCAGAATTCACGGATGATAAAAGGACAAAGAAAAGGGCCTTTCTCTATTTCAGATAAGCATTTTGCACTTCAGCAGCATGCCACGCTGCTCACTCACGTAGGAAGATTGCTTTCGTTACAAGAGGGACGGGTTTTCCAGCTTGTTTTCATCTCTGGGCTCTTGAGAAAGCTGCTTTTGGACCTTCCCCTGGCAGAGTCCCTCTTCTGAGGATCTGCTCCTCCTCCTCAGATGAATTGGCAAGCCAAACAACTGTGATCCACCCCAAAGGCTGTTTGGCTAAGAAGGTCTAATTAAGTTTCAGCAACAGTGGCTGCACGACTGCTCTGCTTCTGAGCTGGGCTTCCGGTTTCTGATTTGAGTGGAACCTTGTCTTGTTGTGGCTGCTTGAATTTTGTGATTCTGTTCACCTAGAGTGTATGGAAGCAGGTAGCAAACAAGTCCCTTGTGATAAATGATTACGTAAATAATTTCCCCCTGAATTAGTCCACTTCGCTGCGTTCCTCATAAGCAAACTGCCACAACGCCTCTGCTTCACACAATGCCCCTCTTCTCTACAAAATTTAACCTGACCAAGAGAGATAGGAGGGGTTTTACAGTCGCTAAGAGACAGACTTGAAAACCAACCAGGGATAAATTAAACATTATAACGCCAAATGAAATGACCTTTGGAAATTCACTGAATTTTTGTCATGGCAAAGGGAGCAAGTTTTATAATGAATCTGTCCAAATGCGGCTTGCAGCTTATTGAGCCAGCTACTGTGGCTGTGATGCTGCAGAATGAGCTTCGCACTTTGTGTCTATCTAGGCTGGGTAGTTAAAAAGAACGTTTGCATACACAGGCCAGTTTTGCAGAGTATATTGCAAGGTAAATAATTAGGATTCATTCTGATGGATGTTAGCAGCGGGTTGCATGATTGGCAGTATCAGAATTTTATTTTGACCAGTTTACTATTACGAAACACTGCTGGTGCCAGCATATATATGCCTGCGTTGACACTCAAGGAACGATCTGGGCTTTTTAGAAAATTAACTCAAAATGAGCATTGACAGTTTTGAAAGGGCAGGCATGTATTACATAGACATACGCAGCAGCAGCGGCAAAAAGTGCTGACAAGGATGATGCAGTAAAAAAAAAAGCTGAAGAATAGAATGAAGATTACAGGAAAAAAACTTCTGCATTACCAGGAAAAATAGGAATTTTGAGAGAAACAGAGGACATTTGGACTGATCAATTTAGACAGGGAAGTTTTAGTTTTGCTACTGGAGAGTTAAGAAGGAGATGATGTACCAGTTTCACATACTTTAATGACTTTGGGCCTTTCAGCTGTAAATAAAATTTATTTCAATAAATTTTGAAGTAAAATGCTTTAATGCAGCTGACTCAGGAATTCTGGGAGTTGAAGTCCATGTAACTTAAAGTTACTGAGGTTGAGATACTTTGCTTTTATTGTTTTGATTTAAGAAATATTTTTGCTTTTAGACAGAATTTACAATTTTTAAAAAAATGCCTTGGTTCCTTAGATTACCCTAAGGGAGATAATGAATGAAGCCAAAGGCGGCCCATATTATCCAACATTTTGCGTTACCAAAGGCCAGTCAGATACATTAGATGTGCAAAGCTTATTTATTAGTTTAGATTGTCCTGCAGGAGCTCAAGATGGTAACTTCTGTTTTTTAAAATAATAATAATAATTCACAAACCAAGTTTGTGAAGTAGTTGAGGCTGAGATCTTGTGATTTCTCCAAAATCATCCAGTGAGCCTCCACTGGTGATCCAGTTTCAGTCTGAATTTCTCCAATCCTAGCCAGCTTTTTAACCAATAGGCATGACTGCCTCTTTCACAGTGTCCTGGTTGTGATTCGGGAGATTAGTAGGCACTGAAATCTGAAAGTTCCAGAAATTTAACCAGTTACAGGTTAGTCCACAACTTGCAACAGTTCCAGGTGCAAAGTTACAAGTTACATTGCAAAAATGACTTACGACCCTTTTTCACACTTATGACGGTTGCAGCATCCCTATGGTCATGTCAACAAAATTCAGACACTTGGCAACCGACTCACATTTACGATGGCTGCAGCATCCCGGAGTCACGGGATCCCCTTTTGTGACCTACAGATGTGCAAAGCCCATGGGGGAAGTCAGATCCACGTAACAACCGTGTTACTAACTTAAAACAACTGCAGTGATTCCTTTAACAACGGTCTCACTTGGCAACAGGAATTTTGGGCTGAATTGTGGTGATAAGTCGAGGACTATCTGTATTTGGCTGGCATCTAATTTACGGCATCGGATGGCAGTTGACTATATCTTGCGTGTGTAGGAAATATGTCTTTTAATCCAGCAAAGCTGGCTGAGGAATTCTGGGAGTTGAAGTCCCCAAGTCTTAAAGTTGCCCTGTTTTAATCGGTCCGGAATCTTGCCATGTTTACTTTTAATGGACCCCTTTGAATTTAGCAGCGCCTGAGGGGAAGAACATGACTCCACCCACCCCTTCGGTGCTGCCCCTGGCAGATGTATTATGAACACGCTCCTCACGCTCCCTCCCCCCCTTGCTGGGCGGCTGCTTACTTCAGATGCTCCCAAGGGCTAAAGACGTGCCTTTTCGTAGGGCTGCTCTGCTCCCATAAGCCCCCTTTTTTGGACTTTCTGGCACGGACCTGGTAGGTGGAGACGGGGCTGGAGACGAGGCATAGCTTTCTTTCTCTGCCCCTTGCCTACTTTGCCTGCGGCACCACAACTCAGGCAGGAAAGGCGACGGCTTGGATCGCGACTGACCTTTTGGCCTTTTGGCCTCGGTTTGGCTGGGAATGAGAGCTTTGGTAAAGATCTGAAGCTCTCAAAGCTGCTCCCATCATTTCTGAAGGTGGGTTGGACTGGCACAAGGTGGAGAGCGTTTGGGAAAAAAGCCTCCTCCACTGAAGCAGCCTTGGGTGGAAAACAACGTGGGAAAGAAGCTTTGAGTTCTGACGTTGTGTTTCTTGGCTGATGCAGAGTTGGGAACTTTGTCCCGATCTTCATCTTTGCTGTGTAACTAATCTCTTTATTCGGTGGTTTATTTTAAACTCCCTACTGAGTTATGCTTGTGAGTTCTTCCTGCTGACCATGTGTTTATCTGGTGCTCCCTTTTTTATTTGGACTTTTTCAGGCAGGAAAGCTGCTTTCTTGCTCTTCTCTCTTTCAGCAGAGGTCTCCTCCTTAGATGCCCAGGTGCCTCTGCTCCATTTTGCACTTGTTGCTTCTCCTAGAGCCAGTTGACGTAAGGATTCAGCCCCCCCTCCCCCCTGAACACGCTCGGTTGCCTTCAGAATTCCTGACCTGAACTGCCTGTGCAGCCTGTGAGCCACACGGGACCCTTTGGGCAGGCTGTGGACCATTTCAAGGCTGGCCCACACACGGTGGCTCCCGGCCAGAGATGCTGGTGACTTCTGCTTGGTAACTAAAACTCAGCTGGAATGAGGGACACTGAGCCACTACCAGGATAGTCTGGACGGTTGGTCAATTTTTTCAATATAGTCAATTCAACCTGGTCCAAATGTTTCTGCACGCTTGAAATAATTCATGACTGAAGTGTTCCTGGATGTACTGAACTAATTTTTCATAATTAATTTTGATAATATATTGATGTGGTCAGGGAGATGAGGAAGAGGGTCCAGAAAGATTTGGATGGGCAGTTTGGAAGGGTGTGCAATATGGGAACACTGGTGGAGGATGGAAGGGAAGGGAAGAGAAGGGAAGGGAGGGAAGGAAGGAAGGAAGGAAGGAAGGAAGGAAGGAAGGAAGGAAGGAAGGAAGGAAGGACCGTGTGGTCTGATAACACTTAAGAGACATAAGCAGCAGCTGAGGGGAGGGACAAAAACCACGGAAAGACGGGACGCCGGTGGACCTGTAGGGTAGGCCACAGTGGGACTGGCTGAGAAAAGGGTAGAGGAGGCCAGGGGCGCCAAGCTGGCACGGCTGATCCAATCTAGAGTTTAAGCAAAACTGGGAATAATTAATCAAAGGATCAGGATGCTGGCATGTTGGTATGTTAATGTGAACTTTAATTTGAAATAAAACGGTTCCAGGAGAGAAAGAAAGTTGTAAATTCATAGAATGGTAGGGCACTGTGGGTTCATAATCCACCAGATTAGAGTTCGTTCTGGGTAAAGTTAATTTGTCTTGGAAATGATACGCTTAGTTTTCTGTAGCTGCCTTTTACTAGTTTTTTGGGTAACAACTACAATGATCAAAGCAACTTCTGAAATAATTTTGTGGGTAACAGTTTTCTGGCCATTTCTCGGTAGGATCAAATATACCCCTAGGGTCAGTGTACCATATTGACAGTAAAGTTTAGTGGCTGTAACACACCCTGTGGAAAAAGACGGGAAGTTCTATGAAACGGAATACTGACGGCGCCATCGCAAACAGTCCCTGCAAGAAAGGGGGGGAAAATGGAGGAAACTTAAAGAAGCCAGGCTGGATCCATGCCAAGTTCACTAAAAGAATAAAAGAGAAAAAGGATACCTAGAGGAAATGGATGGAAAGTAGCAAAACCAAATAAATAATTCAGGATAGGCTCTAGAAACTGTCAGGAACTCGGTCAGGAAGGGAAAAGCTCCGAATAAGCTGAGATTTGCCAGAGATGCAAAAAATAACAAAAATTGTTCTTTGGAAATAAAAAACAAAGCCAACGAGAGAATAGTGAAGTTAAGGGTGATGGTGAAAAATTCTAACTCTGTTCGTCTCTCAGAAGGAAAATAGAACTATAGCTCATAATGCCAGGGGGGGCAGGCAGGAACTGCAGCTTAGGAGAAAGAAAGAAAGAAGGATTTAGCTAGTTTAAATGAATTCAGGTCAATTCAAGTCATAGACGCAACGGATGGAAACTCATCAAGGGGAGAAGCAACCTGGAACTAAGGAGGAATTTCCTGACAGTGGAACAACCTGCCTCCAGAAACACTGAATGCTCCAACGCTAGATTTTTTAAAGAAGAGACTGGACAGACATTTGTCTGAAATGGTATAGGATTTCCTGCCTGAGCAGTGGGTTGGACTAGAAGACCTCCAAATTCCCTTCCGAGTGTTATTCTTTTTTCCCCCTTCCTTCCTTCCTTCCTCCCTCCCTCCCTTCTCCAACACTGGAAGATTTTAAGAAGAGACTGGGCAGCCATTTGTCTGAAATGGTATAGGCTTTCCTGCCTGAGCAGTGGGTTGGACTAGAAGACCTCCAAGGTCCCTTCCAACTCTGTTATTCTATTCTATTCTATTCTATTCTATTCTATTCTATTCTATTCTATTCTATTCTATTCTATTCTATTCTATTCTATTCCATATTTTCTATTCTATTATTCTATTCTATTCTGCATTCTACTCTACTCTACTCTACTCTATTCTATTCTATTCTATTCTATTCTATTCTATTCTATTCTATCCTGTCCCTGTCCCTGTCCCTGTTCCTGTTCCATTCCATTCCATATTTTCTATTCTATTCTATTCTATTCTATTCTATTCTATTCTATTCTATTCTATTCTATTCTATTCTATTCTATTCCATTCAGTAATTCTATTCTATTCTATTCTATTCTATTCTATTCTATTCTATTCTATTCCATTCCATTCAGTAATTCTATTCTATTCTATTCTATTCTATTCTATTCTATTCCATTCCATTCAGTAATTCTATTCTATTCTATTCTATTCTATTCTATTCTATTCTATTCTATTCTATTCTATTCTATTCCATTCCATTCAGTAATTCTATTCTATTCTATTCTATTCTATTCTATTCTATTCTATTCTATTCTATTCCATTCCATTCAGTAATTCTATTCTATTCTATTCTATTCTATTCTATTCTATTCTATTCTATTCTATTCTATTCCATTCCATTCAGTAATTCTATTCTATTCTATTCTATTCTATTCTATTCTATTCTATTCTATTCTATTCTATTCTATTCTATTCTATTCTATCCTGTCCCTGCCCCTGTCCCTGTTCCTGTTCCTGTTCCTGTTCCATTCCATTCCATATTTTCTATTCTATTCTATTCTATTCCTAATCCTATTCCTATTCCATTCCATATTTTCTATTCTATTCCATTCCATTCCATTCAGTAATTCTATTCTATTCTATTCTATTCTATTCTATTCTATTCTATTCTATTCTATTCTATTCTATTCTATTCTATTCTATTCTATTCTATTCTATCCTGTTCCTATTCCTATTCCATTCCATATTTTCTATTCTATTCTATTCTATTCTATTCTATTCTATTCTATTCTATTCTATTCTATTCTATTCTATTCTATTCTATTCTATTCTATTCTATTCTATTCCATTCCATTCCATTCCATTCCATTCCATTCTATTCTATTCTATTCTATTCCATATTTTCTATTCTATTCTGTTCTGTTCTATTTCTATTCTACATTCCCTTCCCTTCCATTCTATTCTATTCCATTTATTCCCATTCCATATGTTTCCTGGCCCAGATGGATTACATCCTCGAGTGCTGAAGAAACAGAGGCGACCATAGAATACTTTAAGCAATCTTCAAAAATCTCGGGAGGCCTAGAGAGGTCCTCGAAGGACGGCAGAGAGCAAATGTCACCCCCATCTTCAAAAGAAGAAACAAGGATCCTGGCAACTCCTTCGTGTTGATCTTGGGCAAGATCTTGGAACAGAGCATCAAGCAGCAGGCTTGTGAATGCTTGGATAAGTATGCTAGAAATAACAGGAGCCAGCATGGATCTGTTGCCAAGAAATTGTTGGGGGGAAATATAACGTGGACCGCCACCGGATTCTGTCCTTAGCTTTCTTTCAACATTCCCATTAATGACTTACGTGAGGAAATTGAGGGGGTGCTTTAAAAAGTTTGCAGATAACAGAGTGTTGGAAGAGGAAGAAGATTGAAAAAGATCTGGGCAGGATAGAACAAGAGGCTGAAATGAATAGGATGAGATTGAAGAAAGAAGAAATGTAAGAAGTGTCAGGTTGAAGTGTAAGATGGCGGACACTCTTGAAAGAGATCTGGGTGGCCTTGGTGACCATATGAAATATAATCCTAAAATGTCAAGTCCCACCCTGGGTCTGTATACAGGAGCATACCGTCTTGATCACAGGGAGTAATTATCTAGTCTTCTCTGGTCCGTTCAGAAAGGACGGGGACAAACGTGGAGGAAGTTGGAGGTAGGGTATCAGGATGGTGCAGAGTCTGGAAGCTTTCCAGTATTTGAGGGCTGCCCGAAAGAAGAGAGGGGGGGTGTGTCAGATTGTTTTTCCTAACCCCTGAAGGCAGGACAGGAAGCAACGGATGGAAACTAACCAAGGAGAGAAGCAGCCTGGAACTAAGGTGGTTTTGAAAAACAGCAGCTTTTTCTTAGTGCAATAAACACTGGTACCTCAGGCTGAAGTTGATGATAACCAAGGTCCTATAATTGTCCAGGATTATGGGTTTTTTAAATGGCTGCTATGTTATCTTGTCTTCGAGGTGCTTTGTTGCTTTGGGGGTGTTTGGTGATCTGTAGTGGGTTTTTGTTGTTAGGAAATATGTATCTCCACGTGATATGTTGCAAAATCAAGATTTCTTTTTTTAAAAAAAATACATGGCATAAGTGCATTCATAATATTCAGATAGGTTCTCAGGAAATTGCAACCTCTCCTCATTTTGCAGGTAAAACAATTATCCTTTAGGAAAAATACCCAAATTTTCAGAAATATAATTCAAACCCCAGCACAGTAGTCCTTGTTTAGCGACTGCAACCGGAACTAGCAGCTCAGGGGTTAAGCAGAATGGTCAGTAAATGAAACCACGGCTCATGATCAGCTTTCCTCGCTTTACGGACCTGCCAAGGGGTAAATGAGAGGCTCGGTTGCAAAATTCACTTTTTCATCAGCACAGAAACAACTTTTGCACTTGGACAAAAAGGCTGACTCAGCATCAATCAATCTCTCTCTCTCTCACACACACACACAGACACACAAAACAAAGGATCCTGAATGCTGCTAGATTTTGGGTTACATCTAGATCATACTCAATCACACACTGAATATAAATCAGCTGAGAAATATGAGGTGGCTGTGAAAAAAAGGCTCCTGTAATTCATGAAGCAATTTCTTAGTTACGAGAAGTCGGAGTTGTACTTTAATGTACGTCCCTTAAGCACCAACGACAAACCTTGAAGCGTAAAGGTGGAAGAGTGGTACCTTCAGATTCAAAGAAAGGCAGTGACTGATGGAAAACTCAACCTTTAAGAATAAAAGTCGGGAGAATTTTTATAGGGTGGAGGGAGACAAGATAGCATTCTGGAGAAATGCTGTACAGGTAGGTCCTCTACTTATGACAGTTTGTTTAGTGACTGTTCAAAGTTACAGCAGCACTGGGGAAAAAAGTGACTTAGGACCGATTTTCACCCTTACGACCGCTTCTGCATCCCCACGGCCACGCAGTTCATACTCTGACTCACTTTTATGACGGTTCATCGTGAGGTCCCCTTTTGCGACATTCTGATAAGCAAAGTCAATGGGGAAGCCGGATTCACTTAATGACCGTGTCGCTAACTTCACAACTGCAGTGATTCACTTAACATCTATGGCAAGAAAAGTCGTAAAATGGGGCAAAAACAAATGTCTCATTTAGCAACATAAATGTTTGGCCCCATTGTGGTCATATGTTGAGGACTACCTGTAGAAGGCAAAAAGGAATCTCGGAAGTCCCACTTGGATTGGTGTGTGTGTGTGTGTGTGTGTGTGTGTGTGTGTGTGTGTGTGTGTGTGTGTCTTCCCAGAGGAGGGCAGGGACAGATGCCCTGGGTCAAAGTGGCCTTCTGGGAAGCTTCCGGCAGTGACGGCAGCAGCCAAGGGAGCTGAAATCCGGCTGAGACGGGGGGGGGGGAGACGTGGGAGGTGGCAGGACTGTTTGTCGTTCCCTGGAGGCCCTTCATGGGAGCTGCTCCGTAACAAGCGATCCGTAAACCTGATGACAGGGAACCTCAGACAGTTGCTCTTAGCAAAATTCTGTTGGCGATGAATCGATTTGATATGCGCCCTTGAATGACTGAATGCCTAAAAAACTTCCTTTTCAGCACTGGAAAGATAAATGAAAAATAGAAGAAAATTCTAAATGCATTCCCAGCTGCATTATGTCATCAAAAATTGAGACAGATACGTATATTTCTGCTGCTTTATAGATCAATGAGGCCGGCTACTTTTTTTAAAAAAATTCCATTTATATCCCGCCCTTCTCCGAAGACTCAAGGCGGCTTACAAGCTTAGCATTAAAGATTTTGCATTAAAGAAATTTGATGGTCCCAATAAAGTAGCGTGGATCAAATAGCAAGAAACAGGATTAAGTGTTGCATGTTAATTTGAATTTGAATTTTGCCATGGTTAAGCTTCATTTGATAACAGAGAGGGCGGTCAGTTCCCCCAGCTCCCTCCATGGCAGAGGCCCCCAACCTTTGGGGCACCAGGGACCGGTTCCGTGGAGAGAGGTTTTCCGCGGACTGGGGCGGGGCACTGGTTTTGTGTGCTGCCTGCATCCCGCGGATGGGGCCTCGCTTTTTGGGCAGATGGGTTGCCGGCATGCCGCAGCCCGGTACCAGTCCACGGACCGGGAGTTGGGGACCCCTGCTCTATGGCATGGGCCACTACCGACACCCAGATCCTTTAGTAGTTGACAATGCAGAAATCTCAACAGACATTTCCCTGAAGGCAGTGGGTGGCCTTCAGCAGGGGTGAGGGCAGATCAAGAATAGTCATTTTTCACTGCTGGCTGCAAAGATTGAAATATTTGGGTTTTTTTTAAAAAAAGAGAAGTCAGATCTTAATATGGGCAGTCTTCCACTTACAAACACAAATGAGCCCAAAATTTCTCTTGTTAAGTGAGACATTTGTTAAGTGAAATTTGCTCAGTTTTATGACCTTCCTTGCTGCAGTTGTTAAGGGAATCACTGCAGTTGTTAAGTTAGTAACACGGTTGTTAAGTGAATCTGGTTGACTTTGCTTGTCAGAAGGTCGCGAAAGGGGATCACGTGACCCCCCTGAACATTGTGACTGTCGTAAATGTGAGCCAGTTGCCTAGCGTCCGAATTTTGATCACATGACCGTAGGGATGCTGCAACGGTGGTTAAGTGAGAAAAACGGTCCTAAATCACTTTGGAACTTTGGTCACTAAACGAACTGCTGTAAGTGGAGGACTAACCTGCATATTTATTATAGAACATCCTTTTATTAGCCAAAGAAAGACAGAAAGGAATGTACACTGTCACATAAGCAACCTTCATATAGTGGGTACAAATCAAGTTAACGTGTGTGGCTTTGGGGCTCTGTGTTCCAAAATGGACGCTGCATTCTCTTTTCTGACAGGTGTTGTTTATTTCTCTCCCTCATCTCCACAGTAATATGCTTTGTTGTGACCAAGTCCTTGCTGTTGACCTGCTGCTTGCCCGTCTTTCTGATGGGCCTGAGGTACTACTTCAGCAGGAAAGTTATCCTCAACTATCTCGAATGCGCCCTGAATACGGACATGTCTGACATTGAGCAATATTACATGAAATCCCCAGGTGAGTGACAAGACCCACGAAGGGGCTGGCCGGCCATCCCAGAATAATGTAACATCTGCCCTTGTGCCCTCCTGACAGGCAGAGAACAGGAGGGCCCGTCGTGTGTCCAGAATATCGGGCTTATTGGCTTCCTGGACAAACCTTCACATGTAAACAATGGGAAAATATTCTGCCGTTTTTTAAACACTGGTTCTCAGGTTCACATGCAAGAGTTGAGAGTTGCATCTTAGCGAATTTCCTTGGTTTCCACTTTCACCATATTAGGTGTGTAACGCTACAGGCAATCCAGTCGATGGGACTTTACTTGGTTTTCCTGTAAAAATCTCCTGTATATCTCAAGTATTGTAGCAAAAAGAAAAAAGAAATCTGGGTAAAGGTTTAGAGATTGTATTATTGGAGATATTGGGTAACTATACACACAAAAAAAATGAACCAATCGGTTTGTACATATTTGAAAAACCATCCAAATTCAGGATATGTGGAAGATGCATTTGTAAAGTGAAAAGGAAAGTGTGGCTCCAATTGAGTTCAATCCCTGGTAATTACACAGGCACCAGGTAGCTATCTTGGCAAGACGTGGTGGGCCTTGGAGGAGGGTCCCTCGCTGCCTTCTTTTGAGATCTTTTATCCAACACCTCAGGGTGAACCTTGAACTTTGCGTTGACCCCTGCCCAAGCATCAACCTTGTCTGGCCTTTCTCAGCATTTTCAAGACCAGCCAGACTCAGAAATTCCTCTATGACGGCATGGATAACTTTGTAAGACAGATCTGTCACTCTTAATTTATTGAGAGGGGTGTGTTTGTGTGGTTTGTTTGTGTGTGTATTTTTAAAAACCTTGTCAAAACAGAGCGCTTGGTACTTATATTTATATATTTGTTTGATTATTATCCCACCTTTATTATTTTATAAGTAATTCAAGGTAGCAAACATACCAATATCCCTTCCTCTTCATCTTTTCCCCACAACAATAACAACCCTGTGAGGTAGGGTTGGGCTGAGAGAGAATGACTGCCCCAGAGTCACCCAGCCTGGCTTTCATGGCTAAGGCGGGACTAGAACTCACAATCTCCTGGTTTCTCAGCCAGCAACTTAACCACAATACTGTATTTTGCTCTGTCTCAGAGAAAAAACATACAGTAAAATTTTTCTGTATGATCTGTGTGCATATATATATATATATATATATATCTCCCCTGTAGTCCATTTGTGAAGTATTTTGTGTGCTCCCAAAGTATCCTTCTAATCAATTCTTTGTCTGTATAGGGTTTCTCTCTTTTAAAAAAAATGGTGTAAGTGTTGTCTTTCATCTTGAAATCTAGGAATGTTGTTCAAGTGATTTGTGAACCAAGATATAAGTTCAATCTATCTGAATGGAGACTGAACCGTGTCTTTCCATCTGGCAGAAGGCTGCCCCGGTTTACGATATGTGAGTTTCGTCATCACTATTTGGGTGCCTGAAAGAGTATCTGAAGGGAAGAAAGGCAGATCCCCAAGGCTGGCACTGATTTGCTGACCGCGTTTGTCGATGTCCAATGAGGAAGGGGTCAATCCTTAAAATGCAGTTCGGGATGCCCGTCCCCAGCAGAAGAAGTGGAGAGGCCTCTCTCTGGCAGAGCGTGGCCAAACCCTGGTTGTGCCTCAGGAAGCTTCCAGATCTCTTCAGGGCAGGGGTTAGTAAGAAAAAAGGGTGTTAGTAAAAGCGTGTTGCATATTTACAGAGCCTACAATGCTCCTGAATTAGTGGAATGTCTCCGTTATCCCAGTTTGGAGCATCTTTTCCCTTCTCTCCATGAGTTTGAAGACAGAGCAGCACTTCAGCTCTCTGCCATTTGGGGGGCTTTGACGTCAGAGCAGGGTATCTCAGTGGGTGGGGGATTTCAAAGTTGCCCTTTAAAGATTTCGGAGTGTGGATGTCTTGATTTAGACACATTGAAAATCCGGAGTCCCTTCAGCAGAAGCTGAAGGAGGACCAAATGTGGTGGTGGGTGCAGGCTGGCGCACTCCCGCTTGAACGGGGATTGCCAGGAGGGCTCGTTTGCCGCTTGACTTTCGGGAACACTGAGAAAGGTTTCTTAAAAACGTGCGTTTACAAGATTCCTTGCAACATCGTGTAAGCCACTTTTGCTTAATGTGGTAGTAGTGGTGAAGGAGGAGGAAATAACTTCAAATAAACACATAAAGCAATTTAAAAACAAATTATCTTCATTGCTAACTAGGAAATAAATCCTATCGGAAGTGAAATTCCAGCTTTTGCTGCCAATGTAGTCTGTTTCTCCAGAATATACTGTACAACGGTTCCATAGAGCCTTTGGACAAATAGAAAGATGGCGTTCCGATTTATATTGAATCTCTGGCTCTTTATGTTGAGATCCATAGGTGGGACGTTCCATATTTAAATGTTGTTTGTATACCCCCTGGATTGACCACAATGGTTGAGCAAAATCAGTCGAATTTACCCTGTTTTACGGGGTCCGGATCTTTTATGCCAATTACTGAATATTTCTCACTTGTCGCTGAGCGGATCAGGCGCTCCTAGGCTTTTGGGACCTTCTTCCATTCCCTCTGTTAATATGCTTTTGTAATTTGCTTTGCTGATTCAGAAAAAATATTTCTACATTCCAGCCTATTGGAAAGCTTTGATTGATCCATATAAGGAATATATTTGAAAGGGGGAGACCCCTGTTCAGGTTGTGAAGGTTTACGAAAAATAAGATGGTTATGCCTGTGTAATTCCAAGCTCTTGTGTTAGCTAGCAGTAACAATCAGCTTTTAATCAAGTCAGTTCAGGAGCCGTTGCTTGCAGAAAAGGGGAAATGGATTTGGAATATATTTCAGATATTTTGGGAAACTTCAGGGAAGTTTTTCTAAAGATTTCTATAAACGGCATCTTGTTTCAAGAAAACTTCTGTAATCAGAACTTCCAGTATGACAGGTAGTCCTCAAATTACAACAGTTCATTTAGTGACCATTCAAAGTTACAGCAGCACTGGAAAAAGTGGCTTATGACCGTTTTTCACACAACCGCTACGGCATCCCCAGGGTCACGTGATCAGAACTCAGGCGCTCGGCAACCGGCTCATGTTTACGACGGTCACAGTGTCCCTGTGGCTCACGTGGCTCCCTTTCGTCACCTTCCGACAAGCAGAGTTGGCGGGGGAAGCCGGAGTCCCTTAACAGTGCAGTGATTCAGTTAACAACTGTGTCAATAAAGGCTGTAAAGTGGGGCAAAACTCACTTAGCAACAGCTTTGCTTAGCAACAGAAGTTTGGGGCTCAATTGTGGTCCTAAATCGAGGACCGCCTGTGTGGTTTCAAAGAGTTCCCAGGCTTTGCCCCTGTCCTTCGTCCGGAGGCTTGGCCGAAGGACTTGCTGGAAGTGCTGGGGAAGAGCATAACGAACAGGATCACCTTGCAAAGCACAGCGGAGGTTTTCTCCCTTGGGTTTTGCTGCCTTGGGAAACGGACTGAATGGCCGGGGAGCCGAGTGCGTTTGCAGGAGGCGGAGAAGGGGGGCTTCCCAACCCACCCCCCTTTGTCAGCTGCGAATTTGGAACCCCTTGCAAAGTTAATTTCTGGTCCACCGAGGTCGGCTGTTCTTTCCCAGCACTGCAATTAGAGTAGGAGCAGCAGAAGAGAAGGAACAAGTCCTCATTCATAGCACAATGCTTCACACACACACACACACACACACACACACACACACACACACACTGTTTGCACTGGCCCTTTTCTACCGAGAGTGGGTGAGGGGGGGGGGAAAGAGAGGAAAAAATATGAAAGGAAGCCATGGAGTGACAGGGCCAAAAACGGGGGGGCTGGCGGGTGCAGCTCCACACCTTGTGTCCGTCTGCGTCCGGGAGGCGAAAGGGGTGAATTTTTGGGCACTCCTGTGATTCAGGGCCTGCCAGCTTGCAGATTCTGATCTGGAGCAGACAGATTCATATTGTGTGTGCCAAGCTTTATGAAGCTGAGATTTTAGTAGACCTGAAATGCTCAGCAAAAATATTTTTTGTTAGTCATTTCTGAAGCGAAGTGAGAGGATGGCTGGGAAACAATTCCAAGGTGTGAAATTTTAAAAATGAAGCTACTTAGGGTGATACCGTGAGACCCTCATGTGGGAGGCACTGAGGTGAATGCACCTGTACAACTGAGCAATACCTGGGTGGGATGAACCATAAGCGTGCAAATTTCTGGGATCCGGGGAGCCTCCTGGATCCTTCCCCTCGGTTTTGTGAAGCAAAGGGAGTGTTGAGTCATTATTTGGTTCATTAAATTGATTTAGGGAGAGCGACAAATTGAAGCTAAGCCTGAAGTGTGCCTTGTTGGTTGCTGGACTAAAGGGAAGAGGTGTGTCTTCTTTCTAAGACAGGCTCTCACACACACACACACACACACACACACAGAGAGAGAGAGAGAGAGAGAGAGAGAGAGAGAGAGAGAGAGATGTGTTGCTAGCTACAAGTCATGGTGTCTCTCCCATTGTGGGCCATGTGGGCAGTTTGCTGAGGGTCACACACGGCCGAAAGCAGCTGGTCTTTAAACAGATCTCTTGCTACGCAAGGCAGAGTTTACTTACAAAGCAATGCAGACATGAATGAGCTTAGAGCAGAGGCTGGAGAAATGTCGAGGTGGAATTGTGGCCGTCTCACAATCCCTTGGCACACAGACACACAAACCCTCCCTTCCTCTCTGTGGCTCTCCTGAGCGTGTTGAACTCGGCTAATGCAGACTTTACTGACGCAGGGAGTAGGTGTAGGTTGTTTTCAACAAATCATCAGACACTTCGATTACTATTTTAAAAACACAACTTAGGCATTTTTGTGCTCAACAAGAAGCGTTGAGAAGTTGATAACTACCTTCAAGCGAATCCAGAGATTTTGCAAAGGGAGGGAAAAGAAAGAAACGTGAGGTGTGATGGGGGGGGAGTTAAAAATGGAAAGCGAGGGGCTCTGCGAGGCTTCCTGGCAAATCTTGAGAACGAGGCGGGATGTCTGCACAACAGAAGCCTCTTTGGGAGGGCCTGGAAGCTCACGGTGCCACTTAACACAATGCAAACCCAGAGAAGTGGGAGTGATGACAGAATAAGAGATAGGGGAGTGGGTGAGCAGAGGCAGGAACGAGAAGTCAGCTCCCGGGAAAGGAGCAGAAACAGAAACCCAGAGAGCATAAACAGTTGGAAAGGAGAGTGGAAGAAGAGGGAGGGAGGGAGGGAGGACAAATGGGGGAAGTGCAGAAAAGAGGAGAAGCAGGGAGAGGAAGACACGAAACAGCAAGAAAAGCGAGAATGAGACCTCGAATAGAGTGACAGGTAAAGGTGAAAGAGAAGGAAGGAAGGGTGGGCTCTGAATTCTAAAAAAAAAATAATCCTCTTTTGACGGGCCTTGGAGAGTTCTTGTGCTGTCAATTCTGTTTCTGCTGCTGATCAGCTCTGCCAGGGGTCTCCAGCCTTAGCAATGTTACGGCGTGCTGGCTGGGGAATTCTGGGAGTTGAGGTCCACAAGGCTTAACAGAGGTCAGAGACCTCTGAGCTATGCCTAAGCTGGCAACTGCCTCACAGTTTCAGTCGGGAAGGGTTGGTCTAGGACCCACAGCGCCCTTGAGGCGGTCCTAGGCAATGGCCCCTGCGTGGGGTGGGGAAAGGCCATCGCCCTTGGCTTTTCTGCCCTTCAGAGGGCTGCTTCTCCTTCGAAGCCCAACAGTTGTTGGCTGGTGCTAGAAATGGCACTTCAGCTTGAGAAGACCTGGTCTTCTTCTCCGCTCATTACTGCCTCTCCTTCTAAGTAGGTCAAAAACCAACCCTCTCCTCCTCCTCCTCCTCCTCCTCCCAGGAAGAGCAGGGTGGGTTTCTCCCCTTAGCTCCCTCTCCATGGGGATTGGGGTGTCTTCTGCCCCCTCCCCACTCCGGCCCCTTCGGCTTCTTCTGTGGGATAAGGCAGGGCTCCCGCCACGTCAGAACTTTCTCCTTAGGTGATGATGCCCTGACTTGCTTCCTGCCTCTTGGGCGAGGAGGCAGCGGAGAGGCCGTTTCCCTTCAGGCGATCCTCCTTCTCCCTCCCTCTCAGGCCCCCTCTTCCTCGCAATCACAGGCGGCAGCAGAAGTTTTCGGTGTGGCGTGGGTTGGGCGGGTGGCGCAAAAATGGCAAAGGAGGGCTGGGCGTGCAGATAATTTATTGCCTCCCAGAAATGCCCTATTTTCTATTCAGCTGCACTTTCTTTCATGTCCAAAGCCCAGAGGGAGGTAGAGGCTTAAAACCACAACTGGGCCCCAGATCTCTGTTGCTAAGTGAGAGAGCGGTTAAGTGAATTTTGTTCCAGTTTGTGACCTTCCTTGCCACAGTTTGTAACTGAATCACTGCATTCGCTAAGTTGGTCACACAGTTGTTTAGTGAATCTGGCTTCCCCCTTTGACGTGGATGGTCAGAAGGTTGCAAAAGGGGATCATGTGATCCCGGGAACTCTGCGACCGTCGTCATAAATACGAGCCAGTTGCCAAGCGTCTGAATTCTGATCAGGTGACCCGCAGGGATGGTGCAACAGTCGTAAGTGTGAGAAATGGTCAAAGGACACCTTTTTCAATGCCACTGTAACGTGGAGCAGTCCCCCGATGAACTGTTGTAAGTCGGGGACCACCTGCACTATGATGGGAGATCCATTGCAAGGGAGGCCAATCGGCCAGAAGAGAGAGACCCCTCCAATCAGCCGTTTGGGAGCGCCAAAGACCAAGGCTCCTCTTTCCTCGGTAGTAGCTGGGTGCCTTGCAGGGCGGATGGAAAGCAGGAGAGCCTTTGCCCTTGGCAGAAGGATGAACGGTTGTGAGTGAAGGGCAGAAGCTTATTAGGGTTTTCATAGCTCAAAGCCAGTGGTGGGATTCAGCCGGTTCGCGCCAGTTCGGCAGAACCGGTACCAGCTGAATGTACACTGCTTCCGGAAGTACATTCTAGGCCTGGGAGGCCTGCTAGGCCTAGAACGGCCCGCTGGAAGTGCGTGGATGCCACTTCCGGACGTCCGTTCTAGGCCTTGGAGACCCAGGCCTGCATCCAATAAGAGAACCGGTTGTTTAGGTATTTGAATCCCACCACTGCTCGAAGCCCGTTCTCTGGAATGGGCATGCTGACCCGAAGGCCCTTTTGTGGCAATGTGTGAACTCCTCCGGAGAACAGTGGGCGACCGAGAGCAGCCGCCCTTCGGCGAGGCGCGTTCAAAGGGAGGTTCACAGGCGACAAAACAGGAATTTAATAATTTAATAATAATTTAATTTGTATACCGCCCTTCTCCCGAAGGACTCAGGGCGGTGAACAGGGCAATACATAATAAAAAACATAATACAAAAATTAAAAAGTGATTAAACCATTATGCCCGTAATAATTAATACATATTAAAAATTAAAACTAATTATAAAAACCCAACCCCATCCCGTCAGACCAGGCCAGCTTGTTCAAAAAAGAATGTTTTGAGATCGCGCCGGAAGGAGCGAAGGTCGGGGGCCGTCCGGAGCTCGACCGGTAAGCGGTTCCAAAGGTCCGGTGCGCCCACAGAGAACGCCCTCCCCCTGGGGGCCACCAATCGGCATTCTTTGATCGGCGGCACCCTGAGGAGGCCCTCTCTGTGGGAGCGCACTGGACGGAGGGAAGTTGAATTTGGCGAAGGGAATGTGAGATGAACTCACGAGAGATCGATGGATCGTTAAGGTGCTTCCAAGTAAAAGAGGCAGGATGCAGAGATGCAATCATTATGAAGCTATATAGAAAGAGCTATATGGCATGGAGGCATCCATGCTTGTATGATAGAGAGAGAATGCATGCAAAGAGAAAGAAAGAAGGAGAACAAAGAGCAGCCCCTGAGCAGAGGTATTTATGGGGGGTCTCAGCCCCTCCCTAACCATAAAATACTCTCGCCAATGGGGCTGCAGGGGCCGGGGGACCCCTGACCCACCAGTGGAAGCAAAGAAGCCTCTTTGCTCCCATCTGATGACCTTTTTGGGGAACTGCCAAAGGCTGGCATAAAACATCTAACAGGGAATTTGCCGAAGAATCTTCTCGGCCTTTAGTTGTGCTTGTCCCAGATTCAGGAAAGGCCCAGAACTGAACTTTGAAATGCAAACCTCTGCCAAAATGGATCGCAAAAGGATTGCTGTGTTGATCCAGACTTTTAAGTTTAAAAATTCCGTGTTTGTTAAGACTCAGATGAAAAGTTGTTTTTCTCTGGTGAACTTTATATTTATTTTGGATTATTTAAGTGAATAATGTAACTAATCCTCGCCATGAATTTTCCCCAGACTGCGACTCAATTTGCAATGCAAAAACCAAATGAAATGCTTTTGAGGCTTGATTTTAAAAAGAACAAAAACAGCTAACATCAATTTTTTTAAAAACCTGCCCGTCGTTAGATAACTGCTTTCTGACTGCTGCCAAAAGACTGGATGGGGCTGTCAGTTCTGTTCAAGGAGAAAGAAGCGTGATTGGCAAAAACAGTTTCTCCTCTGGAAGCTCCTTCAGAGGCTGGGAAAATGGACCAGCCTCTCAGTCTGAGGTTATCTAGAATTTAACGTAGACTTTCATATAGGTGTTTAAAAAACAAGGCTACAAATACAGCTTCACATGGGTGAGAAAACTAACCTTCATCTAAACGTTAACCTGTAGTGTGATGCCACTAATTTATTTTTTTAAAAAAAATCTTCCTGTGGTTTTAGACTGCATTAACTGAAGCAGTTCAGACCATGTGAACTGATAGGGATAGTCCTCAATTTACAACCATTCCTTTAATGATCATTCAAAGATGTGACGGTGCTCAAAAAAGTAACTTTAGGACCGGTTTCCCCACTTATGGCCATCGCAGCTCCCTGACGGTGATGAGAGGTCAACACCAGCCATGTGTTGGTGATGGTTGCAGAGTCCTGGGTCTCCTCTGCTGACCTGCCCAGGGCAGCTTTGGCCCAGCCAGTGGAGGAAAGTCAGTCTGTGTTCTGCTCTAAGGCTGGAGGACTCAGAGGTGGGGCAGCGACTTGTAAGGTTTTCCACTTAGCCTCACAATCGCCCCAGCGTTACTCAGGAATTTAAAAGAGGCAAAAGAAATGCCTGAGCCGGGGTTTCAGCAAGCAAACAACTTTTATTTTGATCAGAATAGAGTCGGGTGGCCACATCTCTCTTCGCGGCTGGTACAGAGATGAAGGCAACAACCAGGAAAGATGTCTTCCACCTTTTATACCCCTTCAGAACAAAGAGATCTGGCCTTGGTACTAGGAAGCAAAAGGTACAGAAAAATAATTCCTAGATGATGACTCATTCACAGCAACCCAGGCTCCACCACAGCTCCTTCCCCCCCCCCTTTAACACGAGGCTTTTACTTTTCCAAAATACACAAAGCATCTGACTACAAAATGACGATTACAAAATAACAAAACAATGATTACATAATAACAGTACAAGTATCAATATAAAATGGTTACTATACAGTATATATAAAATGGCTGATAATGTCAAACTTACACTAAAATCATAAGCACAATAAAATCCCTTCAGTCTCCTGGCAAGTTGTTTGAAATCTTCTCCATGATCTTTTGCACCTCGGAAAGATTTGCATCCAATTGTTTGGTGATCTTTTAAAATTTCTTTCCAAACTCAGGGACATCTTTCATCTCTCTGAAGGCCCCAGACAGCTCCTTTGGTCTAGGTCTGGTGATACCACACACTTCAACAATAAAGAGCAAATCACACCAAACGTCTGAGGTTTCAGTTGAAGAGGTTCCTCCCAGCTCTGCCTAACAATGGGCTTTAATCAATTTTTTCCCCATTTCCATTTCATTTCATTCCCCGCTGATCTGTTGCACCCAGTTTCAATTTTAGGCCTTTCAGGTCTTGATAAATGTAGGAATGGGGCTTACTTTTTCTATGTGAAATTGCCTGCAAATAATTAATCAGATGATCAAGTTGGTCAGTTTCTAAATCTTCACAAAGATTGGAATGCACTAGATTCAAAAATATATTGAAATATCTTCCCAATACCAAACTTTTCTCTAGAAGTTTCCTAGAACAGAAGATGTTAAATCAAGGGTGACTCTGAGATCAAAGGCCCAGGAGCTGTAATATTAAACTCTGTAATAAGGCTAACGTAAATCATACCAAGTAAATGCATAAATACTGTTCTTAATCATATTTGGATATCTCGGGATATGCAATAACTTTATAAATCTTTATAAATCCCCCTATTAACGTAGCCATCTCTCAGATGTTCATAGTTTTCTCAATTCTTCCAAGTATATCTTTGAAATGGTTTCTTGTTTCTCTTAAGCAATGCTGTATATTCCTGTATGATTTTTATAAATGCATTTATTATCCCAGAGGAAATTTCACTTTGAATTTCCTGGCATGTGTTTTTAAAGATAAACAGGCATTTTACAATATTAATCAAACCAGGAAACTGGTGTTGCAGAGAGAATAAATGATCCTAATTGTTCACTGAGCGTGGATCGACTTTCTTCTTAAACTGATAAGTGCTCAGAATATTAAGTATGTGGTTTTCTGCTACAGCAGGTTATCCTATAATCATGTTGATCCCCAGAAAGGAATTTAATCAATGTTTGGTGCTGCAAGACCACCCAGTCTGATATACTCCTGTGGCCCTTTGACTTGGCTGACCATCCATTTTAATCTTTCGCTGTATATTTGCAACCAGGACAGGGGGCTGATTTGGGGTGTGGAACACATTATTTTAATCCATGTAATATTGGTGCATTTCAATCACCTACAGACTGTGTCATAAACCAATATTGAATTTTAAGGCTTGCAAGAAACCATTTACTTTCACTGTTTGTGGGTAAATTAGTTCTAGCCACTGACTGTCCTCCCCACATTTTGGAGGTCTGACTCATTCCACTGTAGGGCACAAACAGTGTTCTATTTATCACATGCCTCACTTGTGTGCCTGTTGTTGCCTGGACGCTGTGCCTTGATTGCATCAGATTGGTTGCGTAGAGAGACTTTCTTTATTTGCAGAGGTCATTAGCCCTGGTGGATGAGACAATAACCCCAGCAGCTCTGGTAGTGGCTCCCCCCCTACCCAGGCCCTTGGCCTCTCCCTAGCAATGCCGCCGTAACGGTCTCCGCCTCACGGACCATCCGGGATAACTGGCAAGTATGAAGGCTTCTCCTGCAAACCACAGCGTCCGCCAGCTCTCCTTTGGTGAGTGCATTGTGCTGTTGCCTGCTGTGTTGATGGAGCATATAGTGGGAGGCTTGACAGGAGGACGAATTTGAAGTGACAGGGCAGTTGCAAGTGAAGGTGGGCGTCAGGCTGGAGTTGGGTCTAGAAGGAGGAGGAGGAGGAGAGAGGTGGGGCAGTGGCGATTGAAATTTGGGGTATGCTTTTTCGAATATGTACAGATTCATATTTTCTTGCTTTTTTCAGGCTCAGGAAAAAATAACCTCAAGGCCTTCAGGTGCTGGAGATGAGGAGCAAGGTAGGCCTGTGTCAATGAGCGTTGTTGGTGGAGGGAATCTTACATCAACTGACATAGGATGGGATTCCTTGGGTTTTGTCCAGCATCCCTTTGGGTGGGAAGGACATGCAGCCAGAGCAGGAGAAGATCTTGGTTCTCCCTCCCTCCCCTCCTTCCCTCCTTCCCTCCCTCCCTCCCTCCTTCCTTCCTTCCTTCCTTCCTTCCTTCCTTCCTTCCTTCCTTCCTTCCTTCATTGAGATTTATGCTGGACTGCATGGTCCAGAGGCTCATATTTTTAAGCATCTGAGCCTAGGTAGAATCCAGCTAGTGTTTTTGATGTTTCATCCTGGCACCAGGGGTTTTGGGTGATGGGGCTACCTGAAGCCTCCCCTGTTTTGAGAAAGAAGCCTTGCTTCTCCTGGTTACAGCCGTGACCCCAAAATCTCCTCCTGGATCACAGAAACACTATTCAGAAAGCGTTGTGGGGAGAGAGCATTCTTCCTTTCTCATTTTGTAAGTGCAGCCAGACTTGCAAAATACTTAAATGTCACTTTCAGTTCTTAAAGCAATATTTCTCAAATTCTTGAGAATTTTAAGATGGGTGGACTTCAAGACTTCAGTCATGCTGTCTGGGGAATTCTGGGAGTTGAAGTCCACTCATCTTAAAACTGCCACGTTTGGCACACACTGCCTTAAAGAGTCACATGAAGAAAACTTTGGTTGAGTAAGTTATGCTATCAATTCACTAAAAACTGGACTAAGAGCAGCATAGTGCAGTTTTTGTATAAAAGCTAAAAGGACTTTACAAATTGCTTTCTACAACACGAGCTTAGAAGTTGGAACAAGAATCAAAAATGTGAAAGAAACGTTCAAAGATGCATTTCGATATGGCAGCCACGACAATATTGTGGCTTTTCCTTTCTTAATTTCCACAGAAGCAGGAGTCCCAAGAAGCAATGTGACAGTCTTCGTGCCGGTAGTGGGCCAGGAATACCTGCAGAAATGTCGTTGCTTACAGGAAATATCCAGAACATTTATCGGAAGACGGGACTTTCTCCCCTCAGAGGGCCAACTCTCTCAGCCAAAAGGCAATGCACGCGTGCACCTTCTGCCTCTCAGGTCTTCCCCAAATGGCAGCCACTTCAGTATTTTTGAAGTTCTTCTAATTGGCTTCCCTTTTGTACTGCAGAAATAAATGAAGTTTGTGGGGGGGTTTCCTAATGTTCCAGGTGGTGTGTGTGTTTTGTCCTACACCCTGTTTATTGTCCCAGGTCCCCAGCAGTGGTGTGGTTAGATTCATCATTTTCTGTTTGAACCCCAATAAATGGGTTGTCAGCACCTGCAGCAAAATCCTTAAGCTTCCCTACACACAGAGAGAGAGAGACAGAGAGAGAGACACACATTGCCCATACCCTTAAGCAGGATCCGGGACAGTTGGATCCAAGAGGGATGCCATCAATCTGCCTTGCTGTGGATGAAGCCAGGTGAGGCCAGGTGTCTCGGGAGCCTTCGGTTCTTCCCTTTATGAAGCTACAAGGGCGCAGGTAGTCTTGTATGGCCACACGTGTATGGCCACACGTGGCAGGAACTTCTGTTGCCAAGCAAGGTGGCCGTGGTTGTGCCTGATTTTACAACCTCTTTTGCCACAGTTGTTAAAAGAATCACCATGCTAGGTGATTCTCGTATTCGCTAAGCGAATCTGGCTTCCTACCTGGATTGTGCTTGTCAGGAGGTCACAAATGGTGATCATGTTTGTCCTCGGGACGGCACCACCGTTGTAAACATGGGGCGATTGTCAAGTGCCTAAATTCTGATCGCGTAACGAAGCTCATAAGTTACTTTTTTCTGCATTGTAAGTTGGAATGGTCATTAAATGAAAGGTGGTCCGCTAAGTAGGAATAGAATAGAACAGAACAGAATAGGAGTAGGAGTAGAGTAGAGCAGAGCTGAAAGGGATCTTGGAGGACTTCTAGTCCAGCCCCCTGCTCAAGCAGGAGAACCTGTACCATCTCAGACAGGTGATTGTCCAGTCTCTTCTTAAAAGTCTCCAGGGATGGAGCGCCCAGGATTTCTGGTGGCAAGCTGTTCCGCTGGTTAATTGTTCTCACTGTCAGGAACTTACTCCCTAATTCCAGCTTGCTTCTCTATTTGGTCAGTTTCCATCCGTTGTTTCTCGTCCTTCCCTCTGGGGCTTTGGAGAATAGTTTGACCCCCCTCCTCTTCCTTGTGGCAGCCCCTCAGATACTGGAGCGCTGCTATCGTGTCTCCCCTCTTTCTTCTTTTCTGTAGACTAGCCAGACCCAAGTCCCGCAGCCGTTCTTCCTAGGTTTTAGCACTTCAGAGCTTCACTCTGAAGCAAGAGGGTAACTCGCCAGGAGAGGGAGGGGGGGCTCTCTGTGCCTGGGGACCCACACACTCTTTCCAACCACACCTTTTGGGCCTTGAGAACCAGGGACGGCGTGTCCAGCGACCTGTGGCAAGGAAAGGCCTGGGTTCAGCCTTGCTGGGGAAAAAACCCTCTCCCAAAATGGGGAAATGGGCTCAGTTGTCAGATGCAGTGGCCTTCTTGGGGGATGAACAGCATTTAAGGCAGGCATTTCTTCTCTTCACTTCTTCCACCCAAAATAGTGTCCCCATCCTCAAAAAAAGGGAGGGGAGTCCTCCACTTACCTGGGTGGCAAAGCTCACCTCTGCAAGAAACTGACCAAGATAAGTTGGGATTTGCCTATTAAGTCTTTCTTTAACACTTCCCCCCTCCTCTTTTCACACGGAGGCTACGTATAAAAGGATTAGATAATGAGAATTGTCATTGTTGAACTTTCTTCAGCCTAAAATACACCCCCTCTCCCAATACACACACTGGTGATTAGCTGAGATTTAATTCACTATTGGAGAAGCACAGTCTTGGAGAAACAGAAGTAAAAGAAAGAATATCCTTTAGTTAAAACCATTTGGAAATTAAGCCTTGCAACGGTGACCTACTGAAAAACGGAAGGGAAGAGCTAAAGAGGAGATGTGGTTAAATGAAGCCACCAGACAAACTTTGGTCTGCAATGATCTCAGAAGTATTTTACTTCCTCAAGACGTAAGGAAATAATACCTGCTCAAACTTGGATAAGCTGGAAAAATTGAGATGGGAAGAGAGTTTACATATGTCACACGTGAGAAGAATTGTATTAAAATAAAAGTAACATGCGATGGGAGGAAATCTGCCAGGAAAGCTGGAAGCTGTGTTGGTGGGTGCTACACATGAGATAAAATGAAAATAGTAACTCCCCCCCCCCCCATTTTTTAACAGTAGGGGAAAAATAAGTATGGTGAGACTCGGCTATAAAGTTGCTAAACTGCAAGAAACTGCTACCGACTGTTTTAAAATAAATGCTGCTGAATGCCCGGTTTGTCTATAATGCAGATAGTCCTCAACTTACAACCACTTCCAAACCCAAATTTCTGTTGCTAAGCGAGACGTTTGTTAAGTGAGTTTTGCCCCATTTTACGACCTTGCCCTGGCTGTTAAGTGAATCACTGCAGTTGTTCAATTAGTAACACGTTTGTTAAGTGAATCTGGTTCCCCCCTTGACTTTGTCAGAAGGCCGCAAAAGGGGATCACGTGACCACCACCCCCAGGACGCTGCGACTGACTGTCGTAAATACGAGTCAGTTGCCGAGCGTCTGAATTTTGACCACGTGACCCGGGGATGCTGCAACGGTTGCTAAGTGAAAAACCGTCATATGTCTCTTTTTTCCCAATGGTGTTGTAATTTTAAATGCTCGTTAAGTGAACTTTTGTAAGTTGAGGACTACCTGTAATAATAATAATTTAAAAATTCTCATCCACCATTTTAATTATAGATTGGAGAGCAAAGTTGACTTGCTCTACTGGAAAAGGGGAGGGTGAAGAGGATGAACAATTCCTGCCCCCTCCCAGATTCCGGGTCTGGCTGCAGTCTTGGGGGGGGGGCAGCCATTGCCTTATGAGTCTGCCTGCCAGGTCAGATCGGATGGGACCAGTTGCAGTAAAGGGGGGATGTCTGTAGCTCAGGGTTGAGATGAGCACGCTTGGTGGTCTCTGAGCTGGCTGGTTTCCTTGCAGACGTTTCCTGACCCAACTAGGTAACGTCATCAGTGCCAGGAGGGATTTGCAGAGAGGAGGAGGACGTGGAGGTGTTTTCTGAGCTTGCTTGTTTCCTTGCAGACGTTTCCTGACCCAACTAGGTAACGTCATCAGTGCCAGGAGGGATTTGCAGAGAGGAGGAGGACGTGGAGGTGTTTTCTGAGCTTGCTTGTTTCCTTGCAGACGTTTCCTGACCCAACTAGGTAACGTCCTCAGTGCTAGAGATGAGGCAGTAGCAGTGATGATGTTACTGAAGTTCAGAGAGCACCGAGGATCCTTCAGGATCACTTCCCCCCGGCCCCAAGCAGGCTGTCCGACGGGACCTTGGAAAGGGACGTTTCTGATCCCCCCTCGAATCCCCTCCCTCTTAAAATCTGGTCTCCCTCTGAGTTTCAGGCACAGAAGGGAGTCGTGCTGGGACTGAGGATTTGAATTTGGCAGATATATTTTTTTCTATTTTTTTTCTTTCTGCATAATTTTGCTACTGTGTTCTATGGCTGGCTTTATTATTTCTGAAGAGTTTTTGTTTTCACTTAGTGATGTTTCTGATTTTCAGAAGTTTCAGCTCTTTGATTTTGGTTGAACAAATTTCCCATCATAAACTAAGACCTCTTATTCTGATGTCATCCCTGCCTCAGTCTAAAATTATTGCTGGGCAGGCAAGCAGAATCTTTCCAGGCGACCTGGCCTGGTTGTCGTAAACCTTTCCCTGCGGGCCTCTATGAACGCAAGGGACGGTATCTCCCATTGATTCTGTCTATCAAGTTGGAGTCCCCTCTTAACAACCATGAGGGCAGGACTTCTCCAGGGTCTGCTTACAAACCTTGGCCCTTCAGGACATCCAGAGGTGTTCCCATCGCTGCTGTAGTCAAATAGGCCTCATCGTGCTAAACCAAACCACGAATCTCCAGCAACCTAACACAGGCCTTGTTTTGGGGGATGAAATGCATTCCATACCAGATGCTTGTGACCCCGCAAGGGTAAGTTCTTCTTAATGACCACGCAGTCTGTTTAAATTGGACCTCACGGAGAGCAGAGTAGCCCGTTGCCTCAGCTTCACAATTATTTGACATTTCCATTAAAAAAAACCTCCTGGTTCTTACAGCACTTTGGAAAAGGACCATCAAGTACGACACTTTACTCTCCGTTCTTGGTATGTCCTAGAGGTGGGGGTTGGATTTGACCCCAAATTAGCTTTCTCTCTCTTAACCGGAAAGAGATGGGAAATCACATTCCAAATTCCGATGGATCTTTCTGTGATTTTGTTCTTTGCCATTATCTGTAGGCTAGCCTAAAAGCAAATTTCCTATACAGCATTTATTTTGTAATGCATTGATACATTGAACATTGAATACACAGAATCATCAAATGCACAACACCAAAGGTTTTCAACATGTTAAAAGCATCCACATAACATTTTGATTAAGCCAACCCACTAAACTGTCGGGATAAAGTTACAGGCCAGCAAGTACACAAATGATGTGAACTTGCAAAGAATGGCGGATTTGGCGGTTGATGCCAAGCTAACTGGGAATGTTGGGTGGCTGCATAAGGCAGCTCTGTTTTCTGCATCGGTTACTTTGCCTTCTCGTGAGGCTGCTATGAAAAACAGGGCCAGGATGAGCTACATGGAGTAGGTCTGTTCTGGAGGAACCATGGATATCCCCACATGTGCTTTGGTAGGGAACCAAGGCTCTCCGGACCCACCTTAGAACATTCTTGAAGGAATTCCTCTGGAGTAGACCTTCAGCCGAGAAGTTGCGCGTATGAAAAGCCCTGTTTCATTGAAGTACCTGCCATGGGTCTAGGACAACTGGCTGTGCGACAACTATGTTACAGTAACATTGAAGAAATGGTGGAATAGAATCATTAAAGAAAGGATGCCAAAGGAGGGACAAAACGTGAATGACAAAAACTGAAACAATTTTAAAAACTATTTTAAGTAATTGAATTGTTGAATTATCCTGTCGGCCACAGTGAGTTGGCTGTGGCAAGTTGTCCTATTCCGGCCTTGTCACAACTATCACTGAACCCTTGGTCACTTAATAATTCCTTGAGTCTTGGGGAGTCTTCGGCCTCTCTTTCTAATTAAAACTACAGTCACGAGGCATCAGCGCGGTCTGGATCTGCTCGGAAAGGGTCCAGTCATTGTTCCAGAGAATCTTAACCTCTTGGATCTTGGTTCAAAGTCTCAGAAAGGCAAGTTCTTCTGGGAACTGAGACTCCTCTGGTGAGGATCTCCATTATAGGATCCCCCTTCAACTAATTAATGCAAACTGGTTTCTTGGGGTCAAAGGTGGACATATAGATAACATCAATATTTTTCCAAGAATGGATCTGTAGAGCAACCCTTACGTTCAACATGTGTGCCACTGGCTACTCCTGATGGAAGGGAAAAGAAAGATGTGGTGAGTCCAGGGCAGTGGGGGATTTGGGGCGGCAGATTAGGAACCAGGAGAGAACAATAAAATGCAAGGTGCATTTGTGGAGTCGGGGTGAAGAGGAAGGCAGTGAGATACTGACCCAGGCAGGAAGGGTAAGAGACCAATATAACACAGATTCGCAGATTCATTTTGCAAGTATCTCTTAAGGGTGGGAATAACAAATTGAGAACTGTTGTCTATATGGAAGTCCAGGCTGAAATGTCAGTTCATGAATACAAGCCTGTTTGTTTCACGAAGCTCTGTAATTATCAGGAACTCTTAGAGGCCTGGCCTGCCAATGATCTAGCGAGGGAGGCCAGCAGCAGCTGCTCAATGTTTACATCCCTAGTTAGAGAAGAATGTGGACTAGCCGAAGAGAAATACTAGGATGGCGCCTGGGGAGTGTTTATACAGTGTTTGGGTGGGCCGAGGTGTGATCCCGGTTCTAAAGGTGGGGACTGGGGTCTTCTAAAAATACAGTGAATTTGGTCCCAGTTTTGTGACTGGCTGTCTTCACCTGACAGCAAAAACACTTTAGTTGATAAGCATAGTGCGCTATTTCCCTTCCCGTTCTGAAGTACTCTTTAACCAAATGATTTATGCCTGTGTGAGTGAATGTCTGTGAGTTTTGTTGAAATTAAAATGGGAGAAGAGCAATAACTAGCTAATCCGCTCTGATTTAACTTCTAAACCATTTGAGGGAATTAAAAATCGCATCGGCCGCTTCAGAAAATATCACCAAATCTAACCTTAATTGCTAAGAGTTTCTCATTATTTCCAATGTCATTCCATTCAGCACAATGTGGGTCTATGAGACTTTGCCATCCCTAGAAGCTGTAGTGGAACCATCACGCTTTACAAAGACATGAATAAGGTACAAAGACTGAACTATGAAGAAAATACCTCATTAAGTCATTAAAATCCCTGCCGAACCATGCACTTAATGGTGCCCTCGATCAAAGATGATTTGAGATGGGAGGGGTCAGCTCTGTTAAGTTTGGGATAAAATGAGGAAACCAGTCGGAGGTTTTATTTCTTTCTCTTTCACTGTCTGCGTTCTTCCTACCAGGATAGGAGATCTTCTCTTTGACTCATCACTCCAGATTATGGCAAGAAAGGTTTGTGGTCTCAGGAAAAATAAAGAGAAATGAAGTTTAATGTACTTGCCAGATGACCCAAAGGTGCTTTTTTGACAGGCAACTGGACTTCCTTGGTCTTTCCTTGAAGACGTTTCACATCTCAGAAGCTTCTTGGGTGAGAAGTGAAATGTCTTCAAGGAATAACCAAGGAAGTCCAGTTGCCTCTTGAAAAATCATCTTTGGGACCTGGAAGACTGAGAATCTCCCTAGACATATTTGCCAGGTGGTGGTATTAAATCCGAATGTAATCCAAGGAAATAAGTGTTTTACCTAAATACTGCTGTAAAATATGTAATACATAACGGTATATGTGTGTGAATCTGTATGTAGGTATGTATGTACATGAAATACTCTTACGGTGTGCATCAGAGTTTTCTATTCGACATGCCTCCAGGATCACAACATCAAAATTTGGTAGCAAGCTGCCCATTTTCATAATTACATTTTTGTGGTTTTTAAAATTGGGGTTAAAGTAGGAATGTTTAACCTCTGCTAGGCAGCACACTTATTTGGCGTCTAAAACCTGATCCCAGACTTGGCAACCCCTACAGAAGGACGGTTAAAGTGCCTTTGATCTTCCAGTGATGTCACCTTATCCCAAATGCTCCTCTCTATCCTTGCAGGCCAAAATATGCTAAGAACTTCCTGTCTTTTCCCTGAAACACAGGAAGTATCTGTTTGGCACTGCTGGAAGTAGTACACAATGCATATCCATAATCCAAATTGTTAAATATTTCTTTGTTGGCTTTGCTTTGTTTCCTCGCCCTTGTCCCGCCTGTTTCTATTTCTGAATGTGGCCCTGAGCATGCCAGAATGTGGCCACGAACCTCCAGAAGGGTGGTGATCCCATTGCACAACCCCCTAAGTTGTCAAAGCCCCAGTCTTTGTAGCCAAAATGGGACTGGCTGCAGATGTGCACACCTGGCCTCGGAGTTGTTTAAAAGCCATCAGGAAAAAAATAAAGGACAGAATAATGTCTCCAACAAATTTTGTGGAGTCTGGACTTGCCCATACTTATGAAAACTGATATTGGGCTGGGAAGAGATGGCGGGCAGGGCCAAGGGCTTGTTTGTGAACCAACCTGCTGACAAGCAACGCATCTCTGGATGAAGTTAAGAGGCCTCCTTCACGGGCTGCTTCATCCAGACTTCATGAGGCCGATGATCCCCCAAAGCTTTTTAAAATTGTGGGTTCCAAACAATGGAGAACCGGCCAATTTCCTCTGGACCAGCTTTGAGCCTTGGTGGAGCAGTGGGCTAATGCCTCCTTAAGTAACACCTGCTGCCTGCAATTAGTGCAGGTTCGCATCCCACCAGGCTCAAGGTTGACTCAGCCTTCCATCCTTCCGAGGTAGGTAAAATGAGGACCCAGATTGTTGGGGGCAATTAAGCTGACTTTGTAATAATGCCGCTTGGGGTGTGTGTGAAAGCCCTAATAAGCAGGCATATACATAGAATGAAGGCTACTGCTAAGTTTGTAAGCCACCCTGAGTCTTCGGAGAAGGGCGGGATATAAATGGAATTAAAAAAAATAAAAATAAAAATAATAGTGGGCAAATTAAGGCAGACATTCATAAACTGCTCTTTCACAGATGGCAAAGCTCACGAAACGTAATTCATTTTCATTACTCAGCGCTTCCAATATTGAGACAATATGCAATGAAACAGAAAATTATCTTTTGGGTATAATGCAAGAAATTTTATAGGAAGGCGTCTGACATGATAATTTGGGACTAATTGTGGTTTTGAAGGGGAACTTGTGTTGGGGGTTTCCTCTCGGTTTATGGCGCTTAGAAGGAGGATATTGATTCTCTTCCAATTCACGCTCTGCTTTGTGCCAACAGGTTCCTGCTTCTGGGTGGCAGTGCTAAATGGCAACGTGGTGGGCATCGTGGCGGCCCGAGGCAACGAGGAGGACAACACGGTGGAATTGCGCCGCATGTCTGTGGACTTTAAATACCGTGGTAAAGGGATCGCTAAAGCTCTGGGTCGCAAGGTGCTGGAGTTTGCCGTGGTCAACAACTACTCCTCGGTGGTGCTGGGGACCACGGCAGTGAAGGTGGCAGCCCACAAATTGTACGAGTCCTTAGGGTTCAAGCATGTTGGGGTAGTCGAACACTATTCCCTGCCTGGAATGACCCATTCTATTGTAGAGCAAATATTCTTCCAGCTTCGCTACCACCGCTATTGCCTGCAGCTGCGTGAAGAGTGAGGAAACCTCATCTTCACAGTGGTCCTCCCCAGAGCCTCCTGGCCAATGTTTTGTGGGGGTTCCCATCATGGTTCCTTTGCCATTTCTTCATTTCATGTTCTTCATTAGCTTTGTACAAGTCCTTGTACAAGCGAAGGGCCCGTCTTCTTCTTTTCTGAAGTGCTTGTGGGGTGATGGCGGCACTAATGCTGGAGATACGGTGGACTGCTGCCCTTGGCCTGGCCTGGGTCAAGGTCAGGATGGACGCGCGCTCACTCTCCCAGTCTTATCCTGGTTGCCTACATAAGCACAGAAATGTCAATGCATAACAAGGCTGCTTGTCTGACGTGTGTTATAAATAATAATAATAATAATAACAATTAATAATCACCTTTTCCCCTCCCCCCAAGTATTAAAAAAGCGATACTTCATGATACAGCTCAGTGCAAAAGTTTTATGTGAATGCATTTCTCAGTATCTTATGAAGTCGTATGCATTCATGTCCTCATGATACAATGCTGGTTAATCATGCTGACAAAAAATGTGAAAATCCTGCTTGCTATAATGCATGAAGAGGAAGTATTTGCATGCATTCAAGCACACTACCAAGTAGGCGCTAATAATAATAATAATAATAATAATGCACTTTCTGGATGTACCTCCCTCATGCCCAAATTCTCAAGAATATTGGTGCATCTCACACCCAGGACCTGGTCCTTGATCCTAATTTTCTTCCTAAGCCAGCAACTACGAGCCCTGAGCCCAATGTAACATATGTAAATTACCAAAATATCAAATATGTGAATGTAGATAGACTTTGAGGTCCCCTGGCAGATATCTCCATCCACAGTGTTATTTTTCCTTTATTGAAGAGTTTTGTTTATTATGTTTGCTTAAACGATCCAAACTCTTCGCTTTTGTGGACTGGTTTCCCAGAGGCAAAACGGAGACTTCTGTTTCTATGGCAACACACCTGTACGCTAATAATGTGCGCCAATTCTAAACGCTTCAGAAAAAGCAATATGCAAAAGAGAGACGGCTGGAGTTGCCAGTTCAGCTGAAGAGGGCTAGGAAAGCAAAGATACTATTTTAATCAGCTGCTACTTGCTAGTGGGATAACAAATTTAGGAGAGCTGCCGTACAACGTCACATTTGTGAGTTGTACAGCTCCATGCAAAAAGCAAGGCAACGCAACAGAGATGTGGCATGCTGTCTGTTGGAGCCCATGCTGCAGCTTCTTCTGCCTTGAAATACCAACCTTTATTTCAAGAAACAGCAACTTCTGCATTCATTATGTCTGAATAGAAGTCGGGCAGCTTTGGGGTTTAAAAGGCAACAGATCAGAGAAGCACGGAAGAAGTCTGGTTGCATTTATTTGAGGGTGGGGGGTGGAGGACTCGGATTGACCAGAGCAGCTCTCATTCAACGTTTCCTCCGGTTGAAAAAATTACGATAGAAATTAGGCCACCCCACCGGGTTGGAGGGAGAAGGTCCCGTTTGGATGAGGCTGAGGGGAGAGGAGAGCGGAAGGACTCCCGCCAAGCCGGTCCTTTGGTCTGGCCGCTTGTGGGGGGCCATTCTCCGTTTTGACAAGAGAGGACAGAAGCTGCGTTTCCATCTGGTGGTAGGGAGACACTTTGTGTCCTGTTTGGGTCTCAAAACGAGGAGTGGGTGGAAAGGTAGCAAAGGCCCCGCTGAGGATAAAGAGGCTGCCCTGAGTTTCCCTCGCTTCAGGGCCCGGGTGAGGAGCCTGCAGCCCCTTCCCCATCACTGTGCTTCCTGAAGACCAGCCGTAGCTCCATCTTTACCCAGGAAGGCCACTGATGATGGGAGAGGGGCTTCCTCATTGCTCCCGTCTCAAGCGTGGGGCAACCTGGACCACAGAGTCCCTTCAGGCTGATGACCAAATAAAAGGAGAAAGGCGGGTCGCAAACCCTGGTTTTCTGCTCCAGTGGCGAACGCCCGCTGGCCTCAGACAGGGCCCTGAGCTATAAATGGCAAGAGCAAACTGTGTCCCAGCAATAAAACACTTGATCAGTACGAAAGACTGACCTGATGAACAGAATGTACTTATTGGAAACGAGTGTGTGTGTGTGTGTGTGTGTGTGTGTGTGTGTGTGTGTGTAGAATGTATTTTTTTTTAAAAAAAGAATTCTATGCTGTACATTTCTCTTGAAGCTCAAATGTGTACCGTTTGAGGAGGGGAAATGTAGGACAGAGGTGTATAGTGTACAGAAATTGGTACGATATTTTATAGCTGTTTTTGGTGATTACATTAAACTGCGTAACCCAGATGAATACTATAAAGCGTTAGGGGAAAAAGGGAAAGGAAAGAACTGCTTGTGCCTTTTAATTTGTTTTTCCTTTTGTGTTATCCTTGCACTAAATGATTTCTGGAAAATTAATTGTACTATATAGCCTAATGAATTGGACGATGAAAGGATATGAGTGGTACGTGACTCCTATGGACTACGAGTGATTTTTATTGAGGCACTTTAAGAACGTGAATGGTTTAATGCTTGTACCGGTGGAGAGATCCCCTGACGTAGCTGGGCGACCCAACACCAGATTGCGAAGTCTACTCTGGAAGACCTTGACTGAACTGTATGATAACATTTTTACGATTGCACATGGGAGCAAGTTTCTGAAAATACATGGGTTTTGAAGTGTTGCTTACCTGGCTTCTGCTGAATTCATTCATGCAATTAGTTGAACTCCAAGGGGTCTCTTGTCCATCTAGGTGTATCTTCTTTCCGCTTCCTTTAAATTACAACATATCAGAAACATCTTTCCCCTCTTCCTCCTCTTGCTTTGGGGACCTATGAGGAACCCACCAGGGAAGAAGTGTTAAATCTCTGCAGTGAATGATGAGTTACGGAAGATCGGACTCTGACGAATGTGAATGTATGCTAAAAAGGAGAGGAGAGCGTGAAAGAAGGACGGGGCACCTTAGGTAGGCACATAGGAATTATTATCCTAATGGACATGGGTGGCAATAATCTGAAAGGAGAAGCTGTTGGGAGGGAATCTTGTAACATTCAACGCGTGGCGGTATCATTAATCCAGGAATAATGGGAAACACATTTTTCAGTAGAAATCTAGAAGGAACAATACTCTATTAGGTGGTTTTTACCTTGGAGGGGAAGAGATCCAGGATGCAGGAAACAAAGTTTTCCATCAAATCTTCATCAGTCGAAGGAACAGGCCACAGATGAGGGATTTTTACAGCATTTTGCATTTTAGAGCTGTTGAGAGGATATGGTAAGTGCAGCCAATTGTAATCCCCAGTGAACTACCCAGCACAATCTGCCCATGTTCTCATCTTCAGCCTGATTTTTTCTAAAAAAAAATTAGGTATACTGTATATGTTTTTGAAAGGGATGAAGCAATGATGCCCATACAGATGCATACCGACTTACCAAACCCTTTTCCCACTTCCCAGAGAGAGACGGCACAACCAATAGCAGCTTAAATCTGGACTAGTCGTGTGATCATAATATGTGTCCTACCTCACAAGCCCATCATGCTACCTTCCGTGGGCCTGTTTCCAGCCAGCAGCACGTGGGCTGAGGACCTTTAGAAAGACTTTCTGGCATCAGCAGCGCCACGTCTCCCAAGTGGCATGATTTTTCACATATGACAGACACGTGTTCCTAGGGCTGACTTTATAACAGGCAGGTTTCCCCTGCAAAGGCTGCAGATATTTTTTTGTGAGGGGGGGATATAGACCCCTGATGCGGTACGTGACCTGGGCTGGTCTTTTAAAAAGAACTTTACGAGGCCTGGACCCAGCCCCTAGGCCGAAGGGTAATCCCACCCCTGACTGAATGGGGCTGATTCTGGGTCTTCTCCTGGAGTCAGATATCTGGAATTTCCCCCAGATTTCTACATTGCAGGCTTTTTTGCTGCCTCGTTTCTCCAGCCACTGCTTGGAAATATCTCCCTAACCAAAATGAGACCTGCCTGTTACAACAGGACAGAGCAAACTTGCTATTTATGTGGATGATTTTATGGTGGCCAGTGCATGACCCCCATTTTTATAGGCTGTAAAACCAAGGCAAAATGATCTCTCTTAAATTGGGATTTCTTTTATGAGTAAGGAAGTTTTTTCTTCTTAAATTATGGCTTGGAGCAAGAGGGCAAGGAGTTCTGGCATTAAAATCTTTATCACAGAACAGGCTGCTAGGGAGGTGAGGGACTGTCAGCCAAGGCAAGATGGCGGCCACAGTCCTTCCATCAGAGACCCACCAGGTGGGTCACAACAGGTGCAGAAAAGAGACCGAGCGTTGACCTCATGGCCGAGGCTGCCCATCTTGATTTCCCAGGGACCCCTCTGCTTTATCATGTTCACAAACACTTAATTATTTAATTAATCAATACTTAATCTCTTAATTGATTTCTTCCCGGAATGTATTGCATTATGGAAATTTCACTTGCAGAGCCCTGAGGCTCTTAGGCAACCCCCGCTGAGTTTCTGTTCTGTGGCTGTCACGAGCTGCATAACTCCAAAATCATCCGGCAGACGGATACATTTTTTTTTTTGGCCTTGCATCCAGGTATATAAAACCAAGCAGTTGTACTGTATTCTTAGAGTATTTTCTATGTATCTTTTTTATGGACTTGATAAAGATGCACCAATGCTTTGGAAAAAGATATTTCACAACAAGGGAGGATCCTCGTGAAGCCCCTTTTTTCAAATCAGCCGTAGCTGATTTGGATGCTGTTTCCAGCTGTCTCCACACCTGTGTGCATTCACTTCTTGTGTGCATTCGCTACTGAGGTTTCTGTGCAAGTCTGGACATGTGCTCACACGCTGCAAAGCACTTCTCCTGAAGCCATCGGCATTGACCACTGACCCAGAGGGAGGCCTCCCTGAAGCCCAAGGCCAGCAGGGCAGGTGGCTTTCACCCACAGAAAGGCCTGGAAGGCTGCTGTGAACACGGACTAAAAGCTCCGTGCATCGTGACAGGTGGGCGGTCAGCAGCTCTTGAAGGCCTCTGACGGTTCCAAGCAGTTCTCGCTTTTGTTTCTACCACTTGCTCTCAAGATGGAAACTGGGGCACATCGCTCAAATCGCACAAAGTGAGAATACCTTAAATAAAAGACTTTCATCTGCTGCCCTGGGCAATCACCATGTTTTCCAAATACAAGTTTAGACAGCTTTTCAGCCTGTATTTAGCTTGATGCGTTTTGTCCTCTTGAGTTTCTAAACCTAGACCCAGCAGCCCACTTCTCTCGCAATCACTAGAAAAACACGAATCTTTCTACCTTTCTGATCCAAGAACTCTTGCTGTCATAACGTGTGACGTATCTGAGCTTCTTCCAAATTTGATCACTCGAGATTCTGCTAAAACTGTCATCCGAGTTTTAATTTTGCTTCCTTGATGCAGGACGTGCCAGATCTTCCCCGATGGCTGTTAGACAATGTTCCTTTCAAGGTTGTGGCTCAGCTGAGCTTCCCCAAACAAAGCTGTGGCTGTGGCTTAATTCATCCGATGGGATTCCTCTACAGCTAGGTGGCATGGATATTTAATTATTTACCAGCCCAGCTTTTTGAAAAATATGTAAATTAAATTATGGTCAGCCAAGCATTTTTAGAACAAATTGAACACTGGAGTTTGAATTCTAAAAAATGTATTGCAAATTCAAGCATCTTAATAGCTTGTAAGCCGCCCTGAGTCGTTGGAGAAGGGTGGGATATAAATGGAATTAAAATAAATAAATAAAAATAAAAAATAGATACCAGCACAAAAAAAACCCTGTTTATTAGTGAACCATCTAATGACTCTGCAGGGGTCTTCCCTCTGCTTTCGCATCACCAGTTGTCAGATGACATACCAATCTCTAGCTATGGTGAGATTATCATATATGCCGTATGTAAGTGCTGTCTCAGATTGAACAGCATATTTGTATGTGGTTTGAATATGTCCCAAAAAGAAACAACCCTAAAATTCTCCGGGTTTAGAGTGAGTCCTATATTTAAGCCTGTATAGTAACGTCTTATTCTACTCCATCCATTGTTGTTGTTTATCTATTTACTGTACAAGGTTAATATATTTCGTAAGACACACACACACACTTTTAATTCCCAAAGAGGCAGAAATGGGTCTTGACCACAGCCCTTCTGAGTGACCCATATAAATGTTATTAAATTAAATTAAATTAAATATGGCTTTGGTACTTAGGCACAGTCCCAGAAGGGATGTTTTACAGCAATTGTATCTCAAACTTGGGAACTTTTAAAATGTGCGGACGGGCTGGGGAGTTCTGGGGGTTGAAGTCCATACCTCTTAAAGAGGTGTCTATTTTCCAGCTTCAGGAACGGAGAGATAATGTTACCTTAAAAGGCCTTTTCTGAAAATCTGGACGCAAGCTTCCCCTTTCTCACGACCGTCCTGTCTCATCTGTCTAGACCAGGGGTCCCCAACCTTGGCCACTTTAAGACCTGTGGACTTCAACTCCCAGAGTTCCCCAGCCAGCATGGCTGGCTGGGGAATTCTGGGAGTTGAAGTCCACAAGTCTTAAAGTGGCCAAGTTTGGAGACCCCTGGTCTAGAGGACAGACATGTGAACAATTGCTCCCAGCGCCAGCTTTTCCTGAATCATCCCCGGTGCATCTCTTTAAGAACGGCCTCGGTAATGCAACTCGGCAGCTTGAGAACTGAGCAGCTGCTCTGTAAGGATGTTCAGCTGGGTTCAAGCCATGGAGAAAAGCAAGAGGAAGCCGAAGGACGGCTGCTGCAAAGAACTGCCTGGATGCATCCGTCAGGCCATCCCGATTCAAGGTTCTGGATCCAGAGAGGGCCTTCAGCTTGCTTACGTGCGACCTGAAGCCTCCAATCTGAGTTTATGAGATAAGCTGTCAACTGACTCACTCTCTTGTGATTGTTTAGGTCCGTGTTGTTTTCCATTCCTTTCCCAGCCTTCCCCTAATCACTCAAAGACCCGTCAACGCAGGACGTTTATATCTGGCCTTGGCATTTGAGATCTTCTGAGGCGCCTCTCCTTTGCTCCAGGGGCTGCCTGTGATCTGGTCCTTCTCAAGGTCAAGACCCAGAATCCTTGCAGCTGATTCGACCCCTTGCTCTTTTGCATACTACTGCTGTTTATGGGCCATCTCCATTGCTTTTGTCTCCGGTCTTGCAGATCTTCCTCTTCAACTTACCTGTCCGCTCACCTCTTCTCATCAAAGTGTTGTTATAGCTTATTTCAACAGGACAGGTTGTTGCACAGGCGCCATGGAAAACTCAGAGCTGCCCACAACTGTTGACCTTCTCAGAGACAGTCCTCACCTTCAGTGGTCATTCCCATGGTTCCCCCGTTGGCTCCCCCTCCCCTCCCGGGCCTTCCGAAGGGATTTCAGGCTACCCCTAAGGGGATGCTGGGCCAGGCTGGGGACCTTGCCCCATCCTCTCTTCTTTCCCCTCCTGCTCGGAATCTTCCCCGTCTTTTCCTTCTGAATCTTCTCAGCGGCCCTCTCAGTCAACGTCCTTGGCTTTCTCCACTGTCATCGGCCCCTCCCTAGAAAAATTTGTCCCCAGACACACACCCTGTTTCAGTCTGTAGCCAGACCAAGCGTGTATGCTTCTTTTGGGAAGTGGCTGGCTAACCCAAGGCTAACTGCTCTGTGCTTTCCTGCACAAAATGTCTTGCATGTCGAATATTAAGGACATACTAATTGCACCACGAAGGCTACCGGGACTTGATCTCCAAGAAAAATGTTGATCCTGTCCCTTTGCCCATTCAGAATTTGGGAGGATCGCTTCCCTTTCTTGAATCGTAAGGATGTTCCTTCCCAGTTTAAGCATCACACCGATATCCCATTGGCTGCTTCTCAGCCTCTCGATGTCTAGTGAAAGGGCGCCTTGATCTTTGCCCACCATATTAAATCTGGTACTGATGTGAAGCCCACTCCTTGTGATGACAATGTGTGCAAAAAAGTTTTTGTCCTAAGAGTGCTCCCTCACTGCAGACATTCTTCCTTGTGGCAATTATTTTGGAGTTGGTGCTTGAGAGAAGGCTGGCTTCCATCACAATAGCTTAATATCTGACTTGTATCTTTTCCCAAAGAATGGCCGCCATCCTTCGTGCAGGCTCTAGCTTCCAAAGAAGAGCTTTCAAGACTCCTCTCAACAAGGCCTTTCAAAATAAACATGTTATTAAAAGGGATATTCTTTTGTGGTCAATATCAATATTATATCCTACAACCAGGGCATAATGTTCCACGTCCGTTGAAATTCTAAGCTTAGTTTTCAATCAGTTCAGGATGCTTCCTTTAGAGAAAGGGTTTTCCCATCAGCTTAGAAGACCATGATGAAAAATAATTGGTTATATACCTAAAACTGGCTCCTCCAGGGGGTGGTCTGTGAATTCATGTAACTATCTTCCCCCAACCACCTTTGCAGATTTTCAGTGAGCTGCCAGTTTTAATAGAGGAAATCCTTGACTTACGAACGTTTCTTTAGCAAGCATTCCAAGTTACAAGGGCACCGTAAAAGTGTCTTATGGCCGGTTCTCACACTTACAACCATCTCGGCATCCCCACAGCCACAATTTGGGCACTCGGCAACCAACATGCATTGATGACAGTTGCAGCATCCTGGGTTCACGGGATCTTCTCAGCCAGCTTGCGACAAACAAAGTCAATGAGAGAAGCTGGATTCACTTAGCGTGCATGGCGATTCACTTAACAACCGTGGCAAAAAGGGCTTAAAATTGGGTCTGACTCACTTAATGATTGTATCCCTTAGGGATGGAAGTTCTGCTCCCAATTGTCGTCGTAAGTAGAGTACTACCTGTATTAGCTAAATCAAAGGAAAGGCTGGCTAGCACAAGCCTTGGCCACCGCCGGGGGCAGTGCGGGATCTGGTGCCCTGAAAAATCCAAGCCATTGGGTTAAATTGTCTGTGTTTGTATCCGTGTGTGTGTCTACGGTACATGCATATACACTCAATTGTGGTTTACCCAGATTAATCTAGGGAAAGTTTGTTTTCCCCCTCTGAGCTAGCGACTTTAGCTCCACGTTTAATCTGACAACCTGTAGCTCAAACTGGAAGCCCGTCTCGGCCTCCCGCTTCACCCAGCACTGCCTTCCTTTTGCTCTTCTTCTTCTGCAGCCCCAACGTATTTTGCCAGCTTGTGTATTTTCTCGTATATTTTCTCGGTCTGCGATACCCAGGCCTCATGGTTTTATGTTAAGACGGGGACTACTTTATATTTCAGGGTACAATGGGCGCACTGATCAGATCCGTGGGATCAGTTTTGCTTTTCCATGGGATCCACCAAAATTGCCCTTTTAGCCTTGTTTGTTGGTGAACCCAGCCCACTTAGGCAGCTGATGGCTCGGTGTGTTCCCACGAATCCCCAAAATTGGATTGTTAACCGTGGGTGTGTTAAGCAAACACAGCCTATGTTTTTGGATTATTATGATGGAAATGAAATGCGGGTATCAAATTTTATAAATAAATAAAATAAAGGCAAGAATGCTGAATCCTTGTGGTTGTTTTGAATACCAAAACTGAAGGAAAGCTGCAACCTTCTGTGCAAAATTCCCTCTGCATTCTTCATTCTGCATTTTAAACTTTCTTTATTAGAGCAGATTAACATAGTTTGCTGCTATTCTAAGGTCGCTTGGAAGTTCGAAATCTGTAACCTTCGACTGCAAATCCTCAAGAGATCCACAGATGTGTCACAGCTCTCTTCACCCTCTTTACACAAAGGCTTCCTGTGGAGTAACTCAGCCAGCTAATTTTATTACGAAGAAACTACTGGCAGAAGGAAGCAGATGTCCAGGGTCTCTGAGCCTCTAGAGCAGGGGTCTTCAAACCTGGCCCTTGTATGACTTGTGGACTTCAACTCCCAGAATTCCTCAGCCAGGCACATGTGGCTGAGGAATTCTGGGAGTTGAAGTCCACAAGTCATACAAGGGCCAGGTTTGAAGACCCCTGCTTTAGAGGGTAGGTGGACGAACTGAGGGTTCATGTGGTGGCTTTGCTGACCCTTCCAGTCGAGGGTCAAATGACCAGACTTTGAAAAAGCCGGGCGATAGGGTCAGTGAGTTCTATTGCCAGGCTACATGCTGGAAATCTATAGCGCATGCAAGGATTTCGGCAGACGTGGCCATTTGTTTTCCTTTCGGTGAATTTCTAAGTAAGTAGATGTTGACCCAACCACCATGTGCTAGAAAGTTAGAAACACATTTTTCTGCAAATGTGAACGCGTGCTTACTACTTAAATGACATTATTTACAGATTCCAATTAAGAAAAGGATTAATGTGGCAGGTACAAAAATTTGGACAACCTTCCAATCAGTATTTTTTTAACATTTCTTTCGGTGGAAATAACAGCTTTCAAATATTTTTTGTAGCTAGCTAACGGGTTTTTTTGTCATTGTTTTTGGAGTTTTCCCCCGTCTATTTTGCAAAACAATTTTGGCTCAGATATACTCTTCGGCCTCCTTACATAGTACTTTGCAAATTTGAGAGATCTCTATTTGAATAATGTTCAGGTTTTGGGACCGTGAAGCCCATTCCAAACCCAGATCTTTTTTCCTGCTTCATTTGCAGATGGTTGTCGTGCTAACCCATTTTTTTCAGCTTCCTTTCTGTGGGAAAGTAACCCTGTCGTTGTGTAGCGGGTTCTTCACGCAGGAAAGGAGACCAGGCAAGTGAGTTCAACAAAGCTCATGGTTTATTGCTGGCAGGATCTGAACTGAGAATTGGGCTGCAGCTTGCAGCAATTTATAGCCTGGCCCCTAGGCGGCAGCCAATAGGCTTAAAGCAACCATTGTCGCCTAGGGGCAGCCAATAGCAGCACTGGAGACCTGGAGTCTGGGTTGCTGAGCCCAATACATAACGCCTGTTATGCTTGAGATTATGGGAGGTGAGATAGGAGTAGTAGAAGGAGCAACAGGTGGAAGGTCATTAAAGAGAGAGCCAGCCTAGGATTAAGGAGAAATTTCCTGGTGGTGAGAGCATTTAATCAGTCGAATGGGTTGACTTCAGAAGTTGTGGGTGCTCCAACACTGGCGGTCTTCGAGAAGAGACTGGACAGCCATTGGTCTGGAATGGTGTGGGTTCTCCTGCTTGGGTGGACTAGAAGACCTCCAAGGTCCCTTCCAATTCTATATATTCTAGTCTGATGAGAACCTGGATGGCTGTAGATCACTTTTTGAGGCATACTGAGAACTGCTAGTCTCCCAGGTCTCTTCCAACTCTGCTATTTTGTATTCTCTAAATACACTTACATCAATCTCAAAAGGGCTTCCAGGCCTACTGAACCTTTTAAACAGGGAGACTGCAGGATATGGTTAAAAAAAAAAGTATGGAAGGCAGCAACACGCATACAAAGAGGCCAGACCTGGGTTTGCACCATCATGCCCGTCCTCCTGACCTTTCCACCCAGGAGCAGGTCATGCAGGCCTGTGGGGGATGAGGATTGCGGTGGATTTGGCCCCAGCCTCAGGGTCTCCGTGGGTGAGGGTCTTGCAGCAGAACGGAGCAGAACAGGGGAGAAGGGTCTTCCTGAGACGGGTATAAGAGAGGCAGCTGAGATGACGGGCCACAAACGAAGCATCCCGTTCTTCTGTGAGGGAGTGGCTGATGGAGCTGCTAAACTCTGAAGGAGGATGGACTATTAACTGGGAACTTCAAGCCGGGAAAGAAGACAGAGCGAGCCTTTGTCTCTAGCTGCTTTCTTGTGGATGCCCCTTCAAGGCCTGGGGCCAGATCCGTTCTTCAGTAATGGGTACAAGGAGCTCAGGGCCCATGTGGGTTGCTGTTGGTGCTTCTCCCCATCCTTGAGTCACCAGAAGATTGTGCCAACACAATGTTCACCGCTAGACTGTCAGCCCTGCTGCTTCTATTTCAGCTCTGGTTTGTATTGTGTAGGAAAATAATAGGAAATCTTACAAGAAAAGCAGTTGGTGCATTGCACATGCTGCCTCCCCTTCTTTCCAAGCTTCTCCCAATCAAAGGAAGGACATCCAAAGATTACCACTGCGGCGGGCAGATGGGCTGGCATCTCTTTGTCTTTATAGACTTCTACCTGGCAGAAGCCCCGGTTTCAGGGCCCAACTATAGTAGGTTGTGCTGAAAAGATTCCACCAGCCAAATCTTTCATTGCAGTCCTAGGCACACACCCTCTTTCCACATCTGGCTGATTGATGAGCAGGCCCAACAGCTTTTCCAGGAAGTTCCTGGGGCGTGGAGTTTTGCTAAACCAGGGGAGCATCAAGCAAGCGAGTAGGAGGCCTACAACTCTTTCACAACTCAATTGTCGATATGGCTTCACAGTACGCCTTTGCCCGGGTGTGCGTTGATGGCTTGTTGTTTCCACGAGAGGGGCAGGTATATAAATAAATGAAACCATCAAGGTGAGTGGTCAGCACTGTATTCTTTCTCTTCATTTATGACCCTCTGGCTGCAGACACACGTAAGGGAAACTGACTGGGAACAATTCAGACCCTTCCTTCCTAACAAAAATGCAAGACAGCCGTTACTTCTGCTACCTTCTGTAAGAGCCTCAAGAGCGGCTCTGCAGCTGTCCTGGGGCTCCAAGGGCGGGGGGCTTCACGCTGGGGGTGGTTGATAATTAATATCAGATCCCACCTCCCCGCCCCCGCTCGTCCTACTCCCTCCTTCCCTATCTTTTAGCTCGTGTATTTCGTATTGAGTTTTATCTTTTAATTTTGCAAGCCAAGAGTTATTCTGTGGTAAGATGGGCAACCAGCACATCTGACAAATAAAATAAATAAATAAATAAAATAGTAAAAGGAAGGCTGGATCGTCCCTTGGTCATTGAATGAAAGCAGATCTTGTCAGTTTGCACCCACAGATGTGGGAAATACGCGGGAAGGAGCCTCTGAGGGGGCAGCCTCCGTGTCTTCCCGGGTCAATGCAGTTACGGGTCATTTCTGACATAACAGCCATTCAGCCTGTGGAAAAAGCGTCTCCGTGTTTATTATTGGGCGGAAGCAGCATGGCGCGAGCTGATGGAAGACCCGGCTGGGAGAGAAAACTAAATGAATCACATGCTGGAGATTATAAATACTTACGAAACGCCCCGCAGAGCTGTTGCTTAGCAATCCGGCAAGGCATTGGGGCAAGCCGGTAAGGCAGGCTAGAGCATTTTTCAAGGATGATTAAAGCCGCACATTTTGTGGTTCAAATCGATATATGGAAATTGGTCCGGCTTATGGGCAAGAGGTACCTTCAGGGCGATAAGGAGACAGGGGTGCATCGCTGGATACGGAGTGGGCACAAGCTCTTCACCGAAATGGGCAGAGGACCTCTGCCAACCAAGTCGTAGTGCTTTCCAGGTAAAAATGCCAGCCAGCCAGCCAGGCATCTGAGAAGCTCAGAAAGATCACGAAATGGACCAGGGCCCCACAGAAACTGACAAACAGTCGCACCATGGATCATGGCATGAAAAAAATAAAATAAAAAAAAGACAAGAGCAGCAGAGGGACCTGTGGGCTGGAGAGCCCTGGAGGTGAGTCTCTAGAAAAAATACAGAGAAGATCAGCAAAGATAATAAAGGTTCTGGAGGCCAAATCATAGGATGAACGGTTGAGGGACCTTGGAGTGTCTAGTTTAATGAAGAGAAGACCGGGGGGGGGGGTGTGGCAGGACAGCAGTCTTCCAATATCTGAGGGGTGGCCACAAAGGAGAGGGGGTCAAGCTGAAGCACCTGAAGGCAGGACAAGAAGCAACGTATGGGAACGTATCAAGGAGAGATCTCCAACCTAGAATAAGGAGATCTAAGCTCTGCCAGGATCACAGTCCTTTCAGAACAGACGTGAAGACTCTGTGGCCCTCCTCATGTTGCCGAAACACAGCTGTTCACAATCTCACCAGCCTGGCCATGAGGAAGCAACAACCCTACCAATTCAGCCATCCTGAAATTCCATTCATGCTTTCTCAAGAATTATTTAGATCTTTCAGTATATTTTTACATTATGACTTCGGTGAGGATACAATCTGGACCTGCGAAGTTCATAAGGAGACACAGGAGTTTGGATCTAGGCTGGCCTTGTCTTTCCACTGTAACTGAGAAACGTTTTTGCAACATTCTATGCTCAGTAAATCCATAGTGCTTTATATAGGATAATTCCAAATTTTTGTATATAATTCAACATTGCGTTCACATTTTAATGTGGTATCAATGTTCCCAAACCCATATTAACAACCCAATGGATATTAAACCAAAATAGGGTGATGGTGGAGGAAGCTTAAATCATTTGTATAAAGGTCCACTCAATCATTGCATATTTCCAGCATAATAACATTTACAGCCATCCTTTTTTCAATCTTCCCTGAGGTGTCTGGTAAACGAACCAAAAATATTTTGTTGAAATAGCCCCATCTTTGTATCACAAGAATCATACCTAGTGTTATTTAAGATCCTTAAGTGCTGATGACTGTCCATTTCATTCCCTCCAGGGCATTTTCTGTCTCTCCACTCCTCCACACACCAATAAATTGAGCATGTGACACGTTTGTGTGTGTGTGTGTGTGTGTGTGCGCGCGTGCATGTGTGTGTGTGTGTGTGTGTGTGTGTGAGAGAGAGAGAGAGAGAGAGAGAGAGAGAGAGAGAGATTGAGATGGGTGGCATATAAATTTAATAAATAAGGTACGTATGTCTATATTCAGTGGTGGGATTCACATATGTGAACAACCGGTTCTCTGTGTGTGGATGCCGCTTCCAGAAGTCCATTGTGGGCCTGGGCAACAAAAAATTAGCTACCGGTTCTGCCAAAGTGGTGCAAAGCAGTGCAGCTGAATCCCACCACTCTCTATAGATATGCTATACATATACTGTATGCACCTGACCAAATAAATAAACGACCTAGGCAAAAAGAAAAAAGTTTAAAATTCAATAGGGAAGCAGCCCCCTCCCCAAAAACATTCAGGTTAAACTTGCATTTTTCTGCAGCAGAGTTTCCAACCATTTGCTCTTCCCCCCCATCCACTGAATTTTCAGCTGCCATTTCATTCCTCTCGACTAAGCTTCTGGTGTTATCCGCAGCCCCTGAATATTCAGGGTAATACATTCAGTGGAAAGGCCAGTTCCACGAGGAGCTCTTTCATGGAGAAGCCTGGGCTGGAATTCATGAAAACATCACAAAACATTTCAGAACAAAGCGAGACCATTCTTTCTAATCACACTTTATGTGAGAACCACAATGCAAGAACGCCTCCAGGGCCGTCTCCCACCTTTCCTTGCTCTAGTTTTTCCTTCCCCTCCTGCCCCCCCCCCATTCAGAAAGCACCGATTGATATGCTGTTCCTGTTCAGGGCAAACTATTTTCTGAAAAGTGCCCCCCCCCCCCCAAAAAAAAGAAAGGCAAGAATTAGTGGGCAAAAAAACTTAGGGGAGAAAAGAGGAAATCTTATGACTTTTTTTCTAACCTTGCGCACCACCCTTGTTTGCACGTGTCCCTCCACAATCTCACATCTTTTCTTTTGCCCCATAAACCCCTCACATGTCTGAGAAACTCATCAACTCCATCTAAGCACAACTTCCACTGTCTTTTCCTTCTCAGCTCACTCACTCTTCCTTTGTAGCTTTTTTCTCTCCTCCTCCTCCGTCATAATGTAAGGACCTTCGCTCCTTCCGACGGGATCTGAAGACCTACTTGTTTGAACAAGCCGGCCTGGCCTGATGGGTTTGGGTTTTATTATTGCTTTTAATGTATTTTAACTTATTGTTCTAAGGCATTGGGCACTTTCTTTAATCTTCTCTTAATTTTTGTATCTTTGTATTTTAGTATTTATTGCCCTGTTCACCGCCCTGAGTCCTTCGGGAGAAGGGCGGTATACAAATAAAATAATAATAATAATAATAATAATAATAATAATAATAATAATAATAATAATAATAATAATAATAATAATTATTATTATTATTATTATTATTATTATTATTATTATTACCACCACCTAGTGGCAAGGCTGCAGAAAGAAAGGGCACAAACCAAACATGGATTTACTACGAGTGAACACAAAGGGAGTCCCTTCCCTAGAAGCTACTACGGTAGTCTTAGTGTTAGATTGAATAGCACTAGGAGATACAGGCCAGGTACCAAGACTCAACATACTGAACTGTATTTGAATTGAATGCTTTATTTGTCTAAGTGTGTGATTAGACAACGCACAAGGAATTTGTGTCCGGTGCAGAAGCTCTGTGTACCTGAAAAGCAACAGAATAACGATATTCGTAATATCAATAAGAGGGGGATAAAGAAGATGATAAGGCGGCTTCTAATATTAGGGGGAGAGCCTTCTCTGTGGGCGCGCCGACCCTCTGGAATGAACTGCCTCCGGAGCTGCGGACGGCCCCTGACCTTCGGTCTTTCTGCCGTGACCTGAAGACTTGGTTATTCCAACAAGCGGGTCTGGACTGTTTTTAAAATTTGGCTTTTATTGAGTTAAAATGTCATGTACCTATTACATTTATTGTTTAATTCTTTTTTAAATTTTGTATTCCATGTTTCTTAATTTTTTGTTGTGAGCCGCCCTGAGTCCTTAGGGAGAAGGGCGGCATATAAATTCAATAAATCTAATCTAATCTAATCTAAAAGGTAAAGTTTCCCCCGCACGTGTGTGCTAGTCGTTTCCGACTCTAGGGGCCGGTGCTCATCTCCGTTTCAAAGCCAAAGAGCCAGCGCTCATCCGAGGACGTCTCCGTGGTCATGTGGCCGGCATGACTAGACGCCAAAGGTGCACGGAGCGCTGTTACCTTCCCACCGGAGTGGTCCCTATTCTTCTACTTGCATTTTTACGTGCTTTCGAACTGCTAGGTTGGCAGAAGCTGGGACGAGTAACAGGCGCTCACTGTTACGTGGCACTCGGGATTCGACTGCCATCTGATCGACATGCTCAGCGTCCTAACCCATTGAGCCACCGCGTCCCTAATGTTATGGTTTACCCTTAATCTTAAATATACTTAATTTGCTTTTCAAATTTTAATTCCCTGCATTCATTCTCTATTATCTACAACTATTTTCAGCTTTATTTAAGGAACCGTTACACATGGTATTACTTTAACAAGTGTGGCTGTGAAAAGAGGTTTTATTCCCACCTCCTAATGTCGACTTGTGAGAAAATGCTATTCTAGGCATCGGGGATCAAATTATTCTCAAAAATGCGCTATGAATTTACACATTGCTCTGTATTTTTTTTGTGATTTTAAATATGACATGTACCCACCTCTGGTTTCTTCTCTTTTTCTTCCCCCCCACCCCTCCTTTTAAGAAACTTTACATTGGTTCTTGTTTGTTTTTATCTTTCGATTAAAACCCTTAACAGAAATTAAGAAACAGGACTGCATGTGTTTTAGTCCCCCCTCCCCCTGGAGTGGCCCAGACCCAATAAACGGGGGGGGGGGCTAAGCTGACCCGGGGGCCTCGGGAGACGCCTCCAGGCCATGTCCTGGACAAGCTCGACCTGCCCTGCCCGGTCAAGAGCCTAGACTGGAGCTAAGCCACCAGTCCCTCAGAATAGAGCCGGGAGGGACCCCGGAGGTCTTCTAGTCCAACCGCCTGCTCGAGCAGGAGACCCCATAACCGTTCCAGACACAGGGCTGTCCCGTCTCTTCTTAAGAGCCTCCAGTGACGGAGCACCCACAGCTGCTGAAGGCAAGCTGTCCAACTGGCTGATTGTTCAAATAAACTGTGAAAAAATGCTTAACAAAATGGTTAACTTGGTAAGGTGACTTTATCCATCAGGCAGCCCAACAGATTCCAGGCTTCCCTCTCTACCGTGCAGAGACTGGGCCACTCTGATCGGAGCCACGGATCGAGTGAGCGAGCGTCCGCACATGCAGCAAGGGCGGAGAAAGACATCCCGCTGCCCTTAAGGCCACCAGGCAAGGGCTAAAATGGGGGAGGGGTGTCAGACTCGCCTCGCCTCGCCCTCCAGTGGGGCCCCCAGCAGCTCCTCTGGCACTTCCACCCCAAAACACCCCCAAGGTCAACCAAGGTCCGCCTTAGGACCGGCACACAGGGAGAGCTGTGGGATCCTTGGCCCAGCCAACCCACTCCCTGTGGGTAGCAATCGGACTGCACCAGCCCCCGGATCCTTCAGGGAAGCCGCAAGCTCCCAGAACGTGATGGGTCCATCGATCCCCAGGGTGGGCTGATCTAACAGGTCCCATCTCCCTGCAGTTCGTGCTGGCACCTGTCAATCCAAAGGCAAGCAGAGGGGCATCCGATCACGGCAATCGACTGACGTCTTCACTGCCAAATCACACCTCAACTGCCCGAATCAAAATACAGATCCAGCAAATTTCTGTCGGCATGCTTTTTATACCATATACTCACTCTGCCAAGTGTTTTTTGTTCTTGCGCCGATATCAAATTTCTTTTGTGTTTTTTAAAAGTAAGATTGATTTAACATTCGGCATCTTCCTTAATGACCCAGCAGACAATCTAAGCAACTGGCTTGAACATAAACTGTTCTCAACAGTCCCCCTTGTGTGCAGAAAACAGGAGTGAGCTGAGCTCATGGGGCCAAGCTCCTGGAAGGACCAGCCGAAGCAGCAATGACTAAGTGAAAACCAGAAGCCACCGCCACCATTTTGCAGCTCAGAATATTGAATCATCTTTATTGAAAATATAAAAGATCTACAAAGCCACTGATACTCAGCATGGAAGAGTTCGTTAAACTGTACACATGTTTTTAAAAACATCAGAATGGCAGAAAGTCAATGATGTTTTTCACAAAGTCTCTTTTCCATTCTCCCATGTCGTTTTTCCGGTCGGAAAGTTCTGTGCAAGAATTGCTTTTCATGAGACAAACATTCTAAAAGCCATGAGTAAATTCATTATATTGTAATAGGAAACTAACATGACTAGCAATTTTTCCTATTAATGGTTATTAAAGCCTCTAGAAGAAAAACCACTGATTTGGAAATTGGAACAAAAATAATCAAAAGGAATTAGTAACTAATGCTGTTTTTATCAGCCACACACAATCCTTGTATTGCTGTATACCCTTCCCCGTGGGGACTTCAGAAATATACAATGAGTTTAGCATACTCGTAATGCTAAAAAATAGCAAAGTAACGTAACAGATTTTATTAATCTTAAATGCAGCTGCCAGAAATAACCTTAGAGCCCCCCCCCCGGACAAAGGAGGGATGGCCTCAAGAGGTAATTTAATCTATCACGTTCTCGAGGACGAATCCGAGGCTACTCAGAAGCAAACCGAGAGTCGTAACCAGCTGCCAGAACTGAATTCCTAATTTTCTCTATTGTAGCACCAAAGGGGAAACAGGAAGAAACCAACCGTGTTAATTCCATCCATCCTAGCAGGCTATACTTCTCTCTAAGATTAAAAATGTTCAATGCTGAAAAGCACATAATTGTAGTTTTGGATTTTAATAGCCAAAGGCACTGAATTGATCGGTTCAAGAGCGGGCCCTGCCCCAGAGTCAAGCTCCCCTTTTCCCCTTGGGGCCTTCGGGGCGCATCCGAATTGGATCCATCCAGTCAAACCGCCATGATTGACGGAACGCTTGTGTGGAAGGACGCCAGTTTCTGGAGCAGGGAGGTTCTTGCGGCCCACCTCTCAAAGAGGCACAAGTATTACGCATTCCACTAAGGGGGGGGAGGGAGAATTATGGGAATGGGGGTTTCTTTTCCCACCTGCGGAAAGGTAAAAATAAGCTCACTATTTCATCTGAGGCAAAATGACACCGCCAAGAATTCTGACTGGGAGGGGAGGGGAGGAAATAGTTAACAAGGCACAATATGATAAGCGTGAAGAGTCCCTGAGACTCTGGTTGGGTTCAATATCTCCTTTCTCTAGTTAAGTAGTTCAGAAGAATTAGGAAAATACAATACAGACTATTTTATAGGAAATATACCTACAGGAAATAAACCAGTTGGCTAGGGAGTATATAGCTTTTTATCACTTTTTTTTTAAAAAAGACCTTTTTCAAATGCAAAGATTGGTCCATTTTTAATTATCAGCAAGCCAGACTAATTACTTCACTAAGCTTAAACTGCTTTCAATTACAACTGTGCAATATTGATACAAGTGGAGTAACTACATTCTAAAACGCTTGATGAATGCTAAATGAATGAGGCAATCTTAAGAGCTCTTTGTTATTTTGAAAACTGCCGGTATAGCATATAAATCACAGTATCAGTACTGAAATTTAAAGCTAAACTTTCCTTTAAGTTTATTGGCAACTCCACACAGAGAAACAGCACAAAACCGAGCAAGCAACGCTGCTTTAATTATCCTACCCGGGGTCATGCGATTCAAAATCCTCCAATAAAAATACTGAAATATTTAATGTATAATCTACTTAAGAGCAGTCGCTTAGCAACCGTTCAGTTACTATGGACCTATCTTGAGGCTACTTAAGATCCAAATTTTAATTTCCCCTTGCAGCCACATGACCAAATTTGGGGTGCCCGGCAACACCAGGGCATTTATGTCTGTTTGCAGCATCCCATGGTGAATCACCTCTATTTTATGACAGCTTTGTAAAAAAAGTAGCACTTACTTGCTTTTGGGGGGGGAGGGGCGGGGAGAGAGACGGGACACTGTGCCCATAGCTACTCACTGGTTCATTTAACAACCACTTTTAATGACTGTGGCAGCTGTTCACAAGAGAGGTTGGTCACATCAGGGTGACAAGCCGAGGAGTGCTTGTCATCCAGTCCAAGAAACCAAGAGCTCCCGCCGGGCCTTCCTTCATACGGGCGGCTTCGGCCTGTAAGAGGAGAGAAGCCGTGGCGCCCCGGGGGCCTTGGCCAAAGGCAGACAAAGGCACCCGCCCCCCCTTGCCTCCTGGCTCCTATTGGGGCTTCCCTGCTTTCCTGGCACAGAAAGGGGCCTCCGTCCCACCCAGGAAGGGTTCTAGGAAAGCGGAGGCTCCACCTGGACATCTAGAGGAGGAGGAGGAGGAGGAGGGGCAGCTGGTGCTGGAAGGTGGACAGCCCCCGGGGCTTCCTCCTGCCCAGCCCTTTCCCCCATGGGAGCCGCTGGAGGAAGAGCCGGAAACGGGGGGGGGGGGGGAGCTGCTGGTGGGTCGTGGTGGGTCACCTGGTTAAGAGAACCTGGTTTCCCACTTCCTCTCCTAAAGAACCGCCACGCGCCCTCCTCCGTAGTGACCCCTGCCTCGGGACGACCAAGAGGAGCCCACCGCGGCAGCCTTTGCAAACCCTTCTTTTAAAAGGCAGCCTGCTTTAAAAGCTTCGCCTTTTCCTTTTTCAAGGAACCCAAAGCAGCTGCCGGCCAGGCGACGCACACAAAAGGGAATTTTTGCAGTTTGGGTTAGTTACGTCGGCTGACGTCTGCAAGGTTAAAAGTCTGGTGCCCACTCATTTGCCAAGCCACATTGTTAAACTTTGTGCGAATGTGTTAGTTCCAGGCAGCGTCCCTTCGCATTTTAATATCTAGAACAATTTATCAAAATGGGTCCAAGCAATTTATTCAAAAGCGGAAGTTCTAAGCTTCTGGGAGAGATCGACCGGGCCCCTCAATAAGTCACCGCTCGCATTATGGGCAGGCGAAGAAACTTTAACCCCAAATTTTATCTACAATACCCCAAACCCAGGATTCCTACGGGCGATATTATCGACAGCCTAGGCAACCCCAGGCAGAGGCTTCCTCCCCAGGGGCGCTCTCTGAAGAGTGGCGGTCGATGGCAACTCCAGGCGGAGGAAAAGGGCTTCCGGGCGCCGGGCCGGAGGCTACAGGAGCCGGGCGTGGCGTCTGTGGGGCCGGGCGTAGCCGCTGTCGCTCGAGCTGCCTTGCAAGCTGTCTTCTGCCTCACTGCCGCTTCCGCTGCTGTCCGTCTCAGCAGGGGTGAAGCCCAGGCCTTCGATGTCCACCTCTGCATGGGAAGAGGAGGGGAGCGTCAGAGCGGTGGTGGGGGGTTATAAGCACACAGTAAACAGTACGGGTAGCCCTCGACGTGCGACCAAATTTATGTTGGTGAGACATTTGTTAAGTGAAGTTTGCCCCACTTTACGACCTTTCTTGACGCAGCTGTTAAGTGAAGCACTGCAGTTGTTAAGTTAGGAACCGGATTGCCAAGTGACCCTGGCCTTCCCCACTGACTCGGCCGGTCAGGAGGTGGCCCGAGGGGATCACGTGACCCCAGGACACAGCTGCGGTCCTAGGCATGAACCGGCTGCCCAGCATCAGAATTTTGATCATGTGACCCTGGGGACATTGGAAAGGTGTAAGGGTGAAGAACGGTCATAAGTCACTTTTTTTCACTGCCGTTGTATCTTTGAACGGTCACTAAGTGAGCTGTTGTAAATCGAGGACTACCTGTACTTAAAGACGCTACCTCAGAGCTGACTCCTTTCGCCTTGTTTCAATGGCACCCTCTGCCCCCCCCCACCTTTCTCTCTCTCTCTCTCTCTGAGCAGGAGAAATAAATACGTGGAGGAAACTGAGAGGAAGACGAAGGACACCCACCTTCTGTCAATACTTTCTACAAAACTTGTACAAGGAGGTGTGCAAGCTTGAAAATCCTCGAAAATGATCATCCTAGCCCCTTCCCATTGTACGTCTTTGACGGTTGCTAGCAACCTCCTAGATATGCTCCCCTCAGTTCAGTCACCAAATGAAGGAAACGAATTGAGAAACAACACGATTATTCACCGTTAGGTGTTAGCCGAGGGAGAGATGGGCAGTTTGAAAATGTGAAATAAATATGTTTCTAAAAACATTTTAGTTCTGATACTTATGCTATTTCTTGGAATTTTGATTGTTTGTTGTCTATTCTGTCTAGCCATTTTACATACTGAAGCCACCGAAGCTGATTAATACAGAGACCCTAAACTGAAATAAAGGACCTTAAAGTTAGTTATCAAGATTCCTATTTATTTGTGATTTGTCTCTGTTACTTTTTGATTCAACCCTGCTAGCATTAACTCATTCCATTCTTTCTATGAGAAAGGAAACAGCACCAGGAGGAAACGAGGCTGCTGCTGCGTCTACCGATCTGATCCTGGTTTCCGGTCTCCCACCTCACAAAACGCCCCGGAGGAGCACACACTTACAAGGGACTTGCACTCGGTAGTAGCTCTCATGTCCCTGCAAGGGACCTGGTAAATCCTCCTGATCAGCCTGCGAGTAACATCTTTGTGAGCATAAAAAGCTGCAACCAATGGGGAGTTGCAGCTAAAAGCCCCAAATCCATCACGAGGAGAGCTGGAAGGGACCCTGAAGGTCTTCTAGTTCAACCTCCTGCTCGGGAAGGAGACCCCCCCCCGGGCCATTTCAGACCGACCGGTTCAGAATCAGGCAGGTTAAGGAGAAAATAACGAGACTGGGGACACACCACGTACCAATATAACTGAAACATCCAACTGCATTGCGAGAAAATGGCAAAAGCGATTCGTTTAGGCACAAGTTGGTCTTGGATTCGACTGGGCTAGTCCACCGAGTGGAAAATGTTGCCACAGGGTGAGGAAAAAAAAGAGGCCCCGTGATTCACAGGAACCACCACCTCCCCATCCTCATTTTAGCAAGGGGACTGAAAAGGTGGCCATTTCTAGTTTTATCTTTCAGCTCTTCCAGTATTTTAATTTAATGTAATTTAATTTAATAACATTTATATACCGCCCTTCTCCCTGAGGACTCAGGGCGGTTCACAGGGCAGAATAAAATAGCAAATACAAACATTAAAAAGAGATTAAACAATTGCCCTAGTTAAAAACAATAGAAGTACAATTCTAAAACCCCAAGATAAAATTAAAAGACCAAAGATAAAACAACCCCACCGATCCCCATCAGGCTAGGCCAGCTTGTACAAACAAAAATGTCTTGAGATCGCGACGAAAGGAGCGAAGATCGGGCGCCATCCGGAGCTCTACCGGTAGCTGATTCCACAGCTCCAGAGCGCCCACAGAGAAGGATCTCCCCCTGGGGGCCACCTATCGACATTCTCTGACCGGTGGCACCCTGAGGAGGCCCTCTCTGTGGGAACGCACAGGGCGCAGGGAGCTTGATGCCGGCAGCAGATGTTCCCTGAGGTACTCCGGCCCCATGCCATGGAGGGCTTTAAACACCGTTACCAGTACCTTGAATCTCACCCGGAAGACAACTGGCAACCAATGCAGCTCACGGAGCAGAGGTGTAACGTGGGAGTATCGGGAGACTCCCAACACCACTCTCGCGGCTGCATTCTGTACCAGTTGGAGCTTCCGGGTGGTCCTCAAGGGCAGCCCCATGTAGAGAGCGTTGCAGTAGTCCAGACGAGAGGACACGAGCGCATGAGTGACCGTGCACAAATCATCCCGGCTAAGATAGGGCCGCAACTGGCGCACCAGGCGAACCTGGGCGAAGGCCCCCCTAGTCACAGCTCCTATATGGTCTTCCAAGGTGAGCCGTGAATCTAGGAGGACTCCCAAGTTGCGAGCCCTATCTACGGGGGGTAATAGTTCACCCCCCATAGCCAGAGGTGGAATGTCCGAATAAACCCGGGATGAAGGTATGCAAAGCCACTCAGTCTTGTCGGGGTTGAGTTGAAGTCTGTTCCTCCCCATCCAGACCCGAACCGCCTCCAGGCAACATTGCATTTGCATTTTTTTTAAAAAAAAATCGTATTACTCACTTTGAATGTTCAAATTAATGCAGAGGAAGACGGGGAGTTTTCTTGTAAAGGTGGGCGGGGAAGAGTTTTCCCCAGTTCAGTTGTCGTAAGCCATTATCCTTCCTAGTCTGAAAAAATCTGAAGGATTTTATTTATTTATGGCCAAGTATAGACAGATAGGCACCCTGAATCTATCCGCTGGGCAGTGTGCAATAGTGAGGGCATTTTTTTTGGGAAGTGGAGGAATCTGTTCATTCTATCAATATTCAGATCAGGGCGAGGTGTCCAACCTTGGCAACTTTACGACTTCTGGACTTCAACCCCCAGAATTCCCCAGGCAGCAATGGCTGGCTAGGGAATTCTGGGAGTTGAAGTCCGTAAGCCTCTAAGTAGCCAAGGTTGGACCTTCCTGGGTTAGGATATTTGTACAAATGAGTTTCCGCTTGCAGTAAATGCACTTAATGGGCAACTCCAAATTCTCAAACTAGCTCTTATCTTTTAGTAACCAAGAATAAAGTCCAGTATTCATTCTGCACAATAATAGTAACAATGCAACCATCGCCTCAGTAGGCCCTGGGACATGGTCCAACATTAACATCGTAATTGTTGCAGGATTACCTCAAATTGGATTGGAACAAGATGTGGCTTACAGCCTGAGCTGTAATTTGTTTTGCAAAAAACATGCCGAATCTTGATGCTTTGTACCTCTGACATTAATGCTTCATTCTTCTCCGCAGCAACCGGTTTTCTCTCTAACTGCTTATTCAATTTATTTTCCGGCCCATCACAAATTGCTATCGATACTTTGTTTTTCAAAAAGAAGTTGGATAGCTTTGAATGGCCTTAAGTCTTCCTGCCGCACACACTGTTCGTGCGTTTCAAGTTGTGGCTACTTTTAGATGAGAGACTGCAGAATTCGAACCACCTACCTTGCTCTGAATCCGTCGATATCGTTGATCCGAGGCTGTCTGTGCGGACTCGCTCCAGGCCCTGCATGGACAGCTGCTCCAATCTGCGCTTGAGGTACCGATGTTCTCGCTGCAATTGTTCTTTAATGTTTAGAGCTTTCCGGTCCTGTTCTTCCAATTTCTACAGAAAAAGAACCAATGAAACGCCCCCCCTTCTACTTAACAAAGAGAACCATCTCCTGCTCGCATCTGAGTAGCCCCTGGGTTGCAGGGAAAGGATCCTGAAGAGGACTGCCATGTCCAGACTGTCACTATCCCCACCTGGGTGACACAGCGGCTGCAACCTTTCTTGCAAAGGGTGGTGGCAGGCAAGGAAGCTGGAGACTTTTCCCAGAAGCCCCGATTAGGATGGGGGGTAGAGAAGTGGGGGGGGGGCTCCAAATACTTGCTGCCCCAACTATTTCTACGGAAATGACCCAAATCCCTGCTGCCACTGACAACGGGGAATATAATCCCAATTAACCGTGTTCCCCCCTCAACAACAATCCTTGGTTGGGTTCATGCACACATAAACTGACTTTACCATTCTCCCAAGAGGTAGCCACAAAGAAAGGGAAAGTGCTTAGCTGAGTACAAAATGGGTGTTACAAGCAACTTGTACGGATAAGTTGAGATTGTAACTCAGAACCCTTTTCCTGTTCGTTAAAATGGATGTTTCCGAAGGGCACAGGGGCGTCTGAGGCCTGCACAGCCTCTGCTGCAACGTCCACATAGTAAATCTATTTGCGCTGGAGGAGAACCAGGTGAAAAATGAACCCTTAATCCTCTCTCTTTCAGCTACCTTTGGCCTCCTCACCTCCCTCCCCACCGAGGCAAACATAACTTTGGACTCCAGGGAGTCTTCGACTCTTCCTGCCAATTCTTCTCTATGGGAATATTAGGCCCTCCCGTAGAGGTTCTGCGCCGGAGGTCTGCTTGCACGTAATTCAAACAAGGGCAGGTAGTTCACGGGCTGAGCCCACCGCTAGCGGTAAATCAAGGGTTCTTGAAACCACTTGAAATAAGCCAGAGTGATCTGGCAGGCACGTTATGTTAAGCAAAAAAAAAAAAAAAAAAAAAGGGAGGGGGGGAGGGGATGCTTTTGTTTCCTAGATATCGAAGCCACTGTCTAGAAGTGTCCCTGATTAAATGCTCATTTGTGGCTAAGGAAAGCAAAGAGGTATACATTTTAAAATGCGACTTCTTCCCATTTCACACATTCCCAGTTGTGGGTGCAGGCTGCACCGATGGCCCCGAGGTGGTGAAGCCCGGGGGGGGGGCTTCTTTTGTGGGACTTACTTGGGTTTGCTTGGGGCCCCAACGGCACAAGCCTCGGCCTTTGTGGTGGCAGGGTGACGCTCTGCCCGTTCCTCAAGGGCAGCCATAGCATAAAGTGCCCGGAGAATTTGGGGGAACTGAAAAGTTTAAATAACTTCAGGGCCGGTTTACAAATGAGGTCGTGCAATTTCTGAGCTATTTCAGCAACATTTTTCGAAGTTGGGGAAAAAATAATAATTTGAGCCAGAAAGTCTGAAACTATCAGAAGAAATGAAGGAGACCAGTAGTCAAGGCTGGAGTTAAAACCTTTTCTTATATACTCCTGCAAGGCCCCGTCCAGCGTCTGTCCTGGACACAAAAAGGGTGTGTAAAAAGGCGATAAAAATAATCCTACCGGCATTTCACGATGCTCTGAGTAGCGGGCGGCTCCAGCCGGCCGGGTCCCTGCCGAAGGCTACACAGCAGCTGTTTCCCAGAGTGATTTAGGCCAGGGCTAAAACAAAACGAGCCTCTTTCTGATTTACCTTGATGTGCACCTTGGCTCTTTTCAGCAGGCTGAGGGTGGTGTGCCTCGTGCTCTCGGCTCCTAAAGGGACCAGCTGTTTTAACTCTTCTAAGTAGAGCCGTAGCTTCGCTCGCCTGGAATGATCGAAAATTAGAAATCTGCTTTAGTGTCATCAGCATTCAAAATCTGCCCTACTCTCCACACAATATTAATGGCAAATAAATTATATTTCACTAGCATTTATGCCTCACAGCTACTACGCGCAAGAGACCTCCTCCAATATTCGAGGTGACGCATTGGAGGCTGACTGGACACTGAAGGGGCCCTAAACAGACTCTGCGTATTCGATTCACCAAATACGTTAAAACCAAAAGCCCAGAGTAAGATCCACACAACACAGTCTATCAATCCAAGCAAACCAGACTACTGCAGTGCGGTATCAGGACGTGGTCTGTCGACCCTGAAGGCCAAGCCGACAATCAAAGACACCCCTGGGCCAAGCAGGATTCCTGGTGATGGAACCCCTGCCGTTTTCTTGGAAGCCATCCGCTTGTTCTCTTTCTTTCTGCCGACATGCTCTTAAAGCACCCAAATGAGTGACGAGTAACTCATTCAACAATTTTAATTACCGATACACAAAGTTCTTCTTTTTCTTTATCTCCGTTTTTCTAACTTTTGGCAATATTCTCTTTTGAGGCAGAGAAAATAAAAATGACAGGATCGCCAGCCTTTCCTCCAAACCAGGCGTTCTATTAGATCTCTTACTTGCTTCCCTCCGTCTACAATCAAATTCTGGTCTTTGGATAGTTTTGGCTCAGCTGTTCCAGGATCTACAAAGGACAGCCGAGGTGTGCCGCAGTGAGCTGAAATGTGGGCACTCTTCTATCGTAAACTCTGTACTAATTCATTTAGGCTTTTCCTCATGGGAATTTTCTTTCCTCACTGGCTGAATTCAATATTTTCACTGAGCTATGATTTTTTGGCCCAGTGCTATTTTCATTCACCAAAGCCCAAAGAGTTCCATTTGGAGGGAGGAGAAACAATTTGCCATTGAGAACAACACAAAATAATGCAGGAATCCATCAGCACGTTTATTTTCTCACTTGTAACAAAAGAGGGAGCATTCAACAAAGAGTTATTGGTAAAAGAACAAAAAAAACCCCACTATCGGTTGGATGCAGAAAAGCTGAAATGCGGTCCCCAGCACATCTTCCCAGCAGTCTCCTAAAAAGTATTACTTGGGGCTCCTCAAATCTTCCACTGGCTCTGCTTGGGAACAGTGGTGCCTTCCTGGCTGCTACATTCAAACGTGCTTCTCAGAGCTTTGAAAAGCTTGAGACCAAGTTATTGGAGAAAAGAGAAGAGCCATTCCTTCCACGTAGGTCTGCCTACCCTTTAAACTCAGTTAACGTTAAAGTGAAATGAAGCACCTAACTAAAGTATGTTTTTTCCCAGTGCAAGTACATTTGTGTGATTTAAAAAGAGTCAGTCACAGGATTCTGAAACTTGGCTTTTACATTCACCAGCACATCCTGGAGCCTCGTGGTGAGCTGATGTTAACGATTCTCACGTGATAAAGGCCTTGGGTAGAAGGCCAGAGACTCGTCTGGTGAGTTTCCAGTAATGCAGAAAACAGCAGGCGCCTACCTGGCCCCCGTGGTCATTAAGAGAGCCCGTCCCTCCCTGCGTACGAAGTGAGGGTGGAGCCCAAAGTTTTTGAAGTGCGTATCTACGGAAGGGATGGCTGCTTCCTTGATCTTCCCTCTGCCCTTTCTCCTCCCCTCGCCACTTTCCTTCCCAGTCCAGCCCTCCGGGGCCTGAAGCCGTGCAGTGCTGGGCTTCAGATCTGGCTCCAAACAGGGTGCTCCCGTCTGAATGGGGCTCATGGAGAGCAGCTACCCATTTTCCCAGGACTTGGGGCGGGTGTCTGTGTGTGTGTGTGCTGTCCTCTGGAGCTACCAGGCATCCCTGGAAAGTGTCAAGCCCATGTTCCATTCACACACACACACACACACAGACACACCCATCTATGCTCCAGAGCACCAGGGTGGGATGCGGTCCCAATTCAAAGAAATGGAGAGGAAAGAGGCCTTCTCTTCCCTTAGCAGCGTATTCTTTCAAATATTTATAACGTGGAGATTTATGCTAAGCAGAGATACATGCTGTGTGGTCTGCTTCACCGGGTGAATCCCAAAGACAAATTTCAAAGGAGGGATCGAAAATTAGAATAGTTCTTTCAAATTTGTAATGTACGTATTACTCAATAACTTCATTAGCTAATTATGCCTTCTAATTAAGAGTAAATGATGAAATCTGTAACTGCTAATCTGCCTGAAGGAAAGGATCGCGGATTACTTCATCCTTTTCCCTCAAGCATCTCCTGTAGAGAAAAAGAGGCCTTTAACATTTCTGTGTGGGCAAAAAACAGTCAATACTTGAAAACGGAGCCAAGCAAGGCGTGTTTGGAAAACAAAGTTTAATCCGCGTTCTCAGCCTCTGAAAACTGAAATTCTGCAATATCTCATTTATTTTATGTAATAAACTTACACGGCCACCCACTTGCCAAATGACGCTGGGCAGCTAACAAGCACTACAAATGTTCCCTAACAAGGAAAATGACAAAATAAAAAAAATAATAATAAATTTGAATACAGGATCCAATCTGGCTCGTTCACTGCCACGAGAGGTTTTGTCTTCCGAGCTTTTGGACTGGTGCCGAAGCCCCCATCCTCCGGGGCAAGTTTCTCCCTGGCAGTGTGGGGGTTTGGGGCTCTTGTGTGGCATTTATAGGGTGCCTGTTGTGGGGGGGGGGTTAGGTGTTGATTGGGGGGTGTTGATGGCTGGCTATTAGGTCATTGGCGCTCAGCTTGATAAGCTGGTAGTAGTAAATCTGCACTCCTCCACTTTAATATAGTTTAGCGTATATTCATTATTAAAACTAACATCTTTTTGTGGCACGGCCTGAGAGCTGAATCTACGGCATCTTATTCAGCTCATTATTTTTCCCAAAATAAGTTTTCCTTTTTTAATAAATTCTCCAAATCTTTAGCAGCAGCTAGCCAAAATTTCAGCTTTTTATTGATTTTATCAGCAAAAGATGGGAAGTAACACGTGAATAAGCAACATAAAAAGGCACCCGTGTGGAAAGCCTCTTCTTGTTAATTAGGCCCTGCAGGTTCTTCAAGGGAGGAGGGCATTTGGGCAGAGAAGGCAGATCTTTCCCCAGATTGACAAGGCTGCTGCTCTGTCAATCTGTCCCAGGCTGTCTCTACACATTCAGGCGCTGAGGCAGCGAAAGCCCCCCCAAATAAATGCTATATTCACTCGCAGAGTATGTCTTATGCCCGCCTCTGCTTCCCACTCTTTCAAGGGGTTGTGCTACTGTTAATCTCGGCAGACCACCAAATTCTTCTTTAACCTTCTGGGGATGGGAAGTTGCTTTTGTTTTTCTCTTCCAGCTTAATTCTTTTAAAATTGCATAAATTCATTTAATCCTATCTCCAGAAACGTCATGTGTCCGTAAGCAGTTACAATTCGTTAAAATGAAATCAGAATTTATTAAATGTAATTTGGAACCGAAATATAAATCAGAGAGTTCTGTTTTAAAACAAATTCCTAAAAGCTTCCAAATTTGCTGCAAACTCCTGATGAAATATGTACGTATAAAATTACCCACATATAAATGGTATATATAAATATGCAAATGACTAAAATTTGCATACATTTAACTCACTGATTTCCATTAAAAAGCTTGTTTTATTCTATCCATATGCAAATGAATAATTATCAATCAATACCACATCTGAATTGCCATCTGTGTATATTAATATCTCTACCAATTCTGTTATTACTTACCTATGTTTCTCTAATTCATTATGCGAGGACCTATTAAAAACAGAAAATGTGATACTTTAGAATATTACGTATTAAGTCAAATAGAAACATTTATTTTAAACGTTCCTAACAGGAAATATTTGTAAAGAATTTAGGCACTTATCTCAGTACACAAAGAAGACCATTGCTTAGTTTTTCTCAGGTTTAACACGGTTTTAAGATCAACCCCGAATCAGTTTAAATTTCTGTAATATCTCAAACTGACATTTGATGGTTGGGATATAATAGAAAACTCAGTCACAGGACCAGCTGAAGATTAAATGAACTTGGACCGTGGCAGAAAACAATTACCCTAATAGGTATGTTTTTCCTCCTCTTGACTAAAGGGCTTAAGCTAAACGTAGAAGCAAGGTCCACAAACAGCAAACCTTACAGGACACCATCACCGTATCCTGAGGAAGGAAGCCAACTCACGGGCCCTTCAGAATAAACCGATATTACCTCATCCTTACCTTTGGGAATCTACGTGGGGAAAAGTATTCCCATGAGTAAAAGTGCAATTACCACCGTGTCACAGCAAAGATACCGCAGGTGTTCAACCCTGGTGCAGCGCACTCGGCAGGGAACAGCCGAGGTTTCATAGGCCAGCACCAATTAACAGAGGAGCAGAAGGCAAAAAGGCCACCGTGCCTTAAAGGCTGGTGGCTCAGTCCCGTGGCCAGAGAGGGGGAAAAACGCTCGCCTCCTTCTTGGGCAGCCATTTCTTGGGATGAGATTGTACCAGACACGCAATGCTAAGAGTGGGCTCAGTGTGGGGAAGGGGCCAGCGGTGGGATTCCGCTTTGGCAGGAGCGTAGCTCATTTTTTGTTGCCCAGGCCCAGAAAGGACTTCCGGAAGCCACGCAAGAGAACCGGTCTCTGAATCCCACCCCTGGGAGGGGGGACCTGCAGCTCTTCTACACACCTACACACACACAAACACACACACACACACACAGAGGCTATCTGGCGTTTTATTCCACGCAGTTAAGCAGCCCATGGCTATTTTCGGAACGGAGACATCAAAACAGGCCCGAGAAGCGAGCGGGGGACGGCCAGGTCCTCCTTTGCGAAGATCCACTTAGGGCGCTGCCACGTTCATTCAAGCGGGCGCAGCGGGCAGGGAACGCAGGGCCGGGCCGGGCCCGACTTCCAGGGCAGCGGGGTCCCGACCGCCCGAGCCCGGCAGAGCAGCAGAGCCGCCAGCTTCTTCCCAGCGGATCTGAAAGCGGATCCCTCCGGCCGGCGGTGCCGTCTCGGGCCGGAGTCCAGGCTGGGCAGGGCCTCCTCCTCCTCCCCCGGGCCCCGGAACTGGCCTTCCTCCTGGCCTTCCTCTGGGGCTCCCGGAGGCTCCCCGGGGCTCTTTCCCTCTGCCCGGGCGCCGCTGGCCTCCCTCCCGCCCTCCCTTCGCCCCCCTCCCGGCCGGAGACAGGCGGGCAGGGCGAGAGGAGGGCCGGCCGGGGGCCCCTCCCGCGCTCGCTTCCTTCCAGGCACGGACCTCCCGTCCCCCCCGCGGGATTCGGCTGCCGGGGCGCGGAGGGTCTCGGGGGGGGCGGCACGGAAGCCCGGCTGCCTTGGGGGGGCTCCGGCCGGGAGGGGTCCGGCTGGGCAGGGCCGGCGGGCGACGTGGCGGCGGCGGGAGGGAGGGAGCCCCGCGGGGGGAAGATGGCGGCGGCCTCCCCGTCCACTCACCGGCTGCCGGGGGCCTTCCTGGCGGCGCTCCTCCCCCGGGCACAGGCCCGCTCGAAGGGCAGCGCGGAGGCGTAGCCGTGCTCGGCCTCTGCGGGAAGAAAGCGCCGCGTCAAGGCCGGCCCGGAGCCCGCCCGGAGCACCCCGCCCGCCCCGCCGGCTCCCCGCGCACCCCGCTCGCGCCGCTCCAGGTACTCGGCGGCCTCCAGCAGCAGCAGCAGCGAGTTCCACTCCATCGCCGCCTCGGCCGCCGCCTGCTCGGGCGCGCCGCCTCCCGCCCCGGTTGGCAGGTCGCTCGCTCGACGGGCAGCCGCGCCCGCCAGTCGCCGGAGGCGGGGCCGCCGCGCCGCCAATCGCGGCTCGCGCGGGGACGCTCGGCCCGCCCCGGGAGGCGGAGGGCGGGGACGGCCCGGCCGTCGCGGGCGCTCATAGGCCGGCCGCTATAGCAACAACTCCGAAGCCGACGCTTAGCAACAGCACGTGGTGGCCCGGCCCCGCGCTCGCTGAGTGGCTGGGCTGGCGCGTGCGAAGCAGGGCGCGGCGCGGGATTGGGCGCCGGGGGGCCACGCAAATGAGGCCGGGGACGCTGACGTCGCGAAGCCTGGGAGAAACGGGGGGCGGGGCTTCCCTCCGGGGAGCGTGGGGGGGAGGGGGAGGGGCTGCCCCCGACGCCCCCAAACCCGGGACGGCCCCCCCCCCGAGACGCCTCTCCGGCTGCAGCCGCTCCGCCGGGATTCGGGATTCTGCCAAAAAAAAGAGAAAAGCCCGGACGTTATCCCGAGCTGCTTTCCCCCTGCCGAAGGAGCCGGACGGTTCCTCGCGCGGTCGCCCCGCTCGGAAGTTCGCCAACTTCACGGAAAGCCCCCCCGCCGCCCCCCCCCCCCCGCCGCCTGCGCTGAAGGAAGGAAGGAAGGAAGGAAGGAAGGAAGGAAGGAAGGAAGGAAGGAAGCGCCCTGGGGTTCTGCCGGTGTTTCCACCCCCACCCCCACCCCGCAGACCCAATTGCGAGGAAAAGGACGAGCTGGGGAGTGATGGGTTGGAAGCCGAGGACCGGGGCGGCCCTGGGATGGCCTTGCAGAGGAAGGCTGGGCTCATGAGGAGGAGGGCGGCTTTAGGGTCGCTTCCAATGTGCACCTATCGGCACACATCCAAGTGAAATTTCGTTGCACGCGGCTCTCCAAGGGTCACCGCCTCCGACATACGCTCCTCGTTCACATTGTCCATTTTAGTCTCTAGGGAGTGAAGGGTGGCAAACAGGACAGATGGAAACGGGGCTCCGTGTGGATTAGCCCTCGAAGTTAGCTTGTATTCCGACCACCTGGCCTTCTTTCCTTTTTCTGATCCTGACTCTTCCACCCTTTCCTTAAAGAGGCCTCGCTTCTTTTCTCCCCTGGAGCACCTGCTGCTGCTGCCGCCGCCACCAACTCCCCCGAAAGCCCCTCTCTCTTCCTCTGGGCCTGCCGACAGCCCCATCCAGTTCCTTGGCTCCGTAAGCTCCGGGTCCTCTCCTCCTCTGCCTCCTCTGGAAACAGCCCTGATTTGCAATACAATGCAGGTTAGTCAATGCCCGGAATGGAGTGGAAATATTGTCACAGAACTGGACTTACAATTGAAGGGAAGAAAAAACAAGTGGAGTCCTTGCTGCCAGGTGGGCTTGGTTGTTTTCTTGCAGATATTTCAGTACCCAACATCCTAGGCTGGCAAATTCAGAAAACCAGAACCGCTTAGTTTTCTGGAAAAATCTGCATGGCTAGGAGGGTGATGTAATAGAATTATGGAAGTCTACTAAAACAGTCTCCGGATCAACTTATACGTGGTGCAACTAAGGTGGAGTTACTCTGAGTCTCTTTCTCACGCCTCCTTCTCCCCCCTGGACCTCGGGGTCCCTTCTGAAAGGGCCCTCTTCCCTCCCCAACATTCCTGCCTCCTTCGACCACCCAGGATTGGGACCTGCCTTTTTTTTTTTTAGCCAGAAACAAGCATAAAGAAGGGAGGATAATTTTGAAGCCAGCGCTGCATCTGTTGGATTGTTTGCCCTCCAGCACCCGCCCTTTAATCAGCACGACACAGGATAATTTCCCCCAAATCCTTTGTGATATTAAGATATCTGATGTCAACAGCATTTACACGATCGACTAAGGAGATCGCTCCACATGAGGAAAGGTTGATGTGGCAAGATTTGTCCTTGGCAAATCCATGCTAACATCTGGCAGGAGCTGTATTGCTTCAGATTGACCTCTTTATGATCTGCTCCAGAATCCTCCAAGTTATAGATTTTAATACTGATCTGTATGTAGTTTAAGGGATCTTCTTCTCTTTTTTTGCAGATTCCCCCCCCCCACACACACACACCCTTCTGTCATCTGGCAGTTGCCAGTTCTGCAGGATTCTCAGTGACTAAGCAGTAGGTCGTCCAAACCAGCAGCCGTTCATTTAATGCAGAGAGCTCTTCCCCAAGCATATTTCGGTCAGCCTCATTCTTCTTTCTGGCTCTTCGTCCTGCTTTTTGCATGGCATCTCGTCAGAGAAGATGGAATCAGAACAAGAATTTAGAACCGCCGTCTCTGGTTCGATAGCGCTTTAGCATTTTGCCTTCTTTATTGAGCGGTTGGTAGCTTCCTCTCTTCACTCTGAACGCCTCAAGGCGCTCTGCGTTGTTCTTGGCATCCTTTGCTTCCTATCCTCTGTTCGTTTCGAGTTTTCATTTCCTGTCACCAGATCTACAGTTCTTGGCTGTCTGCATCCGTCCTTGGTGACCTGGCCCTCGTTCCCAGCCACCAAATGTAACAACTTCTGGTTTATTTTTGTTTGTTTGGAGACGCCTGGGCTAGGTGAGAAGAACCCAGTCAAGGACAACGGATCCTCCCATTGTCTGCCTGTGTCCTCTGGCAGTGTTTACCCCCAAGACCACTGGGAATTTCCCGGAAAGACCCTGCTTGCAAATGTCCCAAGCTCATTCATTCTAGATTTCTGAACGTGAATGGGTGTTTTTCATCAACAGTACTGTCCGTAGGTTTTTCCTATCGTTGTCCTCCTCCTCCTCCTCCTCCTCCTCCTTCTTTATTCCTTCTGTACGTTTGGGACTAACAGTATGCTTCAACGTCCTTCCTTTACTATATTTCAGTCCCCCTACTGGGTCTCCATTACAAATACAAAATCCTAATTGCCTTTCTGTCCTTAAGGGCCCAGCGGGGCTGCTGCATTGTCCGAAACTCGTTGTGTTGTGAGATTTCGGCTCTAGGGTGAACGGCTCGGGATGGCATAATCCGGGCATTCTCATTCTCTGGCTCTGAGTGAAGATGCAGAGCTTGGGGACCGACTCTGAAAGGGCCCACTGGCCCGGGGTAGACTTGCCAACCCGTCTCCTTCCTAGGCAGGGGGCGGATCCGTCCCAGAGGCCTGGCCTCACTGCGCACTCGTCTCCAGCTTCATAAAGGTGTTATTTCATCTGCCCTTGGATGGATACACCTGCACTTGACTTAAAAGACCTGAGTCTTTGCAACTGCTTCACTTAACAACCCTGTTGCCAGTCCCAATTGGGTTTGCTAAACGAGGAGTGCCTGTATCTCACATTTGGTAGTTGCTGAAGCTTCGGAAACCTTCATGTGTATAATTGCTTTTGAGTTTCTACACCAGTTTTAAGAAAAGGTGCTGCCTCTGGTTTGTGCTGAAATATTTCTGCCTTTCAGAGTCAGGTCAGTTTGGAGGGTTTCTCAATTGTTTACCTTGCAAGGTCAGGTGAGTTTCCACCTCTCTAGAGACTCCCCCCCTCCCCCCTTATTTTTTTTAGATTGAGCTCTGCAGCCTTCTTTTGCCTCCCTCCTTGTTTCCAGGTCAATTTCAGGAGCTCTTCGGAGGGTTTCCATAGCAATCGAGAGCCTTAATGCTAAGTAAATGGGCTGCTGTTGGCAGAGGGTGAGCTTTGAGCCAGACACATTCCGCTCGGAGGGCCGGACACGATGGTTGGACTGGCTCTTTTCCCAGAGTGACCTTTTGACGGCTCCTTTCTGGTGCTTTATGAACTGCCCTCTAATCCCAGCCATTCCAGGCGGCGCCCCAACATGGTTTGCAAACTGGTTTTAGGGAGGGGTTTTTCCTCCCCAAGAAGGAAGTTTGAGGATGCAAACGTTGCTTACAAGAGTTCTTGCCACCCCAAATATTCTCGAGGCTTGGGGGAAACATCTTGGTCTGTTCCCCTTGCTCTCTGATTTTACCTTAGGAAGTGTTGTAAACTTTATTAAAAGTAAACAAACTGCCTCCTATTAGATCAGGGTGTTATTCAAACTTATTTACGATGCGAGTTGAATTTTAATTCAGCTGTGCAGGTGGTTAGCAGCATCAATTGTCTGGCTGTGTAGTTGACGAGCAGGCTGGCTTGGTTGCTCAACAAGGGAGACGCTGGTGGAGCAGGCACAGCAGCGCCTGCATTTTCTGCGCTGCACGAGAAAGGCGCATCTTCCTTCCCGTCCTGACCGATTTCTACAGAGGGACGATCGAGAGCATCCCGTCATAGGGCATCGCGGTCCCTGCTTCAGACAGGAAGGCGGTGCAGAGAGTGGTGAGGACAGCAGAAAAAGATCATTGGCAGTTCACTCCCTTCCGTCCTGGACATGGCACGTAAACGATACTCGAGCAAGGTCTGCAGGATTGTCTGGGACACTACACACCCTCTTCACGCCTTCTTTCCTTGGGAGGATGTATATGAGTATTACCTGCATTAGTTAGTTCAAGAGTTGATTCCAGCAGCAACAGTTCTTTTCTCGTCATCTCAGGCTCCAGTGCTGCTATCGGTGACATTTTGAGGGAAGACTCAGGAAAACATCTGGTATGGCAAAGGCAGCTGGGAGATTCTAAGCCAGTCACTTTCTCTCAGCCTAGGAAGCAGGCAATGGCAACCCACTCCCAAAATCTTGCCAAGAAAACTGCAGGGCGAGGATGAGTTCAGGTACTTGCCAGGAGTCAACAAGGCCTCAAACATACATAAATAAAACATAATCATAAAAAATTAAATAAAGAAAATGTAAATAATGAAAGAACCAGATCCTGGCTAGAGATTTATTTGAATTTATCCTCTTCTTGAAGGGCCCAAATATATTTACCACCTAAATCTCTTTAAAAGGCAGCCCTTCCGAGATGTTCCGCCAGACTTCCTTTTGTATCTCTTCTGAGTCTTGTTTTTAATCACTTCAGCTACATGCACATAAAATAACCCTGTACTTTGTTTCCAGTACAGAACTTGCAAGGGTTATTTTTTTTGCTTTCTTTACACCAGTTAAAGCACCAGCAGGTGCTTTTCAAAAGGACCTAAAGAGAAGTTTCAACTGGGACAGCTATGCCGTGAAGAATAATTTCTGCATCTGCAATTACGATCTACACGGCTTTAACGAGGTAAGTTTCCTAAGGAATATTGGAAGAAACGAAACCCTCCCAGAATAAGAAAGCAAAGCTTTCTATTTTAATGAGAAGAACAACACACGGAAAAATTAGGAAAATTATATACAGTTTATTTACCTACGGTAATTACCTGTACAGGTTATATTTATTCTGTGATTTGGAAAATCACTGAGTAATAAAATAGTATCTATGTTCGTAATAGAAGATATTCTGTTTTAGAAAGTACAGCATTTAAATTACCTAGTTCCGACTTTTTAAAGATACAATACACTTATTCACATTCTATTTGACTGAAAATCTCTCTACTCAAAATTCACAGCAGATTATTTTAAATATGTGTTTCACTTAACTAGGGTGCCAATAACTGGCTTATAATGAAATCTGATGTCATTGATATTCTAATACTTACATTAATTTCAGTTATTTTAAAGTTCTTTAAAATTAATTTATCTCCCTAAAGAATTGAAGCATAATTTTTTTAAAACAGTACGAGTGCTAATATTAAACAGAGCAATACAGAACAGTCTGGATTCTGTAAAACTTTTAGTATTTTAAACTGTTTTCTAAATGCCAATATTTTAAACCGAAAGATTATATACACACATGTCATTAAAAATTACCTATGTTCCCTGAACAATATAAATTTTTTATCTTATTTATAATACAATATATACTAGATGCAAAATGCAAACTTCAAGACTTCCATGCCCGGCAGAAATGCACAACAATCAATTTATAGAAAAGGCATGTCTTTTTGTAACTTCACAGCAACACACACACTGCTCTAATTCAAGTAAAATTTAATTATGAAAAAAAAAGAGCTTGCTTCTATTTTTGCACTAGATCTTGCAGCTTTACACTTCAATTACATACTCCATTCTCCCAATCTTTCCACATCACGTTTTCCACATACTTCAGTCATAACCTATTAAATGGGAATTTATCACCACACCATATTTTCTGCATAATATGTAGACATAATTTTAAGGCAAGGCAATCTATTTGCAATGAATAAAAACAGAACAATGTCAGCATTCATCAGTATAAAGTTTTTTGGGGAAAAACAACCCACTGATGTATCGAAGTAGATTACATTTAAGTGCTGTACCTATACAATAAGCTGATTATATGGCATCTTCCATAAATTCACCATTACCACTTACATTCCACAAAGTCTGACGATTTGTTGACATGTATGAATAATGTAACAGTGCTAATTACTGGACACTATTACTAAGGATTTTTTGGGAAGGCTTGGATATGTCCTTCAAAGTGATCCTGATGTACAGATTTTGAGTAAAAGGCATCCCTTCTCCAAATTGGAGTGTTCCAAATTCTGTTAAGGAAGTTGGGACAGCAGATCTTCTCTGGATACAAAACAGAGCAGAGGAATTCAAAGACCAGAGCTGTTTTCATCCTGGTAGGTGCCGCGTTATGGATCTTTAGGGATGCTTCTGAATTTGCAGAACAGCAACAATAACTCTTCCCCTCCTTGGAGGGATGAGAAGCTGGATGCACAAAGGCCAAGGCCTTTGGAAAGGCACAACTAGGCCAGTGGCCTCCGACCACCCTGGATGGTATGAAGCAGCATCGTGCAGTTTGGCTACCAGATCATTATTTTGTTACTGACAAAAGGAGATTTACCTGAAAGACAAAGTATATTTATTTTTTTAGAAGCACAAATGACTTCCTTGAAAATTTATAACGCAGATGTCCATTTGCAGTTTCTTCAGGAATTAAAACTACCCATGTCCTCTCTCCAGCCTTTCTACATTCTCCCCGTAGACTTTTGTACCTAAAATTTCACTCCCAAAATAAAGGACAAATAGTTTTACAAACAGAAACTTTTTAAAAAAGAGAGAAGAAAATAAGCTGTTAGATACCTGTTCCATTGATGGGCAAGCTATGATCTGGAGATCTTCATTACTAAATTCTTCTTTTAAGACGGCATGCAGCTTTTGAAACACTTGCTGGATATTGTTCTTAAAGAGAAAAAAATACTTGTGACTTCCATTATCCTAAAAGCAGCGTGTATAAACACTGGGCTCCAAGGTTGCGCGATGGGCTTCCACTCAATCTTGCAATAACGATGCCAAGCATGATAATGCAAAACAGGAATTTCACGTATGCTAGGTCTAAAGGTGAAGGCGTTATGCATGTGTTTACAAATAACGTTTGATGCTACCAAAGACTTACCCTAACGGGCTTGAACAAGATGAATTCAGTGTCCTTGTTGGACAAATAAAGTGACATACTCTGTAAGGTTGGCGGCAGTTTTGTTTTTATCCTCTTGTATGTTGATGACACCAAATCACTGATCTTCACTGTAAATAAAACACACACAAAGACGCTCATGCTACAGAATTTCTTCCGAAACAGTTCTGGAAAATATCTCTTTGTGTTTTAGGATGCTTTTCTTTTTGACGACTACATTTTTATAGACGTAGGCAAATCACTCCAAAATCAACAACAAAGCATGGGAACAAATAATACATTTAAGAATGCGATTACTAGGAATCCTTGATTTATAACTCTAGTTGAGCCCCACAATTTCAGTCGCAAGTTGTGATAGTTTTGAAGCCAGTCACCCTGTGACTGGACCTGATCTTATGAGCTTTTCTGCAGGGTTAGTAGAGTTAAGCGGACAGGGCAGTTGTTAAGCAAACCCACTGTTTTGTAACAGTTACAAAACTGTTACACCTGTTGTGACTTCAACAGGTCACTAAGCGATCGGTTGTAAGTCATGTGCCATCATCCCTTCTGTGGGATGGTAGCTAAAAAGGACCAAGCAGTCTTAAGAGTGGTTCCACTTTAAAATACAACATTGATTTCTTCCACTAAGGTTAAATTTTGCCTAATTAAATTGGAAACAGATTGCAACTGACTGGAGAGCAATCAAACCCTCCCCCCTTGCACCTACTGACTAAAACTTGCACCGGTGATTGTACTTAAAAAGCCTTCAAAATAAACAGCTCCACATTGCGAGTTTGACAACCTTGTGCTAGAGAGATCAGAGTTTGTCACTGTTGGAAAAACCTACCTGGTTGCGCCCAGGGCTGGTGCGAGAGATTGTACTTAGGGCCCCTGGCAGAAACCACCGCGGTCAAGGCCGAAACCTAAAGGAACCAGAAAAAGGAAATACACGGACTGTGTTAAATAGGTGTATGATATTTCACAAATAGCATCTGGGTGGGCTGAAAAGGCTTCGAATGTCCCGGAGCCCTTTCACTGGCCTCCAGCAGCGAACCTGCCCATTCGCAGGTCGTCCTTTTCTTTCTTAGAACGCAAAACATAAAACAAAGTCTGAAGCCTAAGCTGGCCAGACTGGCTGATCGAGACGATGGTGGATTCCCAGTATTTCAATACCTTTGACAGGAATTCCTGCAGGGGTTCCACCAGCTGCTTCGTCTGCTGCTGGATGAACTGCTCGCAGGCCAGCTTCAAGTGCCGGTCCACGTCCTTCTTGGAGTCAATGTAATGCTCCCTTATTTCTGGCGTGCCCTGCGAGAGAAAGGCGGTGGGGGGGCGGGGCCTTCGGAAATTGCCACACCCCCAAAATCATTTTCTCACGCCCGTCCACGTTTCAATAGGTGTTCCTTTACCTCCAGTAAGAACTGTATAATTGCATTGCTGCTGCTTAGTCTGAAGAACTGGGGAACGGTCATGGGGTTCAGGATTTTAAAGGCAGCATCTGTGAAAAGAGAACTGTTTTAAGGAGTACTTGTGGACATTTGTCTTATGCATTCAAATGAAATGGAATTTGTAAGAATACTCATGCGAATTTTGAAGATCACATAGAAATCATATGCATGCGGTATGTAGTAGTGATGTTTTCCTAGTAATATCCAGCCTATTGATAATGCCAAAGATGCTTCTTCAAGAGGCAACTGGAGTTTCTTGGGTTTTCCTGTAATTCCTTTGAAGTCTGTATCTTAAGTAATATGTGGAACAAGTTCTCTTCTCCTCCTTTGAAATCGATGGACTATTCCTCCCCCTCTCTTTCGTACACATATCCACCCCCCCCACCTGCCATCCCTTTCATTTCATCAGTGACTCTGCTTTTATAGTGAATAACACTGGATAAAATTCCGACAGGCAAGAAAAGCCAAAGACAAAATATTGAGTTTTCTTAAATTTTGTGTAGGAGGAAAAAACAAAGGTGTTTTTTTTTTCCAGGAGGCAACTGGACTTTGTTTTTCTTTGGGGACGTTTCTCTTCTCATCCAAGAGGCTTCCTCAGCTCTGACTGGGTGGTGGGGAATGGAAGGATTTATACTCCTTGCAGACAGCTGGGCATTTGCCTTCTTTTAGGGGGTCATTGAGGCCACCTGGAGGCTTATCTGTGTCCACAGGGTCACCTGAGTGGTGCAAATGGTTCCTGTAGTCCCCCTGGAAATCCATTCACACTCCCACACCACCAGAAGGGTGTTCTTCCCAAAGTGCCTGGCTAAAGGTCCAGGGAGATTCTCCGCCCTGCAGGTCCTGGTTGTCCCAAAGGTGCTTTTCCGGGAGGCAACTGGGCTTTCCTGTTTTTCTTTGAGGACGTTTCGCTTCTCATCCAAGAGGCTTCCTCAGCTCTGACTGGATGATGGGGGAAATGGCAGGATTTATACTCCTTGCAGACAGCTGGGCATTTGCCTTCTTTCAGAGAGTCGTTGCGGCCACCTGGAGTCCTCAAGATCACCTGAGTGGTGCGAATGGGTGTGGAGCCTCCTTGGAACTGCTGAAAGGAGCGTGTCTTGTGGAGCTGTGCTTTCGGCAGGATGTTTGCGGAGCCTTCTTGGAACTGCAGAAAAGCATCTTTTGGACAACCAAGAGCTGGATGGCCGAGACTCTCCATAGGACATTCAGCCTATGATAAAGCTTTTATTGAAATGCATCTTGTACTCAAACCGTACAGGGTACAACTCGTTATCTACCCATTCCAATTTCTGACCAAGAACGCCCTCTACGGACAACGGAAGGCCTGCAAGATTCTGTTCCTGCAGCCTGAAGCTAAAGTACGTTTAGCTGACCTAGTCCTGTTTCCTGCCTGCTCTGCCCAGCCGGACTCCCATCGGTCAGGGGGAGGAACTTTGGCTTCTCACCCCTGCTGCGCTTGGGATACCTTAAACTACAGCCCTTCAATACAAGTCAATACCTCTGGTTTTCTTCAGATCCAGCGAAATTTCCTTAATGGTGAATTCGGTGTGGAAGGGAGCAATTTGCTCACGAAGAATCAAAAGGTGCTTTATTAGAAAAAGCTGACCGTCGATTTGTGTCTAAATACGACAACAACAGAGGTCAAGGCAGGTGGACACAGAGCAGCGGCCTGTAACTGATCAAAATAAGCCCGAAGCGCTTTTGAGGCCACACAGACCGAATGTTGGCAGACTGGACGGCCTCCGTCCCATCAGGGCAAACCCCCCTGCCCCTCCCTGAATCCAGCCACCAATGCCTCCCCCTCCCCCTCGCAGTCCTCCTGTTTCTGACCAGTGTTTATACCGGACCTTGTTTTTAGCAATAGCCTCCGCAGCCGCCAACAAGGACTGTATGCAGGCCGAGAGCACCTCCTGCGACAACCCTTGGAAGACCGTTCTCTGGAGGAGGGGGGAAAAAAGGCAGCTTTTCGTACCATTTTAATTTCACCCAGCACAGATGATACAGCCGACACCCTCATTTTGCCTGGTTAACTGTGATTTATTTACCTTAACTTAGCAGGGAATAAACCTGAAGCAGCAGGCCAAGTTAATTTTAAAAATTTACATTTGTCTATGCCATTCTAATTTTTAACATATTGGGGGAAATTAAAATAAGTGTGAGGTAAAGTCAAGAGGTGCAAAACATACAAATGTGGGAGGAAATTCATATTTCAGAAGTGAAGTGATTTGTAATTCTGCAGCTGCAAAAGGATCATTAGGCTACTATTACGCATTTAAAACTGAAATATACATTATCAAATGATAAACTTTAACTCTTTAAATATTTCTGTGAAACGGCTGCTGTAAACTTTTAATGCCAGAGCTATTAAAAGTCTATCAGATATAACCCAGGAGTTGACTTTCTGTCTTAATTCTAACTTTAGAGAAGGTTAACCATCGAAAATCCTATGCGGTGTGAGGTGAAACAAAGCCTGTTTTTTTGTTTTTGTATGCACAGAAGACAAAATTTCAGTGTGCCAGCTTTGGCCTTACATGCACATGCTCTAAAATTCTTGAAATATTTTTAAAAGTTTTAACGTGAGCCGAAAACCGCTTACATCCATGCACCTATAAAGCTTGGAGAGGCAGACCAGGGTCCTCCTGACGGTGGGATACCACATCCCGTGGAGGTCGGCAGGGGAGACGGTGCTGTGGGCTCTTGGACTGCAAGGCTCCGCCGTGTCTGTAAACGCAGAAGGTAGCAGATTTAAGGACACCCAGTTATTCTGCAGGGTTACCGGTAAGGTAACCGAATGCCTGCTGGGCCCATGAAAAGCATTCAAAGCTGTCACAAAGGAGGTCTTAAAACCCAAAATTCTTCAAAAGCTTTTACAGTCACACGTTCCCTGTGTAATCTACACTATTCCCTTCTGTGAGATGGTTTAGATCAGTGTTTCTCAAGCTTGGCACCTTGAAGATAATGTGGATTTCAACTCCCAGAATTCCCCAGCTAGCACAGATGGCTGGGGGACTCTGGGAGTTGAAGTCCACACGTCCTCAGGTTGCCAAGTTTGAGAAACTGTAAAGTTTCTAGTTTAGATCGTAAGGGATCCTCTCCCTACTGCACCGTATTACACCATCCGCTGTACTTGGAGCCGAAGGAAGCTTCTGAGCTTTTCAGAGCTGTTGGGCTGAAGCCCCAGGCTCTTGAAAGGCAGGGCAAGGCTCAATCCTCATCCTTTAAACCGAACAACGTTCAGAAAACAACAACCGTCCTAAAGCAACAACTGGTATAATCTTTCAAAGAGAGACTTAAGACTGATCCACACAAGCCAACGGAGTGGTTTGCCTTTGTTTTCCTCCTGAGATTTCTAGATACCGAGAATCAGGGGTCCAAATACAATTATCACCAGCAAGCTGTTTCAAGGACACAACTTTGCACAACTGCACATACATACCAAGTTTCACCTCGCTGCAGGCGCCTGGATCTTCCTGCTTTGGAGCTGACAAAGAAGCCTCAGGGGGGAGCTTCTTCTCCTCCTCTTGTAAGCTCTGGGCAATTTTCTGCCAGGGAAAACCCATTTTGTGAAGAAGCCCATGAAAAACGTTTTGCTTATTTTATTATTTGTTATAATTATCTCTCTCTCTTTCTGTCCTCAGTGCTGATCTCACTCGATACAGAATGATTCTCTGGAGCTAAAAATCTTCCTGCAAAAATAGAGTCTGGTATAGCAGACGATTGATATTATAAAACTGAATCTTATTTATAGGACATCATTTTCGTTCAACCTCAGTCGGTGTTGTTGTACAAGAAAGCCCTCAACCCCGAGTGGGCATTTTGCTTAATAACTTATGACAGAAACTGCAGGCTCAATTGCGGTCATAGGTTGAGGACTGTATGTTTATACAGATTTAGTTTAAAATAGAATAGAGCTGGCAGGGACCTTGGAGGTCATCTAGGCCAGCCCCCTGCTCAAGCAGGAGAACCTACACCATCTCAGACAAGTGACTGCCCAGTCTCTTCTTAAAAACCTCCAGTGATGGAGCACCCACGATTTCTGGTGGCAGGCTGTTCCACAGCTTAATTGTCCTCACTGTTAGGAAGTTGTGCACATGGACGTGCAAGGGAAGGGGCAAAATGGAGACAATTTTGTGCCCTCTCCATTATCTTCTCACCAGCTTAACACAGTTCAATGCCTCAAACTCAGGGACTGCATGGCAATGTTTGACTCCTCAAAATAACAATAATTTTTATTTTAAAAGTACGAACATTATCAGTCAGTGAGCCGGTGTCCGACATCCTCGTCATCCTTAACGGCCTCCTCCTGTCAAGACAACGCTTCGTTTTCCTCTGCCGAACCCTTACCTCCATCATTTCCAACTTGGCAGGATAGGCCAGGTCCCCGGGGGCAGGCTTGTAGCCCAGAATGTCGGTTTGAATGTAGATGTGGGTCCTGTAAACCAGCCGCTCTTGAACATCTTCCAACATCTGCTTCACTCCAGCAGCGAAAGCGCCCAGTTGTTTCACTGTGAAAAAAATTAAAGTCACCCCTCTCTTCTACTTTCTCCCAGTGATGATAAATAAAATTCTATCCACTAATTCTGTCCAGGTGCAAACAGTATTGCTATAAAGACCCTGAACTGAATTTAGGATCGATCTCTTCATTGTAACCATTTTTTACTTGCCGCTGTATTTCATTTCCCAACAGCGGAACAGAGTACTGACTCTGCAGAGGATGGACAGACTTCCAAGAATAAAACCAGAACAATTTTATTTGATACGTTTACATAATATTAATTACTAATGTTAAGATTGGTGGTGCGTGTGTGAACTACAACATCCTTGCAGTCAGTTGTGTTAGGGTGAATAACTGCAGCAGCCATAAAACTTTGAAACTGGGTTTTAAGGAGCGTGTGTATGTGTGTGTGTGTTCCATTGTAATCCTGAAAAGGTTGCTAAGCGATTGATTGCTGGTGGAGGATTACCTGCACACACCATCCAGTGATGTTTAAAATGCTCCCTCTTACCTCGATTGCTTCATTCTTATTTGCTCCACTTACTGTTGTTTTGCACGTGATCTTCGAGCATTTCATTTTTAAGGATCCCGCAGAGTTCAGACAAAGTTTCCAAATGAATTACGTGGATGATCAGCGGCCTGAAGACGTCGTATAATGACAAGCACAGCTTTTCCAAGAGCTGACTAAAAGAGAGGAGAACAATCAATCAATCAAAAGATCGGAAGTGTTACTAAGTGGCTGGCCCTTTCCAACAAAAAAGTGAAACCTAATGCATCCAGCTAAAAGCGGATGGATAAGTGGGCAATTCCTCTCCACACTGCTAGTAGGATTTTGTACGACAAATGATAATAGGACATAAGTCACCTACTCCAGTTTGGGTGTTGGCTTCGTGAAGAACTCGTCAAACAGCTGATGCTCGTCCTGGCACACGTGAACCATAAAGGCACAGCCGCTTCGTACCTGAGATCAATTAAAAACAACAACAGATGCACAGACCTATTGCTATGATCCCTGAACTCCTTCCTCTACTGCTGAAATCTACCAAGGATGATGACTTGGCAGTCAGGAACACTTTACTGCCGCTCCCTGAGCTGTCGGACCAGAGCAGCGGGAGTGTCACATGGCCGGCTGAGCCACAGCTTCTCCGTGTCCGCTTTCCAGGCCCTTAATTTATGGACTGGATGGTCACCCAATGCTATTGAAAGAAGCGCTGCTTGCAGTTTCAGTCAAGATATAAATGACTATTGCAAAGTCAGATTAGGAAGCACAATTACTCAACACACGCTATTCGGGTTTTAGCCAACCTTAGTTAATTAATTCTCTCTCTCTCTAGGATCTCTCAGAGCACAATGAATTTAAAAACATATCTGCCTGTAAGAAAACTGGCCAAATAAAATCAAAGTTCCCCAGGCAATTTTGATCTCTTTTGGAATTGTTAAAAAAAAAATCACGGCTTGCTGCATGATAAAACAGAGAGAGAAAAATACATTTCACTGAAAGCTAAAAAAATACTCTTATGTGAGTAGAATAGAAAGTATTTTTGTATTAAATTCAAAAGGAACCAACGTTTGATTAAAAAAAGGAAAACGCAGAAAGATAAAACGGTGAAAGACACGACTTTACCAGAGCACAATGATCTCTGTTGTTTCGATTTGTTAATTCTGTGACAGTGCTGGTGATGCTGGGCCCCAACAGGTGTTCCCTCTGATGAAGGTAACAGAGGTGGACGTCACTTAACAGCTGCCGATATCTAGACAGAGAGAAATTCAATTTTAGAGATAGTAAACAAATCACTTTTTATATCCCTGTTCTCTGTTTTCTTCTCTGCGAAGGATAGGCAATAAAAAGTGAACGATTTGGTGGGGGAGGGGGGCTGCAGTCATTTGCATGCCTGAAATTACGCAGACAACCACTGTGAAACAAGAGTGCAGCTATTGTACCATTTTCAACGTTAGGTATAATTTTAAATCGTTCAGGGATGTCCATTAAAAAAACAACCCTGGAAATACTCAACCATTTATGGCCTCACCCACAAGAGGCTGCCTTGCCCAGTCACTTAAAAATAATTCTCAGCCCAGAAAACTATGCAAATCTTCAGCTTAAAAAAAACTATCAAAAGATTGCTTGCTTCCAGTCGGTTGTTAAAGGCAAAAAAAAGGAATATGAAGTTGGCTTCTTTGATTGTGGCTAAAACATGGAATAGTTTTTGAACATTCTGGATTTTTGCCAACATTTGGACAGAAACAATAATTTTTGGATTGGTAAATGGTTGGGAGGGGGAGATGAAGGGAGCTATGTTAAGTAATCCCCTAGAGCAGGGGGTCTTCAAACCTGGCCCTTTTGTGACTTGTGGACTTCAACTCCCAGAATTCCTCAGCCAGGCACACGTGGAATTCTGGGAGTTGAAGTCCACAAGTCATAAAAGGGCCACGCTTGAAGACCCCTGCCCTAGGGGGTGGAGGAGCCATCCATCTGCCTCTCCTTGCTGCAAAGAAGACGGGGAGAGTTAGTTTAATTTAATTTAATTTAATTTAATAACATTTATATACCGCCCTTCTCCCTGAGGACTCAGGGCGGTTCACAGGGCAGAATAAAATAACCAATACAAACATTAAAAACAGATTAAACAATTGCCCTAGTTAAAAACAATATGATACAACGCTAAAAACCCCCAGAAAAATTAAAAAACAAAAAATAAAACAACCCCAACACTCCCCCTCAGGCTAGGCCGGCTTGTACAAACAAAAATGTCTTGAGATCGCGGCAAAAGGAGCGAAGATCGGGCGCCATCCGGAGCTCTACCGGTAGCTGATTCCACAGCTCCGGAGCGCCCACAGAGAAGGATCTCCCCCTGGGGGCCACCAATCGACATTCTCTGATCGGTGGCACCCTGAGGAGGCCCTCTCTGTGGGAACGCACAGGGCGCCGGGAGCTTGATGCCGGCAGCAGATGTTCCCTGAGGTACTCCGGCCCCATGCCATGGAGTGCTTTGAATACCGTTACCAGTACCTTGAATCTCACCCGGAAGACAACTGGCAACCAATGCAGCTCACGGAGCAGAGGTGTAACGTGGGAGTATCGGGAGACTCCCAACACCACTCTCGCGGCTGCATTCTGTACCAGTTGGAGCTTCCGAGTGGTCCTCAAGGGCAGCCCCATGTAGAGAGCGTTGCAGTAGTCCAGACGAGAGGACACGAGCGCATGAGTGACCGTGCACAGATCATCCCGGCTAAGATAGGGCCGCAACTGACGCACCAGGCGAACCTGTGCAAAGGCCCCCCTAGTCACGGCTCCTATATGATCTTCCAAGGTGAGCCGTGAATCTAGGAGGACCCCCAAGTTGCGAGCCCTATCTACGGGGGGTAATAATTCACCCCCCATAGTTAGAGGTGGAATGTCCGAATAAACCCGGGATGAAGATATGCAAAGCCACTCAGTCTTGTCGGGGTTGAGCTGGAGTCTGTTCCTCCCCATCCAGACCCGAACCGCCTCCAGGCAACGGGACATCACGTCGAGGGCATCACTGGGGTGGTTTGGGGTCGAAAAGAAAAGTTGGGTATCATCAGCGTACTGATGATACCCAACTCCAAAGCCACGAATGATCTCACCCAGCGGCTTCATATAGATGTTGAACAGGAGAGGCGAGAGGACCGACCCCTGAGGAACTCCACAAATGAGAGACCTCGCGGTCGACCTCTGCCCCCCTGCCAACACCGACTGCGAACGTCCCAAGAGATAGGAGGAGAACCACCGTAAAACTGTGCCTCCCACTCCCAATCCCCTGAGACGCCGCAGCAAGATACCATGGTCGATGGTATCGAAAGCCGCCGAGAGGTCTAATAGGACTAGGACAGAGGAATGCCCCCTGTCCCGAGCCCTCCAGAGATCATTCACCAGCGCGACCAATGCCGTCTTCGTGCTGTGCTCCGTCCTTTTTTTCCATTTATCTTCCTTTCTCTCCATTTTCTTTTTTTTCCTTTTTGCACTTTGTATTTATTCTTTTCTCTTCCGATTTCAGTTTGCACTGGCTTCCACCACTCTAAAACTGTTTAATGAAAGGTATTTTTTTAAAAAAAGAAACCGGCAGAATGCAGCCACTCTTGAGAACGTCTTAGGCGTGTCGCTCTCTTTCTAAGGCTTCCAGGACGGAAGGACGATGGACTGAAGTTATCCTGGACTTAAAGGACCCCCAGTGCTACGCACAGTCCAAAGAAGAAACCACAGAAATGTGACTTCAAGAAGTGCAGTGAGAATGACGGAGACGAACTGAAAGGGAAGGAGCTGTCGGGGTCTTCCGAGAGCAGAAAAGCCAGGCGGATCCCCAAACTCCCCCGCCAGGTGGCCTCCTGCGTGCCTGCCAGAGTCACCGATCCTCACCCGCCTCCAGCTGCTTGCAACGTCCCGAAGCCCTGAGCTGAGCTGAGCCGAGGGGGCCAGAGGAGGGGAACCCAGAGGCTGCCCCACTGGGGCCAGAGGTGGGCCTCCCCAACCAGGCCTGCTGTGCTCAAGGGCAGAGTGAGAATCAGGTGGCCCCTTCTTGGGCCTCAATCCACAGGATAGTACTCTGCATTAATTTTAATATAAAATGCAATAAATAAGATTCTACATACTCTGGCATCCTCTCAGATCGTTGCTCGATTTGTTCAAACAGCGTCTAGGGAAACAGAGGAAAATGAAGGTAAATGGTTCCTCAAATAAGGTTTTCCTGTTCCAATTTTTTCTTTAATCCCATTCATTAATTCCCCAGAATCCTCTCTACACTCCAAGAGAGTGGAAAACACCTCACCTTTCTCTCCTGCTAGACTAGAGTAAGTGCCTTTCCTCTTCAATCCTATTAGTTCAAATCTCCCAATGTTTTTTTAAAAAAATGAAGAGTCAGGTATAATTTCATGACCCGGTAGAGAAAGAATATAAAATCCCAAATCCCGACACGTTCAGGTAAAGCAGTCAATTCCAGAGACTAAGAGATACCGAAGTGAAGCCAATATAACAAAAGTTTGGTTCAATTATATAAAAAGAGGATTAACTGGATGTCATCTTTGATCTTGCAAAATGAACAATCTGCTGGTCCAGCTGGCTTTTATCCGAGTTATACGGCAGTATTCTCGGTGAGCGCCAAAGCCTGGACGGCCAGGATGCGGCGGAAGCGTCTTCGGCACCCACCCGCCAGCTTTGGCCACAGACCCAAGTTCAGAATGTGGATCTCAGCACTAAGCGTGCAATTGTCAATTTTTAATGTATTCTCGTAGGCCGACAGGCATACATAAACAGAATGAGTAAGTTTTGTTTGAGTATAAAGTAAATAACCTTTCATAATGATGTTATATTCCTCCTGACAATCGCCCTCCACCGCTTGACTTACCCTGACTTTGGGTGCAGCAGCTCTGAACTTCAAATAAAATAAAGTAAAGGCGTTGTCTGAATTTGGAGCAACCAAAGGATCCTAAAAGAAACAGAAAGTTATCTCCCTGCTGTATTATTGCACAACGGGGGGAAATATGCACGACGTATTCAGGACCAGGGCCAGGCACCCAAGGAGGCTGGGGAACCACAAGCAGTAGAAACCACACGCAAACCCTTGTTCTAGAATACAAGAGATCTGCTGAAGTTGTCAGAATCAACACCTGGAAGCACAAACTGTAAAGTGCAGCCAACGGCTGAGGGCAAAATCTGGCTACGGAAGCAAAACAAGAGCGCTGAGACTTATACGCCGCTTCACGGTGCTTCGCAGCCCTTCTCTAACCGGTTTACAGAGTCGACCTATTGCCCCCCCCCTTTTCCCAACTATCTGGGTCCTCATTTTACCGACCTCGGAAGGAAGGCTGAGTCAACCTTGAGCCAGTGAGGACTGAACTAGGGACACCAAGTCCTGTGAAAAAGTGTTTGTCCTCTTTGGGGGTTTTCTGAATCCAATTTTCTCTCTCTCTGTCCCTGAACGTAAGTCCTAACGAAATGGAAAAGGGGGGGGGGGGCTGGCTGAACAGAGAACACCAAAGGCGGGTATTTATTTCATCCAAGAGAAAATGCAACCCTTGGTCAAAACAAAGTTGCCCGTCCTTGCATCACCAATAAGACACTGCTGAGGACATTTCTGCAGATGATTTTCATTCAGCGCACATGTAACACTAATATATATTAATTAATAACATACCCTTTTAATTAACTGATTTGTGAGGTTCTGTAGGGTATTCACAGTATATGTTTTCATAAGATGTACTGCTTTAGAAAGACACTGGTTACACTTTGCCAAATACACAGCGTAGTCCCTAAAATTTGGCTGCAAGAGAAGGAAAGTGTGTTAAACAAGAACAAATAAAAAAGTTAAATAATTAATAAGGGAATGATGGATCTCCTGCTTCAAACTGAACATGCAGAAGCTTTTTAGATAATCAAAGCACCCTCTGCACCAAATTAAAAGCAAGCAAAAATGCCATTTCTGTTATGGTATCCATCCTTGGCAACTTTAAGACTTGTGGACTTCTGGGAGTTGAAGTCCACAAGTCTTAAAAGTTGCCAAGGTTGGACACCCCTGACTTAACTACTGGGGGGGGGGGGGAAAGAACATAATCTTTTATTCATGATATTGCTCTGGCTTTCAGACAGAAATTAATAACTTTATTTATTAATTGAATTTATACACCACCCATCTCTCTCTCTCACAAAGTCCGTGCAAAAATAAAAATAAAAAGATGGGGGGGAGAGCGCCCTCAAGCCACCAGAACGGTGCAGTTGTGCCCTTTAGAGAGAGCCCTGCAAAGGACATGAATAATACCTACATGGGAGGAGACGTAGGCCACGCAGTCGTCCAGTTTGTTCAGCATCGGGATGAAACTTTCGCTGCTGACAGACAGGGTAGGTGAATTCAGTTTCTGACAGGGGCAAAAACAGACCGAAGTATAGAATAAATAAAAATGCACAACCAAAGAAATCTCAATTCAGTACAACTGCTACACGATGCACTCTCCAGCTTTCACAAAAATAGTATCTCGTTAGCAACATTATCTCATTATTTTGTACCAGTTTTTACACTTTGAGAATTCTCTTTGGAACGACCGTCTTTTTAATCCCAGTTCCATTAACAGAGAAGAATTAGGAAGCTCAATCCACAGCCTTTCCACGGGCTTGGAAAAAATGCTAGCCGGTTCTCCGTAGGAGGAGAAGAATCAAGGATCCTCTGACTGGGGGAGGAGGAGGAAGTGGAGGGATCTGGGCCCCTGGATGAAATTTCTGTTGCTAAGCAAAGTGCAGCATCGCATGGCAGCCGTTGTTAGGTGAATCCTGCACGGTTGTGGCAGTGAAGGAAGGTCGTAAGGGGCCTTCTAAGTTGTGCGCCAAGTGCCCCCATCACAATCACCTGACCCCACGCTGGGGACCTGCTGTGAGTGCCCCCTCTTTCAGCACCAGGGTTAACTTTGAATGGTGGCTTGTGTATATGCTCCACCTTCCTCTACTGTCTTGTTTTTACTCTACCATTTTAATACATCTTACAGAGTTTTCCTCCTTTGCTGTCTTTCAGGATGAAAATAAGATTACTCGGAATAAAATTTTAATGAGTTCTATGTATATTTCTGAGTTTACTAGGTTTCAGGCTTAAAACGGCAACTATTAACTAAGAACAGCTAATCGTCAGCATTCGTTATGTGCTTTTTAGAAAGAGCTTCTAATGCAAAGACTGGGCTGTTCTGGAGATGGTAAGAGGCTGAGCAGCAACAGACTTACTGTGTTAATATTTTCCAGTTCAATGAAATAGGAGAGTTTCTGATGGATATTTTCTGCCAGGTCCACCAGCTCTGACTATTTAGAAAGAAATATTAGCAGGTAATTAAAAGCATGGTATAAGATGCAACATGGAGTCTTTAGCTGCCTCTTAAAAACATAAAATATTTGTAGGCTATTTATATTAGCATTTTAGTATATTTCCTAACATTTCACTTGGATATACATTTGATATGGCAGTGATATACAGAGGGCAATAATGCTATTGTAACGAACTAAGTTAACTGATTATTTTTTAATTCATAATTAAGGAGCAAGTTGTACTGCGATGACATCACTCTGGTGTCTTCGTTCCAGTGTGCTGGCCTAGAAACCAGGAGATGGTGAGTTCTAGGCTTCCCTTCGGCACGAGCGCCGGCTGGGCGTCTTTGGGCCAGCCCCTCCCACACAGCCCAATCTGCCTCACAGGGTTGTTGTTGTGTGGGAAATAGGAAGCAGGAGTATTAGGTGTATTTATGCCACCTTACCTATATCTAAATTATAGATACAAGGCAGGATAATAGCTACAATAACCGTTCTTCTTACTTATGAAACACTGGCTCACGGTTACAGACCTCCATCTCTTCAAGAGTTATATTTGTGGCAACTACACGTCAGAGGGGGGAAATACAGCCAAATCACACGAGGGCGAAGGCATGTGACGCTAGAGTCCAGAACATCCAATTCCTGCCTTGGGAACGCAAACGCCGATCTCGTTACCTGCTCTTTTAACAGCTGCTCGCAGGCTTCATGCAGGGTTCCCGTTCTGGTCGAGACAAAGAGGTATTGTTCCTGCAGTGACTTCAGGTGCTGAAGAGCACAATTCACGTCACTCAGTATGGCATCACACTGCTCTTCAAATCCGGAATAAGCTGCCCTGGTCAACCTGGAGAAACAGGAGAGCGCCTTTAAGGGTTTGCAGCAACGAGGGCATTGATGAAACGATGCAGAACCTTTGGGCCGCCTGTTGAATAGCTACTGCACGCAGAATTACATGCGGTAGTTCTGTGTGTACCGTGGTTCATTTGAGGCACTCCCACGGGAAGGGGAGGCGGTCAAAAAGAAAGAAGTTCACTGAAAAAAAATAGCTCTGGGTAAACTGGAGAAATAACAGAATATACAAAATAAGATTCAAGGCTGGGGAATGATGGTGTACAAGATCGAGGAATTACAAGTTTGTATCGGCTGCTTTAATTATTATTGATGGCTACTATACATTGTTATTCAAATTACAATTAAGGGAATAAATACATAAACATAAACAAACATATACAGACCGATATTTGGTCTCTTCATCTTGATCCATCTGTGCACGAAGTTGATCAAACCACGAGAAGAACTAGACGAGTGAAAGGATAAAGCTCTTAAATATCACCCTTAACTCAGAAGAAGCAGACAATTCATTCTCTGCATTGTTTGCCGTTGCTCTAAAAATGTTGTTGAAGAAAATAACATTTTATCAATGTTAACCAAAATCTGAAGAGAGCTGCACAGATTTTTTCCCCCTTCCATCTTGGCAAGGTTTTCCACAAGTGGTTTGCCACTGTCTCCTTCCTAGGGTTGAGCGAAAGCGACTAACCCAAGGTCATGAGCCAGCTTTGTGTCGAAGGCTGAACCAGAGTTCACCATCTCTTGCATTCCAGCAGGATGCCTTAATCACTGCACCAAACTGGCTCTCAAGCGCTGTTATTATTTCTATTTGCATAAACCTGTGGGTTCTTCCCTCCCAAATCCCAGCATTCACTTTCCCTCCGATTTTCACCCAAGCTAAAAAGACAGAAATGTACTACGTCAACCCAATGTAACTTGAAAGCCCACTCTGCAGTTCTGGTAACAAATTAAGGTGGTTTTAGACCAGGGGTGTCAAACACCCGGCCTGCGGGCCTGACGCATCGTCCAGAAGCCACGCCCACCCCATTGCCGGCAATGGCAAAACTGTCTCGATACGTTGCACGACATCACATGACTTTGCGAGTTTGACAGGTCTGCTTTAGATGCATTGAATCCAACATCAGCAGACCCCTCAAAATGACCCAACTGAAGAAAGGAGAGGCAAACATTGCCAGCTATCCAGGAACTGGTTATTTCAGTCCCAACTGGAATTGGAAAGCTAATGGCCAAATCAGTAATTAGAGCTATGCAGTGATATGAATTTGAAAAGGAAAAGATAATTTGCTTGTTCCAGCCATCTGAACCTCTTTAAATCAAATGCATTTTTTTCCTGGCTCCGGCTGGTCAAAGAAAGACAGACATTCTTCCTGTATGCTCCAAATCATATTTGCCTTTTGCAACTGAATCTCTGCACAAGTAGTCATCTGTAGTTTTTTGTATTATTCCAGAACCAGAGAAGAGTTTGCTGTTTCTTTGCCTCTTTTTGTTACCTGCTGCGCCGTTTCAATTCTTTCATTTTCCATACCAAAAGAAGAGAATCCTTTCAAGAGAATGTTCTCTGTGGAATCCGGCAATGTGGCGGTCAGCGTCACAGTTAATGATGGCTGGACAAAACTATTTAAATCTTCTATGGGTAGCTGTTAAAAGAAAAAAAATCATTCAATAAGTCTCCTGGCAGTTGACAATATTGTACATTGTATCTGGTTTGTAAGTGATAAACTATTGAAGCGAGGTCTTTACGTACTATAAATATACATACAATATACCCATTCAAGCCCTATTTAAATACCAAGGGAGAATCGGGCCTTAACAAACACACCACAATCCTTGAGTAGCAGTAAGAATCACACGGTCCGAGGGCCAAACTGTAATTGTTGTTGTTGTTAGCTGCGAAGTCGTGTCCGACTCATCGCGACCCTATGGACAACATTCCTCCAGGCCTTCCTGTCCTCTACCATCTTCTGGAGTCCATTTAAGCTCACGCCTCCTGCTTCAGTGACTCCATCCAGCCACCTCCTTTTCTGTTGTCCCCTTCTTCTATTGCCCTCGATCTTTCCCAGCATGAGGCTCTTCTCCAGTGAGTCCTTCCTTCTCATGAGGTGGCCAAAGGATTTGAGTTTTAGCTTCACGATCTGGCCTTCTAAAGAGCAGTCAGGGTTGAACTCCTCTAGGACTGACCGGTTTGATCGCCTTGCAGTCCAAGGGACTCGCAGGAGTCTTCTCCAGCACCAGAGTTCAAAGGCCTCAATTAACATTCAGATCATGCTAAAAAGCCAAGCCACACATAAGTTTACCCGTGTAATCTTGACATCCTAAATTGTAATACGGGTAGAATTTTCACTTTCCTTTCCCTAGTTCCGGTACATTAAGCTTCCAAAATAATAGAAGGTTAATACACGATGCAGCCAATGCAAAAGAGAACCTTTGTAGAGCCCCGGCTGGTCTCTTCAGCTGGGAGGTTTTCCTGCATACCGGATCCCATCAGCAGGGCTGGGAGGCTTTGCTAGAGCCAACCCCTCCCCTCCCCCCCCGTCTGGGCCACCCTCCGGCCCGGCTGCTCGCCCCACTTCTGCCCCGGGCGGGGATGGGCCTGACGGTGTGTCCGGCCGGCCGGCCCGCGTTTTGGGGCAGCCTGGGCTCCTTCAATCGCTAACTCCTCCAGAGAGAGTGGCTTTCTCCGCCGCCCCTCCCGCGGGGCTTCCGCGTGGCCCCCTTTCCTCCCGCCCTTCCCGCCCCCTGACTCCCGCGGGAGGGGCCGGCCTACCTCCGGCGGCAGGGGCAGCCCCGGCGAGGCCCCGCGCAGCTCCAGCACCGAGTCCCGCTGCCGCTCGCTGAGAGGCGCCGAGGGCCGCTCGGGGCGCTCCCACCAGCTCAGCCGCTCCGCCGCCGCCGCCGCCATCCTCGCCCGCGGCCAGCAGCGCCGACGAGGCGGAAGGAGGGGCGCGCGGGCTACGGAAGCCGAAACGGGGAAACATCCGCCGAGAGCGGCGCCGCTTCCGGTGCGGGGGTCCGGAAGTGGGTGGCCCGCGGACCCTAGACTTACGAGCGTTAGAGTGACCCGTGGAAGGCGATTCCAAGCCCGCCCCGCAGTTCTTTGCCTTCCCTCCGCGGGGAGCTGTTTTCTCGCGCCCCAAAATGCCCGCAGAGCACCCCGACATTGTTTTTCCCTCCAGCTGGCATTTGGAGGAGGGGTGGCCTCAAAATCTTGAAGAAGAACGAGTCTCGAGGCTAATGCCGACGGAGGAGGCTCCCATTGCCCCAGCAGCTCCTGGTGCCCCGAAGGCAGCTGGGCGTTCTGATGCTTCTTAAAGAAAGTGAAAAATGTTCTTAAAGAAAAATCAGAAATCCCGGCTGTCCTTAAAATAAAATCACCTCTGAGACTCTCAAGGCAAATCGCATTTATTTAGGTGTTTATTAATTTAGTAAAAAACAGAGGAAACATCGGGTTCGCGGTTACAGTAATGACGTTTTTATGCGTTTTTTAAAATCTTGCTTTAAAAAAGAGAAAAGTTTCAAGTCTGAAGGCTAGCAACACTTATTCATTTACTTATCAAAGTAGGAAACAAGTCGTATTTATTTTGTTTTTCAAAATAAACTAACGTTTCTTTGTTTGATGGGAAACAATAAGCCCCAATGTGAAGGGTATTTAAAGACAAACAGAGGAAAGAATAAGTTTCAGGGCCAATAGCGTTTGTTTACTTACTTATTTTTTTTAAACAAGGGAATGAATCTCAAGGCTAATGCTGTTTACTTAGCTGAAGACACCAGCTAAGCCATCTTAGCATTCTATGCTCCAAAGGGGATTGTCATTTGATACTAATCTAAATACTAAATACTATTAAGAAATGCAATGTATTTATGTTTGATAAAATGTTTACATTTGATAAATATTAATTAATAGCAAACAAGAAAAAGTGTTACCAAGCCACTCCATCCAGAATTTTCCAGACGCAAAAAACACCAAGTATATTGCTACTAAAATTCTCCCTTTATCTTATTAGAGTAGAATTCACCACCAAACTATAACCCTTCTTCAGTGACTTCACGATGCATAATGTTGATATGTATATTTAATTGCAGTATGGAATGTATGGAATCCTGATGGTCTAAGGCGTGACCAAGTGACAAGATAAGATCATGTCACGGAGGATAAGCTGATCTGGAGCGATTAGTCACAATGGCTGCATGGAATCTTCTGAATATTAGACCTGGATACCAGTTGCTAGGAAGACAGGGTGAAAAGGGGCTTCATTACCTTCTCATGGACTGTCAGATAGCATCCAGCAGGGCATTTTAAGAAGGATGTTGAATGAGTGCTGAATCATCCATTTTGAACAGGGACTTCTGCAAAATTCATAGTGATGGGAGCTTTCTGCCACCCTCCTTAGTGCCAGCAGGGTGGTGGCAGAGTGGCAGGTAAAAACTGCACCACCAATAGCTGAATCATTCAATCAAACGAATCCAGTCTAATCCAATCAATCAGTCAATGGTTTGAATCTGAATTTGAATGATTTCCCAATCTTTACCCTTTCTCCATAGCTAGAACAAAATTGATAGAACTGTGATCTAGAGTTTTTCTTTGATGCTTTCCTACCTTTAAAAGCGGTTTCCTCATTGCCATCATAGTTACTACCAATTCTGTTGTTTTACTGTCCAGTTTGAAACTCTAACTTACTTTATTTCCCTTCAATTCTTCTTCCCTTTGGGGAGGGTTACTAATAAAGAATATGCTGACCAGCTCAGCTTTATAACTCATACTTTGGTTGGGTCCTCCAGCAAACATAGGAGATCAAGTACCCTGTAACAGAATTCTTTTATTAGTACAATACATGAAAAAGCTGATTTTGATGGAATTATACGCACACTATTTCAGCTCTGAAGCCTCTGATGCAAAGAAGTTTCACCCAGGCTTACAGAAGGATAGAGAATATAAAACTTGCTGAAGATCAGACAGATGTATTTTGTAATGTCTTCTGGAATCTTTGATGCTCAGGGCCAAGTCTCAGTTCAAAAACTGTGAGGTGGTCTCACGAGGTCGATGGATCGTTAAGGTGCTTCCAAGTGAAAGGCATAACGCAGAGATGCAATCATATGAAGCTTTATTTAACGATAAAGTAAATAGAAAGAGTTTCCTGGCATGGAGGCCTCCATGCCTGGATTGTAAGCTAGCAGAAGAGAGAACAGAGAGCAAGCAAGCATAGCATGACTAGACTAGAAAAAGAGCAGCCCCTTGAGCAGAGGTATTTATGAGGGGTCTCAGCCCCTCCCTAACCATAAAACTCTCTCGCCAATGGAGCTGCAGGGGCCAGGGACCCCTGACCCTCCAGTGGGAGCAAAGAAGCCTCTTTGCTCCCATCTGATGACCTTTTTGGGGAACTGCCATAGCTGGCATAAAACATCTAACAAAAACAGCATTAAACAAATATAATAATATTGATTCAAATATTGTATGTTTTCTTAGAAAAGCACATTTATCTTAATTGAAGAAATAATATACCAATGCTTTTTTTCTTTCAGAAAACAGTCTTGTTTCACGCACTGGAAATATGTCGAAGACCCCAAACCCCACAAAAACTGGTAGTAAAAAACAGTTGCCTTCAGAGGCATCCCCTGACCCAGCACCCAAGGCAGAGAGCAGCAAGCTCTCCGGCTCTCTCCTCACGGTTGAAAATGTCAAAAAGCATCAAGAGGAGAACCCTGTGGCAAAATCGAATCTTGCTCAATGGTCAATAGAAACCTACATTGAAGAGAGCAACCGCTTTTTGAACGAGAGTGGGAGCAGGAAGGAGCAGAGGGCGTCAAATGAAGAGAAATCAGGAGTTCTTCATGAAGGTTACCCAGAAAATGCGGATCAAACTTTAGGAAAAGGTAGCTGTAGCCTATGTTCTTTATATATACCAGGGGTCTTCAAACTTGGCCCTTTGGTGACTCGTGGACTTCAACTTCCAGAATTCCTCAGCCAGATACACTAGCTGAGGAATTCTGGGAGTTGAAGTCCACAAGACATAAAAGGGCCAAGTTTGAAGACCCCTGATATATACCTATCCTATCTAACGAACAAATTAATCAAAAATCAGATTGTGACAACTTTAATGTATTTTAGAATTTAGTTACAAATTAGTGGATAATATTGTATCTTATAGAGCTAATGAAAGCAATTTTCCTACTTTTATTATGATTTGAAAAGCAATTTTTTCTTCCTCCATGTAGATTTCCAGACAAGACCTTTGTCGACTCCAGTTCCTGAAACTCAGTTACCCAAGTAAGAGGCAGTGCTTATTTTGGCATTGTTACCAACATAAATACATCAACACACACTAATTTGACAGATTTATAATATATAGAATGAATGAATGAATGAATGAATGAATGAATGAATGAATGAATGAATACAGTATACATTTTCAGCTGTTCTCATTGGCCTTACTTCCAGGAATGTACACATATATTTTTTAAATAATTTATTTTTGTGAAATGGATTTAATATATTTGTCTAAGCATTTTGAAAACATTTGCAGATGAAGTAATTCTGAAATGGAATAGACAATAAACACTAATATGCATCATTTTTTCTCTCTTTCCATCCTATACTTGATAATGTTATCAAGTTATATATTTCACTGGCATGTCTGCAGAATAAGGACAACAAAGTCAAGATGGTAGCCCCAAAAGTATAACTGAAGCTCTGCCCATTTATAATTGGATAGAAAGATGAGCAGCATATAAATTTAATAAATAACTGCATATTTTGGAAAAACATTTGTAGATTTGGTTGCTGCAGATTGATTTGATATTTCAGACTGGTTTCTTCTGGTATAAGGCATGCTAATTACAGTAGTATCAACTGCTTTACAGAGAAGATTGTGATATATTTAGTTAATTCATGGACTTGTAAAACTGTATTTTGGTGCAATTTGTTATTTAATAATTATGTACACTTATATTAATTAAATATGGATTTTGGCCACCTAATGAGAAGGAAGGACTCACTGGAGAAGAGCCTAATGTTGGGAAAGATTGAGAGCAATAGAAGAAGGGGACGACAGAGAAGGAGGTGGGCGGATGGAGTCACTGAAGCAGTAGGCGTGAGCTTAAATGGACTCCAGAAGATGGTAGAGGACAGGAAGGCCTGGAGGAACGGTGTCCATAGGGTCGCGATGGGTCGGACACGACTTCGCAACTAACAACAACAACATACATTAGTATAACAGTTAAGTGAATAAATAGTCCCTCTGATAACAACAGGACATCCGTGCGATGCCTCCTGATAGGAAATTTCTTCCTGGATTTGTTTTCCTGCAGAAAACGAGAAGTTGCTGATTTGGAGACTCAGACTGAATGGAGCTACTCCGTCAGCTCTGAAGACTCTAGTGAGCCGGGTAAGTTCTGGAGGAAGCTGGGCTGAGAGTCTGGGCTTCCAAGGGGAGGGCTGGGAACAAGGAAATGAGTGATGGGCAGAGCCCCCTCCTCTGCCCCCTGCAGTTAGGAAGAGCAATTCAGCGAGGAAATTGATGCCTTGGAGAAGAGGCTGATTCTCTGCCATAGATGTGTTCAAAGATGGGCTGGGTGGCCTCCAGTATGCAAACATTAATGCAATTCTCTTGATAAATCGTTGAGTTTGAGTCTTGCCATAATATCTCTCATGTAGAAATAGAGAAGGAGCCGAGAAGTACAGATAGAAAAGAGGAAAGTGAGACCACCGAAACCAGTAAGTTGCAAAAAAATGGCGGTATTTCCTTAATATTCCTGAAGCTGGTACGGTATCAATTCCAATCCCATTAGGATTTATGAGAAAAGCACGTCTTCCTTCCCCTGCCCTCACCACTTTCTACAGAGGGACGATCGAGAGCATCCTGTCATACAGCATCGCAGCCTGGTTTGGAAGCATCCCTGCTTCAGTGCAGAGAGTGGTGAGGACAGCAGAAAAGATCATTGGCAGTCCCCTCCCTCCCATCCAGGACATGGCACAGAAGCGTTGCTTGAGCAGGGTCCACAGGATTGTCTGTGACACCACACACCCTCTTCACAACCTATTTTCTTTGTTACCTTCTGGGAGGAGGGGGCTCCGTGGTACCCGAAGTCGAACATCCAGATTCGGTCACAGGTTTTTCCCCATATAGTCGTCAACTCTAAAGCTTCCTCCTTCCGTTATGTATTGAAGATGGACAGGGCTTTATATTTATATGTTACTTATATGTAAGGGTGTACATATATATATGTGTGTGTGTGTGTGTGTGTGTATGTGTGTTGTATATAATATGTTTCAATGTGTGTTGTGTATGTGTACACTTTGAGAACAAGCAACTAAATTTCATTTTTAATGTGTGCCATCTATCATCTGATTTAAAAACATTAACAGATATAATAAATTTTATATTAAAATAACCAATTGTGTAGAGAGGGAGGGAGGGAGGGAGGGAGGGAGGGAGGAAGGAAGGAAGGAAGGAAGGAAGGAAGGAAGGAAGGAAGGAAGGAAGGAAGGAAGTCTTTAGGAGTATCCAGACAGGCCATTGTTTGAAAATGCTGCCGGCATCTGTTGGAACCTAGAGTATCCAGGGCGAATTGGAAAAATAGCTGCTCTGGCCACCTGTCCCCTGTCTTGCCCGGAAGGGAGGCAGTTCACGGGGAGAAAAGATGGAAGTTTCCTAAGTAGCTCCTGCCACGTTTTGAAAGCTTTCGGCTTCCTTTTCTTGACAATTCCCTCTCCGGATGGCAGAGGCAGCCTCTTCCTTTCCCCCTGCTCACCCGCAAGCATCGCGAGAGGAAGAGCGGAGAAGGGAAGGGCCGCCACGCTCAGGCGGAAGGATCCCCGAGGCTCCCTTTGGCTCAAGGAAGGACCGAGCGAGGGATCCCTCCGTCTCGAAGCTCCCTTTCGGGCCCCAGGGCCGGCCTGGCTTCTCCGGAAGGCCTCCCTTTCTGACTGATATCTCTTCAGGACTCCGATAGCTTTGCTGTTGTTGTTGTTGTTGTTGTTATTCAGCAGAAGTATTGTGTCACTCGGAAGAAGGAGGAGTATGTGAGACTGAGCTGGAGACTCAAGGTAGGCTGTGTTCTGCTAGTCCTTGACTTATGACCACAACTCAGCCCAGAATATCTGTTTATCAGTGAGGCGGTTATTAAGTGAGTTTTGCCCCATTTTACAGCTTTCCTTGACAGAGTTGTTAAGTGAATCATTGCAGTTGTTCAGCTACTAACACAGTTGTTAAGTGAATCGGGCTTCCCCATTCACTTTGCTGGTCAGAAGGTCGCAAAAGGGGATCAAGTGACGCCAGGACACGGTGACTGTCACCGATTTGGACCAGTTGCCAAGTGTCCGAATTGTGATCACATGACCACAGGGATGCTGCAACAGCCATGTGAAAAATGGTCATAAGTCACTTTTTTCAGTGCTGTTGTAACTTGGAACGGTCACTAAATGAGCTGTTGTAAGTTGACGGTTGCCTGTTTCAAAGGTCTTCTGAAACCCTGAGCTGTTCCACACCGGGCTTTCTAGAGTACCACCAAAATCTGTCACATCCATTCTTTGCTTTATAAATCGCTGCACATTACATACCAGAGCAGTGTTTCTGAACCTCGGCCATTTTGAGGTGTGGACTTCAACTCCCAGAATTCCTTTGCCTTGCTTTCCTGGCTGGAGAGTTCTGGGAGTTGAAGTCCACACATCTTAAAATGGCCAAGGTTCAAAACATTGTACTACTAGAGTATAGCCAACAACATTCATAATTGCTAGAGTAGGAATGTGTACATGATAGAGGTGAAAAGATACTTGTGTCTAATTACCGTAATTAGATCATCCAAATAAAGCCAAATAAGGGGAGTCATGGTTCTGACAGACAGAGACAAATAAAGCAGAACTTCCTCAAAGAACATGTTGATGAAGACTTTTGTTGAAGGAAAAGTCTTCATCAAGCATGTTTATTGATATAAAGTATCAACACTTCAAAAGTGAAAACAAGTCTGAATAGACACGTAACAATATTCCCCAGTACAAAGTTAAGAAATCCCACCCCTAAACCTATGCAAGCTACTACGTCCCCCAATACATCTTCTGGGCGGGCTTTTCACAAAACGCCCAGCCTGCAGTCCTGGGAATGGCCGATGACCTTGGTTCCCACGGGACAAAATATGTTTTGTCTAGCGAAGCACATAGTAAACCCCCCTCCCTCCGTGCTACGTGTCAACCGAAAATGAGTAGAGAAAATGGCTGCAGCCACGCTCATTTTCAAAGTTGACAAAAGGTTTATATGTTTTGGGGGATTTTTTTAAAATTATATTTTCCTAGAGCCGAGTGTTCAGATCCTAAATTGGTAAATATTTCTCATTATTTTTGTGGGTTTTTTTCCAGAGTTAGAAAGCTTGGTTTTCTATTTAAAATGGTTATGTGAGTAAGTATAACTCTGATTTAGTCAGAATATTTCCCAGATAGTTTTTATATTTCATTTTACCTGGCATGTTCTTTTGTGAAAAAAGACAAACTTTGGAGTCTTTGCTGCTGTCTGAGCTTGGATGTTTGCTTGCAAACATTTCATAACCCGACCAGGTAACCTCATCAGTGCTGGTGAGTGAGTGGGGGTTTCTCTTCTATGGGGACTTTGTTGTTTTTTTCCTTTTTCTTCTCTAATGAAATCCTTTTCATGCACTGCTTTGTCAACCTCAAAGAAAGCACTTCAGATGAGGAGAAGATAAAGTCTTTTGTCCTAGATGAGGTGAGATTTCAGATTTATTATTTCTTCCCCTGAAGCAAGATTATCCAGCTTTTGCTGCAAATTCAGGACATTTTGCAGCTAAAAATAACACAACACACCAAGCAAATTCAAAGCTTTTTGTATGGAAAGCAGATGCAAGGGCTTACCTCTGCAAAATTATCCAAAGAGATAAATCCGAGGCTTAAGAAAACCCAGCATTTCTATTCAAGATTCCAAATAATTCAACAATGGCAAAACAACCAAGCCCCAGAAAATTATTTATTTATTTAGTTTTATTTAAGAGAATTTATATGGCTGGTAGATAAAAAAAACAGTTTTAAAAGAGTCTCATTAAATGCTAATACTGTCCCAGGTGTCAGGGGAGCAGATGAGGAATCAATTATTTAAGAATAGAATAGAATAGAATAGAATAGAATAGAATAGAATAGAATAGAATAGAATAGAATAGAATAGAATAGAATAGAATAGAATAGAATAGAATAGAATAGAATAGAATAGAATAGAATAGCAGAGTTGGAAGGGACCTTGGAGGTCTTCTAGTCCAACCCCCTGCTCAGGCAGGAGACCTTATACCATCCTGGTCAAATGGTGGTTCAAGGTCTTCTCAAAAAACTCCAGAATAGAACAGGATAGAGTAGGGCAGGGTAGAGTATAGAATAGCTTTATTTGGCAAAGTGTGCCGAGACACGCAAGGACTTTGTCTGCGGTGCATAAGCCCTCAGCATACATGCAGAGTCATCATCATCATCATCAGCAGCAGCAGCGGCGGCGGCTGGTAGAGACGTTGAGACAGGAAGTTGGTGGATGCAGCGGAGCGATTCTTAGGCCTTGAGCTCTTCTGCAAGGACCAGCTGACGGTGGGCAGGCAATGCTTGGTGCTCTCACCGAGGGGGCTTGAGGCAGGCAGGACCCCCCTTCTGGCTGACCTCATCTGCCACGGGGGGGACTCTGCCACTAGACTTCCCTGCTCCACTTCAAAAGCCGCGTTTTCTGGCCTCTGCCGCGGTGAGCCTGGCCAGGCAGCTCTTCTACCACACTTCAGTTCGATGTAGGCGAAGTCCGCAGTCCTGTTGACTACCACTTGAGAGTGCCAGCACGCCCCCCCTCCTCTCTGGCCACAGCGTCCGCTCTCCATCCTGGGCATTTGGGGCGGGGGGCAGCCGTGTCCACGGAGAGGAGAGGAACGTGCCACCATGAAGCCTGAAGCCCCCAAACTTTCTTAGCCGAGTCTCAGGCAGGTCCCTTTCCAATAAGCACTGATCCGTCAGCTCCTTTCTCCACCTGCCCTTAGTTACTACAAGGTCTTGTTATTATAGCCTATTCTGATAAAGTAGAATTGTAGCAAGCCCTGCGATGTCCATCCCCGCCTGTCCAGAAAGAAGGCTGGCCTCGGCCTTGGATGCTGGTGCCCCCTTCCCTTCCCTTTTCACCAAAGACAGTCAAGGTGGGGCCGTCTTCAGCTTCTCCCTCACCGCCTCCTGTTCTCCAGGGCTAATTTCACGTTCTGCTAATATTTGCTGCGTGTTTCCCTCAGGGTCTCCTCCATAACCCTCTATGCACACCATCACAACTGAAAAGAAATCCTACTCAGTCACAACATTGACTGTTTTTCTACCCAGTTGTGAATGTGAGCTTCTCGCTAAATGAAAACTATGATTTTCATAAATGTAGAAGCGGTGTGTTATACTGGGTGACCTGGGTATAATCAGGTTTACCTACAAAACTTTTTGCACTGTTGATTAAACCTTGATTAACGCCTTGTTTCTTTGAGGAACATTCGGTCACCGACCTGTGCCTGATCGGTTGCTGTGAGTTTTGCACCTCCCTCCTGAAGCCTTTGCCCTCCCCAGAGGAACTGGAGGAGACACCAGAGAAAATGGATCATGTAGGTCTGTCTTTCTAAATATCTATCTGAATGGTGATTGGGGTTTCCTGATGGACCAATTGCTCAAAGAACCGGGTTTTTCCTGGTAAAACTTTGGACGAAACCTTATACTGTGTAAAACTGTACAATTATCCATTGTTAATGGCATAAAGTGTCTCTGTAGGACCGTTAGTTTTGGAGGAGACAAAATTGTGCACGCTGGCTTTCACAGCCTGTATCCCTCCTGATCCCTCAGAGGCCTTATTTCCAGTTTTCGGTAAAACCACACCCGTTAGCAATTTATTGATCCACGTAACGACTGCTGCCAAAAACCAACGAAACCAGAGCCACGTTGGGAGACAAAATAAGCCTTTCCTCTCCTGGAGATGGTTAAATACTGAAAAGGTCGAGGCCGGACCCCCCGTAGGGCCAGGGGCGGCCCTCCCTCCTCTGAACCTCGGACCCCTTTGCAGTTTCTGTGTTGCAGGACCTACAAGGAGGTTTTCCAGTCTGTGATACAGGAGCTGATGGAGAGGCGAGCCAGTGAGATCGACATCCGTCCTCACCACCGGGGGTCGCTGGAGAGCAAGACTAAAAGGATGCTGATGGAAGAGTAGGCCGCCTTCTAGCTGAACAGCTCCGTCTCCTCTCTGAAACTCTAGCTCCTTGCTACCCTCTAGTGGTCATCTAGATTCTTGCAGTCCACACCGAATGCTAAAATGTCCACCATCCCCTGCAAAATATTTTTCCCCTATCTTAGTGTGCTTTTGTCAGGTGGACACAATTCCAAAAATAAAGCACTGGGTGTGGCCACATTTTAAGTCTGGCGAGGTAAGAATAGTCTATATAAGAAGCAGTGTACTGGGGAATGACTTATTTAAATAAACCCGACATGTTTCCAGATAACAGAGTTAACAGAGCTGGAAGGGACCTTGGAGGTCTTCTAGTCCAACCCACTGCTCAAGCAGGAGACCCTATACTATTCTGGTCAAATGGCTGTCCAATCTCTTCTTAAAAACCTCCAGTGATGTTATCAGATCAGGGCTGCAAAGATGTGGAATTTCAGTAGACGCGCAGATTGATTGCGGCCCAGTTGTGGAGGCCTTAAGTTTGCAAACTAGCATATTCCTACTGAATGAAAAACGCCCTTTCCCATAAAGTAAGACGGGGAAGGGCCGCAAAGAGGTCGAAGGAAAATTGCCCGTCTCTGCTCTTTGGCTCAGTAGAAAAACCGAGAGCCACGGGCTTTCTCCGATGTGCTTGATCAACGTATTTCATTTCTTTGCTTAGCTGTCCTCATGCCCGTTTTCTTCAGCTGCTTTTATGGCATAAACATCTTAGTCTGCCTACCGATGGCTCATTTTCAAATATTTTTTCTCCTAGGTTACAAGAACGAGGCTTTGAGAGATACAGAAAGATATTTATGCAATATATACAATTGGGCCAATGTGAGTACTCTGTAACCCTTCGGTGCCTGTCTGCCATCATTTCATTTCTCCAAATTACCACCCCCCCCCCGCATCTCCAGAATTGCCAGTGGAAAAATGGGAAAGGCTCTTTCCTTCCTTCCCCCCCCTGTGAAATCCTGAACTTCTTGAAGCTCTAAACTGTTTAATCTGCTCTTCAACGTATTTCAGGCATCAAAATTCATTTCAAGTTCTCGGACCACCCACCCCGGCCAGAAACCACGAACCTAGAGACACGCTATCCAGACCCCAAAGAGCTGCTGGAGGTGGACCCCGAATTCAAAGCTGAGCAGTTAAAGGTGGGCGGATCTCCTCCCCGACGGGGTCCCCCCGTTTGGGAGCCTGAAGGCTCACTCAAGAGGCGGATGGGGCACACTGGGTCCCTCTTCTCTGGCTCAAAGGGAGGGAATCGGGGGGCTGCGCTCTGCATGCCGACACCACCCCCACGGCCGCCTGGCAGTTTAGGCAGGCGCCTCTCCTGCCCAGGAGCCCCCGGGAGAGCCCCCTCCTCCAGTCCTGAGCCACCACAGAGTGTTAATGTCTGGTCCTCCCAGGGCTCATTCCTTTCGGTGGCTGTGCCGCGTGTTGGCAGCGGGAGGCCGCGTGGTCGGAGGCGAGGACCCCGTTTCTGGAGGACTCTGGCCTTTCCTGTTTCTTCTGCTTTCTTCCTCAGCTCTGCCATCACTCCAAGCCTGTGAAAAGATGCTATCAGGATGGAAAGATCTTCTTGCTCCTCCTCCCAGATGGAACGGGCCAAGTCTAATATCTGCCAATAAACCAGGTTTAGAGCAGGGCGTCCAACCTTGGCGGCTTTAAGGCTTGTGGGGTTCAACTCCCGGCAATCTCCAGCCAAGGAATTCCGGTAACTGAACTTCCCAAGCCTCGAGGTCGCCAAGGTTGGACACCCCTGATTTAGAGAAAGAGGAGAGGGCCTAGCTGAACATCCCTTTCTCGGGGGCACGAAAGCGCCGGATGGGATCCGAGTGAGGTGTCTAAGGGCTACCGGGGTGCCTGGCGCAAGCGAGCCTTGCTGGGGGAGGGCAATTCCTCATTGATCTCTAGGGTCAGCCCTGGGCTTGGCGGAGGGGGGGCAGGGCGACCCCTTTTTGAGCTGCCTCTCTAACAATTGTCCCCAATTGTAACGTTTGCTGCTGAGCTCTTCCATTCAGCTGGACGTTTTAGCATAAGCAACCAAGAATAGTTTTGTCAATAAAAACAAATGTAAGTGAAATAAAAATTACAAAAATAAAAAGGAAGACCGTGTTACTAAGGTAAATGTATGTTATTAAGCCATGAATCTATCCGGCACCCTGAATGAACAATATCCTTCCTTAGCTCCCACTCAATTACCCGTCAGGCCGCCTGGCCATCCTCATTACTTACCTGAGCGAGACCCAGTTCACCTACAGCGTCCTTCGTGACACCCAGGGCAACGAAATTCTGGCCTTCTTCACGAACCAGGGCTACGCAGCACACGACCAGCAGAAGGGAAAGCTCAGGTGATTGGAGGGAGGGAGGGAGGGAGGAAGGAAGGAAGGAGAGGTAACAGGGAGGGAGGGAAGAGCTTCCAGCAGCGTGGAACAGCGCAGGGCAAGGAGGGCGACCCCAAAGGAAAAGCCGCAAGGGGCTCCCGGGGGGGGGGGGAGCTGCAGGCTTGGCCCCGGCCAGTCTCCCATCCTGCCGTATCCCCAGGCCTTCTTGAAGGGCCAGGTGTAAAGTAAGTGCCCACAGGGGAGCAGAAACCTCCTCCCAGAACGGACAGGAGGTGGTTCTCAAGTTACCACCACAGTTGGGACCGGACTTACTAGCCATGGCTAAGCCAGGCAGCCGTTAAGTGAGTCGCCCAACTTTACAACCTTCCTTGCCCTGGTCGTTGAGGAAAACACAGCGGCTGTGAAGCGAGCTGGGCGGTCCTTAAGCGAACCCCGGCTTCTCCCGTTGCCTTCCCGGGTTGGGAGCCGGCTGGGAGGGTGGTCGGTGGCCGTCACCTCGTCCCAGGGTGAGAGGGATGCCGCCGCAGCCGTGGTAGAGACCTGCCAGTTGCCGAGTGCCCGAATTTTGATCAGGTGACCACGGAGACGCTGCAACCGCTGTAAGTATGAGGACCGGCGCAGATGCAACTTTAAATGGTCACTACACAAGGGGGCATAAGCTGAAACGGCCTCTATAGATCTTAAATCAGAATTCAGATTGTCTGGACTGTCAACATGGAGAAGGTGTGGAACAAAGCTTTGAGAGCCAAACTATGATTTTTAGTCCCCTGCGGACGTTTCTTAATGTAAGAGCTTAATGCAGACCTTAATGTTCTCAGCAAGGTGAGGCAGCATTACCTGCAACTGTTAAAAATGTTTACGAAGCTTTTTATGGAAGGTGTAGGATGGTGATAAATACTACGGGGATGGGTGTTTGCTGCTGCCCGCATCCTCCCCCCACTGGAAATCCAACACACACACACACACACACCCTTCGGCCACATTTTAATTTTGCCTTTTCCGCCTCAGGCTGAGCCTGGACCTTTGCAAGGGCTCCGTCTTTGATGAGAAAGGGCAGCGGCAGAAGTTCTGGAACTGGTGGGACCACGGGGCTCACGTCCACGCGCCTCCTTTCCAGCCTGTCCGTCTGCAGCTCAATGTTTACATCCAGGTGAAAATTAAAGCCCAGGATCAGGTTTTCCTCACGTTTGCAAAGGCTCACGACTGTCTCCGCCTCAACGTTGGTGCGCGGCTAAGAGTGAGTGTGGGGGGCACTTTCTGGTGCGAGGTCACGCGGACTCAACTTCCGTGGGGAGCGCTTTCTTTTTATCATTTACTAAAAGCAAGCGTTGCTTACGGGTGGAGACCTAGAAAGTGGGTCGGCATTGCCTGCATCGTAAGGGGCAGGGAGACCCCTCTTACGAGGGCAAGGACCCCCTCCACCGGGTCAGGGACGGCCATCGGGTGGGGCCGTGAAGAGGCCAGTCTGCTTCCTGGGGGCAGTTCAAGGGGCCCCGGGCCCCCTCTAAAGCCCTTCATGGCCTGGCTTTGCCAGTCAGGCTTGGGGGCCCAGTGGGGGATCAGCGCACGGAGGGAGTTGATCAAGTAATAGCAATCCCACTCCCTCCCCCAGTCTCTCTCCCCCCCCATGTCCTTAGGTTTCAATGTCTGATTTCAATTTTTATGTTTTAACTGTATACATAATTGTAAGCTGCCCAGAGTTACCCAGGGGTTAGATGGGCGACCAATAAATTTTACAAAGAAATAAACCAACAAATACATGAAAAAGGGCCTTCTCGGTGGTGGCCCCCTCTTTAAGGATCATCATATCCCGTGAGGCACGGCTGCCCCCCCCAGCCTGCTGCTGTCGATCCTCCACAGGGCCCTAAAGACCTGATTTTCTCCGTGGTGACCCCGAGTGGAAAGAGTGCCGATCCAGAGACCGATTTGACTGTGCGGCTGCTGCCTTGGGGGTGGGGGGCTTCTTTTAAGGGGGTTTTGTCACACGGTGGGATTTTTAAATGTTGTGAGCTGCCTGGGGTCCCTATACGTGAGTGGGACGGCTCTATAAATTTGTTTAATGAACACACAAATAAATAATATGACAAGGGAGTCACACCTCCTATGAAGGAGGCAGAGAAAAATGATCTTTCCTTCCTATTTGAAATGGAAATATTTCTGGATGTCTCTCTGTGTCCCAAGGCTGCCTTTCATAATTCCGGAAATGAACTTAAGAATTGACTTCTATTCTATTTTGTTATTCGATGGGTCTTTGTTTTCTTCTTCATCACTCTTCTTTTAATCACTACAATTATACTCAGCTTTTCTTTCTTCACTTTATAGCCATCATTTGGGTTTGCGTATGTAGGTATGTTGCGGGTTTTTGTATTTCACTCTTAGAAATTCACCTTTGAAAGGTCACAGGAAGAGATTGTCACGGACTCCAGTTCTTTTGGAAATGAAGTCTTTCTTTTGATCAGTGCGAAAAACCTAGTTGTAAAAGATAAAACGAGTTGGTTGGCAGGCAGCTTTGGGGATGGAAAGAAGGTACACGTTATTTATTCTTCTGAATGTAGAAGGTAACTTGTTGGATGTGTATAAGCAAGCGCGTGAACCAAGGAAGCATTATGGGTTAATAACGTTGTAAGAATAGAGTTCATGGTCCCTGCGTTCTCTCTCAGCCCATGTTGTCTTGTTCCTAATGGTCCTCTGCAGCTGAAGGATTCAAGGATGCTTTGGGTTCTCCAGCGATGTGGAACCACCGAGGACCTCGTGAGTCCTGCCTTGCTTCAGAAGATCAGCAGCATCTTGACCCGGGTGAAGAAGCTGCTCAAGAAACTGGACTCGGATCCCTCAAAAGCTGCTGCAGACCTGCATCTTATATCGAAGGTGTACAGAAGGATGCAAGGACAGCACAGAAAGATACAACCCAAGGAGAGAAATTAGCCTGTTAATTGCGGGAAGCCAATCTAATAGTTCAGTGGTACAGAATCTACGTGAAGTGAAGCTTCCTACAGAAAGCATTAAAGCTTCCCTCCATCTATGCTGTAGTTTTATCTTTTCGTGTCTCTTTATGTAACACACTTAAGGCTGCGTTATCACACTTGAACCAAGAGGCTCTACTTAAAAGACCGTTTCGTTCAACGGCTGTTCAAAGTTATGAAGAGGGCACTATGAACAGCGACTTTACAACCAGCCTTCGCACTTGTGACCGTTGCAGTCACGTCATCAGAATTTGGGTGCGTGGCAAGTGGTATTTACAATGGCACAAATGCCACCGACAGCCTTCCCGGAGAGCTTCCACAACGTGGATTCACCGCCTGGTTTCTTGGGTTGCAAAAGCGAAGGGGGAGGATTTGTACTTTCAAGCTTGCCAGATATTCTGTTAATGTAACCTTACAGTAAAGTCAGACAGTTTTTCTGGGTGTGCTGCTTGGCTGGCCTACCTCGCAAGCTGACCCGATGGGGGCTCCTTCCAGCAGCCCCTCTCTGGCCTAGGAACTGCGTGCTGCCCCTCCTACCCCACCTGGTCACGAAGTGTAACATGAGAAGTCGTGTCGCAAACATGCCCTAAGCTGCTTTTTCATTGGAGTTCACAGCATGGGTGACTCAGCTTTTTCCTCCCCCCCCCCTTACACACAGTTTCTGGAGACTGCCTGGAAAAGATCCCTGCGGTTTTCTTGGCAAGATTTCTCAGAAGCGGTTCACCACTGCCTCCTGCCTAGGGCGGAGAGAGCGGTGGCTTTTCACCCAAGGCGCAGGACTAGAACTCACCGTCTCCTGCTTTCTAGCCCAGTGCCTTAATTACTACCACCTCCGGATTAGCTCCACCGAACGACATGAACCTCAGGTAATACTCTTACTTCCCATTAAGTCAAAATGGCAAAGAGTTTTGCAAAATTACTCTCAACGTTGAGAGAATTATTTAGCTTATTAAGCTATTAACTTTATTCACAGATGGTTCGAAACCCTTTCTAATTTTCTAACAAAAACATAAAAGACTTTCTTACTTGTTGAGATTATTTTATTTGTGACATTTGTAAGCTATTGTTTTTAAGTGGAAGGTATGTGTCAGATATTTTCAAAGTAAAAACAAAAAAATAAATGCTTAATATATTACAAAAATACTCCCAATGTCGTTCATTAGAAATACACTATGAATATTTTCTATAAGGACCATAGAAAAGAGAACAATTCAGGAGGTGTGTAATAAACCATATGGAGTCTTTGGTGCTTTCCGAGTTTTGTTGTTTTCCTGCAGATGTTTCATTACCAAACTAGGTAACACCATCAATGCATTACTGACAATATTGCCTAGCTGGGTCATGAAATGCCTGCAAGAAAACAACCAAACTCAGAGAGCACCAAGGACTTCACAGTTCAACCCTGAGCTACATATATTCTCTTTTATTAATACAGTATATAACAGATAATTTATTTTGCATTTGCCATTATTTCTGCTTTAACACGTTTCCCTAATTTTCCACACTACAATGTGATTTTTTTTGGGGGGGGGGGGTATTTATTTAAAATGCATTACGGACCGTATGATTAAAGGCCTTCTATCCGTGGGTGTCAAACTCGCCGCGTCACGTGACGTGTCGCGATATATCACGCGTTTTTTCCATTGCCAGAGATGGGGCGGGCGCGGCCTCCGTATGATGCAACCGGCCCGTGGGGCGGCACTTTGACACCCCCGCTTTAGAGGCAGAAGCAAGGCCACTTTCCCCAAACCTCCAGAACTGGATAATGATGCAAGATCTTCGATCTGGGTCCTTCTTTAATTAAAAAGAGGTATTTTAGGTTAAAAGGCCCATTTTTGCAAATACGGATGTGCAACGTTAGACGCCCTAATTCAGCCAACTCCAGTCGAGACTCTGCAAAAGAAAACAGGGCAATAATCCGAAGTGCTCTTGGCATTGTTATGCAACAATCTCTGTGTTTTCTTACAGTTCTCTCGCACAGAAGAGGTCATTTAAAATACCAAATAAAGTTAACTGTGTTTTTCCCACTGCTGGCCTTATTAAAAGGACCGGAGCCTGGAAAATTCACTTGTATTATTCCTTTTTACTCACAGGATGGGACTCATCGTCCCCCCCACTGCATCTCACGGAGCTGGTGTGTTTCCAAAATTCCTTCAGAGACCCTCAAAATTCCTTTGAGGAAATTAGTGGAGGATTCGTCACATAAGATCAAGTGATGCATCAATTATCCACCCCACTTGTAGTTAATAGGATGAAACTGGGGGGAAAACTTGCTAAAAATCACCTCAACTTTATTTACCCCCACCCCCTCTAAAAATACTCATGAAAAGTTTTGGGTATTTCTAGATGAGATTCTCTTGCTGAATTAGCGAATAACCCACTTTCCAGGCTGTCTTTTCTTCCTAATAAGTGAATTATATATTGCAAGTAGGCGTGTCAAAGGGAAGCCTGGACTCACCATCACGCTGCTATTTTGGCCGTGTCTTGCTTCTTGTATAACAGCGCTAAAACTGTCAAGGTAGCTTAGATTTTCTTCTAACAAATGTGCAAAATTCAACCTGCCAGGAAAAAACAAAACAAAAATGGCTGCTGTCTATCCCAAGTACTCCTAACCATGAAGGAAACTACTTAAACACACCAATTAAAATCAGGACCTTCCTTTTCTTAAGCAGTCACAATTCCAGGTATTTCTTTCCGGAGGATGAAAAGATATTTTGCGACATGAATTAAAATTAGTCCTCGACTTACCACCTTAATGAAGTCCGCAATGATAGTCTTTAAGTTGTGACCCTATTTTCAAGCGTTCTTTTCTCCTTTAAACTTCAGTTTCATATCATACAGATATTCTTTATTCTACTAACTGTGCATTCAGAGCATATGGCTTTTTCACACAGTGAAGCATTGGTATATTGCCCTCTTCACTAAACTCTTTGTTTAATTAAGGTACGGCGTTCCCTGGCAGGGGTGCCAATTGGCAGCTCTGAGGGAGGGGGGGGGGTTTCCAGCAGGAAGGAAGGGCCGCCTTCCCCTCCTCTTACGTGTTTCTAGAGGCTTCCGCAAAAGGCAAAGGCTGCAGCATGTTTGCCGTAGCAGTCTGGGAGAGCCAGATAGGCACCGAAGACGGGACGGGACTCTCCACGCTGGAGCTGGCCGATCGCGCAGCAGTTTGTGTCTACAAGGAAAAGGAAAGAGAGGCCTGCCTTTAGCGGAGGATTTGCACCCTGCAAGGCTACTGCGCTTATTCTCAAATGACCCTGATTGGGAGATGCTGTAAATGGGGGTCATGAGGAACATGGTTTGTGGTGTCAGCAGAAAAGCTGGTCCAGGTGACCGAGCTCTCTGCCATCGTTTGGCACTCACTGCACTCTGGAGAGCGGCATCCTGAACGCCGAGGACCCTTTTTCCCCCGTCAGGGGCGTCAATGGTGCCCCATTTCCCTCTTCTGGCCACTCAAGAATGAAAAATTGTGTAACGTTGCAATGCTGGCATTCGAAGGGTGAATGGACTGACTGGGACTGCGGGGCCAGCTCTGTCTTACGAACGCAGCTGATCTAGTGGCCGCGGTGTGGCTCTCAAGCTTTAAAACAGCTGTGGGAAATGAGGCGGTCAGGACGGCGCAAACCCAGTCAGGGTTGACATTTAGCAGGTGGTGCAGAGGTGACCAACCCACAAGGGTGTGGCTGGTGACATCTGAATGTCGTCAGAATCAGCGCCACCCAAATTTTCAGACGTGATCTTTTGTGCCAAAATATCTTGGCCCTGCCTGATCTAGGGGTATAAAATGGGGTCTTAAGAGTCACCCTCACATGTCCTGTCCTGCCCAAATCTGTACTCAGCTTTTCTGGCTAAGCCTCTGAATTCTAGGGAAGAAGTTAGCCAAATATTTCTGACAGGCTTTGGAAACAGACAGACTCGTGAGAATGTCTCTCCGCTTAACCATCAGACACAAGTAGCATTTGTACCAAATTCTGCCTATACGTTAGCGATGTCGGCAAACCGATACACAAATGCAACGCTGGTTTATAATGTAACATCGACAGGCTGTATTAAATATTCATCCACGTGGCCGGTTGATTCCCCGGTGGGAATCCAAATCCTTACGCAAGCAATTTTCAGCAAATGCCAGATCTCCCTCTGCCGTTTCCCCTGCATTTGCATGACTGAGTTGTCGGCCTCCTTGATGCTGTTCAGAGCCACGTCGATCTTGGGAAGCAAGTCGATGATTTTCTGTTTGCAGCCCAGCAATTTGCTGTGGTTTAAAGAGAAGAGAGTGAGGAGACGGTGGTAGGAGGCCACCCGGGGCAAATCAAGGACAAATTCAGGAATATTTCTAGGGACGATGCGACCTCCGTAACAACCGTAATTTCTCTAGCTATCTCCTTTCAATCCCCTTCTTTTCCCACTGTTTTCACACAAATGTTTTGGCTCAGCGCTCAGCCACCTTTTCAATAAAACACTTTCCCAGACTCAGTTTCCCTCAGAGAAACAGTAACATCTATTGCCGCCCTCTTGAAGAGACGTTAAGCTCTTAGTGGGGGGAAAAGTGCTCTGGCTTCAGCGGCCCTGCGTCTCGGTGCTTACTTGCTTCCCCCCCTTTATTGAACGCTTTAAAGAAAACGTATGAACAAATACAAGAGAACGCATGAAAAAAAGAACAAAGGACAAATTAATAATTCAGCTAAGGAAATCAGGAATTAAAATAAATCGCAAGCGATACTTTCTAAAATTCATTAATTAGTAATAAATAAACCACATAAAGAACCTAAAATCATTATTAAAACTGAGCTAAAAATAGTAACAAAGACAGTTAATACACTATGACACACTACAATAAATTCAGTCCGTCATTTCCAGCAACGTTTCCCCCTTTTGGCAATCAAATGGAAAATATGCCAAGGATGTTTTTTACCCGTTCCTCTGAGAGGAGACGCTACGGCCGCCTTGCCACCCTGGACGTCCTGCATTCTCCGGAGCCAATTTTGGCCCCTGGACTGTCCACTGGGGTTTCAGAGCCCGCCTTTTCCAAGGAGGCTTTTTCCTTTCGCAAGAAACAGCAGATCAATTCAAGGAAGCGTATTTTCAAACTTTGAACAAGCTTTGATCAACTAGAAATACAGCTGGAACGGGCGAGTGTCACATTTTTAGTATCTTTTTAACGAAGAAAGGCAAAAGGTGAAGCAGATTGACAGAGAAGAGGTAACGAAGTCCAAGCGATCGTCCAATTGGATCGTGGTCACCCTGCAACCTGGGCACGGAACGGGGGGGGGGGGGAAGGAAAGTTGTGGTGGATCCCAGGTGTGATTACGGCCGATTACCTCAGGTGCCTGAAGAGCTCCTTGAGGACCCAGTCTTGACTCTGAACCGTCTGGACTATGATCTTCACCATCTCTGTGCTGTCGCTGTAGACGTGGTCTGAAAAGAGAGATCTCTCCCAATAGGAAACTTCCTCCATGTACAAAAGCACGGGCAATCCAGGTGCCGTTTAGAAAAGCCAAACGCTTTCAATCGTGGGCGCTCCATCCCTGGAGGGTTTTAAGAAGAGGCTGGACAGACACTTGTCCGAGATGGTCTAGGTTCCCCTGCTCGATCAGGGGCTGGACTAGAAGACCTCCAAGGTCCCTTCCGGCTCTATTCCTATTCCATTCCATTCTATTCTACATTACCCTTAATAACACGAATAACATATTTGTAACTGTTAGATACATCAGAAATCCTAGTAAATGTGACTATAAAATTTTGTTGACATCGAACAAGACTTCCAATATTGTATCTTTTAATATTCCCTCAACCCAAAGTGCTCCAGAGACTGCTAAAGCTCCATTTAAGGGAATGATGAATTATCTGACCAGATAGGAGTCAGTAGCATCAGCGTAGGAACAGCCTCTATATTCTAAATTTTCACCCTCAAAGCAGGAACAGCTAGAAATGACCATTACGAAGTTAGAAAACCAGCGAAGAAAGACACAGAGCGAAAAAAGAGGCAGAGGATCCAGCGATTTCACTTTGTGCACTAAGTCTTTTGTGTTCCCAAGTCTGCTGAGCCCATCCAGTCGGGCCCCTTGGCCGACTTCCTACTTAAGACCCCTCATCCCTTCTGTGCCTCCCTGTGACTTTGCCCTACCTGGAGGCCTCGACTTCAGTTGCTTGTAGAGTTCTATGGCTCTCTGCTCCCTGGCGGGGGGAGAGAAAAGAGAGAGAGAGAGAGAGAGAGATTAACTTGTCAGTAAGAGTGGGAGCGTCAAGGTGTTTACCCTCAATAAAACGGCAGGATATTTTATCGTTCTGCCCAGGAACACTTGTGCAACAGGAGCAGCAGCAAAACCACCATTGATGCTCTTAAGGCTGGATGATGTTTTGTTTGTAAATGTTTAGCACACTCAACTCAGCCAAACTTTCCACTCAGGCCAGCTCGGTGGGCCACCTGGTAAGTACCATGGTGGATTTTAACATTGCAACTCACCGGAAAAGGAATCCATGGGCACAGAGTTCCACTTCTAATTCAAGAATTGTGCTAAACATATAAATGCTGTATCCTTTTTTTTAAAAAAAAATACAGGTAGTCCTTGAGTTACAATTCTAATGGAGCCTGCCCAGCAGGGTTGTAACTCGTGACGGCTGTCAGGCGGGTCACCCACGTGACTGATGGCCTGTTTTGTGGAACCCAGCAGAGGAGACTGGCGACATGGGAGTGCATCCGCACGAGAGGCAGGGGATTATGGGGGCGGTATTTGTGGGTGACCCCGGCCAGAGGAGACTCCGAGTGGCCAAATCAAGAGACAGAAATTTTATTTATAATGTTTTTGGGCAGATGCAAGGCTTATTAACTAGGGTGCCATTAACGATGCTTTGGAGAGCTTAACACCAATAAAAGCCTCCGCTGCTCAGTCAGTTGCGTAATGAGGAGTTTGTTTTCTTACAGATTTTCCATGACATCGTTTTGACGTCGCACGTGGAGGCTTCTCTGCAGCTCCACAATTTCAGTGTGCAGCGCCATGATCTGTTCATCCAGGGACCCGATATCTGCCACCTGCACAGGGGAAGTAAAATTCCCTCTCTCTGATAGACTGAAGGATCTTGTGGGGATTTTCCCCCACACTGAATATAATCACATAGCTGGATGCCCCACGGGCACCATAAAAGGATTTGCCACGTGGCGCCTCCTTCGCTGGAGTTTCCAATTGAGGCTGGATGCTCCCTGGCTGGAGCAGCCTCTCTCAACCTTGGCAACGTTAAGATGAATGGACTTCAACTCCCAGGATTCCTGGCTGGGGGATTCCGGGAGTTGAAGTCCACAGGTCTTAACCGTTGCTTAGGTAGAGAAACATCCACACCAAGTAGCGCCTAGGGCTAGATAGACTACATTTTGAATAATAAACAGTAAAAATGGAAAAGATCTGAATGTTCTCAATTTAAGAGACCTTGGGAAAACAGGAGGTCTTCTTCACGGACTGAAGGTTATTTCTGAGTTCGAGGCAGCGTGCCTCTAAATACCACTTTGATCAGATTTTCCCCACGGCTGAGCACACTCTAAAGGGCAGGTTTATTTGAGGATAGTGCCAGATTAGTGATAATGAAACGCAGAACGAGAAAGGGGTGCTTAATTTTTATTAGCTTCCTGTTCTTTCCCTATTCACGAGCTGCTGTCTCAGAATTAAAAAATACATACATAAATTTGGATGTAAAGCAATGCATTCCTCTTTGGATAATGGAAAGCTTTTGATCACTTTCCTATCTTCATTTTCAATTATTTAATTTGGATTAAATTCCTATCTTTTTTCTGTACCTGGATAAGGTACTACCTCAAAAATAAAAATTCATTTTAATAAGGGTGATGGGGACAAGAACAATAGGAGCAATAGGTTTAAAACAATACATTCTGCTTTTGACCCATACCTTTTCGCACAACGAAGCTTTTTCTTCCATGTCTTTCCAAGCCTTTAACATTTTCTCTGAGGCTTAAAGAAATACACTGGAGTTAATTTAAAGACACCGTATTCTCTGAAAATGAGCAACGCTTGTTGTGAAAGAAGCAATGCTTCACAACAGAAGTAGCAATACTAATGAATTTTGCAAATGGCCAATAAATGCTCCACCATCAACAGCTTATCTTCACTGACATGCCCTTATTCAGCCTGGATTCCTTCATCCCTTTGATTAGATTTTAGCTATTTTAACATATTTTGTACATTTCAGACAAGAAAGAGGTAGGAAACAAGGATCTAGATTTCTGGATTTAGGAAAGTTATAGGATGTAGATGGTTAAGATGATGAACCGGCTCACACTTTCAGCTATAAGATCCTGTTCAATCCCGATAATGTGGATGGACAGCACCAGAGAAGCTGTGTGTGTGTGTGTGTGTGAGTGTGTGTGTGAGAGAGAGAGAGAGAGAGAGGGGGGGGGAGGGAGAGAGAGAGAGAGAGAGAGAGAGAGAGAGAGAGAGAGAGAGAGAGAGAGAGAGAGAGAGAGAGAAATGACATTGACTGGGTGGCATCCCTAAACGTTAACCAGGCTTACAGATTCCAAAGGTCATTTGGGCACTGTATCGTTCCAGGTCCAAGTGGATACTTTGCTGGAAGAAATTCAGTTTGGCTTTCAATTGCTGTGATGCTGAGATCATGTTGTTTTTCCTGTTGGTTAAATTGGTGTTGTACCTCAGAAGACTCAACCTGGAAATTGGGACAAAGAGAAGTTTGCGTTAATCTCTGTCATAACTACATATAAACATACATGGGTAGAGAGCAAGGGTTAGAATGCAGCATTGCTGGCTAACTCTGCCCACAGCCAGGAGTTCGATCCTGACCGGCTCAAGGTTAACTCAGCCTTCCGTCCTTCCGAGGTCGGTAAAATGAGGACCCAGATTGTTGGGGGCAACAGGCTGACTCTCTAAACCGCTTAGAGGGGGGCTGTAGAGCACTGTGAAGCGGTATATAAGCCTAAGTGCTACGGCTATTTGGGACTCCCCAATGGACACCCCTACCTATCACTGGGGGCCACAGAAAAGAGCGGAAGGGCTGCTGATTGTATCTGCTCGTTCGTCCGAGCCCCTCCCAACCGCAGCGCTTTCTCAGGGGCAGCTGGGACTTACATGGCAGCTCTCTGGCCCTGGAAGAGGCGGCTGTAGTCTTCCTTCAGGCCAATGACGTAGTGCACGGCTTCAGCCCAGATCTTTCGAAGCTGGAAAACGGGCAGCTGAATTTTGCTGTCCTTGACTGAAAGTAAAGGAAAAAAATTGCCTTATTAGTATATTACCCTTATTAGTATACTAAGAACTAGAAGTTAGAAGAAGGGAAGGGAAGGGAGACACTGAATTTAAGAATATTTGTGATGTAACCAAAGCTGACACAATCCCTGCTTATTACTGAGTTGAACACGACATACTTTTGCATCTTGGAATTCAATATTTACAATTTGCACACAATTGTTTACAAATTCAAAGAAAACGATGAATGGGTCAGGAACAGAAGCTTGTACATTCTTCCGACTGAGTGCTAGTGTTTTTTATACTTTGATATTTTAATAAGGTCTCAAAGACAATTGCAGAATATTTTTCCTAAATATGCTGTAGCTGAGTCTTAGAATAATAATTATTACTGAACTGGGACAAACTTACCAATATAATTTACAGAATCAGAAAGCGTCCTAGAGGCGAAAGGGCCTTCGTATGTAGTTTTGCTTTTATCAAATAAATATACCATGTAGCTATCCCAGCCTTTCTGGCAAAGAAGAGAAATTATCAAATCAAAACATTTCCTTGCCAACCTTGAGAAAGTACCAATAATCCAGATAAGCAGTAACAACATGCAAGAATAGATGAATAAACTCATACATATATGATATATACACGCTCACGGAGTGAAAAAATTCTGTAACGACTTAATTTATTTTACAAGTCTTAAAAAAGGAGCTGGAAGAAGCTAGTTCTGATCCAGGCGTTTTCTTTAAAGGATTAACAAGCACTTATTGGGCTAAGGTGCCTCCGCCTTGCAAGCACTAACTTATTCTGTCAAAACTTTGCAGCCTTTCGTAGTCTTGCAAAAATATAATTTAACGGAAGAAAAGGATGCATTTTACCAGAGCTATTTATGAAAAGCCTCACAGGAAATAAAGTAAGTGGCAGCAAACCATTTCCACAAACTGGACTTTGTGGAAATTGGAGTGACATAAATCCTCACGTTCTGCCTGGCTGCTGTGAACGGTCCTATCCAAGATGTCCCCACAAGAGATCCCATTTATCAGAAATCTTACTACGCCGTCGATGACACACTGAGAGGCCGGTTTCCGGGGGTCTAAGCAGCTCCCCATTTCAAGGAGAAGCTCCTGGTTTCCTGAGCTTATTCCAGTGTCAGATTCAATCCGAACTTGCAGGGAATGAAGACTTTCCTCTGGATGCAGAGAGTAACTGAGGATCTTGGCAGACGTCATGTTTAAGATGTGGACGATCTGAAAACAAAATGCCACAAAGAAACAGCAAAGCACTCCATATTTGAAAACGTTTACTTTTGAAGGTTTTTTACCAGCCCCCGTGAAGACAGGTTTAAGATGCTCAAAATAAAATTAAAAAAAAAGAAAAAGCTACAGTATGATCGAAGCAGTAGGGTGTTTTTTTTTTGTAACAACTAGTTTCTTGGCCAAATTTCTAATCATGTTAGTGTTATTTTAAAAATAAAAGTTTACTTAATTTAATTAATTTCCTTCCTTTCAGAAAGGAAGGAATATTTTGTCTTGGTGTTACCAGCTCTAAATATTTTGAAATTCAATAAAAGAAGCAAACGAAAGCTTACAAAACGATTGTAATCGTAATCAATCTTTTTGACTGAAGTTTGTAATGTGGCCCCTTCTTACCTTCAGGCTTAACAATTGCTCCATCACTTGAAAACATCTGTAGCTGTTGGTGTTGGGATCGATCCCGCCTCCCCTTTGCTGTGGATCCCAAGTCAGCATCAGCTGAAGCCAGTGCTCCATGGTTTCTACAATCGTACTAAGCCATAAAACAAAATAAGAGCATAAGCCCACCAGACGGGCCACCTCCATCCTCGCCTCACCACGTGGCCTGGCTGCTGGAAGGACCGCCCGTCTCTCACGGCGTCTGCCTTGGGGGTTTGATCCGGCAGGACTGGTGTGCCCCAGCTCGCTTCGATTAAACAATGGCATCTACGGGGACCCCCTCTGTAGCTTTTCCTTCTGGAATGAGGTATTTCCCCCCCCCAAAAGTGGAATAGACCCCGACCTGTTGGAGATTCAAAGGACTTGGAGGACTTGGTTCTTACGGAAGGAAGGAAGGAAGGAAGGAAGGAAGGAAGGATGGATGGTTTAATGCAGGAAGGAATTCTATTAATTAAGGAGAAAAGATAGAATGTTACCTGCACAAGCTGTTTGGAGTTGGCAAATAAGCGCTAAATCTAACTTCCCCAGTCATCTCCTCCCATGCAAAAATGCATTTGGGGTCTTTCCTCTTGATTTTTTCATGCCTCCGGGAAAAGAGCAAGGAAGATGGAGATCAAGGACTAGAAAGTAATAATCAGCTGTGCCTACATATATTCTCTCTTTCTCTCTCATTCTCTCTCTATCTATCTACACATAAATAGAAGGAAAAATAGTTGGTATCTCAGAGCCTATGATGCCTCTAGCAGGATGGATGACCTCCAGAAGAGCCCTTGAGACCCTTCAAAATGCTTATGAATGGTTCCCCCTCCCCAAAAGAGCCATGCCCAGCTTGGGATTCCCCTAAAAAAGCTCTTCCTGGATCTACAGCTGGTGGAGAAAGAACATTTGTCAGGGAGCTGAATTTCTTTCCCTCCTGCCTCCCCTGAGGCTGCCTGGGTGTCCCCGTGTATGCAGAGAAACGACACCAGCCGCTCTTTGGCAAACGCGCTGGCCGTGTCCGCACTGCCCCCACACACACACACAACTGAGCCAGAGAAACGTACCAGGTGAAAGGCTGCTGGTTGTGCAGGAAAGGCCTGAAGCCCGTAATGCACTCGAAGATCAGCGTCCCAAAGCTCCAGAAGTCCACAGTCACGGAGTAAGGGCTGTTGTCGAAGAGTTCGGGGGCCTTAAACAAAACAGCAGAAATGGGGAGAAGAATCAACGACAGAGCGCCCCCCACACACTTTGGAGAGTGAAGAACAGAACACACGGCAATTTGTGCTTAAATCTCACCAAGTACTGTAAGGTCCCCACGAAAGACGTGCATAAACTTCCCTGATCCAGATCCTTGGCATATCCGAGGTCTATGATCTTGTAGGTTACCTGGCAATTAAATCACACGGCAAGTCATTTTTTCACCCGAGCTTCTTCACTGAGAAGTGGCTGTTTTTCTCCATTTTCTTCCCTAGCCGAGCCTCTGAAATGGGGGGGGGAGAGACAGGGAGAGCCTCTGCTTTGATCGGATGGGAAGGAAGGAAGGAAGGAAGGAGCGAGCAGCTGAAATGCCCTTTCAGACGTTGTTCTGATGCTGGAGAACCAGCTCCTCCAGCCACCATGGGTGGACCCGTATTTATTTACATTCCACCTTTACTGTCGGTATAACTAATTAAAAGCAATGAACATACCTAATATTCCCTCCTCCACCTACTTTCCCCACAACAACCTTGTGAGGTGGGCTGGGCTGAGAGAGGGGGGAGTGCCCAAAGTCACCCACCTTTTGTGCCTAGGGCAGGACTAGAACTCGGGGTCTCCTGGTGACTGAGCCAAAGTCAAGGGCACCTTGTGGTTCAAAGGAGCAGGGAGGAGGAGAGGACCTGCGGGTGGAGAAGGCGAGGGAGGCCCAGCCCCAAAGGCAGGAGGGCCTGGCTCCCCCAACCACTCGGGGTCTCCTCCTGGCAGAGGTGGGGAGGGGCAGGTCAGGACGGGGTGGGGGGGGAACCTGCCAAGGGATACGATTCCCCTTTCCGTGGCCCGTTTCCTGGAAAGAGAGAAGGACGGAGAATCCGACCACAGCCTCCTGAACTCTTGCGAGCGTTTCACTTACCTTCCCGGCTTCATCCTGAAGGACAATATTTTCTGGTTTAAGATCTCTATGAATTATTCTGTTTTCATGTAAATACTGGATGCCAGATCCTAGAAATTATAGGAAAAAAGCACACGTTTAGAAAAAAAAAATAAGAGACACTTTCTGATTTGGCTTTCATCCTTTTGACAACAGTGGAAAATCCAGAAGATGCTCTAAGCTCTATCCCAAAGCCCTTCCGTGGTCTAAACAAATAAAGATTAATTATTGGTGTGTATTCAGAACTGGCGGGCTTTTTAAATGAACTTGGAGGCACCATAACACGACTGGGAAACAAAACACTTTTAAATCACTTTATCGTGGAAAAGCACAGCTGACATACCAATGTCACTCAGCACAGAAAGGACTTGGCTTTCCTTAAGACCGCAGCAATTTTCAGGAGCGTTCAGCAGCTACAAGAGCAAAAAGTGGTAATAATACGAAGGTTAGAAAAACCGTTCTATTTAATAACCGACGCATACGTAGCTCCGAGGACAAAAAACGTTACTAGCAAGCTCTGTGTTGGAGAACACAGCCCACGTTTGGGCCAAGAAAACGAGGGCTGACTGTCAATGAAGCGAAATAATGAACAATTACAAGGCAAAGCACAAAAGAGGGGGAGACCCCCGGTGCCATCAGAGTTCGGCTCTGTGGCTCAACGTCCGGGCCCCAAAATTGGTAACGACCTCAAAGGAGGGATTTCCTTAAGCCCCGGAAGGTCACGAAAGAGCGGAAGCCCAGCGCAGTTTTATCTGCTTCTACGATTTAGAGGCCACGGAGAGAACCGGAGAAGGAAAGCTCAGCTCTCTTCCCTCACGGTCAAATTGGTGGGGACCCCCTCCGGACGTCCTCAAGTGGGAAGGGGGCTCCAGCGGCCTCCCGACTGGGGCCCGGGCTCTCTCCTGGGTTTCTGCAGGGAGCAGCCGAGCGGGAGGCGAGCACCCCGGGCGGATCCAGCAGCTCGGCCACCCTCGGGGGGGGGGGGGCTGGGGGGGGCTTGCCTTCCTGAGGTCTCCTCTGGAGCAGTACTCCATGGCCAAGAGAGGCACGGCGTTCACCAGGAAGTCCAGCTCCTCCGGCAGGTCCTGGGCCTTCACCACATTCGGGTGGTCCAAGCTGCGGAGAGGAAGGGGAGCGGAGCCCTGAGAGGGGCCTCCGGGAAGGGGCTCCTCCTGCTAGAGAGACCCCCAAGGCTCCGGCCAGGAGCAGCCCGGCAGCGCTTCATGAAGCAGGGCAAAGGGGGGGTGGCGAGTTCTAGTCCTGCCTCAGTCCTAAGGTCTGGCTGGGTGACTCTGGGCCAGCCCCCCCCCTCTCTGCCCCACCCGGCTGGCAGGGTGCGGGGAGGAGGCGGAGGAGGCGGAAGGCAGGCTGGGGCGGGTGTGTCTTCCCGGCCTTGAGTTATTGGTAAAGATAATAAAGGCGGGATGCAAACAAACAAGGGTCAGGGACAGACTAACATCCGGAGCCTCCAAAGGGGGCCAGAGGGAGCGCGGGGCAGGTGCGGGGCAGGCGGCGGGGGAAGGGGACCCCCGACCGCCCCCTCCCTCCCTCCCCCCTCCCAGCCCCGGACGGACCCGCGCAGGATCTGCAGCTCGTGGCGCCAGCGCTCCTGCTGCTGCGCGCTCAGCTCCAGGCGGCAGGCCTTCACCGCCATCCGGGCGCCGGACTCCTGCAGACGGGGCGGAGGGGAAGGGAGCGCCGGAGGGCGCGGCGTTAAAGCGGGCCGGGGCTTCGGCGCGCCGGGGGCGGCCCCGGGACGCCGCCCTCCCCCCTCCCCGCCCTTCCCGGAGGCGGCCCGCGGCGCCCACCCGGTGCTGGTAGAGCGAGACGGTGCCGAAGCCGCCGCTGCCCAGCCGCTCGCGCATCTCCCAGGGCCCGCAGCCCGTGGCCCCCGGCCAGCCGCCCCGCAGCGCCACCGCCGCGCCCGCCGGCAGCCGCTCCATGCCCGACGCCGACGCCCAGCAGGCCCGACGCCGCCGCCGCCGCCGCTCCGCCTCTTCCGGGGCCGGCTCTCCCGGGGCAGCGGCGGAGCGGTCGTCCCCACGCCCCGTCGGCACGGCCTCCTGCCCGGCGCCCCGAGCAGCCGCCGCCCTCGCTCTCCGAAGACAGACGGGCTCCCGGCCGCCGCCGCCCTCCGCGCGGGGGACCCGCAGCCCGGAGCCCGGGGCGAGGCCGAGAAGCCCGCTGGCCGTCCGGGCTCCGCTCTCCTTGGCAGAGGGCGCCGTCCCCGCTTGCCCGAGGCCTCCAGCGCCGGGGGTCGTGCCGGGGGGGGGTTGAGGCTGCCGCGGGAAGGAGCGTTTCGTGCCCGCCGCCCCCGCCAAGGCCGTCCCGGCGCGCCTTTCCTTCCCGGAGGGGCTTTAGGGCGCCCCCGGCGGGCCCGCCTTCCCGAGCAGCTCGGGGGAGAAGCGGAGGGCGGTCTCTGGAGACCCGAAGAGCGGGCTCCCCCCCCGCGTGCAAATTCTGCTTTTCGTGTGGGGTTTTTTTGAAAACAGTTTCCACGCGTAGCCCAGATTGGGAATCCACCTTCGATCCCCTTTGGAAGATCTTCGGCGGATTCTGTTTTTGAATCGTGGCGGAATAGCGCCATCTGGCGGCCTTTCGGATCCTGCGCTTTAGTCCATCTGTCCAGCACTTCAGTTTTTCCTTTTGCCAAGTTGCCTCCCCGCCATCATTCCGGCCGCTCCGGGTCCTTTTCCTCTCAGCGAGGCGTGCTCGCGTGTTAAGGTTCAAAGCCAAAAACCTGATCTTTACCTTTTATTTCTACTTGGGGAAAGACCAGGAAGTGCACCATTTTTTTAGAGCCGTCTAAAGTCACTGAACTTGAGTGGGCAGCCATAAAGAGTTGCCTTTTGCTACTTGCCTCGTAACTCTTGAAAAGCCGACTGTTAATTAAACCAGAGTCGAGGTTGAAGCAAACTCTATGTCGCTCGTTGTTTGCATATTCTACTCACCACTTACGGAGAATAGAGCTTGGAAGGGACCTTGGAGGTCATCTAGTCCAACCCTCTGCTCAAGCAGGAAACCCTAGACCATTTCAGACTGATGGCAATCCAGTCTCTTCTTGAAAACCTCCAGTGATGCAGCTCCCACAACTTCTGGAGGCAACTTCTGTTCCACTGGTTAATTGTTCTAACAGTCAGGAAGTTCCTCCTTACTTCCAGGTTGCTTCTCTCCTTGATTAGTTTCCATCCGTTGCTTCTTGTCCTGCCTTCAGGGGCTTTTGAGAAGAAGTTGATCCCCCTATTCTTTGTGGCAGCCCCTCAAATACTGGAAGACCCGTGTCATGTCATCCCTAGTTCCTTCTTTTCACTAAGGTAAAGGTAAAGGTTCCCCCGCACATGCGTGCTAGTCGTTTCCGACTCTAGGGGCCGGTGCTCATCTCCGTTTCAAAGCCAAAGAGCCAGCGCTTGTCAGAGGACATCTCCGTGGTCATGTGGCCGGCATGACTGGACGCCAAAGATGCACGGAACGCTGTTACCTTCCCACCGTAGTGGTCCCTATTTTTCTACTTGCATTTTTACGTGCTTTTGAACTGCTAGGTTGGCAGAAGCTGGGATGAGTAACAGGCGCTCACTCTGTTACGCGGCACTCGGGATTCGACCCGCCAAACTGCCGACCTTCTGATCGACAAGTTCAGCGTCCTAACCCACTGAGCCACTGCGTCCGCGTTTTCACTAGATAGACCCAATTCCTGAAACCCAGTTCTTCTGTGTTTTAGCCTCCAGGCCCTTAATCATCTTTGTTGCTGTGTTCTGCAGTCTTTCCAGAGTCTCGACATCTTTTCTGCAATGTGGTGACCAAAGCTGTATGCAGTACTCCAGGTGTGGTCTTACCACAGCCTCATAAAGTGGTATTCATGTGACCTTGACTCTGTGCCTCTGTTTATGCAACCAAGGATTGCATTAGCTTTTTTGGCTGCCGCTGCACACTGCTGGCTCATCTTTAAGCGATCACTCTGGGAGACAGTCTCGTCGCCAAACACCCAAATAGACATGCTGCTGTCCTTAAATGCAGCAATTTGTTTTGATTGACTTCTTGCATAAGGTCTCATTCATAAATAAACTGGGACTGAGGCAACAGCTCAAAAGCTTAACGAGCAGGTCCAGGGCGAGGGGCACAGGTTTCCGGGGGCGAAAAGGGTGATGGGAGAAACAAAGGGGGAAATGAAACGGGGATCTTTTCCTTCAGAGCTCTGCTCCTGGTGGGGCTGCTCCTGAGCATGCGAAAGCTGCATTTGATCCAAGCCGGAATAGTTTTCCTGCCTTCCCGGGAAGGCTCCCACGGTTGCCGTCCTGGTTGCCTGTAGCTGCTGCCAAATGTGGCTCAAGATGCAGAGACGGTCCTCCCCTCTAAGGCCCTGCGTGGGCCCGCTTGAGGGACCACCCCTCCCCTCTGCACACAGTAGGGTCAGGGTGTGTCGGCTGCAATGATGCAAAACCCTGCCTTTCATAGCACAAGGGTGGCCTCCATCGCAACCCTGTTTTTCTATCCTCAGCAGGGTGCCCTGAGTAGAATGGGTGGCCCCATTGGAGAATGCCATGGGGGGGCTCTGGAAGGGGGCAGTCGCTGCTCCTCCCTTTGCAGCTGCCTCCCTCCTCCCTCCCAGCACAGGATGGAGGCTGGCTGGGAATGTTGGGGTGCACTGGTGACAAAGGGGTTGCTTTCCTTGGGCCCTTACGGGTGGGTTTACTCACGGTATTTATTTTGGGGGGCTTTTAGAAATGCTGGTTTTGATGCTGGGCTGCTGGCACGCTTCCAGAATTGCCAACGCATAAAAAATACACTAAATAAATGCACATTTTAAAATGCTGAGAACCGGCTTCAAATTGAAAGAGCGAAGGGTCCCTGCTTTCCCCCTAAGCCACACCAGAGGGAGAAGGATCCCGTCTCCCTGGTTATTGGGGGTGCCCCGATTCCCTCCCCATCCGGCAGCCTTTCCAAGGATTTGGGGGGGGGGCTCTCCATTTCTCAGGATTTCCTGGTCTCCCCCAGGAGGGTCCCCGTGCCTGGAGGGCAGCCCCGGCCTCTCGGGAGACCCCCTCCTTGCCGGGGCGCGGGGGGGGATGCGTGCTGGGCCCCCCCGGGGGGGCGCGAGGGGAGGGGGCGCGAGGGGCGGCGGCGCGCAGTGACGAAGAGCCGCCTTGCCGGGGCCGCGCAGGAGGCCGAGCGCGGGGCTGTCGGGGCGGCGGCGGCTTCTTCTGCTGGCGGACGGGCGGAGGGAGGCGGCCGAAGCAGCGGAGGCAAAGCCCGGAGCCACGGAGGGCGAGCGCGGTACCCGTCGGGCGGCTCGGGGAGGGGGCGCCTCTTCTGCGCTAAAGCCGGCGGGGGGGGGGCTGGGAGCGGGAGGAGGGTCATCTCCCCCCTGCTGGGCGAGGGAAGGAAATGCCGGTTCCGGCCTTGGGGGAGGGGGGCTCTCGGGGTCCGTCTCCTCCGCAGCCCCCCCGGGAGCAGCGCTCCATTGGGGAGGGGGCGGCGGGTTCCTCGGGGAAAGAGGTGGGGGGCAACCCTTCCCCAGCCCTGCTGCTCCTTGGGGGGAGGGGGCCGATCCCTTGAATCAATCGGAATCTGCGGTGAAATTTGCGGCTCTAAATCGGCTTCTTTAACCGTGGCTTCCCAATAGGCTACACAGAGATGCGTTCACACTTCACGCCAAGCCGCAAGTAAACAAGCCACCATATTTCGGTTGCATTAAAAAAATCACCCCGTGTCAGCCTTAGCAGACAGGTGAACCTCACGGCAGTCAGAGAGCTTGCAGCCCCAAGATCGGGCGAGCTGTCAGTAACCCTTGGACCGCTTTGGTACCCTCGGGACTCTGCACCCAGTTCTGGTCAGCAGGTTAGAAGGAAAAGGGGGGGGGGAACGACCCCGAGACCCTAGGGTGCAGAGAAGAGCAACAAAGACAATTAGGCTAAAACGTATGAAGAAGGGTTGCAGGGATTGGCCAGTCTAGAGAAAAGGAGGGGGGGGGATGCGATTGCCCCCTTCCAGTATTTAATGGACTGCTGCAAAGAAGGGGAGGGCCGACCTGTTTCTCCAAAGCCCCCCCCCCAAGGCAGGACAAGAAGCAAGGGATGGAAGCTAATCAAGGAGAGGCAACCTGGAACTAAGGAGGAATTCCCCGATAGAAAACGGACCAGTGGAACAACCTGCCTCCAGAAGTGGTGGGTGCTGCATCACTGAGGTTTCCCAGAACAGACTGGACGGCCACTTTTCTGGGATGGCATGGTATGGGGTCTCCTGTTTCAGCAGGGGGCTGGACCACCGCTCCGCCAAGGCCCCTTTTCCAACTCTGTTATCCTGTCCACCCTTGTCTGATGAGAAACTGGATAGCTCTAGATTATTTCTTGAGGCAAACCGAGGGCTGCCAGTCTCCAAGCAACAGCAGCCCTCCCGCTTTATGCCGGGTCTACACAAAGGCAGAGAAACTCCCGGCTTTCTGGGGTTAAATCTAAAAGCAGAGGGCCCCGGGCAGCCCCGGCCGGGTTCTCCTCCAAGTGCTGACAAGACCCCCTCTCTCCCCTTCATTTTGCAGATCCGGCCCGCTTCCTGGAGACCATGAGGGTGAAGTGCAGCCCGGCCGTCTGCTGGACTCTCCTCTTCCTGCTGGCCATTTTCATGGACAGCGTTGCCTGCAAAGGGGGCCGGGGTGGAGCTCGTGGGTCAGCCCGGGGAAGTGCGCGGGGCACCTCCCGGCGGTCCAAGTCCGCGCCCCGTTACAGGTCCTCAGGGACAGCCCTGCGCGTGGCGGCCGCTGCTGCGGGAGGAGCTGCAGCAGCTGCTGCGGCTGCTGGGATGAGCATGGCGGGGCCGGACAGCCCCGCATACGGGGAGATGCAGCCCAGCAACAACACGGCAAGGAGCATTCACCACCCCCAGCCCTGGCCCCTCCTCTGCGTCTCAGCCTCCCTCTGGTGTGTGGCCCTGGTGCCTCGGGCCCTCTGACGCTCAGGGCCTCTCCCTGAGCCCCCCACAAGTGACCTGCCCCCCCCCGAGTCTCCCTACCACGATTTACTCAACGGTGCCAAAATACATTACAACCCACTCCTGTCCTGGCTGTTTTCCCGTTTTTAGTTATTTATTGAGACTGCTATCCTAAAGTCAATCCAAAGGGGAGGGGAGAATGGTTAATTAATGGTCAGTGTCTGCTGGTGGACATTCTGAGATGTGGCATCCCTACCCACTCTTCGTGGACCATATTCAAATTCTTTATGCAGCTCTTTTCTAACGACGAAGACATAAAGGCCTTCAGACCTTCTGCCAAGAATTTAATGCTATTTTTATACAGTGGATCTCTAGGGAACAATCTCTCCCTCCGGTGCCTTGTACAGCAAAGGAGCTTAACTTCGGAGTCATTCCACGCCAGATCCACCCACATGGATTTGCAGAAGTTGGTGTGGCAACATAGAGAATATGTCGGACATGGAAGAGTCCGACTGAAGTCGGATTCAGCTATGGGCAATTTTTGGCTACCCATTCCTCTTAGAGCCCAATTTATAAATCACAAGGTAGTTGTGAGGTTCAAGTGAGGGGACAATAGCTAAATATTATCAGCTGTATCATGTTCAAGGCTGCTATTGAAAAAAAATCAATTGTAATTCAAGCCTGTTTCCTTATCCTCCTTTAACTGAGAGAGGTTGGTATGTAACACGTGGCTCTTATTTTGGCCAAAACGGAGAGAAGCCCAACGTGTAATACACAACACTCTTCTTGCATTGTGTTTTGAACTGGCCGAAAGGGGCAGCTGCCGTATTGGTGCAAACATCCAAACTGCTCAGAGGCAGCCACGTTCTCCAAGTAGGCAGAAGGCGACGATGGTCAAGGGCAGAAAGGGTTGGGATGGGCATTGATCTGGACAGGCTGCCATTTTTGTTGTTATTGTTGTCATGAATGTGATTTTATTTCCTGTGGAAAATCTTCTCAAATGCCTTTGCAACAGCTGGAAGATGCTGAAAATGTCTGTTCTCCTTTTGGCTGGGCTATTTCTGCCCTCAAAGTCCAGTAAAAAATCATTTTGGGGAAGCAGCTAATTGGGTCGGCCACGTCCCTTGAGCCAGACTGCCACGTTTTTGAAAACTTGCCAGAGTTTTCAGAAATTCAGTAGGGAGATTCAATTCCAATAAACAGCTTTCCATGGTTAATATGACATTTGCTGCCCTCAGATATTATGAAGGCTCTTGAGATGATTATAAAATGGATTAGACAATTTTGCAGAGCTATTAAGGCTCGAAGGCCAGGCATTCTGAACTGCGTACAAGAGAGGTATCTTAAAATGCCAGCTGTGAGAGAACGAGGCAAGGCGGTTTTCCCTGGAAACGAACTTTCCTGATGCAGCTGAATGGATGCTGGGTCACAGAGAATGCTGCTCTGAATAGACCTTTGCCCCAATTTATCTCATTCATCAAGAGACGCTCCCCAACTCCAAAATGATGTAAGAAAAACTTTTTCATGCATTTCAACACCTGCGATGTCTGGGCGCAAAGAGAACTAGGAATGGTTCCTGATGTTCATTTACTTGCTGGTGTTCAGTTCATTTAATAAAAGTCACTACAATAGCCTGGTCTGTACGTATGATATTTTGGATTCTAAGGGAAAATATACAGGTTTTGCTTCCAATGATGAGCGGGTGAAGATGCTGCAGCCAATGTAAACTTTTTTTTTTGCACCGGATGGTGTACGTGTGTGCCTTCGTGTCAGTTTTTGACTCCTGGTGAGCGCCTGGACTCATCCTGGCGGTTGCAGAAGTGCTTTGCCACTCCGACGCGACCACCTTTCTGCGCTGGGGACGGTTATTCCGCTTATGATCAGGGACGATGCCAAGATCCTTTCCACAATCCGTATGCCCAGCCAGGCATCCCTTGTGCCACCACAGCGCTTTGATGTCTGTGGAGACTCCCAACCATCCAGGTCACGGTGGTGCAACAGGTGCTTTTCCAAAAGGCAACTGGAACTTCTTGGTTTTTTTCCTTGAAAATGTTTTGCTTCTCATCCAAGAAGTTTCTGCACTTCAGAGCTCCAGAACTGAAGGAGCTTCTTGGATTAGAAGGGAAACATCCTCAAGGGAAAAAAAACACGAAAGTCCAGTTGCCTCTTGAAAGATGGGACGACGCTTTGATCTTCACAGCTGCAGTGCAGGGAGCCAAAGGGCCTTATTTTTCGCCCCCCCTTGCATTCATACAGGAGAGGCCCCCAGAGACGGCCTGTCTTCTGGCAACTGTTGAAAGACAGGAGCCAGAACAAGAGTCATCGGGAGCAATCTGAGTTATTCTTGGCAAAGAAAAAATTAGCCGTGTCTGTCTCAACTTGGATTCCAACTTTGAGGAAGGACCTTGGGATGTGACTTCAGCAACTGCTTGTCATGATATTTTGAATGGGGGGGGGCGGATTTGTACAATTTGAAGATGTGTACAGGAAGCATCATGAGATGGAAGCCGCCATCTGTTTTATGCAACCTTTATAGTATTCCGCTGTTGATTAGAAGACCGTGTATTGGTCTCTGTCTTGCAAAAGACAATCAAAAAGCTGACTTGATACAAATTAAGACTTTATCAGAGATAAAAAGGGCTGCAATTAGGAAAATAGAATAATAGTCAGAAGGGACCTTGGAGGTCTTCTAGTCCAACCCCCTGCTCTGGCAGGAGACCCTATACTGTTTGGGGCAAATGGCTGCCCGGTCTCTTCTTGACGGCCTCCGGAGGGAAGCCCCTCCACTGGTTAATCGTTCTGCCTGTCAGAAAATTCCTCCTTAGTTCTAGGTTGCTTTTCTCTCTGATTAGTTCCCACCTGTTATTTCTTGCCCTGCCTTCTGGTGCTGTGGGGAACAGGTTGACCCCCTCCCCTCTTCTTTGGGGCAGCCCCTCAGAAATCGGAACACGGCTCTCTCTCCTTCATAAGTCACTTTACATGTTCACTTCATCGTTTTATCCATTTTTGTCTTCTGCATCCTGGGTGGAGTTATACTGTTCTTTCTTCCTTAGCAGGAGGGAAGTTGGTGCAACAACAATGGAAGAGCAAAGTTAAATTGTTTATTCACAATATCCAAAAAGGGAAGCCAAAACGCAGCTTTGTTACAAAACATGGGATAGCAATCATTTAACTTGCAACAACGTATTAATTTCATTTTAAAATAGTAGCATTTGTGAACCGTGGCTTATGTGGTTTGAACCAAAGCGATGCAGTCTGCTTCAATTTTTTTTAAGCAACAGGAGACAAACAACAGATCTCTCCAGCTATTGCTTCGTCATCCAAGAGAAGCTGGCGCCCGTCCACTGAAGACACGCCAGGGAGGATTGGGAAATGGATGGGAAATGATCTAGGATTAGCGAAGAAAAGGTCCGAGGGGGGAGCCTTCCAGGGGAAGCTTGCAAAACCTCCTGCCCCCAAAAGGACCGGCTGTAAGAGCCACCTTGATATTGCAAGGCCCAACCCAGCTGAGCCTCTGGAGGAAGCAAACATCTTCACAGAGCAGCACAGGCAGCTGTATACATCTGCATACATCTACAGCCCAGAGGTATCGGCAAGGTCACACTGGCCTTCTTAAGGGTCGCTCCTACCTCCTGGTCCTGGTAGATCCTTGGAACTTTCCAGAAGAAAGCTCCAGAGCGAGGTCACTCAAGGATCTCCCTCACTTGGTCAAGCATTACTTTCCCCAGAAGCCCTTTGCGGAACGTGTAGATAAACTCACAGGCTGCCGCGTTGTAATTGGGGACCAATACATTCACGTTCCCTGCCGAAAGAAGGAAAAGCCCGTCTAGTCTTTCCTCCCAAAGGGGGGGGGGGAGAAACCCCTCCCGTCTCTGTCGGCCCAGACCAGTCTGGTTCCCAAAAGCTGACACTGCTCCGTTCAGCACTCGTGCGGAATCCGCCCTTCCTGCTCAGAGCGCCCGGTTTCCGTGCGCACCCAGCTGCCCAGGGACAAGAGGACAGGACTCACCCGTGCCAGTCAGCACCTGGATTTTTTGCACCTTGCCCAGGTGCCGTGCTATGCTCTTGAGTACACTCCCCACTTCATCGCAGGGGCCACTCAGCCCGTATCGCTCCACGTAACTGCAGAACGGGAGGGAGAAGATCCCTGAGGCTTGCGGAGGGAGCCCCCGAGCGCCCCCCACGCCCGAGCCCAGGGTCCCCCTCACCTGAACTGCTGCTGCTGGTTCAGTACATAAAGAAGATAATCGGCGATGGTCTCCACTCCAACCAGGTGGTCGAGAATTGCTCCTGGGCAGAGGGAAAACAGGTAGGCAGGCAGTCAGCCAGCAGGGCAGGAAGACGTGCAGGTCGTTCCTGCCGGCAAAGCAGGGCAGACACCCAAAGAGTTCCAGGCATAGAGCGGCAGAGCCGGAAGATCAGACTTCTTAAGGTGGACGCTAATTTGGAGAGGATGCAGCACGCCTGAACTCTACAGGCATTAAGCAGAGACTGCAAAAACTGGGCTCCCAGGGCTGCGGAAACGGCAAACGTCGCCCCACCCTCCGCGTTGTAAGTTTCACCCAGGGTAGCGCTCGGCTACGGGAAGGAGCAGACGCTGCACAGAAGCGCCACAGGGAAAGAGGAGTCCGAGTCAAGAGAGCCGGGCAAGGCGGTGGCTGACTGGTCTACTCCCTTGGCAACCAACCGGCTCCTCTGCCTTCCTGGGCTCCTCCAGCAGGGCCCCCTCGCTCACCAGCCCCACCGCTTTACCTCTCCGTTCCCAGAAATCCACTCAGCTGCCTGGCCTGCCTTTTCTTCAGGGCCTCAGGATGGCTTCCGGGGGGGGGGCTCCCCTTCATTCAACCTTCCCTACAATCTGGCCGAGGGGAGGAGGGCCGACCCAACATCTCCCAATGAGGTTTCGTGGTTGAGGGTGAACTTGAATCTAGTTCTCTCGAATCCAGTCCAAGTCCTTAATCTGATTTATTTATGAAATGTGTGTGCTACCCGACTCTCTACCTAGCAGCTCTGGGCAGCTTACGATACTCTAAATAACAGAAGACAACAATTATAGGAATCAAACTAGAACCTTAACATTAATGTTGAAATAGCTAAAAACCAAGGCGTAGATGGGGTGGAGGTGAGATATATTGTGCCGGCCTACTAGCCACCTCCCAAACGGGGTGCCCCACACTGTAAGACTACACAGAGTCCGCTCACCACATAGCGCCAGCTTCAGCCCTGTCTCAACGGACTCAATTTGGGGAGACAGCACCCCAGGAGTATCCAGCAAGTACACGAGGGGCTTTTCAGACACCTGGAATACGAAGATATCAGATTCAGTTTTACAATCTCAAAAACCGCCCCAGAGAATCACGGGACACGGTGGTTTGCTATGTGTTTAAGAGATGACTGAAGACATCGATTTCCTTTGCGTTTTTGGAGTTACCCACCATGACTAATAAGAGCAAGGTCGCTCAACCAACTTTTATGCCTAAAACAGGATTAAACTCTCAGCATTTAGAATCTTTAATCACTACATCAAAGTGGGTCTCAGGACCTATGGTACCAATATTTGAGACATATTGCTTTAAAAACTGTTATAATCCAGAAACTGGTTACCAGATTTGATTGCAATTCTTTATTTTCATGAAAGCCTGAAATATAGGCTCAATTTAATCTTAAAATTATATAGACATGCACCTCCCAGTCCAAGGTGTTGGGAGTACGCCACGTTATTAACCTCCACTGTCCCTTCCAGATAGTCCTCTCCAGTGGGAAGGAAGCGAGAAGCCAATCAACTAAGAACATCAACCCTGTTATCGGTCAGTGGCGAGATAGAAGATGGGATGGCAAACAAGGTCCATCTCCCAAGCTTTGTGGAAAATGACCAGCTCTTTCGGGCACCCTTCATTCACCTTGTACTGTATTCGAGTGTTCGTCACTTAAGAATCAATATTTCAGATAAGAACCCAAATCTGTACCTTTGTCCCCATTTGGCGCAGAAATTATTGGATTACCTGGATCCTGGTCAGAACCGCTTTGGTTATCCCGGGTGCCCCACCGACTGGTGAGGCTTTTCCTTTGTCGCAGGGAAAGGAAGGAAGATAAAAACACAATTATGTGCATTGAAGATGGCAGCGCCCAGCATCTTCTGTTGGTCACTGTCCGAGGAACTTACTCTCCCCTGGCTTTAGGTCAGTAATCGACCACGACCAAAAGCGGAACTTGGCTACTGAGGTCAACCCAGTGATCCATTTCTTCCCTGGCAACCAAGTGGGGATGCCCCCCCCCACCCTCTGTGTCCATATGTCAAGACTGTTTTTTCCACCACTGCAGGATAGACTTCTGAAAAACTGCAGCGCTCCAAGAACTCTTTCCTTGGCTTCCAAGAACTTACTTTAAAAACCAGGTTATTAAAGAGGTCTTTCAAAAGACTTAATCACTAATGTGAAGCATTCCACAAAGCTGAACCAGACCAGCACTGTTTTCAGATTATAACCGTGCCCACGATGGTTCTTCTTGTGTACCGATTCTACTGGATGCTCCATTTAAGTGTATCGATTTGTTTGATCAGAGGCCACAGGAAATACCTTTTTTGAGGTGAAGGTTTCTCAGTGAATTGATGATTGAGGATTTCCCCACATTTGGCACGCCGATTACCATGATGTTGTTATCCACATTCTGGAACCAATAAGAAACAGCTCAAAGTACCCTTGAAAACACATTTGGCCTGAGCAAGAAAAGAAACAGGGGTGGCAGCCCAAATTGTTGACAGATTTCTACAGAGGGACATATATGGAAACATCCTTCTCAATATCTAGGATCCCATTAACTTCAGGCCAATGATCGTTGAAACCTGGGGTTGTACCAACCCCTAGGAAACATTTCTTCTCTCTTTTGGGATGCTTATGAGGCTGGAAAGGCGCAACCTACAAAAGCCCACTCTGTATGTACCGGAGCCTTTGCACTGAACAACTGTTAGGCATGAATATCTGTTCTTAATGAAATCTGCATTTCAAAAAGAGATATTCCCAGGTGCTGGAAAAGATGGAAGCTGAGGGGGCTAATCTTTTAAAGCATAATGCAGGAAAATACTCAATAATTTGTTAACCTAAAATTTAGAATTTCTCTTGAGGAATTTGTTAATAAGTGCATATATTATAGAGAGAGCACATGGGTCCTCTAAAGAAAGTCTGCTCTGATTCATTATTGTCTTCATCCAGGCAATTATTTGCCATTTTATTTAATTTTAGGGAGGAAAGTAAAGAAGGATCATCAAGTCCACCTCTAACGATGGGGGGTGAGGTGTTACCCCCCCGTTGATAGGGCTCGCAACTTGGGCGTCCTCCTGGATTCACGACTCAATTTTGAAGACCACATAGGAGCCGTGACCAGGGGGGCTTTTGCCTAGGTTCGCCTGGTGCGCCAGTTGCGACCCTATCTGGACCGGGATGCCCTACGCACAGTCACTCATGCGCTCGTGACCTCCCGTTTAGACTACTGCAACGCTCTCTACATGGGGCTGCCCTTGAGGACCACTCAAAGGCTTCAGCTGGTGCAGAATGCGGCCGTGCAGGTTGTGATGGGGGTTTCCCAATACTCCCATGTAACACCTCTTCTCCGCGAGCTGCATTGGCTCCCGGGTGCCCTCCGGGTGAGATTCAAGGTGCTGGTGATGACCTATAAAGCCCTAAATGGCTTGGGTCCGGGATATCTGAGGGAACACCTGCTGCCGGCATCAAGCTCCCTTCGTCCAGTGCGCTCCCACAGGGAGGGTCTTCTCAGGGTACCACCGGTAAGAGATTGCCGGCGGACAACACCCGGGGATAGGGCCTTCTCAGTGGGTGCGCCTGCCCTTTGGAACCAGCTGCCAGTGGAGCTTAGGACTGCCCCCGACCTTCGCTCATTCCGCCGGGACCTGAAGACCTGAGAATTTTAATTTTAATTTTAACTGGGGTTTTATTTGTTCAGGGATGGATATAATTTTTTAAACTGTTTTTAACTTTTGTATTTTTTGTTTTAATCACCCTGTAAACCGCCCTGAGTCCTTCGGGAAAGGGCGGTATATAAATATAATAAAATAAATAAATAAATAAATAAGTCCTTCTGACAGGACAAGCGTTGTCCTGAATAAAGTGAGCCCACGATCTTCAGGTCACGATTATCTAAAGTTACAGGAGATAGAGAGGGCAGTTTGCCTGGCAGAGTGGTGAAGGCATCAGGCTAGAATCCAAGAGACTGTCAGTTCTAATTCCAGTTTAGGCACAAAAGCAGCTGGGTGAAGTCGGGCCAGTCACCTTCTCTCAGCCCTAGGAAGGCGGCCAGGGCAAACCTCTCCTGAAGAGCCTGGCCAAGAAAGCTGCAGGGACCTGTCCAGGGTGGTCGCCAAGGCTAAGGGGGAGGTGCACAAATATGCCGTGCAGGGGACAAGGGGGGGGTAGTAAATCCCCTTAAAAATGATCCAGCTCCACACATCAGGAACACTGCCAGAGAAAAGAGCAGGATAATCCTTTTTGTTATTAACCAAGTGGTTATTTAAGTATGCAGGAAAAGCACAGCAATGTTTTTGTTATTCAGAATATCCAGTTTAACTCACCTCTGCCCTCTGATAACGCTGACTGTTTTTGATCAGTCCTGTGAGAATGGGAATAAGCTACAATAAAAGAAAAGACAGATTCAGTGCAACTGCAGGTCTGTTTCGCTCTTGGAGCGGGGAACTAAGGCTACATGCCTACTTATCTTTCTCTCTTTGCCTCCCTCTCCCCTACGTAGCTCTTCCATGAGGTAAAACCGATTACAGCCAAGGTCAAGTATTCATTCATTCATTCAAGAAAGGTACAGAATAGGGGGAATGGTTCCAGAATAAAGAACTCTCATTGTCCAGCCTCATCGTGATAGAATGTAATGTTGCCCACTGGAATTGTACCTTCTTGATATTTTCGTCTGTTAAGCAGTCGGTGAAGACAACGTGCTGCAAACCTTGCTGTTCCAAAAGCTCCAGAATTCTCTAAAAGTCCATCAAAGAGATTCAAAAGAAGTATTAGTGTTGCCATTATAATTTAGATACATTATACCCCCCCCCCCGCCTAACTAAATGTTTTAGTAAGGCAAGAGGCTAATTAATCTCTTAATTAAATCAATAAGACAAGAGCCTGGAGGAGCCAGGTGTTATCAAACAGGCCAAAGCAGACCTGAAATCTGAACATCAGGCGCAAAATAAAAACAGCAGCAGTTCAGATTCCCTACTGCAAAGTTACCGTAGCATGAACCGTTTGGCAGGACCAACGTCCCTGTCTAATCTAAGCTAAAAGAACTACCCGCCCTCCCACATTCTTATTTGGGCGTTTTTCAAACTCTGGTGCAGCCTGCAGCATCTGTGTAAGAGGGAAAACGGGCAAGACTCTACTTACCGACTTATGGGTCAGATCTGCCAAATCCATTTTATTCAACACCAACAAATGTGGACGGATGCCCAGGACCTCGTTCAAGGCAGGATTCCGCCCGGAAAGAGGAATGTGCGTGTGCTAAGGAAACAAAGGCCCACAATCCAGATGCACAATGAAGATTGCGTTTCAAATGAAAAATAAAGTGGTAGGTGAAGGCAGCACCGCAGCCCAACTCCCACCACTCTCAAATTCATAACTTGGGAAGGACAGAGGAAATTATAGGCTGGCCAGCTTCGTGTCTGTTTTAAACAAAGTGGCAGAATTGGGAGTCAATGGAAGAAAGCAACTACCACAACCGAAGAAGAGAAAACCAGCATGGATCCCACAAAGGTAAACCCTGCCTCACCAACGTAGAGCTGGGGAAACCGTGGAAAAGGGCAGCCGGTGTTTCTAAAACAAAGGGCTGGAAGTCAGAACTGAACAAAATGCTGGATTGTGAGCCCATAAAAAGAGCTTCCTTTCCCAACAATAGGATGTGCTACTTATTGTTTACCAAGGGCACGTTCTCATGACCTGGCTTCTACCTCACGGTCACCCCACTGCTAAGGCGGCCCAGGGGTTCTGGTACAGAAGTGATGTTTTGGCCCCCAAAAATATTCCACGTGGACAATCTAGGGTATCTGGAAGAGGACGACTGAGATGATGCAGGCGGGGCACGTGACCAACTGGGTGGTCTCTGATCCTGCCCGTCTCCCTGCCGGGTTTTGTGGCTGTTCCTTCAGCCGAGAGACAAACACAACCCACAGCATCTGACAGGTGAAGTCGGCCTCTCTTGTGGACAGAACAATGGCGAACACAGAGGAAGCCCCAGAGGGTCCGCCCTGTGGCATGGCACGGACGGAGCTGGTGTTCAAGAGCAGGAACGGTGTGAGTTCGGGACCCATCTGTTGGGTGCTTTGGGTGGCAGCGCCTCTCAATCCATGCAGTGATCTCTTTCAGATTGAGCGATCCAAGGTTTCCATTAGGGAAGAAAAGGGGGCCAAAAATACATCGGTGTAGAAACGAGCCTTCCGGTCTGCCCCACAGCCAGGCCAGCAGGGGCAGAGCTGGACGGAAGGCGGCCAGTTAGCATCATCTCAGCCAGACACTTCCATGCACCCCAGATTGTTTGCACAGAATAGCCTGAGAATCCTAGGGCCGGAGGGGGCCTTGGAGGTCCTCTAGTCCAACCCCAAAGGCAGGAGTCCTTATACCATCCCGGACGAATGGCTGCCTTGTGCCGGCATCACGCGGCCGGCCGGCCACGAGGCAGTGGCGAAGGCTCGGGTAGAGCGTGCTGGGCCGAGGAGGCTCCACGGACGCGCCGCAAGCGGGGATCTCCTCGTCCTCAAAGCCCTTCTCCTCGGGTGGGGGGTGGGTGTCTCCTCAGCGAAGCCCCCCAAGCGGGGCGGCGGAAGGATATGCGGGCGTCGTGCACCTCCAGCAGGCCGTCCACGGCTCGCAGGCTCTTCCTCATGTCCTTCAGCCCTGCGGGAGGAAAGAGGCGCCCTGGTCGCAAGCGCAGCCCCGCCGGAGCAGGAGGCGGCCCCGCGACCCCCGCCCTCCCCGCCCGTGCCTCGCGCCATGTGCCCGGGGAACCAGCGCGCCACGTCGCGGCCGCCGCACTCGAAGCGCTCCCGCCAGCCGCCGCCGCCGCCGCCGCCGCCCGCCGCCCGCAGAAGGGCCGCCAGCCGCATCCTGCGCCGCCCGGGGACCGAGGTTGCGGGAGCGGCGCGCCCGGATGACGACGCGAGCCCCCGGGCGCGCCCCGATGACGCCCCGGAGGCCCCGCCCCGCCGGAGGAGGAGCGGCGCTTGTGACGCAGGCGGGGGGGCGTGGCCGGCGCCCAGTCGCCCGTCGGGAGGCGGCCGGAGGAGGCGGCGTCGGAGGCGCGGGGCAGCCCTGGAGCGCGAGGGCGCGGCGGAGGAGCCCCCCGGGGGGGAGGGGGAGGTGAGGCTGGCGGGGCAGGGGGGGCGGCGGGAGGGGCCGCCGGGCTCTTCCCGGGAGGGGGCGGCGGGGACCCCTCGGCCCGGCCCACCTCGCAGGGCTGTTGGGCGGGGGGGGAAGCGGGGCAGGAGTCTCGGACGGGCCCCTCCCCCTTGCCCGTTGCCCCCTCGGGGGAGTCCCGGGGCTGCGCTGAGCCGCCTCCCTCCTTCCAGCCCCTCGGGATGAGCGCCGGCCAGGCGGACGGAGAGCCCGCGGCAGGGGCGGCGGCGGCGGCGGCCGAGCTGGACCCGGCCCGTCCGGAGGAGGAGGCGGAGGAGGCGGAGGCGGAGGAGGAGCAGCCCATCCCGGAGGAGGCCGAGCCGGGGCAGGTGCCGCCCGCGCCTGCCGAGGAGGAAGCCGCCCTGCCCGGGGGCCACTGCCAGGCCTGGCTCCTGGCCCCGCTGGAGGACGCCCGCTTCCTCATCTGCTGCACCAACTGGTATTAGCGGCTCTCGACGGGCTCCGCCTGGGCGGCGGCTATTAAAACTCGGGCGGCCTGAGCGGCTTCACTCGGCGCGGGCTGCGGTTGTGCTCTTTGCTCCTTTGCGGTTAACCTAATCGTAACTTCCCGTAGAAACTCCCAGCCGCGTTCTGGCGGCGGACGGTGGTGGTGGCGCCTCGGACCCGACGGTGGTGGTGCTTTTTTAGATGGAGGGGCTGACCGTCCGCAGCTTTCTAAAATCACCGGGGGGAGATTTTTTCTGCTGCTTTAATTCCGACTAGATTTACGCTGCGCTTAGGCGTGGTTATCTTAGCCGAATAACAGAAAATCCCAACTTTATGGATTTACACGTTGCGCTCTGTGGGCTATAAACTCTGGGCTGTTTGCACAAAACAAAAACGCAACCGACTGTGACGTGAATTCGACCAAGGTTAGGCTGAGAAATGTAAAAAATGATAAGAGTAAATATTTAAGACACATCTACTCCAAGATGGGAGTTGGAGACCTAGCCGAAGACTTTGTCCTGCAAAAGGACTGATAAGAAATAACAGCAAGAGGATTCTCATTTTTCTCCAAATGAGAAGAATACACTCTATAAATATACTCTTAAGCAGTGCTTCTTTTGTAAAAGAAAAAGGTGCCGGAACTCACACATCATACAACCCGCCTTGCCTACCCTACAAGGTTCCATCCCAAAAAGGTGCCGGAACTCCGTTCTGAGCGTTCTGTGAGGAAAAAAGCCCTGCTCTTAAGTTTTATTCAGGACACTGAAGAATTTGAGCCTGGCATAAAAAGACTTCTCTCTGCATGTTTATAAGTCTAAGTGGACAATGATTATAACTTTATTATCGTTGTGAGATTAAGCAACGACAATGTCATAATATATAAAAATATGGTTAATGAACATGTCATCATCTTACTCCCTACACCACAAATGGTTTTTGAAGCATGTGTCTTTGGAACTATGGCACCCACAATTCTGAAAACCAGAATTTCTAACAAAGTTCTGGTTTATAAAATAGAGTCATATGATTTTAGGGAAAAGCAATGAAAGCATATTTCAGATATTAACAGAACATTTTATCGTATTTGACCACATTTTCTTTCAATCAACTTTGCTAGAAGAGTTTACACTGAATGAGAAAGAATGGAGATCTGTGGACAATATCCTAGGTGCCTTTTATTGACCAAGGCACCATGTGTGTCTGTAGACATTAGGTGGTAAGAACAGGTCAAGAAGGCCTAATTAATACGTGGATGTGAGAGCAGCAAGAAATTTCAATACCAGGAAGAGATCCCAAAAAGCATCCCGGAAGGCAGCAGTCAGTCCCTGGGTTCATCCTGTTGCTAAGAAGACACCAGAGGTTAACCACCAGAGGTTGAGAGGAGGAATGAGCGTGGAGGCTCACAAATGGGTCGGCCACACTATTTTAGTAAAGTTACGTGGACTTAGCCAATGTGGCTAATTTATGTTCAGGAGGTGACATGAACCCAGAAAATTGATTTGTGAAAACTGGGAGTGGATAAGCGTGCCATGTAAATGCAAAGAGTTCCCTGGCTTTCTGTTCCTATACAGGCGCAGAACACTTGCTTATAATAACCTGCAGTTTGTACTGGTGAATAAGTACAGCTAATGTTAAATAGAGCTTCTCTCAAACAAATCAACTTTATAATCCATGAAGATGTTTCCAACATTGTAGTTACAAGGACCTGGATTCATACATTGCTCAGCACAGCGTGGGAAGACAACGGAGAACAGAGATGGGTCGTAGCAGCATACTGGAAGTATTATAAAAAGTACATTTAATAGAGTAGGTGGGTTCCTGCAGAATGCAAATTCATAACTTATGATCACATTTTGCTTTGTTGATACAACAGACGAAGCTATACAAACAGACTAGATTCTTTCATGTAGCCAAGGCCAAATAACTCCCAATATGGTTTTATATACCAATGGCCGAGTAAGCCAAAATACTATTTGCTAATTTGTTGCTTAATGCATTGTGCAAATTTAGCCACTGCAGTTAAAGGTGTCAGCTCATTTTCCATTGGGATGTGGTGACTTCAGGAGATTCTAGGGGTAGATGAGGTAGTAACAGCGACATAAGCAGAGTGTTATTTAAACGGAATAATGCACACCATTGGGATAGTAGTGTCGTATCCTCTGACAAAATATTTCTAGTAATTAACTTGGAGAGCAAAGATTCCTGGAACTTTATCAGACTAATCAAAAGAATCGTTTTAATTAGTTTAACTTGTTTAATTAGTTTAACTTGATTCTTGGTCTTTGGTGAGAAAACCAGCACAGAAAAAGGTGCTGTGTTGTCAGTTGCTACTTTGCAGCCTTGCACATGGAGCCTGGAGTGAGTCGTAGAGACGGATGAGGCGGTTGGCTTCTCTCCAGCCGGACAACAAGGCCCCGTGGGTGGTGGAAAAGAAGGAGCGATGGGTGGCCTCTCCTGCAAAGAGGAGCTGCGGGGGAGCCTGGAGAGAGAGAGAGGGAGGGCAAAGTTACTCCTAGGTTGCCGGGGACCAGCCTTATCCAGTCACAGTGAACAACCGGTAGGCATATCTGGTTAAGCACTGGGATCTGTCGAGCACTGGGATCGATCAAAGTACTGCACTGGAAAGGCCTGAAGACAGAAATCTGCTTCAGAATATTGGATCAAGTGCAAAGCCTTGCTTTACCTCTTGAAGCCCTACATGGATCTGATGGCTTTCTTGGTGCTTCTGAAGTTGTTAATCTGGTTTCTGAGTTTAATTTATAATTTAATCACTCCAGATCTATTTCTGCAGAAATGGTGTGTGTACATTGAACAATATGCTCAGCCCTGACACTAATCAGCCAATCCATTTACTGGCTTGTGAAACTCAAACAGAGAGCTAGCTTGCTGTAGTAGTTAAGGCAGCAGACTAGGAACCAGGAGACGGGGAGTTCATAGTCCCACCTTGGGCATCAAAGCCAGGTGGGTGACTTTGGGGCAGCCATTCTCTCTGAGCCCAACCCATCTCAGGGTTGTTGTTGTGAGGAACACAGGCAAAGGAAGACGTATTAGGTATGTTCACCACCCTGAGTTATTCATAAAAATAATACAGGTGGGATACAATCAAACTCTATCCACCCAAACTCTTGCCAATGCAACATCTCCAGTCCTTTCGCCGTGGCCTCAAAACACTCCTTTTCCACCTGGCTGACCTGGACTGACGGATTTTAATTATGTTTTTAATTTTTAACTCTAATTTTTAATTTATTTTAATTTATTGTACAGAGGCCTTTAATTTTAATTTTATCTTAACTTCCGTATTTATTATATGTTATTGTTGTTAGCTGCCCTGAGTCCTTCGGGAGGTAGGGCGGCATATAAGTCCCAATAATAAATAAATAAATAATAAATAAACATTTGAAGTCCACAGATGTTGAAAGGGCCAAGGTTGAGAAACCCATCATGAAATCACCTTGGAATCAGAGGCGCCCTCGGGGAGGGGCTGAGCAAGCAGGTCAATGTCACCCCCAGAGCTTCCCACAGCTATGTAACTGTAGGAGCCCTTGGTGTAAGGTTCGCTGTGCCACCTAGACCTCAGTATGTTCCTTGGAGGAGCCAGCTCTGGATTTCCTAATCAAAACACACACAGAGAGAGCAAATTAACATTTGAATTTCTACTTCAGCAATTCACTTGAATTCCACCTTACCTTTCCTGCCAATTTGATAACTGTGTTCCCTGGGAAATGGGAAGGCAGGATGGATGGTATTTCCTCCCTCCCTCCCTCCCTCTTAAGTTGGGCAGAACTGTAGAAAATTTAGGCCCATCTTTTGAGCAGAATATTGAGGTAGTTGCTCAGAGTTGCCTCGGACCGCGAAATGGCTGGCATATAATTTAAAAGATAATAGTAATATCAAGGCATGGTTATACATCATCCAGGACTTGCCCAGAAAGACTACATACCTGTTGCTTTACGAAATATTTGAGTCAAAGTTGTAAGAACTTCAGAATCTGGCAGGGTTTCCATAAATTCAGATTCTTTTCCAGCAATGAAGCCGCAAAGTATATGGCCATGCCTGTAAAGACAAAGACAGGAGGATTAAACTCCGCAAAGCAAATTTCCACAAGGAAACTGGATTTTTGTTATTTTTTTTTAAAAAAACATTTTGCTTGTCATCCAAGAAGCTTCTTCAATTTTAACTGACTGGTGAGACAAATACATTTCATAATAAATAATACATAAATACAATTTCTCCTCCGAGTTGTAAGTTAAGCTCTATAACAAAAATAACATCAGCAGGTGGATAGCAACGGTGCAAAGCTTGCAAAGGTCATTATGGGTTACGGACTAGTGTGACTTGTTCGCTATTCCTGCTTCAAGCCCAGCCAGTCGCTCTGCTCGAGGTGCAAGGCAGGATCAGAGCTCGGCTCACACGACGGCCTCCTTCCCTTCCCGAGAAGCCCCTTCCCGCCTCCCCCGTTGTTCCCCTTACCTCTCAGGTGGCTGGAGAACAACATAGCAGGAAATCTTCTGGAACCAGGTATTTTTCAAGTCCACAGGACGCTCCTCCAGAGGGGACTCGTTTTCCCAAACCACCTCAATTATTTCGGCATCCGGCTTCCAGAATGGCTGCTCAAATTCCAGAATGATTTTATTGGAAGTCCCAAAACCCAAACGGTGTATTACTTCCACCTTCTGGGATGGGAGAGGAGGGCAAAAAAAGGACTCATGGTGTTCTTTGAGGAAGCCTACAAAGAGGAAAGTGACATGGCCCAGATTAGAGCAAACCAGAATTTGAGGGAAAAGCCTCCAAACCTCACTGAACAAATTTAATGAGGAAACCAGAACAACACAGGAGCTGAAGCTGAGGTAATACGATGGCCTACTGTCAGTTTCTCTGATAGCGTTTTAGGATTCATTAGTTATGAAGGCCAGAGAAATACTTCAGATATCAAAAATAAGAATGACTTAACACTAGTTTGTGTGGAAAAATAAGTATTTTGATTTGCTTGCCTCCTTTTTCTCAGCCTTTTAACTTAGAAAAAAGAGAAAGAGAGGGAATGAGGAACTCATTTGATAAAGTGGGGGACAAAGTTCCATTCTCAGTGCTGATAGCGACTTCTGCTCCGACATTAACTTCTTTGTTGCCTGTTTTCACAGAGAAAAAATGAAGCCACATAAGATCAGCAGCCTGACACGTGCACCCAAACACAGGCATACATGCAGCCATTTTAAAGTAAATTCAACAAATACATTTATAATTTTTGTTTAAATAAAAATGTTCTAATGTTATACACTGAACATGCTGTTATAAGCAAAGCAAATTATACACAATTCTTTTTTTTAATAAAGCAACAAAGTGACTTTAAATAAACCGTGAATTCTTTAAAGAAAATTTAAATGTCAGGGCGAACTCTGCACTGATTCAACTTTGTGTGGTCCACTCAATCTTTCTTGGTTAATACGGATGGCATCGGTCCCTGCCATTTTGAGGCAAGATGCACAAGTAACTGTAAAAAACATAATCTTACAATTCGACTTTCTCAAATTCGAGAGCTAGAGTAACGGTGTCCTAAGTAACTCCGCTTCAGGGTGTTCCTCTCCTGCGGCCTTCTCCAGGTGACCGCTTGCTAACCTGGTAGCAACACACTGACCAGGTAGCAAATCTGTTGTGTTGCAGCGCAGAATAATGTTGACACAAAATGGCAATAATCCCAAACGCAAGAAGCCACTGAGATTTTACCTAAAGGCACCGTAACAATAACGTGGTCTGCTAAGAACTTCTCTCCATCTTCGCATTCCACCTGCACGCCAAAGAACCGGTCTGTGGAGGCCTCCTTCAAGTCGGACCTTCCCCAATGAATTGTCTTCACCGGCTTATCGAACAGCACAGTCCCTTTGGGGAGAGACTCCATCAGGTGGTCTGTGAGGCCTTGGAAACCACTAGGAGGAAGACACAAAAAATGAAGCAGCCTGAAATGTACTTCACTGCAGATTTCTTCTTATTAAATTGGAAGCTCAGAATCCAAGCTGCCCTCTCTAAAAGCAAAAAAAGAGAACCACGAGAAAATGTGAGGAAAATAAACCTTAAAATTCCACCTAGAGCAGAGATTACAGAAGGCAGATAAGGGAATTGCTGAAATGCATGGGACTTAGCCGAAACTCCCCAAAGCAAAAGCAGGGGGGGTCTCTTTGTGGGGCTCACCTGTCCTTCCGAAGCTAAACCCCAACATCTCCCTCCGAGCAAGGGAGTCTCCGGGACAACTAAAAACCCGGGCCTGAAACAACCGCCGGATTTCCACCATTTCTTTTTCCGAAGGAAGGAGCGAGGCGAGGGGGAGCACTCACTCGGGAAAGGTGCAGTCCAGGCCAGGAAGCATGAGGTACTCTCCGAAGGGCCCCAAAGCCAACTCGTCCAGGCTGTCGGTGGCATTCACACAGCACTCCATCTTGAAGTAGGAGTTGAGCACGGCCAACTTGAGGCGCCTGGTCTCCTCCTCCTCCTCCGGCGATTCTTCCAGCTTCCTGGCTATGGCCTCCTTCAGGTACTCCCCCAGGCTGGGCACCGGCACTCGATCCGCCCGCACGAACTGGCGCGCTTCCTCCAGGAGACCGGCGAAGAAGACGCCCACGGACTCCGCCAGCTCGGCCCTCAGCTCCCGGCCCTGGCTGCAGTACCAGGCGAAGGGCCCCGCCGGGTGGCCCCGCACCTCCAGCCGCTGGTTTTCTTCGCTCAGGGCGGCCGCGCCCAGCAAGCCGGCCTCCGAGGCCAGCTGGAAGACCGGGTTCCCCTCGGAGGGCCCGTGGATCCACTGCGCCCCGACCTCCACCACGCTCTTGCCTGCGGAGAGCAGCCCGCCTTTCGCTCAAGCTTTGCATTCCCCCCCGCCCCTGGCGAGAGCCCGGAGCTTGCCGAGCCCGCGGCCGGCCCTGCGCCGCCTTTGCACCGGGGGGGCGGCATTCCCGGGCATGATGGCAGACCCCCCCCGCAGCAGCTGCACGGGGCCGCCCCCCTCCTGCGCCTGGCGGGGCCCCGCGCCCTGCTGCCAGCGAGACCCCCCCCTTCTCGGCGCTTGCAGGCAGCTCGGCCGGACTGGGGGCTGCGGGCGGCGGCCAAGGGAGCCGCGGCTGCCCTCGGGCGCTCAGCCGGATCTTCGCAGCCGGAGACGCGCCCGGCCCGGCCCTCCTCCCTTTAGGGGTCCCGCGGCGCCCCAGGAGCCCCCGGCAGGGGAAGCGAGCCCCGCCGCCCCCTCCCCTCCCCGCCCGGGCTCCAGGGACCTCGGAAGGGGCTCCTGCCCGGCCGCCCCTTCCTCCTCCCCGCCGAGGCTCACCGAAGGCGGCGCTGCGGATGCGTCCCCCGGCGCGCCCCGAGGCCTCCAGCAGGCGCAGCTGGGCGAAGCGCGGGGAGGCCAGCAGCCGCTGCGCCGCGCCCAGCCCCGCCGCGCCCGCGCCCACCACCAGCACCCGCGGCCCGGCCGGCGCCCCTCCGCCGCCCGCCATGCCGCCGCCTTCCCCGGCAGGGCAGGGCAGGGCCGGGCAGGAAGGCGGGCGAGCCCCGGCTCGGCTGGGAGGCGCTTCCGGGCCGTTCGGGCGCCGCGCAAAAGCCGGGCCGGAGCGTCGGGGCGCGGGCGGGACGGGAGGCGCCGGCGGGGCCGGGGGAGGCGGCCTTGGGAGGGGCTGCTCCGCCCGTGGGGGCTCCGGGCCACGAGGCCGTCTGTCGTGTACAATTCCGGCCCCGGATTCCAGTGATCCGGACCCTGTTTTTGGGTCCAGATAATCGGGAGGTTTATGCCGCTCGCCTCTGGACTGTCTTCGGATTCTTCCACTTTAATTTTATTTATTGCCAATATATTTTCCTGAACCTTGATCTTGCCTTGTTAATGATTCCGCTTTCTGGACTTCTAACTACATCTACATCTGCTACAGTTGATTTTTCGGAGGGTGACGGCTTTGCACCTTGAATCAGCCCAGCCTCCTCTACGCGGACTGGATGTTGTCTTCTTTAAACACGTGTTTAGAACTAACTTCCTTCTGCTTTCCAAGATGCACAAATAAATAAAAATGTGTGGTGGCAGCTTAAAAAATTGCCTGATTTTGCCGGCACTTACTCTGGTAGACGATCGGTAGTTTATCTGAGGTGCAAAGTAGCCCCAAGAGAAGAACATTTTGCAAACGTGGAGGGAATAGGGTGAGGAGACAGGTCACGGAGGGAGAGACAGAATTCCTTTAAATACCAACCGTAAATAATTTCCAAGGGAGTTGACGTGTTATTCTTTGCAGTAAAAATAATCCCGTGTTATCTCAGGAAAGAATAATAAATCTATTAGTAGGTGGCATTACTGTCTGGGGAGAGAAGTTTTTAAAAATGGAGCGATAAACAGTGGAAGGACATAGGGTTAGGCGTGAGGTGTGTGGGAATGACCTAACCGTATAACCTGGCTAGATATTTATTGCTACAGAAAGAGCCTTGCAGAGAGCAGAGGTTGCCTATTCTGCCCGATGAATTGCTGGTGGCAGAAGAGATGAGCTGAATCAGGAGGGCGTGGGGACTAAATCCGGCCAGGATTGTAGATCAGGAGCCTGAACGAGCGAGGCAGATAAAAGCTTGTGAACTTTAGAAGGAAGATGGACAGTTGCTTTCAAAAAGTCTTAATTAAAAAAATCGGGAGGGTGGTTGTTATGTAAAGTCCACGTTCCAGTTATCTACACCGATGCACAGAGTACAGGAAGTAACCAAGAAGATCTTCAGTGTTTAGCAAAAGTAAAGCTTCCTTCAAGTCAAGCTTGACTTTGAGTGACTTCATGGATATCGAATTATGCTTATTTATTTAGGATTACAGCCCACTTCAATACAATCGGTTCTAGGTGACGTACACTCCTGGTTTACAGTAAAAAGGATTAAAACGGTAAACCCGGCAAACGTAACAATAACAGTTTCTCTCGGCGCAGCACGGCAAAGAACTGCAAATCCCCAAATCGATGCAGTGGTCTTAGCTCAAGGCAGGAGAGGCCCCAACCACATCACGGTCTCTTCTGGGAGAGCCGGGTCTTCAGGACTCTCCTCCTAAACCTCAGCTGAGGTGGTTCTAGTCTGGGTTTGGGAGGCCTCGGCTCAGAAGGAGCAGGCCAGCAGTGGAGAAAAACCCGTCCTAGTGGCTGGCGAGGACGCTCCTTTGGAGCTGGGCCCTGAAGGGAATCCTTCCCGAACTCACCGGATAGTCAGGTATTATCTGCCACTCGGCGGTCTCCAGGACAGGCAGGTCCTGAGCTGTGTGGGTCTTTCAAACCACAAACGGCCTCTGGAATTGCACCTAGAACCAGCTAGTGACCAGTGCAACGGTTGCAGGACGGGACTTGGCCTGCCTGGCCCAACAAGAGAAGGGCCAGGGGTGGCGTGAAAGCAGCGTTCCACGTTTGAGGGGCTGCCACAAGAAGAGGGGGACAACCTGTTCTGCAAAGCGCCAGCGGGCAGGACAAGGAATAATGGATGGAAGATCATTGACGAGCGGTCCAGCCTGGAACTAAGGAGAAATTTCCTCACAGTGAGAACAATGAATCAGCGGAATGGCATACTAAAAAATACAGGAGCTTTTTTCAGCTATTTAGCCACTTATCGGGCCAGGACTTTCACACAGAGGGAGCAAAGTCTTAAGCTTCTGATTTCCTCCCATAGCAATTAATCCGTCTTGCTCCGAGCTTCACAACCTCCAGGCGCTGGCATGCATTTGGTAGATTTGCCCTGCGCTGAAATGCCACCCAAAGAGCCCTTAGGCATTAATTGATGTGTTTGTTCTGCTGGGTAATCATTAATGGCCCTCCAAAATAAAGCAGAGTAAATGGCAGCACAAAGAGGTCACCGGGAGCCCCTCGGAGGCAGTTCTGGCTGGTCCAAGGAGGTTAAACGAGGGTGCTGCCTGGTTGTGGAGCTCTGGAATTAATATGCTTTTAGTTTGATTTAGGAAGGGGCTCAGCCCTGCTGCCAAAAGCCCTGGCTGTTCCTGAAATCCCTCTGAACAGGCTTAGAGGGACCATCTCAGGAGCTCTGCAGGCCTTCCTAGCATGAAACAAACCGTGGTTTGGAATGTGCTGGAATACGTTTGCCGACTGCTGGGCCTCTCAACTGGAGCAGGTGAGAAGCGTTGCGGGGGGCACCTTCCCTTCTCTTGTTTCTCTGCACCGTTGCAACAGGAGATCTCCCCCCCCCCTTAAGGCTTCATGGGCTCTCAGGAAGGAAGAAGACAACGACAGTTAACTTTGCCCTTTTAAGATTTGTGCTTTCTATCAGAACATTTGGGTCAAATTTGGGAGCAGATGAAAACTGTAAGAAGGAAAACAGTGACGTAAGTCCGGTAAGGGGGAGTTTATGGGTAACCCCTGGTCAATTGAGGCAGAAACTCAGCACCCCAAATCCTGCAGCTACCAATTGTGTCGCTTGGAGTGGGAGTTACACCACTGTGGAGTTGCCACATACTAAGGGCTCCTCAGTGAACACCCCATGGTCAAAAACAAGGAATTAAATGTGGGAAAGGAAATAAAATAGAGAAGCAAACCATCATAAACAGTCATCTATATTAGCTGCAACCGAGGTCTTGTGAGTGAAGACGCAAGGGGCCATCGCTCTCCCATCTACTCACCAGAAACCTTCAGGAGCTCTGTGCCCGGACAGGCTGGACTGCGGCCAGTTCTCTGAGGACGGAGGTGGGGGCCACCGGTCCCTAGGCTAACGTTGGCCCCAATGACAAAGATAAAGATAAAGCGATAGGTGTGAGGTGATTTGCAATCTAGGGCTGAACCCACGTCTGGAAGGCTAGTGTTAAAACCATTTTCTCACACATATAGCACCATTTCCATTGTTTAATTTCTATTATTTCTCTTCCATTTCTTCCTTTCCCTCCTCTTCCCTCTTGGGTTTCCCCATTTCCCCAATTATTAGACTTTCTTAATAACTACATCCTGTTTTCTAGCTGTTTTTCATATACATCCTTCTCCAGATGTTCTTCCCAGGATACAGGCAGTCCTTGATTTATGACCACTGTTGAGTCCAAAATCTCCATTCCTAAGCAAGGCAGTTAAGTCAGTTGTGCTCCATTTTATAATCTTTTTGCCAGAGTTGCTATTCAAATAACTGCAACTGGTAAGTGAAGCATGCGGTCGTTAAGTGAATCTGTCTTCCCCCATTGGCTTTGCTTATTAGAAGCCAGCTGGGAAAGTTACGGGATCCCGTGGCCCCAGGATGGCGCCTCTCTCACAAAGACATGCCGGTTGTCGGTTATCTCCTCGTTTTATAGGGGGGGTGCAGCCCACCTCTTCTGAATGTTTTCTGAAGCGTGCACAGCCCCAAAAGACGGCTGCAGGGGAGTATAATGCAGATGGCGCTTCAAACACCTGAAAGGCACCACACACAAGAAAATCAAGACCCTTTACTGACAACTCAGGGTGCAAAATTCAAAAATAATTTAATGGGAAGGCAGGATAGGGTTAGGAATGAACTTCTTAATAAAAAGAGAAGTCTGGGGCTGGAACCCACCGGCCAAAGAGGCGATGCCCCTCTTTGTGTCCAAGCAGACACTGAGCAATCATCTTGCAGATCTGTTTTAATTTGGTTTCCTGCTCTGATTAGAGGGTTGACAGGCAGAAAGTTCTCTTCCAAGTTTAGCATTTTATGATTCACTTACTTTATGGCTGCCCTTTGTGAAGGTCTTAATTCCATTTCACTAAATGTTTGTTATTTGCTATTCTGTCCTGTCCTGTCCTGTCCTATCCTATCCTGTCCTATCCTATGCTATCCTTTGAAACAATGATAAATGGAACCTGCCTTTGCAGAGCAAAGTTGTCTTTTGTTTCCAAGAGAGCCTCTCCGTTCCACACAGGCTCCAGAGGCGTTTTCACAAAGTAGACATGACCTGTGGCTTAACTCGAACACATTGCTTGGAATTGTGCCCATCTGCTCAGGAAAGAGGCTGAAGGAAATTGAGGTAGTTGAGAACATCTGGCTGAGGGATCTTGGGAGGGTGGCAAGGAGTGACCTCAGCCATTTCTCTTCTTGTAAATTAGTGATTTGTGTACCCTCCATGGCCGTCTTTTTATGAGAACGTCCATGAACCGTGAACACCAAGAGTGCAAGAAGGAATGTGAGTGGAAGGTCAAGGACGTGACTCCCAGATCTGATGGATTAATTCATTGCACATTTGCAGGTGTTGACTGAAGAAGAATGTGGCTGCATAATGAAGTTTGCTGTAAAATTTGATCCTTCCTGGACTTGTTCAGTTATTGAAATGTGCTGATTTCACACTGACCCGCCAGGATGTGTCTCTGCAAACTGGGGGTGATTCTGCCAGACTCCCAGCCAGGAATTCAGAACTGGGTGGGTGGAATTGCCCCCCTGTGTTCACTGATGCTTCACAAAGGAACTTTGGGAGCTGAATTAAGAAAGAGACATGAGCGTTGAGGAAAGAAGGGAAGGGGAAAGGAAAGGAAGAACTGAAAGAAAGGAAGGGAAGGGAAGGGAAAGGAAAGACGAAAGGAAGGGAAGGGAAGGGAAAGGAAAGAAGAAGGGAAGGGAAAGGAAGGGAAGGGAAAGGGAGCATTTTGGCTGCTCACCAACCAGCCTGCATTTAAGCAGTTTGCAACATCCTGTAGTTATGTGACCACGATTTATGGCATTTTTTTGCTGAAAACCAGTGTTAATTTCTTGTTTCTGGCACAAAACACCCGTTGTGGACAATGGATTCAGTTAACGACCATAGCATTTGCTGGGTGACCTTGGGCCAGTCACTTTCTCTTAGCCCAAGGGGAGAGGCAATGGCAAGCCGCTTCTGGAAAACCGTGCGAAGACAACCGCAGGGACTTGTCCCGGCAGACTCTGAATCAGACCCCATTCAAGGGGCCAGGATGTGACAACCCACCAGCGCCCCCTTCTTTGGACATGGCTAGAAAAAAGGCTGATATTGCTGTAGATGTGCCAGGTCTGGTGTGAGATGCAATAATGTTATGGGTGTTACATCGTTAAAATGATCCAAGTAATGGCATTTGTGTTCTTTGCGACATTGTGTCGTGCCCCGTGCGACTTCCCTTGTTCTCCAAGGGAGCATGGATTGTTAAGACGATGCCACTCACGGACTTGCTTGCTCCGCTTCTTTTGCATCCAGTGCTCCTTGGCGTGGGCGTCGACGCCCTTCTGCACGGAGAGTGGAAGAGCCTGGCCCTTTACCTCCTGTGAGTATGGCTGCCGGATCTGGGCCCCTTCTGGAGTCACATCCTGGCCTCCCTTATTCCGGAGGGGAATCCACCAGGCTGAGCACCCTGCCTCCCTTGGCTTGGATACCTCTAACGGGAACTGCAGGTCAACTACGCCTGGGGTGCCTTTGCTATTCTAAACTATGGTCAAGTGAAGGAAAAAATATATGCTCTCTGGGTGTCCTGTCAGAGGAAGAATAAGAGGTTCCCTTCTGAATTAGTTCAGTGTTTATCTTCTGAACGTTTATCGACAGCAAAGCTGGAGCTTCTGGGAAGCCCATCAAAAGCCCAGAAGAAGACGGTCACCTTCTGGCGCCCCGGAAGTGGGCACGGAGGGAGGGAGCTATTGTGGTGGGCACTGGGTGGGTTTCACATGAAAAATCTCTCTGGCTTCCTTTAATAGCATCCAGGGTCCAGGCTTTCTTCACATTGTACATTAGTGAATGACAATAGTAATAGCCTCCCTCCCCAGGGGTTCTTTACAGCAAGGGAGGGGGGAGCAGATCCTTCTCCCTTATTTGCTAGGATTTTAAGTGTTTTGCAAAGCATTGGGGCAGGAGGAGGGCAGATCCGTTTTTTGTCTCCTCACTGGCTTCTGGGCATCTTTCTTTCCTTCAGAAACTTCTCTCTGCATTTCTATCACTATTTCTCCTTCCTGCCTTCCTTCTTCCTCCAGCATCCCTTCCTTCTTCGATGGCTCACGAAGCACACAACTTTATTAGGCTGGACTAGAACTCACCGTCGCCTGGTTTCTAGGGCAGCCCTTTAGCCACTAGGCCAGACTGGCTCTCCCGCCCCCCCCGCTCCTTCTGGAAGCCCCTGTGCCTTTCCAACCAACCGTTCTGTGCTTTATTGTTTTTTTAATTAAATATAAGCTGATTGCTACACAGAACAGAGAGTTTTGTTTTAAAGCCTTCAGCCATGATTGTTGCACACTCTTTGTCTTTTTTTTTAAAAAAAAGAAATACTAACAAAAGGGAAAAGTAAAATGAAATCAATAAAACAAAATAGCAAAATTAAGGGACGCAAAGAAAAAAAATAAGATCGCTAACAAAACTACCTCAAAATGTCCTCTTCTTTTTGTCCAAAACAAAAGCTGTGAGGTAAATATTGACAAGTGAAATATCCATTGCTGTGATATGTGATACAGATTTATCCTCCCAATGCTAAATGTTATTGATTATTCCTCCAGGCATGAAAAGTATTTAAAAGTTTTAAAATAATGGGGGTGTAGCCAAGAGGAACGTATGCATCTCAACTGAACAAAATAAACTCATATTAAGTTAATATTCTTGTGGATTTGAGCCCAAAATGTAGCAATTAAAAGACAAGCAAAATAAAAATTCTGTTGCATTAACCTCATCGTGAGCTCAAATCTCACATTACTTAAAGAAACTCGGATCAATTTACCCGCATATGACATTTTTCATAAGATTATGTAAATAACATCCATTTCACCCAGCTCCTTTAATCCTGGAATGTCCAGAGATTGGAGCAAATATATTTTATTTTCATTTTATTGATGAAGCTTATGTGCTGCTCCAGTCCCAAAGCCGAGGAGGCCTCTTCCAGTTCACATGTTCTCCGATCAGTGGAAAAGGAATGGCTGACTTTGCAAACTGGGTTTTCCAAAACTCCTCACAGATGCCGTACTTCAGAAGCAGCCTTGTTGCTGAAATGGTGTAGATTTATTTTATTTATTTAAAAGATTCGTGTGGCTGCCCATCTTAAATAAATCTAGGTGGCTCACAACAGCAGTAAAGCCATAACTATAAAAGATAATCATAAAACAATCAAAAGCAAAATTTTTGTAATCTTCCCCTTAAGATGTCCCACAGCAAACTCCAATACCTTCATTCCATTAATCCTATCCTATCCTATCCTATCCTATCCTATCCTATCCTATCCTATCCTATCCTATCCTATCCTATCCCAGGGCCTTGGTAAAAAGCCAGGTCTTGATGGTCTTCCTAAAAGGGGGCTGGGGGCTGGCCAAATCACCGGGGATGGGGGAGGGTGACCCACCATGGCTTCCAAGATTGATTAAATGTGGAAATGTACATGTTGGACACAATGCATTAACTCCCACTCCCCATCAGTTATATTAATGGTACTACATTAGACCCCCATCTCAAAATGGCTGTGGGAATCCATTTGTGGATTTAATGTGGAAGCATATTTTAAAATTTTGTGTTGTGATGTTATCCAGACCTTAAAAGCAGTCTTAGATTAATGGAAGGACATCTCTCTGTTTCTGTTTACCTTACATCTGTCCTGAGAAGAAGCAGCCATTGTTCATGAGTAGGGTAACAACACAGGAACAGGAATAAAGCTTAAATAATCACACACACACACACACACACACACACACACACACACACACGGATGAAGTCAACGGGTAGTTGCCATATGTGGCTACATAGAACATAGAACCATAGGGTTGGAAGGGACCTTGGAGGTCTTCTAGCCCAACCCCCTACTCAAGGCAGGAGACTTCATGCCATTCCAGACAAATGGCCGCCTGTCTCTTCTTAAATGGCCTCCGGTGATGGCGCACCCACAACCTCTGGAGGCCGAGCTGTTCCCCTGATTTCCTTGCTCTCCCTGTCAGGCCCAGGTTGGGCTCTTTAAAGAGCTTGTTCAGCAGCCATTGGAACTCACAACCACCCAAAGTTGTGAAGCTAAAGTAGGGATAGCCACTGTGCGCCTGCCACGCTTGCGCAGATTCCACTTAGGCTGTAAGCCGAGATCGAGCCGTGCTTGTTTTCTGACGCCTGATGCTTGCTTAACGTTTCTCCTTCCACCGTAGGAGGCCAGCGGTGAGGCCTTCAGCTTCTCGCCTGGCACCCCGTGCGTTTTGTCAAGGCCAGGGCCTGAGGCGGCCACTGGCACGGCCGACGTCCTGCAGGGGCTTGTCTTTGCTTGCCCTCAGTTTGCCTCCTTTAACGGATCTTCATGCTTCAGTATTTCAGGGATGGCGGTTTCTCTCTGGGAAGTGGCGTTCTTTGCCAGCCTCCTTCTGAGCTCCTGCTTCGGGTGAGTTTCCTTCCGGCCTGCCCTTTGACAGGAAAACAGTCTCCCGTTAGGTCCAGGGCCTCACGTGGGAGGCCACGTAAAGTGACTTTCCCTATGGCAAGCTGCCGGGTCAATCAATATTCGGCATTCGAGGCAGTTCAGTATAAAGGTATTTTGGCCTTGCAGGTTTCCAGAAATGCTGTGGGATATTGGGGGGGGGGTGAGAGCCGTGGATGAAAGACCAAGGGAAGGATTGGCGGGGAAGGGGGGAGATGGGAGAGAGAAGGCACCCTCCAGCCCACCCTTTCTGAGTGGTCTCCCAGCCTTGAAAATGTGTAATATTTTTTGCCGAGGGTCCTCCCGAGGGAGGATGGCACGGAGGTCAGCCCTTCTCCCTCTTTGCAGCCCCCGGAGGGGATCCGCCATGCACACTTGCTGGCTCCGAGCCAAACGCCGGGGAGCTTTCCAGAAGTTCCTAGCCTACGCCTTGCTCTCCATCGCCTGCTTCCTCAGCCCCGTCCACGTCTGGCAGGTCGTGTTCCCAGGTAAGTGGGGCTGGTCCCACAGCCCCGGGGAGGAAAGGGCAGAAGCCAGGAACGTCTGCCGCAATCGGGAGAGGATTCAAAGACCTCCTGTCTAAAAGGAGGGCAGAGGGAATGGCCTTGAGGGACAGGAAGGCGGCATGGATGCCACCAAGGCAATGGTCAGAGAAGAGAGGCTTGAGCCCAGGCCAAGGAAATCGTCCTTGGGAGCTGAAGTCCACCCATCTTCACTCTGCCAAGGTTGAAAAACCCCGGGTTTAGCTTTCTCTCCACGTGTCCTGGAAACAGATGGAAGGAATTAGCTGATTAAACTTCAGGAAGTCTTGATTTAAAAATAAAAAAGAATATGTGAAAATTATTGGAGGGAATCCAAAATCAAAACGATTGGAGAACCAAGTAGTTTGAGCTGCTAGATGAAATCACTGGTATTTTGCTATGTATTTTATCCTACTCAGGATAGCCTCAGCTTTCCTTCCTTCCTTCCTTCCTTCCTTCCTTCCTTCCTTCCTTCCTTCCTTCCTTCCTTCCTTCCTTTCCTCCGTCCCCTCCCCTCCTCTGTCTGCCCTCCTCCATTCCAGGCACCCAGCTGATCCTCACCAGTCTAGCCTATTTCCTGCTGAGTAAGCAACAGAAAGAAGATACAGGAAACGGACCGCCAAAACAGAGCAGTGATCCTCACGATGAAGCGGTAGATGAAATGGCGGAAGACAGGAGTAGACAAACATTCTCTTTCCACCGTAAATGCGGTTCCCTTGCTGGCTGTCTGAGGAGCTTTTTCCAAGCTTGCCAAAGGCCAAAGGCTTTCATGGCCTCATCAAGCCTTGAGTCTAGGAGGAAGCCAGTTGACTTTGAGGAGCAGGCAGAGGAGATGGTGCTGCCTCTCGGAGAGGAGGGCTTGGCCAATGGAAGCACATCTGAGGGGGCCTTCATCCTTTCTCCCCAGATGTGATGCCCCAGGAGGCTCAAGGATAAGCTCTTCTCTTGCGTTGGCCTGCAGAAGTCCAAGGTAGAGACATCCCTGGCAATGACCAACAGTCCAGAATCCTGACTGGTTGCTCTCTTCAGCACGGGTCCCTGTCACCACCAAAAGGACGGTCCGTTTTTCTTCCGTGGTGTTTCATTATCCCGTCATGGCCATACAGGTAATAGCTCTGACAGCCAGTGGAAGAGAGAAATTGCGTCATCCGAGCAATGGGCCCTGCTAACATTGCTGCAGAGACTTCTACTTGGAGAGAGGAATATACAGGTGGCCGAGGGACATTTCTAGAAAGCAACGCCCATTATATAGCTTTGCTATATTAAACGTTATCAAACAGTGTGGCTTTGTAGGAGAATATAAGTGTAGAGAATTATCCTTTGTTTAAGTATGTTTAGGAACTTCCAGATTTGGGAAAGAGGAGGAGAAATAAACGATCATATCCGTTGACTGTCCTTCGTTTCAGTTTCCTCCAAAATCAGGAGCTCCAGTATCGCGTGGTCACTTACCCAACCTTTCCTCTGCTGAGCCCGTCCGGTTGCTTAGCCTCACATCGAGGGCAGCCGATTCTCTTACGTCTCCCTCCACCCTCCGCAGGGGAAAGTTGTTAAGCAAATAGAACTGGAATTTCCTAGAAGGATCAGGCAGGTTAAGCAAATAATTTGGGGATTACCTAGCAGGACCACCTCACCACTCATGTTAAGATTGTTCAAATCGCACATCACTGTCAGTCTGTACCTCTTTGAAAGGCCTGCAAGTTGCTTTTGGAAGATGAGAATAGGCCGCAGCCACACCATTGCATTTGAGAGTTCCTCCACTTACTTTAATCTCCACAGCATTGCCCGCCTCAGTCATTTGTATGTCCGGACAGGAATTTATGTTTTCGCTTACCGGACCACGCTTCCTTGCTTTCTGGTAAAAAGCAGGGGGTTGGTTTATTCTCCAAAGCATCCGAGGGCAGGAAAAGAAGTAACAGGTGGAAAAAGAGGGATCCAATCTGGAACTAAGTAGAAATTTCCCCAGAGTGACATCAATCAATGGGACAGCTGGCCTCCCGGTGTGGGGGTGCTTCGTGGCTGGAGGTTTTCAAGAAAAGGCTGGAGAGTCTTCGGTCTGGTGTAATGGTATAAGGTCCCCTGCTTTGCTAGCCCTCGAAGCCACGCTAGGTGTGAGAGCCAGCAAAGATCCCTTGAAGTAAAGCTCAGGGCAATGCCACTGGGAGGTTCTGAGACTTCTGTCAGTCCAAATCGACTGCTTCTCAAGCGTACAAGGAATAATGAAAGCCTGAGGACATATAAGAATGTCAAGATCTTCGTTTATAAAGACCTGCGTCCCAATTCCTCCCAGGCCATATACGTTCATTTGCAAAGCTGCTCCCCAAATCTCGGCCATTAATTTGGGTCACTTTTGTTCGCAGGTAAGGTGCTGACTTACAATTGAGCAGAAAAATACGATTTCTCAGGAAGCGAATTTAAGCTTTCAGTGTACAAAAAAGGCAGTGGCAAGCCACATGGCTAATATAGCCAAGACTGCTCAATGTATTTGTCTATTTGGTCCTCAGATATTAAGCTGGACTTGGAAATGAGTTTTTTTTTTTAACATCCCTTCAAAGTTCTTCCAATATTCAATAAAGTTGAACCAAAAGAAACAGCACTCGAATCAGGCGCTAGAGGGCAGCAGTGGCACTTGGTGTGCATAAGTATTGCAAAAGTCAGGGCTTTTCCTTGGATTTTGGCATTTATAAAGATCTCAGCGTGGGGCGCATTGTTCTGAGGAAGCTCAGAGACAAATCCGCTGCTTGGCGTCCTCAACCTTTGGGCTGCCGGCCCATTGCCCCCCCCCCTCGCCCCCAAGCCCCTTCTCCTTTCCATGGACTGTCAGAGTTTCAGGTCAATGCCATCACTTCCCAAAGACAACATGGCAGAAGTTTTAACTTTCTCCCAGTTAAAATTACTCAGAGAGAAATCTCAAAGGCAGCTCTGTCAGTAAAAAGAATACTAATCTGATGTTTATAGAAAGTTGAACAAAAATTAAGGCCAGAACAAATCTATATTTGAAATTAGGACGTTCAGCCCTTCAAGATAAATAGCATGTTAAAATAGTAATAATTGCAGGATAGATGAGAGCCTTCAGTGGACTTGAAAGGCCATCCTCTGCTATCAAGAACCAGACACCAGTGAAAAGAGATCCAGGTGTGCCTCCAGATGTCTAGTTTAGTGTCTAGTATGTCTAGTTTAATGAAAAGAAGGACTAAGGATGACGTGATGGCAGTCCTCCAATATCTAAGGGGCTTCCACAAGGAAGGGAGGGGCCCAACCGCTTCTCCAAAGCACCTGAGGGCCGGACAACAAGCAGCGGATGGAAACTAATCACGGAGAGAATCAGAAGTTGTGGGTGATCCAACACTGGAAGTTTCACAGAAGAGACTGGACAGCCCTTTGTCTGAAATGGTATCGGGTCTCCCGTTTCAGCAGAGGGTTGGACCAGAAGACCTCCAAGGTCCCTCCTAACTTTGTTATTCTGTGTTTTCAGGTGTTACTATTCTTAGATTGGTCTCATCACAGTAGCAAGGATCCACTTTCCATTAATTGGGGAACATCCTCGCCACAATGCGTGCTTTCTATGGCAACTGGCCAAACCGCCCATGGCAGAAGTGAAGCAGGGGAGAAAGGCAGGGGGTCTCTGGGGGTGGGTGGGTGGGTGGTGGGTGGGTGGGCTTCCATTCCTGCCCTGGGTGATCTCAGATTCGCTTTCCTCAGCTAGCTGCAGCGGCATCTGTTCTTGTCCTAGAAGATAAGTCTGCAGCTGATCTGAATGGGGCCTGCCTTCCCAGGTGTTCCACGGGATTCCACATCTGGCCCTCCCTAGCTCAGCAGGAGGGAATCTGGAAGCCGTCCTTCAGCAACATCTGCCAGTTACGGAGTCTTTCGCTTGGTGCCAAACCAGCCCTTTGCTGGCCAGCCGGCTGGCTTTACCAACAGGCCGGCCAATCTCTCTGTCCGAATGGGCCACACAGGGGTCAGTGGTGGACAGGCCTCCAATTCAACTGCAGCCAAAATGCACTTGCAAGGGCAGGCCTGTTTCTGATGGGACACAGAGGATCGGGCTGTCAACAGACAAAGGCTGCCAGAGAACAAAAGCAGATCGAGACACGATTTTATGTTTCCACCGGTCCCTTTCAGGAGAGAGAAATCTGATCAGGCCCTCCGCTCTCCTGCTCCAGTTGGGGACGTGCCCCCAGATGAATAATGGCCTGTCTTTTTTCAGGAAAAGAGAACTGTTCTGAGGCAGGGCAATCCGTCCTCAAGTATTAAAAATGCAAATCTGGCTACTTTATTGTGTGTGTCAGGTGATCCCTCCCAAACAGAGCAGCAGAAATAAGCCCCGTGGCAGGAGCCTATCTTGCATCTGGGCAAATCTGCAAGTAAAGACAAAGAGCTGCATCCTTTATTGTGGCTCCATCAAAAGCCGTGGCTACCTGCCTGCATGTCAGCCGCGGGCCAAGCCACCTGGTTCATCTCACCTGTATCAAAGGAGCCTCTTTTTAACTGCCGCTTGTTAGGATGCCTTTGACAACATGTCCAGGACATCCTAGAGATATAAACTAGGAAGATAATATTCCCTTCGGACAATCCAAGCTGTAAATTACCTAAATTAAGATCTTCCTGTGGCATTTATAGCAGGAGAGGCTTCCTTCGCCGGGCCAGGACAAGCAGATCCCTGCAGTGTTGCCCTGGAGAAAGCTTGACGGGGAGGGCGTGGGGGACGTGGCGTGGCCAAAAGTTGCTAGCAGGATCAAAAAGATCTTCTCAAGTCTGAGGCAGCCACACCATCTCTCTGAGGTAGTAGATAATGGTTAATAATAATTTTGTAATAAATTTCAACAATGATCTTGAACATTCTCAAATAATTGAGAATAGTTAAGAACCTCCACATTTGGGGGATTCTGCAGTTTTTGGGTGCCCAAGTTTCATGGTGTTCTGTCCAAACTACAGTCAGAGGAAATGTGGGTTAGTAGAACATATTCCGTTGGTTCACTTGTGCTCTCGGCATAAGAAGCAGAAACAAAAATGGAATCCCTTGCACTAATGTATCATTTCAGTATTCTGGAGTTTTACCCTCTGCAGGTGCCCAGAGCCCAAGACCAAACTTACTTCAGGGAGGCGGAGATACAAATAGGACTGCAAATAACTTATCCTGAGAATGCCCCTTGTGTATTAAATCCCACAGCCCTATTTTATCAAAAGTATTCTGTCTGGTCAATTTACTAATCCCTTTTAATTTGCCATCTTCGTTGTATCACACCAATGGATGACGAGATTGATCTATTTTTACAGATTTTGTGATTCTCACGGCTATTCCAAGATTTATTTTTTTAAACCCTCCTAACCTCTAGGGTTACTGCCTATCACAGTTCTTTCCAAGCCATGAAATGATCTTTATTTATGTTCCAGTTGGAGAGCTGTTGCGCCTTGATAAATGAAGGTGCTAAGATTTTAACAGTAACCATAGTTTGCATTTTATATCATTCTTTAAAGCACTGTGCATCCTATGAAACAAATTTTGAACGTGTCACCAGTTCAGAAAGGCATAACATAGTGATGGAGTAGAGATTCTTGAATTACAAGGAATCAAGACTCAGCCTGAAGTAGGAAAATGGTTCGGTAGGAAACTTGAATAAAATACAGTGATTGGATCTCTGTAGGAGCTTGTATTATGGTCTGTTTCAAGGCAGATAATGATCTTGTTATAGGTTCCAATTACATGCCTTTAACCTTGATAATTACAAAGGATAATACTTCTCTTGGTCTCCGTTCAGCTCAGGCTAGATTTACAGCACTGTCAACATTCTGATAATATTAGCAGGAGACTAAGTATAATTTTTTAAAATATATTTTTATTATTTTAACAAACAATATCAGGTAACTGCATCAATCCAAGATACATATAGAGAGGAAAAAAAGAAAAAGAAATCATGAAAAATAGAGAAAACACAAAAGGGATCTGCTGCGATGGGAATGGCAGGGAAAGGTATTATTATTTCATGATTCGTTTGAACCAGGTTGGAACCTGGGACCAATTCTTATGTAAAACGTAGAGGCAGATTTCCCATTGATACTCAAATCTCTAATTCATTCTTTAGCTAATTAGTCACAGTATTCATCTATTTAAAACATGGAAGATTTAAAAGATTAGGAGCCAGTATTTATCTCCATCCTTCCTAAACTTCCAAGATACAGTAAGTTGTAAATACAGATTTGGGATAATGGAAACTGATTTCTGAATCTCCGGGACATTTTGGCCAAACATACTGCAAGCCTGAGGTTAATTCAGGTGTGTCTTTCCAGTTAGAAACAATGTTTTAATTGGTTTAAGTAAGATTGAATTAATTATTTTAATTAAAAACTATCAAAATAATGTTTCAGTCTTGGGTCTCCATTGGTACCTCTATGTACTTTTAATTATGATATCCTTAATCCTAGACTTTTTTATAATTACGTATAAATATAGAAATAAATCTTTACCATGTACAGAATCAAATGACAGATAATGAAATTGGCAATTTTAAGGAAGAAAAACCACAGCTAATTTTCCCACTAATGAGAAAGAATGAAAGAATGAAAGAATTTTGATCGGCCCTGGACGGGGGTCATGATTACATTGCCAATTTCTAATGCTAGCTTTTATAATTATTATTCCTAAGTGTCTAAATCTACCTGGGCTGTTATTAATCTAGCTGATTTTAGAAAAGGTTTTTGCTTTCACCAAGCGCTACCCTCTTCTTCCTCTGTCTGGAGACTTGAAGTAACAGCCTCATGGGAGTCAACAGCCCAGGGGACAGAAAGTCAAGATGTTTGCAAAAATGGCTTTACTTGACTTTTCTGATCCCCCCTCCCCCGCTGTCTTCCTGCAGACATCCCTAGTGGAGTCAGCTTGTAATCGTGGTCCGAGCCCAGATTTTGTTTCCTGGACCTTTTGCGCGGTGGGGAAGGGGGTTGGGAAGTCTTTGGAGTGGCCCTCAAAGACTGAGCTTCAAATGTTCCCTCAGCTAAAGAACGTGAGGGGGAAAAATAAACCCCCATGGCGGGTGTCATGCCAACGGAGAGGGCCCCATTTACCCCTGAGGGGGGAGAGACAAGCTGAGGCTGGGGTGGCCTTTCCCAGCTGCTGGGCAGGGCTGAGTCTGAGCTGGGTGGAGACGCCACCTTCTCCCCACCATCTTGAGTCAGCAGAGGACAAAAGTGGCACCACGCTCACACTCTGCTCCATTGCCAACCCTATCCTGCTTTCCCTGCATCTGGGTGACACACTGCTGGGTGGGTGGGGGTAGCGGGTGGCAAGCATTGTCTCTGTTGTGGTATAGGATCTCCTACCTGAGTAGGGGGTTGGACTAGACCCCCGAGGTCTCCTCCAGCCTAATGAGACTATGTAATTCTTTGTAACCCATAGGGCAGGGGTCTCCAACCCCCAGTCCGTGGACCGGCGATGGGCCGCGGCATGCCAGCAACCAGTCCGCACAAACAAGCAAAGCCCCGTCCGCGGGATGCAGGCAGCACACAAAGCCAGGCCCCCTCCAGTCCGTGGAAAAACCTCTCCCCACGGCAGCAGTCCCTGGGGGTGCCCAAAAGGTTGGGGGCCTCTGCTGCAGGGGACAAAGCTGTGGCTACAGAGGTCACCAGCACGGAGTTCCTGTATTCAGCTAAATCAGACTGGCAAAGCGATTAAATTAATTCCAAGCAATGCCTTTTCTGATTCATCCATTTATTCTTGGAAACAGTTTTTCTGCTCCACCCGGGAAAAAGGCTCCCCCCGCTTCGGTAATCCTAAAACAAGGTCTGGACTCTGCCCTCCGAGTCCATTTCCTCTGCTGACCCACATGGACGGCTTTAATTCTCCGGGGGAAAATTCTGATCCGAACAGGCTGTGCGAACGGGCTTTCCAGGGTTTGCTATGATTTAGGGCTCCAGATTAAAAGAAGCTTCTTCAAGTGATTCAGAAACACAAGGCTTGGGAATAAATATACAGCAGCTAACAGTTATTCCATCATTAATCATTATACTGGAATTCTAATAGCTCCGAGGGCCAGAATATATTTCTCTCCACCAGAAGGATCAGATAAACAGTTTAACCATTTAAAAAGTAAAAATCAAAGCTGAATTCCATGCAACTTAACAAAAGTTAATGAGAACCAACCCAAAGACAAGCTTGGAAAAATCAAACAGCAAAAAAAGTTAATCCTCTTGGAATTTAACTTCTATTTCTTTCGGTGTTTGTATATTGCTGAAGACTGTTACATTTTTTTTTGTCTGGGGGCCAAGTTTTTTTCTGAAGAGAATTTGTATCTGTACTTCCCAGATTAGCAGACGTTTTTATATTGCTTACGAAGGGGCATTATTCAACCCAGACCATAATGCTATCATGGTTTATTGGACGGCTCCCAATAGAGAATGTTTAGCAGGCATATTTTTGGAACCTATTAGTTACTTTTCATGCTCTTTGGATATACTGTAGAAGGAGCAATTCCCACTGATTATAGAACTGCTAGGGATCAGAAAGGTGAGATAAATTTGGGAATTGCTGGTGCTTTAAAATCCCCTGTTAAAAATGAGATGCACCATTAAAATGTGATATACAATACGCGTATCAACGTGTGTAAAACAAAACACTAAATCTCATCTAAAGTTCATTTGCATATTTTCCCCCAGATTCCTACATGGCATATAACATGAGGGGATTTAAAGGGTTAGTAGGTAATGACGACCTTGCAGTGCAGATCCCTAGATTCCAGTGTACATCAAATTGAAACACCTACTTACCTGAGGAACCGTCTCACACCGAGGGAATTCTGGGAGGTGAAAAGGTTGCTGAGGTGGAGAAACACGGCTGCTTGCTGCTGGGGAGGGGGCCTGCTGCGGATCCCCTCGGCCAAGGGATTTCGGCTGTGGGGTGCAGGAGGAGGGCCTGTTCTGCGGGGGCTCCCGTCCTCTAAACTAGCGTGTCCCTCGAGGTGAGACCCTCCCCCACCCTCCTGGCCTTCCCAAAGGGCCTTAAAACCTGGGCTCCCGGTGGGGGGCATTCCATGCTGAAGGGAGTTAGGGGGTTAAGAAGAAGACACCCCACCCCACCCAGCTGTATTTGGGTTTTTAACTGAGTTAATCTTGGTCTGTAATGTTTTTATGTCTGTCTTTATGAGGTTGGAAGTTGCCCAGAGTCATTTGAAAGTGAGCGGTGCAGCATATACATTTAATAAGTAATAAATAAACACCCTGTTTTGCTCCTCGCAGCCACAACACAACAGTTTTGACAGCTCCCTTTTTGTACTTTTGGAAAACGTTGGTTTGTAGCTGATGGACAGGAGCTGGTTCAGTCCCAACAATGTACAGATAGTCCTTGACATACGACCACAACTGAACCCAAAATTTCTGTTGCTAAGACCGATAGTTGTTAAGTGAATTTTGCCCCATTTTATGACTTTTCGTGCCACAGTTGTTAAGTGAATCACTGCAGTTCTTAAGTTAGCAACACAGTTGTTAAGTGAATCCGGCTCTCCCATTGAGTTTGCTTGTCGGAAGGTTGCAAAAGGGGATCACGTGACCCCCCTCGCCCCCGGGGACGCAGCAACGGCCACAAACGTGAATCGGTTGTCAAGCACCCGAATGTAAATCACGTGACCAAGGGGGATGCTGGCAAGGTCATAACTGTGAAAAAACGGCCCTAAGTCCCTTTTTTCAATGCCGTTCTAACTTTAAATGGTCACTAAACGAACTGTCATAAGTCGGGGACAACCTTTAGCGCAGCACAAGGTCTCTGGGAGATGAGTGTGGCGGGGATGTTTGGCTGTGGCTGATGGACCAGGGAAGGGGGAGCGAAGAAGCCCCCCCATCTCCTCAGTCCTCCTCCGTCTCCCGAAACAAGGAGACTTTCCTGCACCGTGGCTGGTCCTGAGGAGGGTAAGGAAATGCCCCCCGCCCCACACTCCCCACAGGAAATGGGCTGGTGCCAGGGAAGCCTAATCTGGCCACTGCAGGGCAGCACCCGCGGCCTGTCGGAAGGCAGGAGCCGGGAGATCTGCGAGGGATCCTGCAATCTGCGAGAGCGGATAAGGAGGAGGAGGAGGATGGATGTGTGTCTCTTCTGCCTCTCCACCATCCACCCCACTCAGGGCTGCTGGGAAGCGCCCCCAGTTTCCCAAGACCCCCACCAGACCTCCAGGTCTCCACCAGCGGGAAGCCAGAGCGCTGGGAGAGAGAGAGAGGGCAGGAAGGCAGCGCTGGCTGGGAGAGAGTTGGATGGACCTGGGAGGATGGGGGACAGGATGGCTGCCAAGAAGTTGGGGAATCTGAGAAGCAGCAGGGATGAGGCCGATGTGAGGAGATTGCGGGGGGGGGAGGGGGGAGAGGCTGGGAGGCTCCGTTGTTCCCCAAACAGAGACCCTCCTGATGACAAGGTTTCAACACCGGCCTCTCCCAGGGGGCTCGGAGGGACCGGCCTGGAAGGCGGAACGGTGACCTCCTCCTTGGCATCGCAAAGGGCTGGAACCCCGTTTCCTGCCTTGCCCCCTCCCCATTTTATCCTAAGAGCCTTCTTATAGCCCCAGGTTATCCTTGCAACAGAAATACCCATGGCTGGGAAGCAGTTTCTCCTTGCTCTGCAGCAGCAATTCTCAACCTCAGCCACTTTAAGAGGAGTGGACTTCAACACCCAGAATTCCCCAGCCGGCATGGCCAGCTGGGGAATTCTGGGTATTGAGTTCCACTCCTCTTAAAGTGGCTGAGAAATACTGTTTTAGAAGACAAAAATCACAAAACCCTTGGGAAGGCTGAGCGGATTCCGGTGCCGAGTGGAGAGGTGGATCAAATAACATCTGAGGTTCCTTCCAACTTGTATATACTTTCTATGACTTTACGATTCCTGTTACCTCCAGGTTTTTAAACAACGCACAGTTTCAATTTAAACTCCGCTCTATCGTGTGTGTTGTTTTTTTTGGTGGTGGTGGGGGGAAGAATTACATTTTCATTAAAAACAGATTCTCAAGATGAAGCTCTTTAAGTGTCTCCTGACTTTTGAGATTCCTTCAGAATGACTTTTCTGCTTTCAATTGCCTTCTCCAGAAAGTTACTTTAAAATTAATACGGCAGATGCTGGCATTAGTTGTGGGATGAGTGTGTGTATACAAAAGTGATTTTGTGGGCTAATAACTAAGACAAAGAGACGATGCGTGAGTGCAAGTGTCTAGGAAAAATGTACGGCATGCACTTATGTATGTTAGAGGGTCTGGATGGCACAAATGGAGTGACTACATCGGGCCTTGGCACTTTATGGTCCCACAGGGCCAACTCTGGCCCTTTGGCTGTCCTTGTCCAGCCCGCATGAGGTCCATCGGATATTAGAAATCAAACATGAATAAGTGTACACCACACATGCAATACAACTGCATTGCAACTTTTGGGAGGTTCTCAGTCATCCCCATCATGGTTGTCCAGGAGGCCACTGGACTTCCTTGTTTTCCTTTGAAGATGTTTCGCTTCTCATCCCAGAAGCTTCTTCAGCAATGACTGGTGGGGAATTATTAAATTATTAAACCATCCTCCCTCCCTCTGCTTGTCTTCTTTCCTTTCCTTCTACTTTCCTATCAGTAGCATGATTTGTTCTCATATTCTGTGCACGATCCATTGCCACAGCTCCTTAGGTAGCACAAGCTTCCTACTTGCTTTCCTTTCTCATCACAATATTCTCTCTTCTATCTGAAGCCAAAACACGTCAGGTTTTATAAACAGAGGAACAGAAATTAGACCGTTGCTTCCAGCTGAGGGTGACTTGCTAAAAGTTGAAACTTGTTTTTCCCAATAAAAAATGATCCTCATTATATATATATTGCTGGGATGATTCCTCCCTGCCATTGGTAAATCAACTTAGCTCCACTTTCATCTGTATTTCCAGGCTTAATTCTGGTAGCAGCTGAGTTGTAGTTAAGTACAACAGTAGCGGCATGAAATTTTTATTGTCTTCATTTTGTTTATCAAATTTATAGAGCCCCCCCCCCATCTTATGAGCAAGTGGCTGTGGTGGTGTACAACAAGAGTAAAATAATAAATATCTAAAGTCATGATCACTTACAAATATTAAGGAGAATTTTTTCCCCTCTTCTTGTCCACATCTTCTTTAACACAAAACAGTCCAGGCGAATCTCTCTCTCTGCCTTGTCTTTGGGGGGAATCAGTGCATGACGATGATGCAGGGTGCTTGGTCCAAACAATATTTTTAAAAAATCAGTCTTTTTCATCCCAGCTCAATTAAGATTAATAATGCAGACTACTGAACAAAATAGTTAGCATGTCCATATTTCAACATACGCATTATTTTTATTCTCAGCCTGACTTATCCACTGCCTAGAAGAAAAGCGAGACATTCAAAAGCAGGAAGCATTAAAAAAATAATGTCTATTGTTACATCTTAGTGTTGAAAGCAATGATTTCATCGTTTTTATCTGGATTTTATTTATAAGACCCACTGTGAAAACAATGAGTAGCTCATACAAAAATGCCTGTACAATTTTAACAACTGTAAACTGCGACCCCATTTATAGCTGATATAGTCTGTAGCTTTTTTTTGTACAAATAAAATCAATTAATTGTAAATCTCACATGGGGTTTTACTAACCTAAACTTACACTAAGCCTCAGAGGCTCTATTAGCTAAAGAAATCATTTAAATAATTTTACCAACCTATGGTAGTGGACATAAATTATTATTTTATTAAATATATTTTAAGCCCTATGGACAGAGCACAAGATTTTGAAATAAACAGAATTGGCTGAATCTATGATGTAGATGTTTGGTCTTGGCCAAAAAAAAAGTCAAGATGGCCACTTCGATGGTCTGGTTGAAATTCCACAGGTTGCCATCTTGCCTTTTTCTGAACACCCCTTGGGGAACCCCTGGCCTTGATGCTACCCGTAAATCAAAACAAACTTTCCTGCTTCTCTAATCAGCTAGGATTCCACAAATGGACCCAAGCAAACATATATCACTATAATCAACATTTCAATCATTCTCAAAGAGTGAATTAAATCCTATTTACTGGCCATGTCCGTTATCTTTGCTGCATCATTCTATACTGCTGCCACTCAAAAGTTTGGTGATGACCATGAAATAACCCACAATGGTTTCTATTACAAAAATAATGTTAAATTGACAATAAAGATTTAATTGACAACAACAAAACCCTTAGATATAATATCAAATGAAAAAGCCACCAAGATTGCTGTATAAGCAAACACAAAATGGTGCCGTCAGATCCAGACAACCTTCACATGCCTTCTTATATAAACACCACATTGCAAAAAGAAGAAACACCCGCCACCCCAACCCTGTGCTACTCTCCAAGGAAGCATAATCCAAGAGTCGAATCCTCCGCAAAGTTGGGGGAAAGCCAAGGAAAGATAGCGAGCAAAACCACCAAGGTCCCTCCCCGATTAAAAAGAAGAAGAAAGAAAATGAAATGAAAGAAATTTTTGATTTTCGTGGGAGAAACAGTGTATGTTTGTCCATCTGTGCGTGAGTGAGCATGTGTGTGTGTGTGTAGAAGAAAATGAGTGATGCGTGAGAAAACTTGAATCTGTTTTGTGTGTTTGTGTGTGTGTGTGTGTGTGTGAGAGAGAGATCTGAATGTTTGAGTTTGAAGTGTGAGTTTGTCTCTGAATGATGTGTGTGCACACACGAGTGTATGAAATCGAATGGTCTGTGTGCAAAAGAGAGAAACTGTGAGGACAAGAGAGGGGAGAAAAATTCGGAGGGAAAGAGAGAAGAGGGGAAGACTAAAGTTGGTTGGTCAAAGCACCGGGTGTCCGAACAAGGAAAGGAGAACATGGAGAAAGGAAGGGAAAGGTGGACAGGCCAGTTGTTTCCCCTTTTTTGGTATCCATCATAAAAATTACAGGAAAAAACCAGCAAAAAAAGGAATTTAAAAAAAGGTACCCAGGCTTCCATGTATATGAAATTACTTTTTCCACCCTGAGAAAGACGGGTTTGTCAATCGCGAGATTTTCCCCATGAATCTCTATCTTTGAGGAGCATGTGCTAGTGATCATATGGGCTTGAGGGCTGCTTCATGAGAAGAAGGCCTTCTTGAAACTTCTTCAAAGAGGAGCCACCCTTTGGAGCTTCCCAGAGCTTCACAATGTATGGAAATGTTCAAGTCGATCAAGTAAATATTCATGGACATGATTAATGGAATTAAGGAAACAATACTAGGAATCCTTAAATTGCCTTTATAATACAGTGTTCCCTCCATTCCAATTGTTGCATTGGAACCTATAAATCCCACTGCTCAGGCCCCGGCTTTTACCAAATTAATATTCCAGAATCATTATAATCATCATCATTTACTGATGTGAAAGAATGCATATAAAATTTATAATGGCTTAATAGATTTTATTTTACATTCAATTCATGTTGACACTTCATATTGTAATGGAAATCCACCCATTAAATATGGAAAATTAGAACAAGCTGAAAGATCTGCAAAAACTGATTACAATAATTCTGGGATATTTATTTATTATTAAATTTCTACACTGCCCATTTCACCTATGAAATTCTGGGAGGCTTTCACCAGCATCATAAAACCATATAAATACACGAATAAAAACATAGCTTAAAAACAAGTTAAAACTTAGCCTTCATTTGAAATGCCTGGGTTAAAAAATGATTGACCTACAATGGACCGTTTCACCTAATCGAAGGTTACAAACAGACAAACAGAAATGAGAGTTTTAGTAACATGTAGACAGATTGAGCTTTGCATGTTCTAAGCTCACAGCTGCTGGGTCTCCAACTCACCTGGTTAAGCAAGCTGTGCAAATGCAAATGTTGTATAATAACTTGGCCAGACCCCAGTAAATGTCTTCCCAAGATAAGTAACTTTTTGCTGACTCTCAAGACGAACACGTCTCCCTTCATCCTGGTCTTCAGAATCACCTCGTGTAACGTATAAACTCCTTCCAGCAAAGATGGAGCTGAACTAAAGAGTTGCATGTTCCTTTGGCCACTTCACAAGCAAGTGGAATGCTATTTCTTTGTTCTTCCTTTTATTTGTTAGCAATTCTGAAGACTTTGTTGTTGTTGTTGACGACTGCCAACATCCTGGCCAAATCCTCTCATTCTGAACCCGAGTCTCCCTTGACACCACCAGACTTCCAGACTCCCCTCCGTTCGTCTCCTACATCGAGGGTGGGGCACCGTGGCCCCTTTGGGGCCTGTGGACTTCAACTCCCAGAATTCCTGAGCCGGCAGTTGAACTCATAAAGGGGCCATCGTTCCCCACCAGATCCTTTTTAGGATCAGAATGTTCTTTAGCTTTTCCTCATCCACACTGGCTCTTCTGGCGTCTGTCATTTTACCCTTATGAGGAATTTTCCATTTATTTCTTGACCTCTTTTACTTATACAGTTCTTCTGCCACGGACTCTCAATTGTCACCGGCCTGAAATTTTCTTTTTGGATGTCTAAAGCCTGATCACAAGTTCTCAGTCCCAGGAAACCCCTGCATTACGTGGATGCTCTCCCTCCCCCCCCCCCCCGGTCCTTCCTCCACTTCTCAGGGGCGCCTGTGTCCCTCCTGTGGTCCTTTCCTCCGCCTTCTTCAGCAATCAGCAAAAAGAGAGAGAGGGGATCTTTGGAGAGCCTGGGCTGGCAGAATTTATCTCCCAGCAATTTCCATGGTAATTTAAGACCCCTGTCATGATTATTTCATGCTTCCTGGAAAGGCCTGCAATTTATAAATTTGTGGTCAAGCGCTCCATTGTTTTTATTCCTTCCCTGTGCAAGTGTTGGAGCCGGGAAGGTGAGAATCCAGGATCCTTGGATCAGACTGAATCATTCAGTAAACAAAGACCAGGTGGAGGGTCCGAGGAATGGCCTGAGAAGGGAAAAAAAGGAGAAAGAAATTCAAGAGTCTCAATCTAAATACTCCCATCAGCTTCTTGGCTTGTTAAAACATTTCTTCATATTTTGAAGTTACTCGATTCTGTAACAAAGTACCTTTTAGGAAAAGGGAGAAATTGTTGAGTTCCAGAAAGAGGATTATTGCAAGGGACAATTACTGATGCCTTCACAATTTTAATTCCATCTACTCCATATAGGTAATTCTCTTGGAATCCTGAGCAGGTTTTTCAAAATTTATAGTGTCCTAGGAGGATTTTACGCAGCTGTCATGCCAGTCAACTCCAAGCTAAAGTCTGTCTCGGAGCAAGCCCCAGCTGCAGGCACTGGACTAATCCATCCAATATGTCTGCCTGCATCCAAAGTTTAACAAGCTCTGTTTCAACAAAAATTATTCTCTGGCTATCAAAATATACATTACATAGAGAGGAAAGCAAACATTTCTAAATGCACAAACCAAAAGCAGGAATTGTACCCGGTGTGGTTCAACAGCAGAAGCAAATCACTTTCACGAGATCAAACCAAACACTGACCAACAATCAGCAGCTAGTATGGACAAATTATTCTGCTGTGTCACTAATCGTTTAATCTCTCCTGGTCTCTTTCTTTGGATCATCGTATGGGACATTCTGACATGATTTCCCCCCCTCTTTTGAGACAGAAATCAGGTCCAGTTTTGCCCCCTCTCTGGGTCATGGCTGAGGTGCCTTGTTTGCTCTGATGTGAATGCTGGAATCCGGATTCTCCAACCAGGATCTTCAGAGAAGCTGAGTTTGTGCAGAAAAAGAGAACTGAATGCGTTAAAGAACTACAACACTGCACTTACTTCCGAAAGAGGCACCTAAATGTATCGTCTTTCTTGGATTTTTTTCTAATAGACTAAACTTCAGGTTCCTTACGGTGCAATTCCACAAACCTCTTGACAACTACATTCCCTTATTCCTAAGTTACTCTTCCATTTTTTTCCTTCCAGGATGAGTTCAGCTGCCGTTTTTATAACTCTAAGGGGGATAAACTCCTTTTTATGTCTTAATGCTACTAACTGGAAGGAGGGATAATTTAAAACCCTCTCGGTGGGCCCCTTCTGTGTGAGGAATGGTTAGGACAGGCTGAACCTCTTTTCACCCCAGCCCTGGCAAAACAGGAAGAGGCTTTGAAAACAGAGGAACACGAAGCTCCCCGGACGGACGTTGCCTTAGCCCGGATAGCTGTGGAACCAGGCAGACTTTGTGCGGAGACTTCCACGGGAGGTATGCCCAGTGAAGGCCAAATTCCCAAGGACGGTTTCAGAAAAAGAAAGCGTATGTTAAAATATAACAAGAAATATAAGAAAGCAACAAATTTACACACAGAATGCTAAATAAAAAGAGTACTGTCAGTCTAGCTCGGTGTTTCTCAACCTTGGCTACTTTAAGGTGTGCGTGGACGTCAACCCCACAACTCCCAGCCAGCACTGCTGACTGGGGAATTGTGGGATTGACGTCCACACACCTTATAGCGGACATCCTAAAGCGGCCTAGGCTGAGAAATGTTTGACTAGCTAAATAAACTCCTCTTTGAATCAGCCTTTCGATTTCTGCGTTGAAAGAATGACCTGGCCTGAGCTGGCAAATTAAAAATATCCCAGTGACTCCTTTCCTCGTGCAGGCTATTTCTTCTCATTTGTAGCTTGAGCACATTTTTTTTTACTTTGGAGAAGCGCAATTCCATTTATTCAGGCCTTTCCGTTAGGCGCGGTAGGGGGCGCTGTTGCGCCACTCCGGGAACTCGCTCTGACTCTTGCCGGAGCCTTGTTGGACGGCCGAGGCTTCGGCGCCATCTCCGCTTGTGCTGCCCGCTCGCTCGGAGGACGGAGGCGGCTTTCTTTCCCCCCTCGGAACGTTTCGTTTTCTCTCTCTGCTCGGAGGCCCTTCGCTTCTCCCCTTTTCTCCAGACGATTTCCTTCCAAAGGAAGCCTTCAGCTGGTCGTCCATCAAACGGGTTTCAGTCCTCCGGGATCACAAACTCCTTCCACGCCTGCAACGGTCCAACCCCCCCCCCCCCAGGCTCTTATTCCATCCCCTCTGGCGCATCCTGGCCATTCGCCTCCTTCTGCACGCAAATACAGGCCTCTTATTAGTTAAAAGTTTTGTTAAGTTGTGCTCCGTTTTTTACCTCCCCTTCTAACCAATTCTACAGAGCATAAAGGAGCAGCCCAGGGCTCTCCGAGCTTGGCTGTTTCATTACCCAAACTAGGTAAGAACATCTGTGTGCTTGTGTCGTTACCAGGACTGGCACTGATGCGGTTACCTACTTTGGTAATGAAACGTCTGCAAGGAAACCAGCGAGCTACAGAGCACCTTCTTGAGAAGTCATCAGCCCCAACCTTGGGATCGTCTGCCTGGGAAGAGACGGCCTGGAGGGTCACCTTTGCAGCTGGACAGAGGCCTGCCCTGAGAATCAGGATCCGCTGGAAAGGCCCACCGCTGGTGAGCCGAGGCCGAGCGTTACTGAGCAGAGACCAGCTTCTCGAGTGGGACAGGAGACGTGTCTGCTCGGAGACTGGAAGCGACAGAAAATCTTACGGTCTGGTGGGATTTAGGCCTAAGACTCCCAGGCAAAGGACTCAGAGGCGGCTTTAAGCCTTCAGCGTTTTTAAAAATCCTGTCTCCAGATGCACAAAGGCAAAGCCCCATTTCCTTTATCTGAGAAACATTTCACTGATGAATTGCAGGTAAAACCCTCTCTTTCTTTTCCGTGGTAAGATTCTTCTGGCATGGTATCTGCTCCAGCCATATTTCTTACACATTTATTTATTTTAAAAGTTGGCGTGCTGCCCATTTCCTTAACAGGTCAGGGCGGCTTGCAGAAACGCAATTAAAGCAACAGAAATATCATTACAGTAAAAACAACCTTAAAACTTTATTAAAGCAATAAAACAATGCACTTTAAATAATTAAATTTTAAACAGTTTAAATGGTTAAAAGGCCTGAGCAATAAAGTAATATATTCTAAGCCTGCTGGAGCCGGGAGGCCAATACATTTAAATAAATAAATAAGTTCCAGCGCCATCTTTCCCACCACGTGGCTATGGAAAAATCAGAATTAACTGTCAGTACTGAAAGTGCCCCTAGCAGACGCCACACGAAGGGCCCACCGGTGGTCAGAGGGTGCCGGGGAGACGGTGAACAAGCCGGTCCTCCGGCGAGCAGGGCCAAAGCCTGGAGTTGGGCTCAGAAGACAACCGTCGATTGTTTTAACGTGGGATTACAGTGGCACCTTCAGGAGGAACCGCTCACCTCCCGTGGCTGCCCTCTAAGCCAGAAAAATGCCCGGGCACGGGAGTTGAAGTCCACGCATTTTAAAGTTGTCACGGTTGAGAAGCTCTGCCTTAGGCCTCGGCCGGACCTCTCTCCTCCGGCTAGGAGGCAGCTGACCCATCTGTTGCTGCTGGTCAAAAACCCTCCTTGCCGCAGTCACATAGCTGACCAGCCCCGAGGCCGCATCCAGGAGTGCCCAGAAGCTGATTCTTAAGGGAGAGAAGGACCCGGAAGCCCCATCGGGAGGCACTGAAGATCTTGTCTGTCTTTGGGTCTCCGTGGCGGTCTGGAGTCGTTCAGGGGTGTCCTTCCCCAACCTTACAGGAAAGGGGAACTGTAGCTGACATGGGTGTGGATGGGCGCCTGATTATGCTGACGTTGCTCCAGCTCATAATCCTAGTCAGGAAGGCCAGGTCCAAAGGAGCCCGGGACCCTCGTGGCAGCTTAGGGCCCCCCGAGGATAATTCTGAGGGGGATCCACGAAAGTCCTCCTCGCTCGGCCCAGAAAGTTAGGAGCAGAACTCCTGCAGAGGGGCACCTCCAGCCTCACCCCCTCAGCCACCCCAGGGTGCGATATCGTGGGCAACGGCTATGACGATAGGTCCAGGAGGCTCGCAAAAGTCACACAACTCCCCTCCAACTCCCCCCCCATTTTTCCTAATGCATCCTACTATTGAGAGTAGGACCAAGGCGCATTTCCATAGGTATGTTCCTCCAATTTATTCTGCCCAGTGCAAGATCTTTCCCACGAGGCATTTGTCTGACTTTAATGAAGACCACAGCTCGGCCTCCTGGTTCAAATTCTGTCAGCCCTGCCCTTTTGACACGACTCCGCGTTGTGAGGCAGGCATTTAAACAGAACCATTCACCATTTAGGCTCCCGAGTCATTTGTCTCTCATCCAGTTTTGCTCCTTTTTTTAAACAGCAACAAGGTTTGAGTTTCTATCGGTTTCGCTCCTCAGTCAGAATGGCCCGAGGTGAGTTTTTTCCCCCCCCCAGTAGATTTTTGTGGAATAGCCCAGTGTGCAGACAATGGAACAACATTTTCACCTGATCGCTCTGAATTCCTCTTTCCTAAATTTTAATCACAGTTTTTAGAACCCCATTAACTCCTTCTGCAAGGCCATTAAACGGAGAGGGGTCCGTGGCCCTTTGAAGCTCATCTCGTCCCCAGCATTTCCAAGGCCTCCGCCAGGAAGGCCAATGTCTCTGCTGGAAAAGGCCACTGACGGCCTCTAGTCAGATGTTCTGCAACAGAGAAAAGCCCCCTTCGGTGTCTCCAGGTCGTTCTCTGCTCCTTTCAGCTGGGCTTTTACTCTGGGGCCGTTTTCGCCAAACTCTCTGAAAATTCTTCACCACTGAGAGGTGCTCACATTTCAAGCCACGTTAAACCGATAATTATGACACCAACCTTTTTCTGGCCCTTTTGACACTGTGGTGATCTCCATCATTGTGATACTGAGGGGAGGGGGCTACCGAATAGGTGGACCATTTCCCGGTCCAATTCTGTTTTTAAGAAGCCCAAATCCTATATAAACAAGATCAAGATCTCTCTCTCTCTCTCTCTCTCTCTCTCTCTCTCTCTCTCTCCTCTTTAAGTGGTTGCCTTTTGTTTACTGCCACCTCCGCCTCCGCCTGCCAAATCCTTCAGATTGCTTAAAGTTGGATCACTTAATGCCTATTGTTTGGACTCCCTGGACTCTCTCGTTTCATTCCTGGCTTTGAGGACTGGACTCTGATTGGATTCATCTGTATTTAAACCACTTTCCCGAACTTCCTTTCAAGACTGGGAGAGCCGGCCTTTCCCTCTACGCGGGGAGAAGTGGAAGCCTCCGTTGCTCTGCTTCCAAGGGACGCGTTTGGGGCCCGCTAGGCAGATGCTCTTCTGGCGCCTGGTGGGTGTGCCAGCACCTAGGCAAGGGCATGGCTGGGAGTCCACCGGGAGGCCCCCCCCCTCCTCCTGTTCGTCTGGAATCAGGCGCCCCTTTGTCCTCTGCCCAGAACACTTTCCCGGTCCATCTTAGCAAGGAGGTTTAATGGGAAAATCCTCCCTGTTTTTGATCAAGGGATCCACACAATTTCTGCAGCCCTCGATGAAGTTCCAGGTATCCTAAGGAGACAAAAGGTTCCCCTTCGTGGATAAAACTTGTCCAGAACAATTAATTCTGCCTTTTCCCCCCTAACAAGAGTACAATTTCTGCATGTCTTCCCTAGAGACCAGTCCTACCTAGCCGCCAGCCTTGGCTCTCTCAAGAACGCTCGACAGCAGTCAAGCTCTTTTTCTGTAGATTCTCCTGCGCTCTCTGGCTCTCCCGGTTTCTCTCTTATTTTTCGCCCCTGTAGCTTTGTCCCGAAACTCGGTGTGTCTCTGGATCCCGGGGCAGAAGAGGACCAGGACACCTCAGGGGTGGCCAGGCTTGGAAACGGAGGCCAATGGCAACCACTCCCCTGGGGCTGCCCGGAGGTCTCCAGGCAGAGGCCAAACTCAGGGAGACTCCCTCTTTACCTGCAAAGCTACTCCGGTTGCTGAGTCCGCAGCCTCCCAGTGGGACGTTCCGCTCCCTGGGACTTGGGTGGGTCAAACGTCTGAACTCTCTAGTGGGCACAAGTCCTCTCTCTCCTTGCCCAGTGAGGCTGGCATTGTCACAAAACTCCTCCAAACTGAAGCGGGCCACGGTATAGCACGGATGACCTTTTCTTCCCCAAGGTTGCAATTCTGGGCTGGTTTTTCGAAAGTGGCCAAGATTTCCTCCCCGAACAATTACAGCGAAAGCCTTAGGAATCACTCCTCTGCTGGGGAGATTCAGGGCCCGGTCATTTCCTTTTGGCCTTTCTCTCTCTCTTGCAGCTGCGGTGTGCCTGGGGGTGGGGGTGTGCTGGCTGCAGCTCCCTTCTGAAAGAAGTCCTCCCCCCCACTCCTTTGCCTTGAGGGGGGGGGCTCGTTCACCTGGATGGCTGGGAAGCATCAGCATCGCTTCTGTTCACGAGGTCTTTCTGGGGGGGGGGAGGGCTTTGAATCAGACTGTTTCCTCCTCTGCTGAAATAACCCACCGTCCTTTCAAGCAGCCTTTCTCAGCCTCGGCCGCCTGAGGATGGGTGGCCTCCCAGAATTCCACAACCAGCACGGCGGCTGGAGAATTCTGGGAGTTGAAGTCCTTAAAGCGGGCGAAGGTGGGAACCGCTGCGAAGCCCTCCGTCCCGGTGGGAGGCAAGTGCCAAAAGCGCATCTCCCAGCGCCCCGGAGAGAATCTCCGTCCCGGCTCTTGATGCAAAGGCCGCCTTCCCCTCCAGCAGCGCCGGGTACGGAGAGGGGCTGCTCCGGCAGACCGAGCCCGGGCCGGCGGTGGGGCCGAGGAAGCCCCTCCCGCTGCCCCTTGAGGGACACCGGGGCCGAGAGGGGCCCCTCGCCACCACCCCGGCACAGCAGCTGCAACTCCGCTTCCCGGACGGGGCAGCCGAAGCGAGCCCGTCGGGGAGTCCGGGCTGCAAAGCCCCCCCCCAACCCCGGCTCCCGCTTCGGACCCTCCAGAGCGAAGGAGCCCCTGTCCGGCCCGGGCGCCCGAGGACAGAGAGCCGGCTCCACGCAGCCCCTCCCGGCTGACCGTCGGGCTTCCTCCCGCCCCGGCCCCGGGACGCAAGAAGCCCCCCGAAGTCCAAGGCGAGCGGCCGGGACGGGCCCCGGAGAGACGCCGCCCGGCAGCGCCGGCAGCAGCCGAGGGGGAGGGGCGCTCCGGGGGGGCTGCTGGGGTGGCGGGAGGGCTCGGCTCCCTTCCAGCCCCTCCGGAGGAAGGAGGGGCCTGGCCAGCGCCCCCGCCCCCTCTCCCCGCCCAGAGCCCCCTCCCCTCCGCCCCGCAGCCTTTATAGCGGGCGGGCGGCGGGGGGCCGGCCAGAGAGGGTCGCCTCGCCGAGCACAGCCGCCGCCGCCCAGCCATGCCCCGACGCGGACTCGCCCTGCTGCTCCTGCTCCTGCTCGCCCTCCAGGGGCCGCACGGTGAGTGGCCCCGGCCCCGGCCCGCCCGGCGCTGGACCTCCCCGGCAGCCGCGGCGGCGGGAGGCGCGGGGTCCCCTCGGGCCGGCGGGCAGAGCGCGGGGCGCCTTTCGGAACGGGCGCCGCGCGAGGGAGGCAGGCAGGGAGCCGCTTCCTTCCGCGGGGCCGGCGGAGGCCGGAGGGTCAGCCCGGGGCAGGCGGGTGGGCACGGCCGGCCCAGGCTGCTCCGGCGGGGCTTGCCGAAGCCCGAAGCGGGAGAGGCTCGGGGTGCTCGGGGTGCTCGGAAGGGGGTCCGGGACCGCCAGTGAGGTCCTGCCAGCCGGGCGCCCCGTCCAAAGTGGGAGCTTGAAGGGGGCGCAGACTCCGCAGTCGGGCCGGAGGGGGTCTCTCTGGAGGGAAGGACCCCCCCTTCAGCCTTTGGGGATTTCGAAGAGGCGCCTTCGGGGCTCTCGGGAAATGCCTGTCCGGGCTTCCCTCTCCTCTAGGCGGGCCGTCCAGGGCTCCGGCCTCTCCGGGGACCCCCACCCCCTACCCCCGGGACGCCCCGCCGCCGCGGCCACCGTCGGCTCGCTTTCAAGAAAGTGACAGGATCCTTGGATTCCTTCGAGGCATTCCCGGGAATCCAGCGGAACTTGCTTTCCGCCAAGACCGCTTAGCATTTGGATTTCTCCCCCCCCCCGCCTCCCCCCGCGAGGATCCAAGCGGGCCTGGTGGCATCAGGCAGAGTTGCCCTGGGAAGGGCTGGCCGCCGCCTCCTCTCCGCCTCTGGACGCCTCCGGCGCTTCTGCTGCGGGGCGCGGAGGGCCCCTGCTCTCTCTCTGTGTGAGTGTGTTTGTGTGTGAGTGTGTGTGTGAGTGTGTGTGTGAGAGAGAGAGAGAGAGAATGGCTGGGCGCCTCTCTTTCAGAAAGTGAAAGCTGCTCTGGTGGGGAGGCTTTCTGCCTGCTGCCCCCTCCCCTCCAGAGAATTTTCTTCTGGGTCTCTGCTAGGATGGGAGGCAGGCACGTCCCAGACCTCTTCTGGGTGGGGGTCCTCTGGGAGGACCAGCCAGATCTGGGACTGGAGAGTCACCCCCTCCCTGCAAGGAGACACACGTGGAAACTCGTGTTTTCTCCTGGGTTGCCTTGTGTTCAGCCAGTAGGAGACCTGTGCTCAGCTCTTCTCTCCTTTTCCTTCCCTCCACTTTCCTTGCTCTGGCCGATCCTTGCTCCCAGGTGAGGGTTTTCAAGTGTTCAGGTCAAAGGTGGTTCAGCTCTCCAGTTCTTCTTTCTGCACTGACTTCTGGTTGCTAACCAGGTACATGCAGCACATTCAGCCAATAGGGACTTCAAAGGGATTTCAGTTCAACAACTGCAGGCAAGATCCACAACATTTCTTTGCATTCCCTGTTTTAAACTGCAGTCTGGGTTAAAAATCAGGATTATTTCGAAGCCGCACGCTCCTTCCCAAGCCAGACTCCTTCTGTAAATCATTCTCCTCCTGCATTTGTGTTCCCAAGAAACCCCACCGACGGGAGGTTCAGCTTAGACCTACGAAAAGCGGAGGGAAGCTTTTAGATGTTTGGGAGAAAATATTCTAGCAGGACGAATCAAATTTGTGGTCTAATGTGGAGGATCAATCAGTTCTGGATTTTAGATCTCCCCTTTGCAGATAAAAAACCTCCTTAGTGGGCTTCCACTATTTGGTTGGACAGAGGAAGCCGTGAAGATGCTGGGCCTGGGGGTGGGGGCTTCAGAGAGGCTCACTTGTGCGGGGGGGGGGGGGGGCTGCCTCTCACCTGCTAACTAAGCTGGGGTAAAAATCACAAGATTGAGGAACAGAGGCATGGTGGGGGCTGTATAAGCCACCTCAGTCTGCAGATAGTTTACATCATAAAACAACCTTTTAAAAACTCCACTTTCAATGTTATGTTACATGTGACAAAAATGTATATATTAGTGAACAGATTTTAATGTTCTTTTTTTTTTTGCTGAACTCAACTGCAGAACTGCAACTTGGGCTGAAGTTGAATTTAATAACTTTCCCTTCATCCTGTTCCCTGAATTATTCTGCACCTCCAGCCTCTCTACTAGCTATGGAGAGAGAAAGCTAAATGCCGCCAGCATTGTGCAGTGCTTCAGATAAGATTCGCAAGGCGTTGAAGAGCATATAGCACAACTGTGTGTAATCCTGCACATAGAGAGACCTGCTTTAATAGGTCGCACACGGATGCAGCATTTATACACACGCTCTCTCTCTCTTGCCTCTCCTGCCTCCTTCCCGTCCCTCTTGGTCTTTCCTGTGTTGAAGGTCTGATTAACTCTGTAATCTGCAAAATTAGGAATCCTGATTGCACAGGATTTCCAACCCAGCGGAGGCTATAATTATGATTAAGTTGCAAGTGCTTACATCCTTATTTTTAGACTTTCCCTGACAATGGATGAGCCGTGCTTATCTAGGCATTTTTTTTCCAAAGGAGCTTCTCTTTTCATTAGGAAAATAGGCATTAGGAAAAATAGCTGAATGATAATCTATCAGTAAGAAAAGAGGACTAAACACGGCTGCTTCTAGTTATAATTAATCCAAGTTTTTTTTTGGTGAAGAGCTCAGCTTGTCCTTGAACAGAGCTGGCATGGTGCTGGGTGGAAAAGACTTTGCATAGTGTAAATTTTTGAACCCCTTGGGGCTATAAAGAAGGAGTGCTTTTGAAGAGAGGTGTAAGTGAGATTTGCATAAATGTTTGCACTCTAGAGCCCTGTTTCTCAAGCTTGGCAACTTTTAAGGTCTCTGGATCCCCCCCCCCCCCCCAGAATTCTGAGAGCCGAGGTCCAAAGCTCTTAATGTTGCTGAGGTTGAGAAGCCCGGCTCCAGAGTATTATTTTTCAGCAATCTGCTTACGGCTGCATGTATCGAAAGGCTAAATTCTTCCAATTTTGAAAACTGTTTGCACGTCTCTAAGTTGCATGAGAGAACAAACTGAGAGAATACATTTTTTTCAACCTGGATGGACACAATCGATGCTTCTAATACTGAATTTTTAATGCAAAATGTTAGGTTGGATATGTTCGCTTTTAAATTTTAAAATTCCTTGCACAATTAACATACTTCAACCTATTAATAGAAACAGGGAGAAGTGCAGGAAATAGACACAATGACTAACGACTAGAAAGGGTTTAAACCCGTAGCAGCAGCCCCGGGGTTGGAGTCAGAAAAACTAATGCTCAGAACAAGGTAAGGATTTCTGTTTGGCTATAAGAAGGATTTGGAGCAATGTCTGAAAAAAAAGACAAAATGAGAAAAGGCAAAATGGCTTAACGCTTCATTTGCATTGCCTGAAATATTTTTCCTTGGAAGAGAAACGATTCCTGGCATGATTGAACAAGGGCAAAATGTAGCTCAAAATTGATCAAGGCACGGCAAGAATCCAGTTTTAGCAAATTCAACTCTCTGAACCAAAAAAATATTATTTCCTTACAGCCCAAGAACAGCCCCTTTTACCCTCTCAACAGGCCGGCCCCCAGGGGCTGGGAGCCCTGGACCCCACTCTTTGAAAACTGGATGAGTCAAGCTGGCCAAGCTTTTTAGGGCAGAGCCCCCTGCCTCTGGTCAGAAAAGGGCGCTCCCATTAGGAGCCAGCATAAGTGTATCGTGCAAGCGAGTTGCACCAAGCTGGCCCTTGCCTCTTTTTACGTTCAGACTTTGGTAGAGCCTTTGGAAACAAGGAATTTGGTGTGCCTTGTTCTCAGCAAAGGGTTGGAGAATGCCCCCCCACTAGACAGCCCAGGGACATGGTGGAGTATATCAGGTGGGTCTGATCCTTTGCCAAACTCTATTGAAGCATCTTTATATTGGATGGAACCAGAAGGATACTTATCGAATTTGCAGATGATTGCAAACTGGAGGAGATTGCTTAATTCCTTAGAGGGGAAAAAAAAAACACAATTCAAAATGACCTTGGCAAGCCCCAGCACTGGGGCGAATCCCACAGGCTGATTCTCAACATTTCTATAGGAAAGTTGCTCAACATTTGTTTTTGATTGAGGAGACCTAATAATTCCTCTTAAATTCCTGTTTGAATCTCAGTACATCGGTCCCTGTCCTGTTTCACCATAAAACAGACCCCTCTCCATTTTAGAAAATTATAGATCTCGGCTTTCTTTTTTGCAAATTAAATACCCCCCCCCGACTCTTTTATCACCCAGAAGGGCTTTTGCAAGCCTGCCTTATGTACTGTATTTCCTGTTGTTTTTGTCTCTAGTTTGGTTTTATCCTCCTCCTCCTCCTCCTCCTCGTGCATTTTATAAGGCATCTCTACAATAAACTTGCTATGCCCCTTTTAATAAATATTCCAGGGTCCCCATGTGAATTTGTTCATAGGCCGTCCATAATGAAGTGACATGTTTTAAGACAACATGATCTGAGCAATCTAATTTGTGTTATTTGTGCAATGACATTATGTCACACGCTTGTCCAGCCAGCACCTAGGGCTTTTTTTGTGGGTAGCAGCCAGCTGCTTCTCGCCCAGTGTAGCAACTTCTTTTACTTCCAGCCAGCACCTAGGGCTTTTTTTGTGGGTAGCAGCCAGCTGCTTCTCGCCCAGTGTAGCAACTTCTTTTACGTAGCACCAGGCAGCGCCTAGATAGTAAGGGGAGGCTTGCAAACTCAGTAATCTCTCTTGCTTTCTGGGTTGCAATGTGCTATCTATTGCTTTTATGTTACTTTTTAATTATGTATTGCATTATTGCCAAGGCTTTCTGCTCTTGTGAGCTGTTTTGTGCTGCTGGTGGCTTTGGGCTAGAAGGAAGAATTCCTTCCTTCTGGCTGATAAGAGGTGTCTGTGGGGGGGGGACATTTTATCTCCTCCTCTGCCACGAGGCAGGCAGCTGGGAGGGAAATACTTCCAGTGCCTGTAGGAGGGAAGCCTCAGCGCCTTCTAATGATTACTCATCCTATCCATCCTATCTTTGATGATGATTTCTGAAGCAGGAGTTGTGTGTGTGGGTGTGTGTGTGAAAACTTCAAACATTTCACAGCTGCACCTAAAGCTAATGGGCAGAGAGCTGAACCGCCCTGAACCTGCAGCCGAGTTGGCACTAATTGGCGGAGCAAGGCCCTCCTTGTGCCTGGCTTGGCCCTCCCTCCATGCCCAGGGCTGCTCTGCATATGGGGAGGGAGGGGGGGGCTTGCCCTGGGCTTTGTGTAGCTGTGAGAGCTCTTTCTTCTCTTGTCTGACTCCTCATGTGGCCCCAGGGTCAAATTATTTAGCAGGAATAACACTGGGGAGGCCAAGTGCCTTTCAGCTCCCCCCTTTATCTTGGGTAATTGCCACCAGTCACTCGGACAATTAGCTGGCTCCTTTTAAAAAATCCGCTAATGCCTGTTCCAGTTTCTCACCTCACTTTTGTCTTTTAAAAACCACAAACAAGAATTAAGGGCTGGGCTGGGTATCTGAGGCCTCTCCTTTGTTCTGCCCTGCAGGGAAACCCATCAGCCTGACTTACCGGTGCCCTTGCAGGTATTTTGAGAGCCACGTCGCCAAGTCTCAGATCCGACACCTGAAGATCTTGACCGTCCCTGGATGCCCCCTCCAAGTCATGTAAGTCTCTCCTCCGCCCCTTTGGTGCCAGTCGGGAGCCCTGAAGCTGAAGCGCCTCCTTCAGAACACCAGCTCTCCCCCCCCCCGCCATGCCTGTATTTTGAGAAGTTGCGTCTAATTAGTCTGTAGTAAGATACAAAGCTAGTATCTGAGTAGAAAAGTAGGTCAGTTTTCATTCTTGATCTGATTTGCAAGTTTTCCTCCTCCCCCAGCTATTGTGACATTTGAGGCCATTCTGTTTATTTTCAGCCGAGGCTGTGTTTACATTTAAAAAACATCACTATCGCTGTGATTTTTATTTTGTGTTGCAAATCTACAGTTTCAGTGTTTTCAGGAAGATGTGATTTAATCTATCTGGAAAACGGGAGGGTGTTAGGTCTAGAAAAATTGTCTTTGCGTTTGAAATGGCGGAAGCAGAGTCTGAGAACTGGAGTGAGTTCAGCAGTCCGCGTTTTATAAAAATCTAACCCTCCCGCTTTTCATGAAACTCAAGTGAGACCTTCCCGAATGTAAACAGAAAAAAGTGATCGGAAAGGGAGACGGGAAGCTTTTATGCCCTCTCGTGGCTCCTTAGTGTAGTAAGCGGTTCGTGTCGTCTAGACTCTAGAAATTTAGATTTAATCCATCCAATTACATTAACAGCATGGGAAAATTATGGTCTTAGAACTGCCCAATAATTGCTAAGTTGGGGTCACTGTACCAGTGAAAATTTGGTATTTTATTTTGCATACGTTTTTCCCTCATGACCAGTGATGAGAAGGTTTTGTGGTCAACGTCCTTCTGTCTACTGTAAAAAGAGAGCAAAAGACGCATCTCTGGTCTAACCAGTTTACACGTTAATCCTTGGTGGCTTCCGCTGAAGGCTTCCTTTGTGCTTCAAGGTGTATTTTGCACGAAACAGATTTTCTTTAAAGGGGAAAAAGGAGAAGGAATAGACTTGATTAAGGCATACTGGAATGCAGCCTTAAGAATCTGATTTCATGAAGTCCATCGTGCTGTTGCAGAGCTAATCATCATTACTTAGAAAAGCATGAAGAACTGCTTGAGACCCAACAGTGCTTGCCCTTCCCGTCCATCATTTTGCTTCCTTATCCGGAGAAGGGAGTGGGAAGGGGCTAGGAAAGAGGGAGGGGGCAGGGCTGTTTTGCACATAAAACCCTCCATTCTAGGGTAGTTCGAGTAACAAGAAAGAGATGAGGAAAGCTCCCTCCTGGATCTGAGACTGGCCACCACTCACCGCCAGCCAGGCAGAGGTGAAGATGGGCACACGTTGGGCGCCTGGCACAAGATATTACAGATCTAAACTTTCTGGATATATTAAAGCCACTGTTTTTTTTTTGTGGGGGAGGCCCTGGTTTCTGTTTTTAAACTATTGTGATGCAACGTCCTTGACTTATGACCGTAATGGAGTTTGCCCATTACAATGGTAAGTCATGAGGGCATAAAGTGGGCCAGTCCCGGGACTGATCCGATTTTATCACCATTTTTGCCACTGCGAGTAAATGCTTCTTCTGGGCAAAGTTGATGTTTAACCTGATGGTGTGTCTCTGGGATGCTGCAACGGCTCTCACGGTGGGCTTGGGTGCCCAGGGTCCCACCTGCCATCACGTGACTGGGGGGGGGGAGGGTGACTTTTGGAGATTTGGAAACAGGTTGTAAGTGCTCCCAGGGTGGCCTGTTGTAACTTCTTTCACTAAGTGACCGGTCGTAAATTGAGGACTTATCTGTATGTGAATGCCCTACACCAACAATGGGGCAATTCCTTTTCTCAAGAGCCCACGTGAAAAACTGGGGCTGCTGTGAAGGGCCAGACGAAGAGGCCCGCGGAGGGACATGAGGCCAAAAATGGCAGCTGCCCTCAGAATAAAACGCAATCCTATTGCACGCGTGACCAGCTTATATTTACGTTTGATTTCTGATTTCCGATTGGCCTCAGGCGGGTGGGAGAGGGGCAGCCGAAGGGCCGGATGAGACCCTCACCCACGCAGGGAGAGCCCCTTCTCTGGGCCCTCGGCTGGCTCCCGTTTGGCAGGGGTCCCGTTTTTTGCTCAGGAACCCCCCCTCCCATTTTTCCCTGGTGGGTAAATTTTTCTACTTTTAGTGGCCTCCAGGAAGAGTCTTAAGATTTGATTTGTATTTGTGGCTTCTCAATTCAGTTGCTATTTTCTATTTTATTGTATTGCTGCTTCTATTTTGATTCTGTTTTGTTTTTCATTTATAATTGTCCCTTGTAAACTATCTTGGATCTTCTGGGAAATAAAAATGATATAGTTATAAAAACAAATCCGTAAGTAGTTGCATCTATTCAGTGAAGAGCTTTATGCCTCAAGTTACAATTTATGGGTGGTTTAGGCCAGCGTTTCTCAACTTTGGCGACTTTTAGTTGGGTGGACCTCACCTCCCAGGATTCCCCAGCCGGGATCTTAAAGTTACCACACGCTGAGTTACAAACTCAAAAAAGAACTTTTTCTGCCTCTCGATTCAATTTAGTCTCTAATTATGATATTGAAATACAGGTCCCTGCCTCTCATTGGCCCTTAATTGGAAATAAGGCATTACTTACGTTTTGTTTACCGGTTTGACAGAACTGGATCACGTTGTCAGGAGTAGCCATTTTTTCCTGAGCAGATTAATTCTTCCAAGATGCTAAGTTCTGGTTTTGTTATTCTTTTACGAAGGAAATTGTAACTTTGTTTGGCAGATTTAATGGCACAACGGATCAAAATCTGCAAACATGTTTGAATGAACTTTCTGAAAGAATAAGGTCTTTCCTCTGAGTTTCACCTGAGGAGTTTCAGAAGGTTTCCTGTTTTCAGGATTTTTTTTTTAAAAAGATGCCTGGGTGGAAAAGACAGGAGCCTAAAAAGCCTGCGCCCTTTGTGGTGTCTAGAGGGAGGGCGGAAGTCACAGAGGTTGGAATAGGATACGGTTTGTTGATGGATGCGGTGCAAATGGTAGCAGGCAGAGAAGGACCGAGATTCTTGCACTGAGAGATTGCAAGCACCGATCTCCTGGCGATCCTCGATCCCTGGACCAAAATGGGCTTAAACATGATTTGTTCCCATGGATTAAAAGGGGGCAAAGCGTTTAGTTCACCAGTGCAAAAAATAATAATACTGCTAGCGTGGTATAAAAGTCGCCTATCCAGTTTCTTTGACTGATAAGGGCACCTTGAAGGTCTGCCTGTCCATGAGATCTTCTGGTGACGTGATCTTCTGGCTGTGGTCCTGCTTTTCATGCAGAGACCCACTTGGTGATGCTCCCCTTTGCAGTCTGTCAGAGGGCATTCGGGGCTGAGCTGTGGCACATAAATTTTAATGGTTGAGAAGTGAAAAGGTTGCCTTTTTGTGCTGGATTTTCCTTGAGGTGGGATTGCTTTTTTTGGTATTTATTTATATTTATATTTATATTTATATTTATATTTATATTTATATTTATATTTATATTTATATTTATATTTATATTTATATTTATATTTATATTTATATTTATATTTATATTTATATTTATATTTATATTTATATTTATATTTATATTATTTATATTTATATTATTTATATTTATATTTATATTTATATTTATATTTTGTATTTGATTTATATACCGCCCTTCTCCCGGAGGACTCAGGGCAGTGTACAGGGCAATAAATATCAAAAATACAAGATACAAAAGTTTAAAAAAAAATTAAATAATTATGCCCGATGCAATAAATTAATTAAAATCAATGTTAAAACCCCAAACCCATCAGACCAGGCCGGCTTGTTCGAATAAATAAGCTTTTATGTCCTTTGTCCTATAGACCTTGCTTTTGCCAACCACACGTTTGGTGATTGTTCTACGATGGCCCTGAAAAGTGAGGCTTGTGATTGGCCATTGCAGCACCCCCTGGGGTCCTACGGTGGTGATTTGGGCACAGGGCCTTTCGATGCTGGTCTCCTTTCCTCCCACCCTTCCCAGGGCTGGGGGCTTCTCCAGAGGCCTCTGTCTTCACGTGAGGTGACCACGGTAGGATAACTTGAGCCTGGTCATCGGTGTCTCAAGTGAGAACTCTTGAGTTGATTTGTTCAGCAATCCATTTGTTTACTTTTGTGGCCGCCTGTGGTATTGTCAGGAATTTTCTCCAGTACCAGAGTTCAAAAGTCTTAGCTTTCTTTTTATCCTCCTTCTGTCCTGGGTCTTCAAAATCCAGAAGGATTTATCTCTTGCAATTATCCTTTCCCCTTAAAACATCCCTCTAATATAAACAAGATAAACTTTAAAACCACACAGGAAGAGGGGGCAAAGCCTTACATGCTTTCCTTATGCTAAACAGAGCCACAGATTATTTATAAGTTTAGTTGTGTATTTGAAGAAAAATTAAAATAACTCAAAAGTACTTCAATCTGGATGATTTTATAGAGAAGCTTTATAATTAACTTCTTCTACTCTACTATTAAATGTGGATGAAATGATGCAAAAATATACTTTGTTGAAAAAGAATGAAATATGCGAAAGTATGTTTCGGATTTTGTATTTTCACTTTCAACTGATGGTATTTAAAAATTGATTTATATTCTGATTATATTGTTTATAAATAGAATTCTGCCTGGGAACGTGGATTGCTGACTAGAAAAGATTAAGGAAGACAGACTGATTATGTGTCTTGTGGAAACATTTTCCTGCATGTAATGAAACACTCATTGTAGATTGAGGAATTGTGACCTGACACAAAAGCCAGCTTAGGACTTCCCTTGTCAGTTCATTGGTGAGGCACAGTATGGAGCTTGAACAGTCTGTTTTCAGAATTTGGGGGTATTTCATGTAGTGAGGGAACCAGGAAATCCTGGGTGAAAGTTTCACGAAAAATAGCCTTTTCTGGGGAACAGGTTCAGCAAATATCAGAAAAGGTCTTTTGCTGTGTGTGCCCTACAGTTGAGGTTTACATATCAAGACACACTTGTATGTTAAAGACAGTTTGGTACAAATGATGGATTTCAGAGATGCAGTAATAAAGATATCTCCATTGCTCTATCGTTTCTGGTTTTTAGTCCATTCTCCCATTACAGAGATGTTGGTTCTTTCATTTCACCTCCCCAAAGTGCGATGATTTGCAGTCCCTCCTTTTATCAGCTAGATGTATCAGTCACAAAACTTCCTCCCGTCATTCTTCACTCTGCACAAGCGCTTTTCTTTCATAGAGAACTTGGGGCAGATCCCCAAATTCCCCAATTGGCCAAATGAAAATGAAAACCGTCTAACTCAGAGCGTGCCTTCTGAAGGTAACTCAAAAGCTTTGGACCTATTTAACTTTAGGCCACGGTGACCTTGGTTTGAAGGTGGACCAGCTATCAATCAAGGGGACTGGACTGCTTTGTATCAGTTTGTGTAATAGCCAAAGCAAGTGCTTTTAATGGTTTTAATTTCACCATAATAATAAAAAAAACCTCTTCCATTGTGTAATGTTATAAGGAGCAGATGTCTTGATTGTCCCTTGTCACAAAAGTCGGGTTTGGTTTATGTACGTGAGTTTATTTTTTTCTTTCTATTTTTTTTATCTTTTTTGGCAGTGCAAGACTGAAAAACAGCACTAAACAGATCTGCGTCGACCCCAAGTTAAAGTGGATTCAAGAGTACCTGGAGAAATACTTTCAAAAGTAAGCTGCGACACCGAAGGACTTGTAACAAAAGCCCCCTGAGTGAAAGAGGGCTGGCCGAAGAGGCCTTGGCCTCAGCTGAGTTTCTGGAGGCTGCTTCTCATCTGGCACCAAGAGAGATTTTCAGTTTGGGGGACCAAAGAGATAAGATTCAAGTGGATGAGGTGATAAGATGCCTGGGTCAGTTACCCCACAGTAGTCCTCACAGTCTTACAGGTAACGCAAGAATTTCACCCCACCCCACGTTCCACAAACAGGTAGTTCAACCTGAAACCCTCAAGCGCTGAAGGTCAGTTGTACAGAGGATGAGCAGAAACATGTTTTAGGGTGTTATTGGAAGGTGACCTCGATATTTGGGGCATGGCAACACTTGTAGAAGTGACCTTCATGGCTTCAGATAAATTATGGAAGTAAAGTAAAATTAAGCTTATTTTAGCAGATGAAGCAGATCGGGTGGAAACCTTTGGGATAATTGTAACAGCAGGGCCAATTCTCACCTTGTGTTAGTGTCACAGTTTCTATTAAACCACATGTATGAGCCTGCAATGCTCCTTTTATATCCTTACGTAGGTATTTTGCGGGAAAAGAAAGCTTAGAAACAGAATCCTTAAGTCTGCACGGGAGAACGTGCCCGTGTGTATGTGTGTGTGTGTCTGGTGGGGGAATTATGAATTTCACAGACCGGATTTCTTTGCGCATTCTTCTGAAGTTGCGCCAGAGCCAATTCTGGAAGCTTCTTATTAATGTGCCTTTGGGTCTGTTCAGATGGTCTCTGCTTAAACATATTTTCTTCCAGACTTTTTACTTTGAGCAGTTCAAGGAAGAAGTTGACCCCAGGCACGTCAGACACAGCGAGGGTAGTCTCTTGGCAGCAATCTTATATGTGAATGTTTTTACTGGAAATACTAGGGTCTTTGTAGACGCCCGACTTCAAAAGAGCTGGCCCCATAGCTGTCCTTGCTGAACTAAGTCCTTTGAATTTTCCTCCACGCACCCAGGAGATCTATTTTTCTCTCTGCTTAAAACTACATTTCAAGCCAATCCCAAATAATGCTATCTGTCCTCCGTCAAATGCTATATATCTGCATTGCAGCCATTTATCCATTGGCAGCTTAAAGGGTGCCCGTATCTGCATCTACAACTATATTAATATAGCTTATCTATTTTTCACTTGTTCTAACATTGTACTGCATATGTTATATACTGTATATTAAAACAATAAAACTGGCTAGTTTAATACTATAAAAGCCCAACTGTATATGGGCATTTATTAAAAATGCTTTTTAAATAATAAAAATTTTGCTTTTTTTTAGATGGGCTGTTGTCAGTTGTTTCATCTTTTCATCTTTCTTTCTTAACCAGGCTGTTGCAAGGACCCAGTTTGACTCGCTTTGAAGTCTTGAAGGTTCCTGCTAAGATATAATAAGCTCATTGCTCACTAATCTTTTTTGCCTTTTTACTTACTTCTTTTCCATGCAACTGCTGTGGGTGCCAAGGGCAAAGACTCAGCGACTCACAACTAGAGGAAGGTGCCACAGTCAGTTCTCGGTCATTTAAGCCAAACTAGCTAAGTTGTGTTATTAAATAGCTTCCCAATGCAGAAGGTCTCTTAAGGAATTCCATTGGGGCTGACCGCTTTCCATTTCAGTTTGTTATTACTGGGATCCGAGGGCTGGAATTGACCTTCTAATCTAACCCCTTTGGACCCTCCCAAATCCAGTTAACTCACAGCAGTATCGCTGTTGCCCCAAATAATGCAGATGGAACACATGAAGCAGCCCCAATCCCACACACCCCGTGCCCCACGGGACGGTTTTACCTCCTCTGCAACAGCCACTGCTTGTTGTCCTGCTGCTAACAGCAACAACCGTTTCCACAACTGCCTCCCAGTTGGCCGCCTACTGGCGTTGTTCAGTTGGTGCTGCCAATAAACCTATGTGAATCCTGAAAACATCGGAACCAGCCACTTTCCGAGAAGACTTTGTGATCAGTGCCAGGAGCCCTTTGTGAAACTGCTGACCCCAACAGGGTCGCAGCAGGACTCTGGTGGGTGCTAACCCCCCCCCAGCCCTTTCATGCCCTGAACAGCCTTTTTGAGTGACAGGGGAAGGGCAACTTGCAGCTCGGCTTCTCAATGTCTTAGGACCAAATTAGCCTCCCAGATAAGAGCTATCACTGCAGCTGCTGGCCCCAGTGTGGGCTTTTTCCTGTCTCTGCTCCCAAATTATCCTTGTGATCCACTTGGCAGCCTCTGGGGCTGCACTGACTTTAACACCCCCACCTGCCCAGTGTGACTGGCACTGCTGTTTTGCGCCACGATTATGTATCTCTGAGTTCAAAATAAAAGTCACACAATGCTCTGCCTGGAAAATTTCAAAGAAGTCAGCTGCCTGTATTAAAATACAGTTAATAGCGATACACAAAGCCACTTAAGGAAGTCCCTGGCACAGCAACTCCCAGAGAGGTTAATGAGATTACACCAAAGTTGACGCGTTTTGGCGAGTTAATATAAAAGTGACTTTGCCGCTCAGTGCAGTTTGCTTTCTTCTCTGACAGGTGTCTGTCAAATATCCAAGTGAATCACAGACACTTGCTGGCCGTGACCCTGAGCTGAGAAAGAGGAAGCAGAGTTGTGCCTTTTTGGTGTGTTATGTTAAGATTAGCTTTCCACGATTCCTCTACTGTTGTTCTGTACATTGTGAAGAGCCGTGGCGGCGCAGTGGTTAGAATGCAGCATTGCGAGCTAATTCACTGCCCGTTGCCAGCAGTTCGATCCTGACTGGCTTAATGTTGACTTGGCCTTCCATCCTTCCGAGGTCGGTAAAATGGGGACCCAGATTGTTGGGGGGCAAGAGGCTTTGTAAGCTGCTTAGAGAGGGCTGTGAAGCGCGGTGGGTTGGTGTATACGTCTAGGCGCCTTCGCTCTTGCTGTTCCTCTTTGCATACGTTGCACCCCAAACCCTAACCCTTCCTCAGCAGAGGGAAAGCGGCACCAGCAAGAGAAAAGAATCCGGACTGAGGCATCGGCGGCTCCCCTTGAGCTTTCTCTAGCCCAGGAGAGTCGGGCGAGAGTGGGAGGAAGGTCCCAGGGGAGCCACTTCAGTGGGGGACGGCTTCTAGAAAGCAGCTAGGCAGCTGTGCGGGCAGAGAACGGTCCCCTTGCTTCATCCCTGCAGTTCCTTCTACTTGCTACAGAAATCTCTTCCTCCCTGGGACTTTAGTTTCCTCAACGTTGGACTCCCCAATTGGTGTTTTTTTTGGGGGTGGTGGTGGAGGTTAGGCAGATACTCCTCTTTTAATGACCCAGATACCACCAAAGTCCAAATCACACTAAAGGAAGAGCTTTACTTTCCTCACTTAAAATTAAAAAAAGTATACTTTTACACTTCAGAACTTAAAATTAGGAAGCTTTACAAATAAAACTTTGGCAACGGATTCAGTTCTGTGCCCTCTTCTCAGAAGTGCGCCCGGTTCTGTTACGCTAGAAGTCCTTCAAGGTTTCATTTATAGTTGAAATAACCTCCCCAAATGTAGAAAATTCTTTGAATGGAGCACATCTTCTGGCTGGCTCCAAGGACCTATCTAGATGGTTTTCTGGACGTGGAAGTAGTTTTCTTTCAACCTTTGGGATGCTACTTTGAGTTTTTAGTCCAGTCTACAGCCTGCAACATACAAGAAGCTGACCTCTGCTTATCTTTGCTTTTTTATACCAGCCGAGATCAGCGGAGGTCCTTCACTCGCCAAACGGGAAGGCATGAAGGACCCTCTTGATTGTGACATATGTGTCAAGTTGCACTCCCAACGTGCACTGGCCATCTTTGCTCTGAGGGGATCTTCATATCTAGACCTAGAAGGTTCCGTGAAGAAGCCCTCCAGTTTTGAAAGGCAGCAGAAAACAACTTAAAATAAATAAAAGGCACACAAAGGCCCTTTCCAAAGAGATTCCCAGTATAAATAGGAATGTCAGGTGGTTACTCGGTTCATTAAAACAGAGCTACTAACCAGCTATGTTCATACAATAGTTAAACCAGGTTTACTGAATTAATTTGATTTCTGAGATCACATCATGCCCTGAAAAATAAACTAACCAAGCTAATCCATATAGTAGCCGAAAGGACTGAGCTTTACCTAATCTAACCTTAATCAAACTTGGCATGCATCCATTTGCTACCTCTTCAATTATTTAAGGGTCTTGTGTGAACACAGCCACTCTCTCCTCCTTTGGTAGTGGGCTAAATACCAGTAGTGTCCAAGTGGGGCTTAATTCTGAATTCTGCTGTGAACAAAATTGGAATCGACGTTAGCCAGCAATGGCTTCGTATTTTGTAAGTGGGGGTGGCAAATTGCTTTCCTGTTCATCGGCCCTGTGTGTCCAAGTTGGCATTTCCGCTCCAACGTCTCCCGTGGGCACTGTGCTTAACGGACTCTTCCTCTCTTCTTTGCCAACAGGAGAGCCAAGATGTAAGCGAGGAGCAGTGCTGGCTGCGGGATGCTTCTCCGTAGGATCCAGAGACATCCACCCCCCACGCAGCCCCCTCTCCTGGGCACCCCCTCCACGGAGGAGAGCCCCCGTGGCTCAGGGCTTGAACGGTGGAGTTCCTGGCGCTCCCTGAGGCTCCACGGTTGCCTGAGTCCCTGATTTGCACAGAAACGCCTTGTCTTTGCCAATATTGTCTGATGTAGCAGGATCTGCTTGATTTTTTTATTTTATTTTTTTATCACTAACTTCAAGAGCAGCAAGTTGTATGAAACAGAGCATTAATCCTCTTCTGCTGTGCAGGATCTGGGCACTGACCCCCCCCTTGATATGTTTGCATGGGGGAGAAGGAGGGAGGGGGGGAGAATTGTTCGAAGGGTGGAGTGTGATGGCCAACACTGTGTTTGTTGTGTTAATGGCTCCTCTTTGCATGTGCAAGAGTCACAGCTGAGGTTTCAGGCAGCGGGGAAGGTGTCCAGGTACACTCCAACGTTTCATGAAGGAAGACGGAAAAAACATAATTTTTAGAGAGTGAGAGACATAGAAAGAATTTCCAATCTCCACACTCAGAATCAAGAGAATGGGTGCATGTAGAATATTTTTATTTCTTCTCAGGGAACCCTGTCTGCCATGTGACCAAATTTTATGAATCACAAGCTTAATGATTTTCATTGTAGCCATTGCTAAGATACTGTGGATTATAAACATTTTTACAAGGGAGCTTTGTGGAGTTTGACCCTGGTCCAAATAGCAATTTTTTTTTAGTTGTGGTGTGGTAAAAAATAGCTTTTGAAAATCAGCCTTTATTACTTTAAGTACAAAGCAAGATGTCCGCACAGCCATTTTCCTTTACTTAAGAAGGAAAGTGAGTACGCAATCCGTACCAGAGTGAACAGAGAGATACTTCTAATCCTTCCTCCCTCTTTCAATCACCCAAAGAGCACTAACCAACTGCAGCCCAGCAGAAGAGAGTGGTGGCTGAGGAATCCTTTCTCTGGGAGCAGAGAATCAGGACTCTGGTGGCCTTTAAATGCAACTAAAATGCAAAAATATTTACTTTCATGTTCAAATTGAAATGCCAGAGATAAATGCCAGTTAGTACTAGGTCATCTGTCTTAATCAGCATCTTCAAGTATATTTTCCCAGTATTTTCCACCTACAAATTCAATGTACCAAAGAAGAGACACATCATTGTTACTGTTGTTGGAAGAATCGTAAAATGTTTTGCTAGTATGGTTCACTTTTTGTGGGTTTCCCTCCCCAAAATAAACTCTGCAATGAGTTTTCAGCAGCTATAATGGAAAAATGGCAATCTAGGCAGTTTCAGATTGTTCAGCAATGACTTAAACCGGTGTTTCTTCACCTTGCAACTTTAAGATCTCTGAACTTCATCTCCCAGAATTCCCCAGCCAACATGACTGGCTGGGGACTTCTGGGAGTTGAAGTCCAAAGAGTTTAAAGTTGCCAAGGTGGAGAAACAGTGACTTAGATAGTGGGACTTGTGGGGGTATCATTGTGGAGTGGTGGGGGTTCAATTATATCTAACACTGCAGGCACGTGCACATCACATACACACTTGCAACCTTCTAGTCGTAGCCATTCCACACACAGTTACATGCTTCTGGCCCTCATGGATATAATAAGATTATTCTGCATATTCTGCTACTGTCCTAAATACACTTGGCAAAGTGAAACACTATTCAACTCAAAGTAATCCAACCTTACTTTGGATTGTGTAAGATTATATTAATAATAGGAATTTGCTGGGCAGGTAGTACCTTTGGAGGCTATGCTACATATTGGGAGTGCTAATTAATACTTCCTATTCTTAATATATGCTTTTACTAAAGAGTAAATGAATTTAACATTGAAAAAACATCTAGGGATGCACAGGGTTGAAATTCCAGATGCTCCAAAGTTATCAATATTTTTCTTTCTCAGTAACCTTATTTTTAAAAAGGCACAGAAAACTGCAAGAGATCGGAGGTTTCAGCAGAGACTTAGATAAGGTTAAAAAAACTGGCTCATTCCTGGCTCATTGCAGAAACCATGCTGGTTCCACTGGGGGGGGGCGTGTGGTGCTTACGAGAGGCTCCTGGTGTTACCCCTCGGCCCACATTCGTGCAGCAGTTCCAAAATCCCTCGTAAGAGACGGGTTGGGGTGCCTGACCTGCCGTCTCTTAGGAGAGAGAAAAGGAGGCATGTGAGAGAGAGAGGGAAGAGAACCGGATGAAGCCCTGTGGCCCGTCTCGGCCCCATCCTGAGGCACGCCAGCGGGGACTCCCTCGGAGGAAAGCAACTCGCACACCTGGAAGGAAGATCGGATCCGAGTTTGGCCACAGGGACCATGTTCAGGGCAAGCAGTGAGTGAGCGAGTGATGCTGTCGTTCTATGAATGGTGTAGTTAGCATGCCCGCAGGTTTTCCCAAAATAATGTGAAAAAGACTTTTAATTGTGAAAGGAAAATGTATAACTACTTCATGCTACTTGTTTTGTAAATACTATATTTTTGCAAAGTATGTAAGCACTTGTTAATTTTCTTAATAAAGTTTGTACTCAGTTCTAGGTGTTTTTGCCCCGTAAGTCGTTTACATCTCTGTGTCAGATCCCTACAGACCAGCGTTATTCTGTGTTTGCTGCAGGGCAGCGTATTTTTCACTGCTATTCCTGAGGGCATTTTAAAGGGTCAGGATTTCCCTGAGTCACACTGATGTTGTAAATCTAGACCAATTTTTTTGTCAGACTTAGCAACTTTAAGGTGTCCTCATTACACGTCAGAGATGGAGTAGAAGATGCTGCTGTTTGTACAGCTTTAAGGTGACACTCCGGGACCCCTAATCGGTGGATCACTTAGCTAAAACCCCAGTTCTCATCAACATCAACCGTTGGTTGAAAAGTCCCTTTCAGTTGGCATGCACGTTTCCCCTGTGTACTGTTTTTCTTTTTCCCAACATACTACCTCCTCTTACTCACTGAACATTTAAAAAGAATTGTTATAGATTGACGACTAGGAGTTCAGCAAAGATTTAAAGGTTATTTTTAAAGTCCTTTGGCTGCCATCTAGTGGTTACCCTATTTGTGCAGCTGAAGTGGAACCTTGAATAAATATCAGCCCTGCCAGGTAAACCTGACAGGAAACACAAGCAGGTGAGCTAAATCTGCTTTAAGGATACATTAACACAGCCTGGCAAGTCCGAAGTACAAACCTCCCACCATGCCTTGTAATTGCCTGGTCCTTTGGGGTGGGGCCCTTCCTATGTTTCTTTCCTGGGCCGCCCCTGGCTCCCTCCACCCATTGCATTGCGATAGAGGTTGAAGAGCTGAAGTGTGAGAAAGGACGCTTGCTGGGGAAACGGGTGCAGGGCCTGTGGCCTGCACTAAATGCGACCTTCGGGGAGCGAGGTCAGGAAGCCAGGTCTTCTCTAAGAGCAGCAGATGCTGGAAAAGGAAGCTACAGAGGTAGGAGAGCCGAGTTCTCCCAATGCAGCCAGGGAACCCCAATGCAGCCAGGGAACGTCTGGTGAGGCCTGGGCTTCGCAGCCATCCCAGCACGGTAGAAGAAGCGCCAGGCGAGGTTGCAGCCCTCCGCTGATCTTAAGGTCCTTCAAAAGCTCATCTGCCCGAAGGGCTCCTCCTGCTGGAGGCCTCAGTAATTGGCCTCTTCCTGCATTTGCTTCTGTTTACCTCAAAACAGCAAAGCTACTCAACTCCTATTTCGACTCAAAGTTTTCTAACGTGAACATTTTTATATACACATCTACCTACACGCAGTATTATATATTTATTGTTCTTATTTTAGTTTTTGCTGTTTTGCTTTTCCCCTTTCCCTTTTTAATTAAACTATTGTTTCAATTCTTTTTCTTCTTATTTTATATTATTAAATCACATTTAATAAACCATATATATGATTATTGATAAAGGCAAAAGACCCCTTCGTTGCATCCAAACATTGTGAAGGGGCGATCGAAAGAGCAGGCTTGAAGCTTGAGTTTGGGAGAAATACGGACAGGAAATGCTTCGTATTATTTCTCCGAGAGCAGATGAATTCCATCTGAGAGCACAGAAGCAGCCAGCAGATGGTCTGGCCAAGCCATGAATATCAGTGAGAGATAATAATACATTTTTGATGTGTCGTGACTGAGTAATCCTAGAGAACTGAGGAGAACAAATGTTCCAGTTTTTTAAAAAAAGGGAAAAGAAGAATTTTAACTACGGAGAGTCCATCGATAGCTGAAAAAACACTGTTGTCTTCTTTGACTCCTAGGCCCTCCTGAGTCATTTTGAGCAACCTCAAAGTTGAATTAAACAGATAAAATAAATCAGTATCCCGAGGTAGGCAGAGAGGAGGTCGATTCTGAAGAGCGAGGCGAGCCCAGCCGTGTCTTACGGCTCTCAGCACCCTGGAGAGTTCCCGGCGGGGCCCGGCGTGTCGCCGGCAGAGCTGTTCCTCCAGCACCTGCCCGCCCTCCGCTAAAGCCGCTTTGCCCTCCGCCGGCCGCTGACCCTGGGCCGGACGCTTTCTTCGGACACGCTGGCCGCTGACGCGGAAGCGCCCGAGGAAAGCGCCCCTTAGGCCGGCACAGCATAAGCAGGAAAGGCCCCGGACTCTTCTGGATTAACAGGCCGTCGTCGCACTCCAAATGTTTCTTTTCAGGTCTTTTCTAGTTTAAGTTTTATTATTATCTGAGTCGGCCCTGTGCCTCCATCCCGCTAGTTCCACTCCTTGTCCGCCATCCGCCTCTGCTGGGCCTTTTCTTGGCTTGACTTCCTGTCTTGGGCCTAAGCCAGTTCAACGATGGGGGGGGGCGTGGAGTGGTTCATTCTTTTTAAAAAGGGGGGCAATGAAGAGTTCCCCGCTTCCTTCAAAGGGTGAAGACCTAGCTGGATTTTGCTAGCCGCTAATGCTTATCACCACGGATTAGTAAGCGCTGAAGAAATAAGGCTCAAATTCCTCATGCAGAATTCTTCCATATCCTTAGTTTCCGGGATGAAGATTCAACCCCAGCAGGGTATCACACACTTTGTCCACAGATTCCGTGGTGTTTCTGTGACCAGCTTCTCTGCCAGCCACAAGCAGTTCATTTCTTCATTTCTGGTACAGCTACAAGCTCCGCTGATGCTCCAGTTCTGGCTTGGACTCAATAAACATTTCTCCTCCTCCTCCCAGGTAAAGCCACACACACACACACACACACACACACACACACACACACACACAGAGAGAGAGAGAGAGAGAGAGAGAGAGAGAGAGAGAGAGAGAGAGAGAGAGAGAGAGAGATCTTCCTTTTGAAACTTTGGGAAGAGAGAGGTGTCCTTACAGAAGTTTTCAAAAATAGAGCGAGATTAAATATGTGTCCAAACTTTCAAGCTGGCTAGCCTGTAATTCAGCAGCATCCCCACCCAAGTATAGGAAACGATGACAAGGGTCACATTTTGTGTTACCTAGGCTCAGGGTTGGGTGTGTGGCTTTTTAAAACTACTCTTGGTTTCCTTCTAGAAGAAATTCTTTATTATATTCTGGCATCCCAAGGGACCGCGTGGTCCTGGCTCAGTTGCAGAATCTGCCCCTGGCAACGTGATGTGGACGATGCCTTCCTTTTGGACGAGGACCCTCCAATCACAAGGCTCCTCAACCCATGCTTAATTCTCATCCAAAGCAGTTGTATCTTGCTAGACTCCCCTTGCGCCAGATCCTAGGAGCCATGTTGAGAAGGCAACCATCTTTGTGGCAGCTGGATCCTCTTCAGGAGGGCCTTAAATTCTGGGCTCTGCTCTGCTCCCTCAGGTAGCATAGACACACGATCAATTTGCTCCTGTTTGCACAGCTGAGGAAAAAAAGGACAAAAGAAGGAATTGCACGTTCAATTGTTTCTGAAATCCATCAGAGGGTTTTTTTATGCTTTTGGCTTGCAGATGTTTGGACAGCAAAATGCTGACAGCAACATCTCAGGAATAAATAGGCCCCGGCTTTCATCTAACCTGGACCATGTGCAGAAGGAGGCTGGCGGCTGAAGGTGCAGCGGGGGTAACCCACTGTAATCTGGCAGAGGCCTTCGTAGAGAACAAATAAACAAGGGGCTCATCCTTCTTTCATCTGCCTCCTTCCTCCCCAGAATCCTTCTGAGAAGGCCACAACTTTGAACATTATTGTGGCTTTTTCCTTGCGTTGCAGCTGAGCTTTTTCGTTGGATGAGGAAAAAATAAATAGCAGTTGGTGTCCAAAGCAGGGCTGGATGAGGAGGAAAGAGGGGAGGACAGGAGAGAGAGATGCCGTGGCATTGGAGGGGGGGGGAGATGGGTGCAGGCAGAAGGGGCTGTTGTGACTTTGTCTCCCCTTGCAACCTAGGCTGTCCTGGATCTGTGCAAACAACACTGTGGCTTGAATCCAAAGGAAGCTAATCTATTCCAGGGCAAACAGGAGAGAAGCTGTCATCCTTGGGTCTCCTGACTTGTAGGTACATTTATGTTCACTGCATGCGCTGATGACCAGGCTGTAAAGACGTTTGTACACCTCAGTCACTGATTCCAAAGGGGGTGGATGGAGAACCACCCCCCACCAATGAATAAATGAACAATAAAGTTTCTTACCACCAGCGAATCCTAGAGCTGGAACGAGCCATTATTCAGGGTCAGTCTTGACTGTCCAGGCTCCATGTGAACACATCCGCTGAACATGAACATGTGCTTAGGTTTTATCCAGGAGTGCACAGTCTGTGTGAAGCAAAATGAAATTCCCTTAATTAGAAGAATTAATTTAATTTAATTTATTAGATTTTTATACCGCCCTTCTCCCGAAGGACTCAGGGCGGTGTACAGGGCAATAAATATCAAAATACGAAATACAAAAGTTAAAAAACATTAAATAATTATGCCCGATGTAGTACATTGGTTAAAATCCATGTTAAAACCCCAGACCCCAAACCCATCAGACCAGGCCGGCTTGTTCAAATAAATAAGTTTTTAGATCACGTCGGAAGGAGCGAAGGTCGGGGGCCATCTGGAGCTCAACTGGTAAGCGGTTCCACAGGTCTGGCGCGCCCACAGAGAATGCCCTCCCCCTGGGGGTCACCAGTCGACATTCTCTGACCGGTGGCATCCTGAGGAGGCCCTCTCTGTGGGAGCGCACTGAATGGAGGGAGGTTGACGCCGGCAGCAGGTGTTGCCGTAGGTAATCCGGACCCATGCCATGTAGGGCTTTATAGGTCATCACCAGCACCTTGAATCTCACCCGGAGGGCAACTGGAAGCCAATGCAGCTCACGGAGCAGAGGTGTTACACGGGAGTGTCGGGAGACCCCCAACACAACTCACGGGGCTGCATTCTGCACCAGCTGAAGCCACCACGTGGTCCTCAAGGGCAGCCCCATGTAGAGAGCATTGCAGTAGTCTAAATGAGAGGTCACGAGCGCATGAGTGACTGTACGCAAGGCATCCCGGTCCAGATAGGGCCGCAACTGGTGCACTAGGCGAACCTGGGCGAAGGCCCCCCTAGTCACAGCTCCTATATGATCTTCTAAGGAGAGCTGTGAATCTAGGAGGATCCCCAAGTTGCGAGCCCGATCTACGGGGGGTAATAACTAAGCCCCCATAGTAAGAGGTGGAATAATCTGAATTTCCCGAGATGCCGACACGCACAGCCACTCAGTCTTGTCAGGGTTGAACCGAAGAACTCTGCATTCTATCTGATCACCTTCACTATTATGAGCAGGTCAATCAGTGACAGCAGAGTCCGAGAATAAATTTAATTTGGGGTCTAGACATCACCACTGTAGTGCTCCCTTCCCCCCCCCCATGTTTCCTAGCAGGCAAAATGTTATGTGGTATTATTCTCTTTGATCTAAGGGAAACACTGGCTCAATCCCCCCTTCCCACTTTTTCGGTATCCATCAGGTTTCTGTTACGTCCACTATCTCTCTGTTCTGCCTATAGTCAAGCACTCTTGGTCTGCTCTCTGCAGATTTTAAAGGTGGCATCGAGCCATGTTCCCAGCGTGTGATTAAAATCTTGATTTTAATGGCACAGCTGCCTTTGGATGTTTTTATTGGTCCCCTAAATGGATCTGGCATTATTCATCTATATTTGCTTCCTGGAGATACCCAAATAGATCTTTAAATGACAGGGGAGTGGGTGACAGCTCTCTTCCGTACATCAGTAACGCTTCTGCTGCAGGAGCGGAGCCTGGCTGCTGGCTGAGAAGCTTAGGAAGTACATCTTTCCTAGCCAGCAAATCAGGGTTTCTCAGCCTCAGCCGTTTTAAGATGTGGGGCCTTCCACTCTCTAAGGATTAAGCATCTTAAGGTTTTAGGGCTGAGAAACATTGGCCTAACGAGTAGTTGGTCAGTGGGGAAAATCTTGGATTCAACTCCAGTTCATTCTCATACAGGGTAGAGGAAAACATTTCTCCTTGCACCGAGTAGTAACTCTGCTAAATCACCTTTTAAGGAACCTGGTTCATGATGGCTTCTGCTCCAAATGTGAACTGAAAATCTCGTGGGCGCCTTCTCAAAGGCAAGGAAACGAGCAGATCTCCTGTGACAAGCCGACCACAGGCATATCTTGCATTGAGAGCCTGGCCCCCAACAGGCCGGATTAGGAAGGCTGGTTAAGAACGCAGGTGGTCCTTGACTTGCGGCCATTCGTGAACAACGGTTTGAAGTCACAAGGGGCACTGAAAAAAGCTGACTTATGATTGGTCCTTGCCCTTTCGCGAGGGCTGCCTTGTGTCCCCAGGGTCACATGATCAAAATTCGGATATGCTTACGATGGCTGCCTTGTGTCCCCAGGGCCCGTGTGACAACGTTTGGCTTCTGACAAGCAGAGACAACGGGGCAAGCCAGATTCACTCTGCCAGAATCACGGGGCGATTCGCTCAACAACCACGGGGGGGGGGGAAGGCTCACTACATCGGGGTGTGTCTCGCTTAACAACCGCCTTGCTTAGCAATGGAAATTCTGGTGCCAGCTGTGGCCGTGAGCCAAGGACTTCCTGTATAATAACAGAGGCAGGCAGGACATGTGACGCTGTCCAAGGCGGCGCCCCTAGCGGTGGGGGGAGTAAAACCGAGGGAAGAAAAGCAGCCAGCCCCAGACTCCACGCCCAGGGTTTACTGTTTTATTTATGCTCTATTTTATTTGTTTCCTGCCTTTACTACTTTTACAAATAACTCGACATTTCATACTTTTAAGGTCTTTTGCCTTGAGCAGTACATTCGTTTTTAAATTTTAACCCTACTAATTACATCTGCAATTAATTTAACTAGCGCTGCCATTACGATTGCTGGGTTAAGTCTTCTAAGGGCCAAATCCAAAAGCTTTTCCTTTTAAAATAATGCTTATTTTCACCGTTTCCTCCCGGAGTCTCTGATGTGAATGGCCGAAGGAGGAACTTTCCCATATTTCAGCACCCTGTGCCAGTTTGGTCACAAGATAATAAACATTGTGAAATATTCATTTCTGGGACGGAGAATGTAGTATCCGGTTAAAGGTCACCTGTGTCTCCATTAGAACCACATAATTGTTGTTGACACACATGAAAGACCCCCCACTCACAACTCACAAGAGCTTGGCAATTGCCTAATTCCCAGCACAACGTTTAGGTCAGCAGAAATCAAATGCCCACCCCCCCCCGGAATGTCACTGGGTAGAACGTAGAGGTGATGGACGAGGCCTGATCCCATGCAGAACAAAGGTTCGTGCGCAAGAGGATGGAGACACTTGGAGCCATTGCAATCACCCGCTTGCGCTTCTTCCGATGCCCCCCCCCTGAGATTTTTCTCTGAAACCATGGGAAAAAATGTGATTTGGGATTCATAAGACTTTAAAAAGTATGATTCAGTTCATCCAATCTTGAGACTGAAAATATATGAATTTGCCTTTTCTCTTTCAAATAGAATTGCTGGTCTTGTGTTGGACGTGTAGTGAATTTCTGTCTCTCCTAAATTTGGGATAGAGACACGGGGGCTGCAGCCATCAGAAGAGACTCAGCAAAGGCCTGGTGAGAAATATTTACATTTAGATAAACGCTAAGGAGGGCCAGGAAGGTCCCCAACCTCCCCAACCTCAAATGGCCATGTATTTTTTTTTAAATCCCCCAAATTTGCAAGACTTGCACATTCATGAGAATGAGAGAATATTGACATGTCATAACATTTTGGGTATACAATGCACGGTTGGCCTTTTTTTAATGCTTTATTTTTAAAAAAAATAATTAACAGCACATAGAGTAAAATCCACGGAGGAGAATTCAAACACAAACAGATATTGTTATTTATCACTTCCTCTAACTGAGATGTTGATGCAAGTTCAGGAAATGCAAATTCCTGTTTAAAACCTCTCGTATTCCCACAAGACGTGGAAAGTCCTTCTGAGAGTGGAGGAAGACACGAAGGGATCAACTATTCTTAACTTGATCTTAACCAATGCAGAAGGCAGAGTCAACGCATGGAGAGAAAATAAAATTTGACATAGTCAAATTTTATTTATTTATTTCCTTACTTAAGTTTATATGTGGCTTCAATGAAAAACAATTCCAACTAAAAGCCACCTGGACCTCAAGGAAATGGATTTTAATAAACCCATGGCAATAATTATTAGGATTCTTTGGAAGAAACAAATGGAGAAAACAGTCCAAGCTAAGGAATTATCTGATTATCTGGACCCGTACCAATCGGGCTTCAGGCCTGGACACAGCACGGAGACGGCATTGGTCGCGCTGGTGAATGATCTCTGGAGGGCTAGGGACAGGGGTTGCTCCTCTGTCCTGGTCCTATTAGACCTCTCAGCGGCTTTCGATACCATCGACCATGGTATCCTGCTGCGGCGTCTCAGGGGGCTGGGAGTGGGAGGCACCGTTTTACGGTGGTTCTCCTCCTACCTCCGGGGCCGCTCGCAGTCGGTGTTGACAGGAGGGCAGAGATCCGCCCCGAGGTCTCTCATTTGTGGAGTCCCTCAGGGGTCGGTTCTCTCGCCCCTCCTGTTCAACATCTACATGAAGCCGCTGGGCGAGATCATTCGTGGTTTTGGGGTGGGGTATCACCAGTACGCTGATGATACCCAACTTTTTCTTTCCACCCCGAACCAACCCAGTGATGCCCTCTCCGTGATGTCCCGGTGCCTGGAGGCGGTTCAGGTCTGGATGGGGAGAAACAGGCTTCGTCTCAATCCCGCCAAGACTGAGTGGCTGTGCATATCGGCGTCTCGGGTTAACCAAGTTATTCCACCTCTAACGATGGGGGGTGAGGTGTTACCCCCCGTTGATAGGGCTCGCAACTTGGGCGTCCTCCTGGATTCACGGCTCAATTTTGAAGATCACATAGGAGCCGTGACCAGGGGGGCTTTTGCACAGGTTCGCCTGGTGCGCCAGTTGCGCCCCTATCTGGACCGAGACACCCTACGCACAGTCACTCATGCGCTTGTGACCTCCCGTCTGGACTACTGCAACGCTCTCTACATGGGGCTGCCCTTGAAGACCACTCGGAGGCTTCAACTGGTGCAGAATGCGGCCGCGCGAGTTGTAATGGGGGTTTCCCGATACTCCCATGTAACACCTCTACTCCGCGAGCTGCATTGGCTTCCGGTTGCCCTCCGGGTGAAATTCAAGGTGCTGGTTATCACCTATAAAGCCCTACATGGCCTGGGTCCGGGTTATTTGAGGGAACACCTGCTGCCGGCATCAAATGCCCTTCGCCCAGTGCGCTCCCACAGGGAGGGTCTGCTCAGGGTTCCGCCGGTGAGAGATTGCCGGCGGGTGACACCCAGGGATAGGGCCTTCTCGGTGGGAGCGCCTGCCCTCTGGAACCAGCTGCCGGTAGAGCTGAGGACTGCTCCTGACCTCCGATCATTCCGCAGGGGCCTGAAGACCTGGCTCTTTGAGCTCTCGGGCCCAGGCTGAGGAGAGAATTTTAACTGGGGTTTTAATCTACAGGGTGAATTTAATGCTTTTTTAATTGGTTTTAACTTTTGTATGTTTCGATTTTAATTCCCTGTAAACCGCCCCGAGTCCTCAGGGAAAGGGCGGTATACAAATGCAAATATTAAATTAAATTAAATTAAATAGTTTCAAAAAAAGAGAGAAGCTATTAAAAGAACAATTGGAAACAATTACGGTAAGGAAAATAATGGGGATCATTAGAAGAAGCCAACATAGCTACACTTAGAGCTTCGTGAAGGTCAGAAAACAAGAAAGGGCTTGTGTAGAAGATGGGAAGTGGGCCATGACACAAGGAAGAGGGAGAGGGGATGGTGTTGCACACACACCTTGTCTCACCTGAAGCTCTTTCTGGTGTACAATATATGGGTTGAAAAACTCCAGCCATTAGATGGCAGCACAGAAATGCAGGACCCTGGAACTGTTTGCTGCCATCTAGTGGTGCTTTATGGTAGATTATTCTCACTTCCCTTCTTCCTTCCCAATGAGGAAGAGGAAGAGATTCCCAGGGAACTGCCAGGTCTTCCGAAGCAGCAGCCGACTCAGACAGGGCAGTCCAGAGGAGTTCCAGTACAGCACACATGCAAGTGCGTGCGCGCTCACACACACACACCCACACACACACACACACCCCTGCATTGTTCTTCCATGGTGTCTCCAACTGGAGCCGGCACTGCCCTGTCAATCAGCCACTCTGTTTATTATTTCAACCTGAGGTCATCACAGATAACACTGAGTGAGGCAGGATGGCAGCCAACCCTAATTAAAATACATATAAATCAGTTAAAACTTAACACAACATGGTTAACACAGCAATTGCTTAAGTAAATAAAAGGCTAATTGCAAAAGCTTTTGATGGAAAACATTTCTCTGCTTTGTAGCCACTCAAGTGAAGCTTACCAGCCTCCAGAATAAAGTCTCCTTTAAAAAACAAAAAACAACAAAACCCCCCCCCCCCACCTCTTTAGACATTTGATTCTAAGAGAATTAAGCCAGGAGCATTTCCCCTTCGAGAGGGGCTCCGAATTCTCTCCCCCTCCCCAGGAGGATGGAAGGGGACAGTAAAGCAAATCCTGGGGGAGGTCTTCTAAATTCTTACTGCACCCTGGGCGAAAGCCCCGTCATACGATACCTTAAAAAAACAGCCATCCTGAACGGTGGATGACCTTTGTCAAAGCGAAGGCTGGAAAATCTGGGCTGGAAAATCCAGATGTGATCACGAGATACCGTAGCAGGTAAGCAAGTTTCCTCTCTCGACTGACTTGATGGTGGTCTGGATTTTCCAGCAGAGGGGGGTAGCCCCACCCCTCTGATCTGGGCATGAGGTGAGGCAGGGACACACCGGGATCCACCCAGGGGGGGCTTTGTGTCTGCCTGGGGGCCTCCTTCACCTCTACTGTATTGACCCGGGTTGGGAATACTGGCTGACCTGGAATGAATCCAGAACAAATGCAGTGTCTGCCAAAGGAGGGAAGGCAATCGCTCGCAGTCCAGATCGATGCTTCTCAGCCTGAGCAACCTGCGTAGTTGGGCCATTTGCACAGGTGCAGATGACCTGTTGGGATAAAGATGGTTACTCTTCCTAAGAAATAATGCCCAATAATTTTCCCCTTTCATTAGAGGGCTTTCCAAAGTGTCTGTGAAAACATTAAAGGAATTATGCTTTATGCACACATGTGTTTTGCAGGAAATAAGTCCAGCTACAGTATCTGGAGAAGATATATTTTATAGATAAATCAAGAATGTCTATTCGTAATCTGATTTCCTCAGTACGTGAGTTTGGTATCCTGTCTGGTTTCTTGGGAGTAAATCAGACGTGACTTTGCTGCCATCTAGTGGCTGCCTGGTTTTTGCAACCCGGTCTGGTAGCTCTAGATCAGGATTTTAGTTTATGTTCTCCCTAATTTATTTTATTTTAATATAAGTAATTTTCCAACTCATTGAACTTATTCTATTTTAACGGAAACGAAAGTAGATCTAGGCCAGTGTTTCTCAACCTCAACAACTTTAAGATGCGTAGACTTCAATTCCCAGAATTCCCCCGGCAGCCTGCCACGGAGTTGAAGAATGTGTGTCTTGGAACCGGCTGAGGTTCAGGCACACCGATCTAGCCGGAAGGTCTGGAAATTCTTTCAGTCCTTGGGATAAATTCTTAAGGAACTAAAACGTCACAGTTTGGCTTCATACTGTAGATTGACTACCTAGCAAATATACTTAACTTGTATCTTAAATCAGGTTCATTGCCAGAGAGTAGCCATTTTTATTTTTATTTTTTTTAAAAAAGGAAGATCCAGGAATATTAAGCTAGTCAGTTATGCCAAACCGGCCTAATGACCATGTTTAGTAGAGTTAGGGCTGGAGGAGGGGGAAAGATATCTTAGATACCTTCCCTGTCTTGACTTATTGATAAAGGCAGCATAAAAAATGTGCTATATTTGGTGAGAAAAAATTTAAAGGCAATTTTTCTGTCGTTGTAGGAAGATATGTTGTGAAAACTAATCCATCTTGAATTTTCAGGAGCCCAAATTGGAAATACAGTAAGGTAAAAAAAGGTCCAGATCTCCCTTTCGATGCATAGTTGAATGGGGTCAGAAGGCAACAGTTTGAGAAAAGATTTCTCATTGTTCTGTGGGTTACGTGACTGAGCACAGGCCTGAGGTAAAATTAAGCCAGACTTATTATATATTTTAAATAAGACAGAGGAAGTATTTTTTTCTGATAGGGAGCTAGTAGCAGAATCATTCATTATAATTCATACACTCACAGCTATAATTCAGAGTCTCAACCCTTCTGTTAAAATTCTTACGCATTATATAAAAAAGGAGGGAGGCATTATTTACGTGAAGGCATTGTCCTCATTTTTTCCCTTCTAAGGGCATCGTGTATAATTTATTTCCTCCTCAGAGGAAGCCCGAGTAGGAGCCTTCCTGAAATTTCTAATTTGGAAATTAATTTGTTGAACGTAGAGTGTAAATATAGTTTCTTACTGCAGAAGTCTTTGCAGCTGAAGTCACTCTAAAAATACAATTATAATTGTATCCTGTAAAAGAGAGGAGTAAGTGGTGAGGACACAGGGCAGCCGTCAAGGTGTTCCTCAGCCCGAGTCCAGTCGGCTCCTGGGTGTAAAATCCTCGCTCTCCCCAGAGTGGACCAGATTTTGTAAGTCTTTTGTAAGAGGTTGGGAAGCTTCCACTCAGTCTGCCGCAAGCACCGCAGCACAATGTCAAATAGCCTTGCAAACAATCTGACATTGTTTTGGTGTTTCCTGAGTCCAAAAACTTGGCTTCGTTTCTTGTCCTGATGGGATCTTGAGGGCCTGGCAAGGATTCTCCCCAGGGCAGAAACCTTAAGCTGACTCTGCGGCGGGTTGTTGTCCCTGAGGATGGTCCAAGATACAGAAAGTTCAAGTGTGCCCCCTGCCCTCGTCTTTGTGGTTCAGTTCAAAGAATTCTTCAGAACATTTTTCTCTTGCCACACAGGGTCACATCACGGCCCATTTTGTTTCCTTTAGAAGTTCTGAAGATCTATTGTGTCCCCAACAAGATTGTGCTGTTTTTCAAATAGGCGAGATCTGCTCAAAGCCGCTTTTTTGTGATTATACCGAGAATAGGACAATATTGCAACCTTTAACACAGAACTGTCTCCTGTCACTCTTTTTGAGAGTAATGTCAGAACCAAGATAACCATGGCTCTCGACGTGTCCTAGGTCATCCAAACATTCAAGTAAGGGTTCTAGGTACTGCTAATTGTCAAGTGTCACTCTCATTACAACATGAACAGATCTGAGCAAGTGCATTTTAGATCTGCCAGATATGAACTTCTCAATATGATAAGACATGTAAAATTTGATGGACGTCTATCGACTCCAGATGCTGTGATGTAACTATATCCACAAAGATCAGAATCATGCAAGTCACGATATTCCTTATGGAAAAGCTGGGCTTGCAGAAGCAGGAAAGGAGGAGTATTGACGCTTTTCAACTTTGATGTTGGAATAGACACCAGAAAATATTGTGGATAGCCAAGAAAACAAATCAATGGATCATCAAACAAATCAACACAAAATTCTTATTAGAGGCACAAATGACCAGACTCAAATGAGGCTACTCTGGACACATTAGGTGGAGATCCAGCCCTCTGGAGAAGCTCTAATGCTGGGAAAGGTGGAAGAAGAAGAAGAAGAAGAAGAAGAAGAAGAAAAAGAAGAAGAAGAAGAAGAAGAAGAAGAAGAAGGAGAAGGAGAAGGAGAAGGAGAAGGAGAAGGAGAAGGAGAAGGAGAAGGAGAAGGAGAAGGAGAAGAAGAAGAAGAAGAAGAAGAAGAAGAAGAAGAAGAAGAAGAAGAAGAAGAAGAAGAAGAAGAAGAAGAAGAAGAAGAAGAAGAAGAAGAAGAAAGACAACCAGTATAAGTGGGATGGTCTCACTTACAATGGTTCTGTGTGCACTGTTGGAAGACCTGAAAGACCAGGTTAAGACTTGGCTGTCTAGTTGGGGCCTAATTCTTTCCATGCAATTGATATATTCTTTGTCTTATGTGCAACACAGACCATACATGTGAGGTGTAAGATCTGGTCCTTTATTAGCCTCCTAAATGAAACTGCATCAACAAAATAATATTATTTCTACTCTCATTAAGAGGATGCAGGGAGAAGTCTAAAATGGACACTCATCTGATAAATCACACACATGACACACACTATCAACTTTATGAGCCCAAATTAAAAGTTACTGAACAAGAAATAATTTTTGAAATAATGCAGTTCTTCCAAACATTACAGATACTTGAGCTGTTGTTGCACCGTTATCTCTTCAGGAAATAATAGATATTATTAAACCTATGAAAACAGGAAAAGCTGCTGGTCCCAGTGGCCATCGGATTGAATGGTACAAGATATATTTAGGTTTTTTTTCTTAGCTCCTACGTTATTGGGCGTCTATAATAATGCTTTTTGGAATAAGTTTTTTCCCCCAACTTCCCATAATGAGACTTCATCACTCTGATTTTGAAGGTTAGTAAATATTCTCCTGATTGTGCACGATGTCATCTAATATCCTTGTCCAGCAGTGATGCTTTAAATGGATGATCTAAAATCTGAGCATGTTTAGGAGGAAAGGTAAATTTATAAAATGAAAAATTACTTCAGCTTTGATAACAGCACGTGGAGGTATTACCATGTTAATTCTTTTAAATTATTTCACCAGACCATGAAATTATTTTAAGTTTTCTACAGGGAGGATAAATTCTAAGATTCTCCAGATTTCAGCTATCATATACTGGTAATAGTAGTGGGAGTTATAAGCAGGAGGTGAGACCAGGGTGTAAAACCACACCCGTGGGCTTTTGCATTTGAAGACAGTGCCCTGTAGAAACAAGGCAAGATTTTTTATCTTCCATTGTAGGACATTGAATCATGATTTTGAGTTACAGGAATGCAAACTCCACTTAAATTGTAAGAAAATCTTCCTAGCAGTAAGAGGACTTTGGCAGTGGAATTAATTACAGAAAAAGGGGGGTGGGCTTTTCTCCTATTGCACTCCACCAGGGGCCGGATCGCCTTCTGTCAGGGAGGGGGTGGGGTGGATGTCAATGGCCCGAATGCCCCTTACAACTTTATGTTTCTATGATTTCATGTCCTTTTGCAACCAGCTGTATACACATTCTACTCTCTGTGTTTTGTGCTTGGGGGAAAAATAGTCATGCATTATTATTTCTGCCCAGATTTTGTGTACGTCCCATGTTTAAGAACTGTGAAATTTAATCCCGGAGGACATGATGTGGGTGGGGAAGGCAGAACAAGCCTTTCCTGGGCCTCATCTTTTACCATGCCCCATAAAAAGGATGGGACCTGACAGAGGTTTATCCAGGAGGGTCTCACCTCAGCCGTGTATTGGTAAGAAAATGAATTTGGACGGTGGAACCACAGGAAGCGCACTTGGCGCAAGGGCCATTTAAAATAAAAATACAGACTCGGCACTAAAAGAGTCTCAGGGGTCCTCAGGACACAGCAAAGGAATTTAATTTAAGTGCGGGGGGGGGGGAAGAAGGAGATAATTTTGGAAGACCTTTATGACTGACAGAAAGCCTTGCATACCTTCCTGTTTCAGTAACATATATATTAATAATTTGAAATTCAGGCTCTACAGCCTGAGGAAGAAATGTCATACTCCATGCACAGGCATCCATGGCTCTCTCGCTCTCTCTCGCTCTGTGTGTGTGTGTGTGTGTTTTTTTTACCACAAGACATTGCAAAACTGTTGGGAATTTAACAATTCTGTGGTAAAATCTATGGCTTCTCTGTAGAAGAGCAACTCAAGTTCACTGAAGGAATTTCAGTGGTAAAAAGTAAGAAAGCCGAGCGAGGGTCCAGCCAAGAACCGGAACATGTCAGGACTTTTCACCGAGGGACACGCTGTGATATTTAGACCCTCTTTGTGAAATCAGTACTGAATTACGAGAGAAAAACTGAGACCACAAAGGGAGATCAAACAACTCCCAAATGTTTTTTTTTCTTAATTATTGTTTCAAGGGCAGATTCTCCTGTGGCTTCTTCGTATCTTTCCTTCTTTGTAACTTGGACGTCTGAACGGCTCAACTAGTGGCTGGTATAAACGGGAACAGAGTCATTTTCTCTCGTGCTGGCCATCCACTGCAAGAGAATCTTAAATAAAAATTGAAATAGGTCAACAAAAGGTGGGCCGATAGAATTACTCAGAGGAAAATAAACCCTTATTTCAATCAGCAGGAATGTTTTCCCAACCAAAGCCTTGGATAGTAATTTGATCTGCTGCTTCAGATTCGTACTTCTGCTTTAAGAGAAGGGCCGTTCTGTTTACGGGACACCCTGGGTGAGACCGCCTATTTGCCAGGCAAATTATTTTTCTCTTCCTTGCAGATGTTTTGTTTGCTTTTTTCCCAGACATCCTAAGACCAGGGTTTTGGGAACAAAGAAAAGTGCAGCTCTTGGGAGTTTAAGGTCTTTTCGGGCACTTCCCTACACATTCTGCTCTCCAGCATTCCAGAAAAGGAATTAACTGATTCAATTTTTAATAGGAATAACTGTCTAATCCTGACCCATAAGGGATTCAAGCAAGTTACCGTCCTCAGAGGTCCAGGTCAGAAGGACTCGGATAAGCCACTTCAGGTCAGAAGGAATTGCCCGCCTATGGCCTGCTTCTGCTGGTCTTCTGTGTGCTGGAGGAAAGCTGGACAAACTCAAGCCACACGTGACCTCCCAGTTCCAGGCACAAAGTGAAGAGTTAAACTTTGCTGGCAAGGCTTTTGGTCTTTTATTTTTTTTAATTAAGAAAACCACGCTGAAAATTCATAAGATCTTTGCTGGTCTCAAGGCAACCATTTTCCTTTAAATGTGTGCGGGGGAAGAAGTTTGGGTGCAGCCTTTCTGCAGACGTCTCACTGCATCGGTAATGGGCCCAAGTCTTCAGCGGCTCAAAGGGGCTTCCTTGTCAATATGGCTCTGATGCTTCCTCTGGCCGGCTCTCCCTTGGCTGATGCTTCCCAGAAACGGCCCGATCAGAGAAGGAACTTCACTGTACACCAAAGACCTCCGGTCACTCCCAACACTCGGGTGACTTCTGGTAGTCAAGAGCTCAACGGATGTCTCAGAGTCCCTCTTGAATTTAAGCTTGGAATGGCCTTCCTCCCTCCCTTCCTGTGGCTTAACATTAAACCTGCTTTATGCCTCTCGTGTTCCTCTCTATAGTAAACGGAAGGTAGTCCTTGGCACGTTCAGCGTTCCTGCCCTGGGAAATGTTAGCTCAAAACAATTTCTGACTCTTAGCCAAAAGAAAAATCTGCCCATCTTCACTCATCATCTTGCTCCATATTTTTCATCTGGCATGATATGGTCAGGTTCACATATTTTGATCTTATGAAAAAATAAAGTAAGTGATTGCTTCAATATGTCATGAAAAGAAGCTAGTGTGGCGCAAGCTAAGCTTCGTTTAATTCCCAGTTCATCATCATCATTTAAAGAAGCACGGCCCGCTTGTATATTTGACTAGCCTAAGCAGAGATATTTTTTTTCCCCACACAAGGCATTAGCCAAACCCCCTATTGCTCCATCGGACCAAATTTTCCAGATGGTTTAGAAAGGTTTAGGCTAGTTCATTTATTTTGGTTTCATCCCACAGGGAAGAAGTGAGCCACTCTTACGCCACACGCGATCCTGGATAGTCAGAGGCTGGGATTCGGTAGCAAACTGCAGAAATTCAGCCCTGGGATTTTGGATAGGAAATAACAGAACTAAAACTTAAGCTTTCAGATAAAGGTTACCACATGTAAAGTGCTTTAAAAACTCTACATCTCACAGCAAACAAGCATTTCCTACACACTGTGTGGCAGCCTGGCATCATCATTCCAACGTAATAATAATAACAACAGCATCACAAAACACCCCAGATGTAACAATTGGCAAGAAAGACAAAACAAAGTCTGGATAGTAGACATTGAGACATCTGGAGAGCGCAAAAGGGAAGAAAAAGAATGGGAGAAAATCGTAAAATATAAAGGCCTGCAAAGAGGAGTAGACTGGCTGTGGTGAAACAAAGCAAAGGTACAGGTAATCTCTGAGTTATGACGATTTGCTTAGTGACCGCTCAGAGTTACAATGGGCTTAATGCAGATCGGGACAACAAGAAAGCCAATGTGTTGGAAAGATGGGCCAGGTCAGGAAGAAGGTGGGTGGGTAGCCGAGGATTGATGGAATGAGGTCAGAAAAGCTGAGGCTTAAAATGAATCAGATGCCAAGAGCGACACAAAGGGCTTCCACAGAGACATTCAGAGCAGAAGGAAAGCAATGTTTAATTTATTGCAATATTATTGCAATAAAGCAATAATAAATAGCAGCTAGGCAGAGCTACTTAATTTCTATTTTCAGTCCAACTTCTTTAATGAGGAAGTTTGATTTCCTCAAAGACACTTTGAAGACCAGAACGGAAGGATACGACTCGTGGTTGAGGGACTGGATACAAAGAGGAATTGGGGCAGGGGAATCATTCTCAGTGAGTCTACGTCTCCAGAAAAGCAACACTTGTGGGAAAACACGGGTCAAGATAGCCAGGATGGTGGGTGTAACTTTATAGTGCAAATTCTGCCTTTTTTATGTGGGCCTTCACCCATTGACAAGCAGGCTGGGGTCAGCTGCCACCTCATGCAACCCCCCCATGTATCAGCTGCCCCCCCATGAACTCTATTGACAAGCAGGGTGGGGGGGTCCATTCAGATGCCACAACCGCCTCCCTCTCACCTGTTTTGACCTCTCCCCACCACCCCAAACAGAAGCTGCTGCTCCGAAGTCAGACGAATTGCATTCTGGGTATTAAGTGGGTCCCGGAGAAGAAGTCAAAGTGGTGATGGCCAGACTAAACACTTTCTTTCTTTCTTTCTTTCTTTCTTTCTTTCTTTCTTTCTTTCTTTCTTTCTTTCTTTCTTTCTTTCTTTCTTTCTTTCTTTCTTTCCTGGTAATTGTCTTAAAGAGATTGAAGAGGCTTTTCTTTACTACTCTATTACAGGATTGACGCAAAGTCTGAGCTGAATATTTTTGAGAAGTTTTAATTTGGCTGGTGGCCTAAATAAACCTTTCCAAGGTTAAGTCCATATCTTCTGCATGGAATATTTATGGGATTATGTAAAGAGATTGTATGTTTTTTTAAAGCTATAACTCTTCATGATCAACAAGATTTAATTTTCTAAGTTTACTTTCAAGGACAGCAGGAGTGTTTTCTTGACAACCATAATTTATTCCTCTTTCTTCAAGAAACGTGGACATGAGCCTTCTGATCTGACGGAGTTTCAGTTGATTGATACAAAAAGTGTATAATTTACCTGGCTCGATCAGTACACAATGTTATCCCAAAAGTGCTTGTCAAAAGGCAGCTGGACTCTCTTTGTTTTTCCTTCTCATTCAAGAAGCTTCCCCAGCTCTGAAGTTCTTCGGAATTGAAGAAGCATCTTGGGTGAGAAGCAAAACGTCTTCAAGGAAAAACAAAGAAAAGTCCATTTGCCTTTTGAAAAACAAAAGCTCCCACGAGCTGGATGGATTTCAACAGTCATTTACACAATTTTATGCCTTTAAAAACATTACCTCACTTTATATATCACTCCTGTACATTCTCAAGTTCACAAATGACGGTCTTCCTTACGTTTCAAATAGTGAGCTGTAAAAACGTTTTGAGTCTGAATCATTTCAATAATCCATTCTGAGTTTGTACGTTATTTCAGATTTGATAATTGAAAATTTTGGGGGTGTTTCAAACTCAAAACAACTCTGTTTCGAATTCAAAACACACAATTTCAAGTGTGAAACCCCTCCAAAGCCATCAGAATGGCCTATCCTGAATACAAAATGGTGTTTCAAATTAGAAATTTTTCAGATATAGTCCGTGTCTGCTTGCTAAGATTCCGATAGCAACATTTCCCCTGGGGCATTAGCTGATGCTTTCAATTATGTTCAGATAATTCCTCTGTTCAAGCGGGGTTTCCTAGGATCTTATATTTGAAAGGCCAATTACGGCCACCAAATCCAGGGTAGGAATCAAAATCAAAATATCCCCAGCTAAAGGATAACTGGGCTTCCCTTGAATAGATTCGGCAAAGGGTTACCTCTCCTCCCTGACTGTAATTAGTTCCAGATAAAAACAAGTCCAGTGCAGAAAGAAACATTTTTGTAGCTAGGATTTCTTGGGGTTGTTGCAACAACTCTGGATTAATTTTGGGTTTCCCAACATTTTATATCTTGGATAGACCCTCTTGCAAGCATTAAATAAAACTGCGGATTTCTTTTACTTGTGCTCAGTGAGAAGTGCAATTTTCTCATAAGTATATGATCAAAGTGCCTGATTTTTCAGAGCTGTTACTTGGATGGAGAACAAATAAAATGAGCTTTGTTCATCTTGTTCCCTTCACGTGTGAAAATAGGCTCGGCACTTTTTTCAAGGGCAAAGGGTGGTGTCCTGCTTCACTCCCAGCTAGACTTTTGTCCTAATATATATCAATAAGCCTTTTGTCTTATTTTTCATTTGATTTTAGAAGCTCTAAGTTTTGCAATTAATGTTCTGAAAGTTTTCAAGCCATTGTAGCAAGTGAGCTAAAGAATTCATTTCTTATTTTTTCCTTTTATTTTCATTAGTTATACATACATTCAATGTAGCATGTAGTAATTTAAACCATACATTGTATAATATTTGAAATGTATCTGAAATATTTGTTTTGTTATATTGCTTTTTTATTTTAATAAAGCAAAACAAATTCATTAGTTGCAATGCATTTCTTACACTGCTGAGTACAATCCAACTTATTTATTTTAGGAACATTCAGATCTGTAGTTATCCCACAAGTGCAAACTGGCCATTGAGTAGCCAGCATTTGAAAAAAACGGATCCTGAGCCCTTACAGCAATTCTTGCACCGATTTAATTCAACACTGGCTAATTTCAGCACTTCTTAACAAGAGCTCTCTCTCGATAAGCATTATATCTGTTCCTTTGCTGTATTTTGAGTGAACAGAAGTGCAGGAGAAACAACCTGAGCGATTGATTGATGGATGGATGGATTGATTGATTGATTGTGTGCCATCTAAAGCCAATGTCAACTCTCACTGACCACATAGGCAGATTTTTTCCCATGATGACCTCTTCCCAATGTGGTCCTTCAGGTCTCCCCACACTGCACTGATTGCCATTGTAACTGACTCCATCCACTTTGGTAGTCCAGATGTGGAGAGACATGGCCCACAGATTCCCCAGTAATCTGAATGGACATCCTCCTCCTCCTCCTCCTCCTCCTCCTCATCATCATCATCATCATTTTCTGTTTGGAGAGCTGAACAATGGCTGAATAGGCACTCAGGACAAGCATCAGAAGATGGGCTGAGTTCTGACTTTGGGGGACATGCCTAGCACCCAGGGGCCATTTTAACCTCTTGTCAAATGCTCGGAGACCTAAGGACTGTGAGTATCCTCATGGTTAAACAATGGGCAACAGGATAGGAATGTGCCTGTATTTTAAAGAGCCTGTCTATAGACATTGGACACCTGAAGAAAGAAGGCTTTCTCTGGTCTCCAGAATGTGTGAAGATTCCAGAGTGGGCAGCCCCACGGGGGCACAGAAGCTCCCTCTGGACATAGCAAGGTCAGAAATGGGTGGGATGGGGGAAAATCCCTTTCAGGGATACTAAGATTACAATGTCCTTTTGGACATTTTCTTGAGTGTGGGGGACAGAAGGCAGTAGAAGACAACTCTTCATTAGGAAAGGTTCAAGTTTTGGTCAGCTTGAAAATTCCTTGATGACAGTTTATCTACTATTTAGCAAAGAGCCTTGGTGGAGCAGTGGGCTAATGCCTCCTTAAGTAACACCAGCTGCCTGCAATTAGTGCAGGTTCGAGTCCCACCAGGCTCAAGGTTGACTCAGCCTTCCATCCTTCCCAGGTAGGTAAAATGAGGACCCAGATTGTTGGGGGCAATTAAGCTGACTTTGTAATAATGCCGCTTGGGGTGTGTGTGTGAAAGCCCTAATAAGCAGGCAGATACATAGAATGAAGGCTACTGCTAAGCTTGTAAGCCGCCCTGAGTCTTCGGAGAAGGGCGGGATACAAATGGGACTGAAAAAAAGAAAAAAGTCTTCAGCCTTTCAAAATCTCCTGTTGAAAATTCTCCCTAATAAAGGGGATATTATCCTGCCTTTGTCTCCCATTTTTCTTTCACTATGGAATACTTTACATGGGAATCCCCAGGGATCTCTCACTTGGGATCTATCCAGACCCAATCCCATTTCTTTTCATCATCGTTAGATCTCAGAACAAGACCTTGGGATCCAAGCGTATTCAAACCTATGAAAATATGCTCTCTTTTTGTGTTCACCTTTTGTTTTTTGTCATTCTTCTTCCTGAAATGGTGAATTAAGGATGCCAGATTTGGTCTCTAGATGTTCACAAAGGATGGAAACCTTTTTGTATTTTTGTGGCCAACTGAGGGGCATCGGGATTTTTGCAGACCGGGTTTGCTGCCTTTATGATTTCTGAAAAGGGCCAGCTCAACAGATTCAGTCTGTGTTGTGACTATTGCGTGGATCTGAGATAGATGTGACAGCAGTGATTGTTTGTTATCCTGACATGTGCTACCTCGACAATGACAGAATAGATTTCAGTTTGCCAGTAATTAAAAGACGATGGGGGAAAACTGGAGGATACTTGCAGACAAAGCAGCAAAATTGAAACGTTGCAATTAATTAAAATACAGAGTATTAGATAGCACTCTTAAGGTAGTACCAGCCTAAGGAGGAGAAAGATTGGCAAATGGGAACCGGTGTAGCATTGTATATATATTCCAGGATTATAAATTATATTGTCAAAATAAGAGGATTGCTGATTCCAAAATGTGTTTCTGATTAGAGGACTTTTCTGACCCCAAGAGGAACAAACGCTGAACAGAGGGTCCACGTTCATTTGGCTGATTTCGAAAATTGGCCCTGGCAGCAGTAACAGCAGTTATAAATGTTCTCCTTGTTTATTACCCCACACAGGTTGCCAAATTCTTTGGGCCTGAAAAATAAGACATTTTACTGAAGACAAAAATAGACCCACACTATCGTTGTATACCCACAGCAGAGAACAGACATAAAGTACTATTTTCCCATCGTTCTGAGGAACCAGAAAAAGCCCGTTGAACTTTTGCTCATCTGTAGCTACGGGCTCCTGCTTCCCTTGTGCAACATGCTGGTCTGGGGTTTCATTCCTGCTGCTGAAATTTGTAAATTTATTTTTTATTTGCCCGAAGGAAAACATGCTCTTTCGCAAGAGATGAATTATGGCTTCTCTTGGGCCATATGGAAAGTTTTTAAGAGCCAGTTTAACCTCCGAAGGCCGGCCACCACGTGGTGTTCTCCCTGCATGGGAGAGGGTCATAGATAGCCCGGATCCTCTGGTAGGGCTGAAGGAAAGAACCGTCAGCAAAGGCCAGCCAGGAATTTCCTGGAAAGGGCCATCTTGGCAGACTTTCTCTTCCAGAGAGGTTTGGGGAAATTAAGTCCTCCAACTTCGTGCCCTTCTGACAGCTTTACACTTTTGGAACACATTTTTGCCTAAACACCAACTGCACCCTGCTTTAATTTATTTAACCACTTATTTTAATTCAATTACTGTAGTTGTATTTCTGAACAAGAATGGATATTTTTAACATGCAGTTTTCTGAGGTCCACCCCCCCCCCCGCTTCTGTTCATTTTGATTGATCGGCTTTTTAAATTCCAGTTATGGGAGTCAGCGATGAAATCAGAATTATCTTTTCTATAACAAGAGTTCACACTAATCTCATTTATCCCCCATAATCTGAGCTTTAGTGTAACGGCAATGAAGCTATTATCGCAGACAGTCAGTGTGCATCCTTGAAGCTTACAGGCCTTGCTTATTTTGATAACTCCCAGATAGGATTTACCATTCGAACTGCCTGACCTGGATTTATAATTCAGTCTCTAGGAGCTGACTGCTCTCCCCAGGAATCCGTGTGGCCAGAGATGCTTAGCAATCTTCTTTAGAAGATCTTTGTGCTAGTTGCCCATTTTATTTTATTTATTGATTTATTTAGAACATTTATATAGCTGCCTACTTGCTCCCAGCCATTCTAGGCAGCTTAATGTTTGCATACATCCTCGGAATGTCATTCTGGAAGTAAGTGATGTCTTCCCTGTTCTGAAAGAGAAGGATCGGCTGATCTGCTGACATCCCGAAGCATCCAAAGGACTGGCGAACATGTGATGATATGAAGAATTTGGGGGATTTCCATGGGCTTCGGACTGGGAATATTTCCTGCTATACAAAGGCCAAGTCTAATATTGTGAAACATGAAGCTGGTTTTTTTCAGTTGCAAGGAACTTTTTATCATGGTGGAATAAAATAAAAATAATTTGTTTTATCCAATTTCTTCCATGTTGATTCTTCCCAGAATATCGGCCGAGGCCCATGGTGACTAATCCACAGACTCTAAGGTTTTATTATGTCACAGAAATCATAGTGTGAACATGGCTTGTTTAGGCACTTTTCCACTGCATATTTAAGTGGCTGGTATAACGTCAGAGGCGCTTCTCGCTTTTATTCAGCTGCAGGGTTTCCGTAAGAGCCAGGGTAGAGCCAGCCTTTAGCCCAATGAAGGAGCCAGGATAGAAGGAGGGGAAAATCAGAGAAAAACTGGTAACTGGATATCATACCTGCCAAAGGGCCACAGAGAGTGACAACACAGTGACGCAGAGGGGGATGGTGGCTTGCACTGGTAACCCAAACTCGGAAATCTTGCAGCTGAAATGCAGGAGAAGGGTTAGGGTCTCCCTCGCCTTAGCCCCTCCCTTCCCCCACAGAGTCAGGAAAGTAGGCCCATTTCTGTTCAGCCAAACCCCTTGAGGAAGGGTTCCGACTGAGGAGTGGGTGCTTTCTCGGGGTGGGGGGGTGGGGGTGGCGTGCCAGCCTCCCCGGTTCTTGTTGCTGAGTTGTAACCTCACCAGAGAAATGGCTACTTTAACCTTGAATTTGTAGAAAGGCCCGTCAACCTGAGCCGGGTTGGCCCTTGGCCAGGCAAGAAGGCCGGGAGGCGGAAGGTGGTGCCAGAGAAAGTGCTGGGGGCTTTCTCAGCTTCCATCCCCCTCCCACTTAACCTCATCTGGTGGGAGGAAAAACCTCCCCACAATAGCTCATGGGAGCACAACTGGGCTTTCTTCCAGGGTGGCCTCGCTGTTGGTTTGCCCTAAGATTATCGGTCTTTGGAGATCATCTCACCTGACCTGTGGGGCAAACCCAACAATCAAGGTCAAAATTCTCACAATTTTACCTCTTTGGAGGGTTGTGTTCATAGAATCCTGGATCATAAAATGTCCCAAGCTGAAGCACCTAAAAATGCAGGTTTATGCTCAGTCTCATTTATTTTAAATGCCAACCAATCAACAGGATATTTTTAAAAATAGCACCGTTGAAGTTCTCCTGTGGGGGAATGGAGGGACCTGTATGAGGCAAGGGAGGGGATCTGTCAGTCTCTGTCATCAGACCCTTTTTAATGGAGGCCTCAGGTGATGGCATTCTTAGCCCTTCCCTCCGAAGTCTACCCTAAGGTCTTTCCAGTAAAGCCTGCATACATTTATTGCCTTTATTTTAAAAGGATAGGGTTTGCACAACACCCCCCATCATTTTCTAAATCAGGGGTCTTCAAACTTGACCCTTTTATGAGTTGTGGACTTCAACTTTCAGAATTCCTCAGCCCGGCATACTGGCTGAGGAATTCTGGGAGTTGAAGACCACAAATCATAAAAGGGCCAAGTTTGAAGACCCCTGTTCTAAATAAACCCAGTTGCCTGAGTTTAGCCATCATACTGAAGCACTCAATGTGCAAGCAGGCCTAATCCTCCAAGGGAGAGTAAAACAAGATTGGCTACTTTGTGTTCTGCTACCAGATCAAAAATATTAACTATTGTTAAGTAAAAGAAAACTCATCTGATGAGTTTAAAATATTTAGTAAAAAACTATAAAGTTCTTTCTAAAGAGAACATAAAATAAGGATCATTTTAAGATCCTCATGTATCAGTTTAAATCCTTGAAATAACTGGACGAGAAAATGAACTACGAGAACAGAATTTAAAATGAATTTTTAACCTCTATTGTTTAAAAAATACGGTTATTATTTAAATGTATAAGTGTGGATTGAAAACACACACACACACACACACACACACACACACACACACACACACACAATCAGAGAAAGTAAGCATGCCTTGTTGTTTAGGCAGACATTTCCAATGCTGGAACTGGAACAAGAAGCAAGAGGCCGCAGTTTGGTTGAATTTGTAAAACAATGGCCCCCAAACCAAGAAATGCGTCTGCCAGGAACGTAGGAACCAATTGGGCTGATCTAGCAGAGCCAACAACGTGCACTTTTTAAACGAAAAAAGGTGTACATAAAACTGTCTTATAGAAACATTTGATAGCCTAAATGTACACTGAAGAATGTCCCTTCCTGTGAGTAAAACTCTCTTCACTTGACCTCCATTGAATTAGATGGATTTCTCTATTTGGGGAATTAGTAACTAGCTTTTCTTTACAGCCGGAACTACAGTGACATCACAGACAACTTTATAGGGAGAAAGGCTTTCAGGAGAGATGAACCAGGCCTGGTTTTGAGCAAAGGCTCCCCATAATCTAGCAGGAAAGGAACAGAAGCGAATTATCGGTCTACATAATAATTCCTGAAAGCCCATCTCAGGTGGCCCAGCCCTTATGCCTCTGGAGCAGCTTTGCCAACGAAGTCTCGTTAATGCTTTGCAAATCTTCCCTTTAGCAAAGAAACATCTGGGAAAGGTGAGAAAGTGATTCCAGGTGCATCGGGGATCCTCTCCCAACAGAGAATCTCCCCTGCCTCTCCTCTAAGGGGCCTCTGTGGAGAGAAACTGAATCTCTGAGGCGTTCCATTGATCCACGTTGCTCCCGACCACCTTTGTGCAATTTTGCTCTTGCGTCTGCGGAGCTTCTCCGTCATCCAGGTCACAGTTGCCCCAAAGGTGCTGTTTCCAGGAGGCAACTGGACTTCCTTGGTTTTGCCTTGAAGACGTTTCGCTTCTCATCCAAGAAGCTTCTTCAGCTTTGACTGGATGTCTTTTAAAAAACAAAGGCCACTCTTTGGAAGACAGCAAAGTCCATATTTTGGGCAGAGAGGACTGTGGGTTTGAAAGAGGGGTCAAAGAGGTCCTCTATGTCAAAATTGAACAGCCCCCTCCCAACAGAGGGGAAGGGATATGACATTATCTATCTCCAATCTACAAGATGGCCCTTTTGGCAGTTCCAAGAAGGCTCCACACCCATTTGCACCACTCAGGTGACCCTGAGGACACAGGTAAACCTCCAGGTGGCCTGAACGACTCTCTTAAAGAAGGCAAACGAGCAGCTGTCTGCAAGGAGCATAAATCCTTCCATTCCCCACCATTCAGTCAGAACCTGAGGAAGCTTCTCTTGGATGAGAAGCAAAATGTCTTCAAAGAAAAACAAGAAAGTCTAGTTGCCTCATGAAAAAGCATCTTGTGGAGAACATGGGGGGAATGGATCTGGGCCTCCCTTTGTCACTCAGTCCCAGAAGTAAAAGCCACCTTTTCCTCATTGTACAGGTTCTCCTCGACTTACAACATTCACTTAAGTGACATTCAAAGTTACAACTGCACTTCACACTTACGACCATTGCGGCACCCCCACGGTCACGTGGTCTGCATTCAGATGCTTGGCAACTGGCATGTAGTTATGACGGTTGCTGTGTCCCTGGGTCACAGGATGCCCTTTTGTGACCTTCTGATGCTCAAAGTCAATGGGAAGCTGGATTCGCTTAACAACCATGTGTCTAACTTAACGACTGCAGCGATTCACTTAACAACTGTGGGATGGAGATCACTTAACAACTGTCTCGCTTAGCAATGGAAATTTTGGGCTCAATTGTGGTCGTAAGCCGAGAACTCCTATAATAATTCAGTATTTCTGGCGGCCACCTTTTCCCTCTACAGACTCATCTATGAGACCAGATTTTGCTTCACGGGTTCCACAGCTGGAGCGCCAGCTGCCTGTCTGGCTCTGAGCACAGTCGTTTTGCTAATCTTAAAACGCATTAAGGGATCCATGAATCCTTCTTTTCCAGGACATTTTATCCATTGGCTGAAAGTGTCTGATTTTAAATACTCAAAATGTGTGTGTAGAATAACCTCCCAGCTGATTCAGTGTGCCCTTGGCATAATCCCTCTCATTTAAATAAACACCGTGTCATAACTCCGCTAGCCCTGCCTGTCGTAATATTTAGAGGAGGCGAAGACACTTAGTCTTTCACAAACACCTCCATAAACACTGAACAAGACTGAAAGTGCAGCTCAGAAGCTCTCAGAAGATCTGCAGGCTTGGCCCCGGCATCCCAAGCCAGATGGTTCTAATTTTCAGGAAAACAATTCCTTGCCATTCTCAGGAAAACCATCCGGCCCTCGCAGAATGGGGAGAGGCCGCGGAGGACACCAAACCCGACCAGCTGCCGAATCCGAACCTGAGCGCTCCAGTTGGCTGGGGCCATGCTGGACTCCACCCTACGTACGGGAGGCCACCACGTCTTTGGGCCGTTGCTGCTGCTGTCAGGATTCCCCCCCCTCCACAACATTCAGTTGGAATTTGCCTCTTTGTAACTTAAATCCATTTTATGTCCCCTTGGATTATTCTATGTCTTGATCTTCTGTGGGCCTCTTTCCAGAGATTTGAAGAAGGCTACCACATCCTCTCTCCGTCATCTTTTCTTGAGATGAAACATCCCCAGTTCCTTCCAACTATCTTCACAGCACCTATTTCCTTGATTCCTGGTAATCTTTCTCACCCTTCTCCAAATCTGTTGCAATTTCTCTGAATCCTCCATAAAGTTTTGGGTACAGAACTGTGTGCAATATTTGGGATTCAGAATAAAGTTGGCAATTATCTCCTGTGATCTGGAAATTAGATTTCTGTGAATGAATTTATTGTTGCATTTGGTCTTTTATAGCCACATCACCCTTCAGGATCATGTTCAGTTGTTCAATGTCTCTCTACTGCAGTAGTGTTAATCTGAAGCCAGGTATTCTCCTGACCCAGATTTATGCATTTGAGTTTCGTTTCCTAGGTGGAAAATGTTACAGTTGACTTTTTTAGTTCAGAATAAACATTTTCAACAAAGTAAACAATTTACAGTGTTACAGAATAAACAATTTACAACAACAAAGGATTTGACCATTGTTGGACATCAAGAAAATTCCCAACAATTCCTATTAAACCAGAGTTTTGATTGTAAGCTTTGGGACTGGTTAAGAGAAATCCCTGAAATGTCATTTAGGCCAAATTAAATTCTCAAAATTTCACTCCTAAGGAAAACAAAAGAGAGACAAAGATTGAGGGAAAATGTTGAGAATATTTCAATCACTGTCCACATTAACAAATTCCAACTTTATCTGTGTGTTTCTTTCTTTGTTTAGTTATGTCATTTGTACACTGCTTTGTTTCTCGTCCATACTGTGTCCATCCAACCATACTGGAGAAAGTCCACCAGTTTTCTAGAAAAACTTTACTCGTTAGCGTACAAGAATTAAATCAATTCCTGTAGCATCCCTAGATAAGCCTGATGAAAATCAGACGGTAAAATGTCTCTCCACGGGACCTCTGCCAACCGACCGGAAATACCGTCGTTGCTGGAAAATCACCCAGGGATTTGCTCAATCGTGATTTCAACTTGAATCTCTCCAGTTTTCATCCATCATGTAGCGCTGATTCCTAAGCAGATTTTTTTTTAATTGAAAGAAGTAATTTGTGGCTAATGTTAAATGTCTGTATGATCAAGGAGATATCAGAAGGGAGCACCAAATACTGTAGGAAAGATAAAAGAGCTCCCTTGTAACATTTTGAGTGCCGTGCTAAGGAGCTTTCGTTCCCTAATTTTCATCTACAGTCATGGCTACAACAGAAGGCCGGGGGACAGATAATCCTGGACAAAATCTGTGTGGTTGCTAAGAGATTTTCCAGACTTACAAAGAGAGTATGGCTTAATAAAAAGCTGACAGAACATATAAAGATCCAGGTCTATAGAGCCTGCGTCCTGAGCACACTCTTGTACTGCAGTGAGTCTTGGACCCTTTACGCACTGCAGGAGAGAAAGTTAAACACCTTCCATATGTGCTGTCTCCGACCTATTCTTGGCATCACCTGGCATGACAAAGTTCCAAATAGCGCAGTGCTGGAATGTGCTGGAATTTCTAGCATGTCTACACTATTGAAACAGCGACGTCTACGCTGGCTTGGGCATGTCGTGAGAATGGCTGATGGTCGGATTCCAAAAGATCTCCTGCATGGAGAACTAGTGCAGGGAAAGCGCCCCCGAGGGAGACCAGAGTTGCGACATAAGGATATCTGCAAGAGGGATCTAAAGGCCTTGGGGATGGACATTAGTAGCTGGGAAACCTTGACCTCTGATCGCTCAGCTTGGAGGCTAAAGACGCAGTGTGACCTTCTCCAATTCGAAGACACTTATGCGGCAGGCGGAGGCAAAGAGGCAGTCCAGAAACCAGCGAGATCTGGGGGCTGGACAGGGGACAGATTGTATCTGCCCGCGGTGTGGAAGGGACCGCCACTCTCTCATTGGCCTTTTTAGCCACACCAGACGCTGCTTTAGGACCTCTTTCCAGAGCACGAGACCATCGTCTCTCCAGACTGAAGGATGCCAATGAATGCTAAGAGATGACATCATCTTGGTAGCACCTAATCAATCAGTGGAATCCCTGGTGCTCTCTGAGGTTGGTTGTTTGCTTGGAGATATTTTACTACCCAACATAAGAGCTTGCCCTGCCAGTGTTAATGGGGTGGGGTTTGTATGATTTTCTCCTTGGCAATTCCTTGACTGGGGTATTGTTCTCTGCTTCTTTGTCTGGCATTAATCCCTGCTTATCTGAGTGTTGGCTGCTCGAGGGGAAGTGTCCTGGTATTTTTGTTGTCTCTTTTGAATAGTGTGTAAGTATGCTTTATTTCTATGTGTCTGTTGATAGCTGATTGTTCAAATTCCAAGCTTTCGGATGCCTTAGCATTTTTTAAAATTTATCTTGGTCTAGGATAGGGGTCCCCAACCTGTAGGCCACGGCTGTCAGGGGATTGCATCCAGGCCTTGGAAATGGCCTGTGAGTGTGCATTGACGTGCATCCTCACTTGCGTGAGCAGCAAGTAAGTGCGTGCACACCGCTCACACAAATGGAGCTGCGTGTGCATGTGTGCGCTTGCCGGCCACTCATGCAGTAACTTCCCCTCTTCCCCCACAGTCTGTCCCTGTGTAGAGAGAGGAAGGAGTTTTCATCCCATCTTCTGACTACCCAGTGATGTCCATGGATGTGCTCCGCTGGTCTTCTGCCTGTTTGTCCCCCATAGTGGCCATTATAGTGCTTACTCTGTATGTTGTAGATGCGTTCTGAGTTTTTTTTTCTTTTTGAGCCACTGGAGTTTTTGGTTTACTTAAGACATTTTATTTTGTTCCTGGGCTGTAGTGATGCTGTACGCTTGCAACAGTCTGTTAGTTATTTCTGAGATGTTTTTTGATGCAGGCTCCTGTTATCCTCTTCATAGCCTGCATTGGTTGTGTTGTTGTGGGTTCAGTAGTCAAGCACTTTTCAATGAGGTTATGTGGACACCCATTTTCTTTCTTTCTTTCTCTTTCTTTCTTTCTTTCTTTCTTTCTTTCTTTCTTTCTTCTTTCTTTCTTTCTTCTTTCTTTCTTTCTCTCTCTCTTTCTTTCTTTTCTTTCTTTCTTTCTTTCTTTCTTTCTTTCTTTCTTTCTTTCTTTCTTTCTTCTTTCTTTCTTTCTTTCTTTCTTTCTTTCTTTCTTTCTTTCTTTCTTTCTTTCTTTCTTTCTCTCTCTCTCTCTCTCTCTCTCTCTCTTTCTCTTTCTTTCTTTCTTTCTTTCTTTCTTTCTTTCTTTCTTTCTTTCTTTCTTTTCTTTCCTGATGTTTTGGGTCGCTGCAGTGCGCTTTGTACTCCTGCATAATGTGCTTATACGGCTCCCCTTGCGGAAGGTTAGCCTGTTAGTTTGGTAATACAACTCTTGGCTAGTGTGGGTGGTTTTTTGACAGGGTTGTGTTTCCAATTTGCTGCCATTTCCTCTTCTGCTGAGGATGTCCAGGAAGGGCTGGGTGTCGTCCTTTCCTTCTTCCCTTGTGAATTTTATTCCTTTGAAAATGTTGCTGATAGTTTTATGTTTCTTCTCGACATGTTCCTTTTTTATTGTGACAAAAGTGTCAACTACGTAGCAGATCCATATTTTTGACTATGCGTGGGAGAGCCACGAGTGTGGGGATTAAGTCTTCTGCCTCTTGAACAGATTTAATAGATTTAGGATGTTCAAGTGAAATTTTTGATGAAATGCTGGGGAATGCTCACTTTTGTGTAAGTGTGTAAGATAGAAACGTCCTCCTGTTTTGCAACTGGTCATTGATGGGGTCAGTCACAGGTTGAGGCAGAAAAGCCGCTTGGAAGAGTGAAAATAAACGTTATTCTCCCGCTACTGAAGTCATCCAAGAGGCTCTTCTGTGCTTCAGGCAACTGCACTCATTACACAACAGTCCACAGCTGAAGCTGCTTCTAATTTTATTTTATTTTACAAATATCTTTATTAAGTTCCAAAAGCAGACATTAAAATACAAACTAACATAAAGGGGGAAAAGAGGATGGGACAGGTTAAAAAGTGAATAAAAATACATCAAACAATTACGTAACAAAACTGTCCTCCGGCTTATTTCAGCACAGAGATAATAATACAACAAACGTCTAATTTAAATGAATAATTGATATTTAAAGTATCTTAAAATACTACTAATAAGCATTCAAATAAATCAATATTCATGTGATATTCTTCTCTTAATGTTAAATTGTCAGATATGAATAACTGTGTATTTTTTAAAAATATAATATTTCTCTGGTCAAATCAGATCTAATCCTCAAACCTCAAAGGCAGCTGTTGGTTCTTCTTCTTATCTTGTAAGGAATCCAACCGTGGCCTCTAGGCAAGAAATTTAGGCAGGCTGTTGTTTCTTTACTTCCTCTATTACTTTTCTAGGAAGAGCTTCACCTGTTGAATTGTCCCATAGGCATTAGCCATCCAGAGCAAGAGGCCCAAATGTGGCCCTAACTGGCTTCTTCCCAAGAACGGCCCAAACCGCCGAGAGCACATGAATGGGAGGCACTTTTGCCTGCCCTGAGTTACTGCAAGACAATTAACTGGCACCAGTTGCTGAAACTTTATTAACAGCAGTTTTATCCTGGCAGGAAAACAGCCGTGAAACGGCCCCAAATGGCAGTTTTGCATTATGTTCCTAATTCCAAACTGCAGGATGAATGAATTGTGTCCCTTTCTAGCCAACGAAGAAGAGCTCCATGGCTTTTGTGCCTGGAATATGTCACCAGCGACTTTACAGTCCCCCCCCCCAGCCGTTTCATCTGAACTCATCTTGAGAGTCATAAATCTCAATCTATCCATCTCTCTCCCTCCCTCCCTCTCCCCCTTCCCCCCTTTAAATTATATTGGAAGCTTTGGAAAAGTACGGAGGGTGTATTTTCATTCTAAAATGTCATTTGCCTTTAAGCTGCCTGCCCTGTGGAGGAGGAGGGGGTGGAGGGTGGCATAATAGGAAAACAGGGACTGTCACAAAGAGGTGTGTGGGGGGGGTCAACTTACTCTCCAAAGCACCTGAGGGCAGGAAAAGAAGTAACAGATGGAAACTGTTCAAAGTGAGATACAATCCGGAATTAAGGAGAAATTTCCTGATGAGAAAAATTAATCAGATTAATCAATCAATTAATCAACACCTGGAATACTGCAACCAGTTTTGGCCACCATACTGCAGAAAAGATGTTGAGACCTTGGACAAAATTCAGAGAAGAGCAACTAAGACGATCCAAGGCCTGGAGACTAAAACATACGAAGAACGGCTGCAGGACTTGGGTGTGGCTGGTCTAAAGAAAAGAAGAAATAGGGGAGACAGGATAGCAGCATTACAGTATTTGAGGGGCTGCCACAAAGAAGAGGAGGGGGTCAACTTATTCTCCAAAGCAGGATAAGAGAGCAGGACAAGAAACGGCGGTTGTAAACTGACCAAAGAGAGAAGCCACCTGGAATTAAGGAGAAACTTCCTGACAGTCAGGACAATTAACCAGCGTAACAGAAGTTGCCTCCAGAAATCGCGGGTGCTCCATCACTGGAGGTTTTTAAGAAGAGACTGGACAGTCACTTGTCTGAGACGGTACAGGTTCTCCTGCTCAAGCAGGGGGCTGGACTAGAAGACCTCCAAGGTCCCTCCCAGCTCTAGTCTTTTCTATTCGATGGGATGGCTAGCTGGGAAATTCTGAGTTTAAGTCCGCATGTCTTAAAATTGCCAAGATTGGACACCCCTACACCGGACCAAACTGGGTCTCTCAAACGGCTTTCAGCCTGGCAAAAGGACACAATTATAAAGTCTTTATTCCTTCCCAACTCTTTGACCCAGAAATTTGATTACAGTAATCTCAATCAGTTCATTTCTGGGAATGAGAAAGTGGTTGTTTTGTAGTAAGTGAAACTGATTTTCTTAGTCTGGTTCAAATGTTTGGTATTTCTGTAATAGATTTGTCTTGATTATTGGGGACTTTCCTTCAGCATTCTCACTGTCCAACAGATTAGGCAATGTGAAGCTTCTAAATCAGGGGTCGGCAACCTCGGCTCTTTTATGACTCATGGACTTCAACTCCCAGAATTCCTGAGCCAGCTATGCTGGGAGTTGAAGTCCATGAGTCATAAAAGAGCCGAGGTTGCCGACCCCTGTTCTAAATGAAGCTCTTTGCTTAAAGGACTTTGTATTCTGTGTTTTAAATATACCTCTTTGTGAACGAGAATGAGAATCCTAATACTGCTTTGAATGTATAAAACAAGAAGGTGTCAGGATTGAAAGCAATATCAATAATGATAAAAAATTAGATACTATTGATTGCAGAGAATTTGCACTAAAGACAAATTATCTAGACAAGGACATCAGTGGAATAATAAATTAAATATCTACAGTTCATTGCATTTTTCTAGTAAGTGTATTAAACATCTGGGTAACTCACAGCTGACTTATAGCAAATTATATCTAAATAGAATACACAATAACAAAGTTGGAATGGGCCTTAGAGGTCTTCTAGTCCAACCCCCTGCTCAAGCAGGAGACCTTACATCATTCCAGACAAACGGCTGTCCAGTCTCTTCTTAAACAGAGTGGGTTAGGGTTAGGGATTAGGATTAAGTGACCTGTCACATCTTGAGGACTACCTGTACCACAGCGGGCCCAGGTACAAAGAGAGGCGGTGAGATTCCCTTCACTGGGTGCCTTAAGAGAGGATGGCAAACTGTCTGTCTTGAACAGGGAGCTGAACAGGACAGCCTAAATAATGCCCTCCAACCTAGGATTCTGTACAATAATAAACCATGACTTTAAGGCTGAGAATATGAGATGTTTAGAATGCTGAAAAATGTTTGAAAAATCCACACTCTGTCAGCTGTGAATGTTTTGTTGCTCTTAGATGCTTACATAAATTGGGCTCTGGGCATTCACACTGAACATTGTGCTTCTCCAAAATTAGTCTCCTGGTGTAATTGTGGGGGTTGAAACTGCAACAGGTCCACCAAACAGACTGAAAAGTTTCTGCCAAAAAACTTCACCAAATAAGATCCTTCAGCAGAAACTGGCACCCATATATCAAAACCTGTATGACCTGCAGAAATAGTATCAGTCTGTAGAGTTTTCTTCTAATTTGATTTATTTCCATTAAATATCTGTAGAACATAGCTGGAAGCATCAGAGATAAATCCAGTTACGAGGCAATTCCCGTGAGGATTTCTAAGTCCACAGAGCAAATCTGAGACGTCAAATCTGGCAAGAAATTTCTTCAATTGTGAGAAATCTTGGCAGTATCCGTGCAAAAGAAAACACACCGTAGGACCATATAGCCTGTCTACAAGCACAGATTTGGAGTATCTGGCATATAATTGTCTAAATAAATAACTGTATTTGGCAACCCAAGCATTCTCAAATTCGTAGGAAGGCTTGTTTAAGTGTTGCACACCTCATCAGAGCAAAGCTATAATCTGAGAAGCTGCAAAGTTGCAGAAACATTTCAAGTAAGTCTGTATTTATGCTCTGCCCACCCACCGCTGGCATCGGCTGCAGAGATACGCTCCTTTCCTGCTCAGGCAAACCCGAAACAGCTGGAGCCAAAGGGAAAGAAAAGGGGGGGGGAGGTTAACTTCTCTTTCCCGCCTGCTTCGTCCCGGGGGGCAGTGGTGGGATTCAAATAGGTGAACAACCGGTTCTCTGTGTGGATGCCACTTCCGGAAGTCCATTCTGGGCCTGGGCAACAAAAAATTAGCTACCGGTTCTGCCGAAGTGGTGCGAACCAGCCGAATCCTACCACTGCCCCGGGCGGGGGGGGGCAAAACCAGCTGCTCTGACTAACACAACAGATTTTTTCCCCCCCAGCAAGGACCAAAGGAAAAGGCCAGGCGTGCCCGGCTGAGAAGTGGCAGCAGCGGTGGCTCCCCAAGTGGCAGAAAGCGGAGCAGAAACACAAATCTGAACAGCAGTCCTCAACTCACAACTCTGTACTATTAAAATTCTCCTGTGCGTTTGTTTGTAACCTTCAATTGGGCAAAATGGTGTATCACAGGGCGAAGCTTTTTGAATCAAGGTACCTAACATGGGCTAACTTAAGCAATGCAGGTGACCCATGACACTCCTGGGACTGAAAACTGGCAACGTTGTGCTGCTGCGGCCACTGCCGCTGCCACGGAGCCAGCCCAGCTGCTGCCGCTCGGTCGGCTGTGGTCCCATGATGGCCGGCCGTTGACAAAGCTTTCTGCCAATTTCCTACAAGGGAAGTCAATACTACAAAGGCTATTCTACTATTCTACATTGCACAAATTATAACATTCAATAACTTTGTTCCAATCTCTATTACAACACATAGAAATAGAAACAGAACAGAATAAGAGAGTCGGAAGGGACCTTGTCCAACCCCCTCCTCAGGCAGGAGACCCTACACCAGCAGCCCCCAACCTTTTGGGCACCAGGGACGAGTTCTGTGGAGAGAGGTTTTCCCACAGACTGGAGGGCGCGTGGGTTCGCGTGCTGCCTGCATCCTGTGGATGGGGCTTCGCTTGTTCACGTGCACTGGTTTCTAGCATGCCACGGACTGGTGCCAGTCCACGGACCAGAGGTTGGAGACCCCTGCCCTACACCATTCCAGACAAGTCTCTTCTTAAAGAGCCCCCAGTGATGGGAGCCCCCGCAGCCTCTGGAGGCCCAGCCATCTCCAGAAGGCACCTGAGTCTTTGGGAAGAAGATGCTCCGGGAAAGCAAAGGCTGTCTTCCTGGGCCCTGCCAGATGCCGCTTCCTTGCAGACTCTCCTGCTGGATCTAACAGGACAGGTGATGCCACCGGGGAGAGACGCTCCATTAAATAACCCAGGCCCAAGTCACAAGGGACTTTAAAGGCAAATTTTAGTTTGGTTGAAATTAACCTTTGATTGCTTCCCAATAACTTTGACCTTTTGGCACAAACAGCCAGGCAGAGAACAATGTTCTAAGCAAGGAACCCCCAAGGAGGAAACCGCACCTCCGACAACGCTGGCAGGGCAAGCGGTTATATATAAACAGGGAGAAAATCCCAGCCTCACTCACATGTTGATGCTACCTAGGTGAGTAAGGAAACACCGCAAGCAAACAACCAAGTTCACAGAGCAACAATAATTTCACACTTCAGTCTTGAGCTACAGATCTTCTATGATATCTTCGCAGTTCCGTGTATTATTCTGGAGCTAAAATTTTGCAGCCTGTTTGGACATTGTTTGATTTGAAACAGCGATTTTAAAAACAATCCAACACACAAACTTGTTTAAAAACAATCCAACACACAAACTTCGATCTGCTGAAAGATTTAAGTTTTATCTCCAGCCTGTCAGGGCTTATTTGGAAAACAGTTCAAGTTGCTACTTCCCTCGCTGACCATCTAGGACTTACTCAAGGAGGACTTTTACTCTAGTCGAGTGTCTCTCAGCAACTTGAAGATGCCTGGACTGAGCAGCCTCGGTGTTAGGCCTCCTGAAGCGAGTCAGCCGGGCCTTGGGAGGGTGATGTGCCCTGGGCCGGTCCCTTCTTTTTCGTGGGTAAATCAGTGCTCTAGGCAGCATCTGGGCCCAATGCACAGAATCCCATTGCGAGGTCTGTTCTGCACATGCAAGCCAGGTATATTTGAGCCTCTGGTTTTTCTTTCTTAGGAGAGGAATTCTGCATTTGCCTCTGTTAAATTTCATTTTGTAATGCTAAACTGTCAAAGTTGCTTTGAGTGGGAAGGGAAAGGTGGGATTTTGCAAGGGAAGCTCAAACATGCAAACTTGCTTCAAAAACTATGTTGATAGAAGAGTTCTCGTTTCTGGGACAATGGTTTCGGTCTGCAAAAAGAAGTTGGGCAGCCTTGAATATACGCAGCAGTTTTCTTCTCTCTTCGCTCCCTCTTCATCTGAAGGCATCTTTGAAAATAACAGCCTGCAAGAGGGAGTAAGATGTCTCCCCCCCCACCCCAAAGCCACTAACAATTACATGAAACCAGTGAAGCTCCTCTTCCAATTGGTTCAGTCTCCTGACAAGACGAATTAATGCTTCTTGGAGATGTTTGGCCAAAGAGCCAAAAAGGGGAAATATTTGCACAGCACGCTGGCTGGCTGACATATTTGTACGCTGCTCTTAGGAAGGCGACCATGGATGAGAAGCAAATTGCAAATATACAGCTGAGCTCCCAAACCTGAGCAAATGTTTATTGATGAGGTTGTTCAGTTGTGCAGGCTCAGCAATTCTTTCCCCATTGGAAGACCATGCAATCCGTCTCTCAACACCCAAACATAGACCCCGGCCCACACACCACGAAGGCACCGATTTCTCACCCTGAGCTTTCCCACCATAGTCCCAGGTGCTCTTTCCAAATTCAGGCCGTTGGACCTTATGAGCAGATGGAGAGCCCAGCACGGCTGTGCCGTCTCCGTCTCCCTTTATTACAGCTAGTTTTGCTCTGGAAATTTTTTTGCTCTCCCATTTGTTGAGAAGAAACAGATTGCAGAGAACTGTTGGCAATCCATAATTGTGGAAGATTGCTAAATCTTCCATCTCACTTCCACCATTCCTTTGACTCCATTCATTCCCACAGGGTCCAAGAAAGTCATAGCCCTCTGGGAACCAGGTTCTGCCTAGCCAGATTGTTGTTCTTAATGGCTTGTATAGCAATGGTCTGAGGTCATGTTAATTACCGACAGAAGAGAATATTTGTTGCTCGGGGTTGAACTGTGGGGGTCCTTGGTGCTCTCTGAGCTTGGTTGTTTTCTTGCAGACGTTTCATTACCAAACTAGGCAAAGTCATCAGTGCTAGAAGGGGGGGAGTTATTCTCATTTTATATACCAGTGGCTTGCCCTGTCTCTGTCGGCAGGAGTGGCCTTGGTAGTTCTTAGACCTTTGTTTACTCAAAGATGCTTTTTCACGAGGCAACTGGATTGTTGCCTCTTGAAAAAGCATCTTTGGGACAACATCTTTTGACCTGGATGTCCGAGAATCTCCATAGACAATGTTGTTTGCTATTAGCTTGTTTGTCTTTGGTAGCAGTTCCTTGGTTGGGGTGTCGTTTACTGCTTGATTGTTAGACTAGTGTTAAACTTGGCATTAATTTCTGGTCATCTGGGTGTTGATTGCTGACGAAAGGGTGTTTCGGTGTTTTTGTTTCCTTTTGGTTTTTTTGATTGTCTCTTTTGAATGGTGTGTAGATGTTGTTTATCTCTATGTGCCTATTGATGGCTGATTTGTCTGAATGCTAAGCCTCCAGGAATTCTCTGGTGTTTTTGGACTTGGCTCGATCTAGGATGCTCAGAGTTTTTCAGTTGAAGCTATAGTCCATGTGTTGTTACTTCCTTAATGTCACACCAGAGAACCCTTCTTGTATTGTGGTGACCAGAACTAGGTGCCATATTTAGAATAGGGCCTCACCAGTTGCGATATAAACCAGTATTATCCTCTCCCTTGAACTTGATCCCCTCCCTCTGTTGATGCAGCCCCTGTGGGGGGGGGGAGATCTGAGAGAAACCCGCGTACAAAATGCTGACTACACCTACCACATCCCAGAGTGGAGAATGGGGGCTATCCTGAACACTGAACCAATTGTTAAGAAGCCGTTCTAACTTTGAGAAATCGTACTGTAACCCTCAGCAGGACAGCTTTTTATAAACGGTGAAGGCCACGAAGCAAGGACAGAGATGGAGTAAACTTCCTGTGGGGAAACAAAGGCCTGGCAATCAGGTACTTTGCAAAAAGAGTTGGAACAATGAGACCGGAATGAGCTCAGGGCTCCAGAATGCGGCTTCCTAATTCACATCTTACCGTTTCAAGCCGTAGGTTCCAAAGTCTCTAAATCTGTATGTCTCTGAGGAATTATTTTTATGGAGACCATTCCCATATGTCATAAAATAAATACGACATTGTGTAATATTTTCAGTGTATAATTGCCCATTCTTAGCATTAAACATCATTTTAGAATGTAAACATCTCTCTAGTTCACAAGGGGCTTGAAATAATAGCCCCGTGGAAGGCCAAACAGGTAAAATTGTGGGTACAATGAGTGGATGTGCAGAATCACATGTGGTGCTGATTGGGAACACTGAAGTAAGGGAAGGTGAAATGCCCCCCCCCCCTTATCAGGACTGTTTCCCAATGAACGGATTGTTTCATTAACAACATCTATGGACTACGCAAAAGAGACAATCGCCCTGCCCAAAAAGGGAACAAAAAGAGCGGAAATTAACACCAAGACTAACACCAGACCAACAGTCAAGAAGTGAACAAAACCCCAAACTGCCAAACTAACGGTACACAGCTCCCCCCCCAAAGAACCTCCAAGACCGCAACCGACAGGGCAGGCCAGCGGAAGCTGAAGGCAGAGCCAGCCCCAACCTTTGCCGGCTCTGATGATGTGACCTCCTTTGGGTGATGAAATGTCTGCAAGGAAACCACCCAGCTCAGAGGGCACCGAGGACCCTCACTCACTGCGCCTCTCTGGTTGGGCACGTTAAACCAGTATGCCAGTATACCCTTCACCCACTGTGAATCCTGCGCTAAATCTGACTATTAAAATTCAGGCTCTACCCCGCCTTCACTCCATTACAAAAGGCAGCTAATTACAGTGTTTCCCACAAAATAAGACCCAGCTGGAAAATAAACCCTAGCATGGTTTTTCAGGATGTTCATAATATAAGCACCACCCCAAAAATAAGCCCCAGTTAAGATCGGCAGCCAGAGGGAGGCGTTTAGTACCGTATTTCCCCAAACATAAGCCCTACCCAGAAAAAAAGCCCTAATGCTTCCTTTGGAGCAAAAATTAATATGAGACCCGGTCTTATTTTGGGGGGAAACACGGGGTATTCTACTTATTTCATGGATTCCAAATGAATTTTTTCTTCACAGACTTTAAGATGTGTAGACTTTGGCTCCCCAACTTCCTCGGCCATAATCAGGTGATTAAGTGAGATGATTTAATTATATGCTGGCTGGGGAATTCTGGGAGTTGAAGTCCATGCACGTTGCAGTTGCCAAGATTGGGTTGTCAGAAGGAGTTAGCGGTGCACGACTCTTAAAAACATGAGCACAGACTCTCTCTCAGGGTTCGCACACGGATGCCGGAGTTTCAGCCGTCACTCTTAACATTTGGCCAGACTGTGTTTCCGTGTATTCAGATATTTCTGAATTTATTTGTAGAATGCAAAGGGAAGGGAATCCCTGTAAGTGTGTTTTAAACTGTAACTGTAAATAATTAAAAATAATAATGGCAGGTCATTAATTTAGCCTCAAGGCTGCTGCTGTTTTTCAGTGCCTTAATGCGGCCTGGCTCTCTTCCTCGGTCTTTCAAAGCTGGCAGAGCCCACAGCCCTCCCACGGGTAGTGTGTACTTCAACACTCTAAGGGAGGGGGCGGAGGGGGTGAGGGCGGGTGTTGTGCCTGCCAAGGAGAGAGAGAAAGAAGGACCCCGGGGTCCTTCCCCATTCTCGGCCCTCCCTGGAAAACCCAGCGAAGCCCCTTTCTCCAGAACAGCCTTCCTCAGCCTTGGCAGCTCTAAGATGTGTGGACTTTGACTCCCCAAATTCCTCGGCCATAATCAGGTGATTAAGTGAGATGATTAAATTAGACGCTGGCTGGGGAATTCTGGGAGCTGAAGTCCAGACATGTGGAAGTTGCCAAGATTGGGAAATCCTGCTCTGGACCCACTCGGCTGAGTGGCCAACGGAGGGGCTCTGCCAGGGGAGGGGCCGGCATCCACACCATCCAGGAACGGGGCCCTCGGGCTGTAAAATAAGAACCTCCTTTGTTTACTTAAAAACTTGCAGTGCATTGTTTTGCTTTCCTTCCCCTGCAGCCCTTGCAGAAGCCGAGCGCTTTGCTTCAGGGCAGGCTCAGAAACACGCTGGGCTGCCTCCTCCTCCTCCTCCTCCTCCTTGGCTGTTACCTTCCTCCTCCACCCGGCCCTTCGGAGGAGAACAATGCCTTTGGAGGTGGCAGAGGTCCTGCTGGGGATACCCAGGGACCCAGAGAGCCTCTATTCTCTCCCCCACAGTGATGGGATGCCCCTTCCTTCCTGGCCTGGCAGCAAACAAACAAGCCACCAAAAAACCCCCATAAAATTTATCTTTGTGTCAATCTGTTTCTTTCTTCGGAATGATCAATAATGCTGGAATCCCCAATAAGAAGGAAGCCCATCCCGAGGAGGCTGACTTCTTCTGCACTCTAAGGGGTCAGGATGCCTGTGGCTTGCTCCTGGTCAAGCCTCCGTTTCCCCCCCCCCCTCTTGCCGTGAAAGAACATTCTGCAGTCTCAGGGCATTTCTGGAGAAGACTGTAAGCAGCGGGGGGCTTTCCTAGTGGGACTCCCCCCCCCCGAGCAGCAAAGGCTTTCACCCCTCCCTTTTGCCCTTCTTCGGGCAAAATATGATCCGAGACTGGTGTGACCCCAGAGGATCCCAGAAAAGGGGTTCCACAGAGGGGCCTTTCCTACGGACCGATGAATCGGTCTGCAATGTGTAATTGTTTAAAGAACTATAATTTGTGACTTCGGGCTTCGCTTAGTGATCATCCAGTAGACGTTCTTTGGGAATGAGCTCCAAACGTCCTGCGATCCGCTGCAAAGCACGCTGTGTTGCGCACGCACACAGCAGATATTAATGTTTGCAATCTTATAAAAAGTCAGCATTTGTGTTTCTACAATATGGAGAAAGTCGAATTTGATTGGCAGTTTAGGTGGTACGGTGATCAAAGCTTCTTCTCAAAGGGACATGAATAAAAACTGAACTGCCCTTCACCCTTGTTTGCTGAGGACCACTTTCTGCTCCACAATTCTTGTGATGTGGCCGTATCTGATCACTCCACCTTGCAGAGAAACAGGGCACACCAGCGGCTCCCATGTCTGGGCAGGTGCTGGTCCTCCCCGAGGATGGAGACCGGCCTGCTTCACTTAAGAAGGCCTGCTCAGTTCTCCAAAGGGGGGGGGAAGGAGAGGGACATGGAAGAGGGTGCAGCGGGACGGGTGGGAAAGCCTGGCGGCCTCATGACCTCCGGCGATGGCGGCTCTGCAGCTCAGCAGGCGGCACCAGCCGGGCCTCAGAAGGAGGCCTTCCAGCAAGCGGGAGGCAGGCAGCAGCGAGGCCTCCTCCGGCTTCCATAGCAAAGCAGCTTGGCCGTATAAAATGATTTATCTGCTTCACGTTAGAACTCCTTGAATAAGGTTTCGGAAAGGCTTCACCTGCTGAAGTAGATGACCTCCCCCACCCAAAAAGGATTGGAAAGGTTAAGGATCGGAAAAAGGAGAGCAGATTATGGACACCGGAAAGGAAATTGGTTGCTAACAGGGGCTGTAAAAGTGTCCTCTGTGGCTGAGCCCCTTTGGGCTTCGGCTACCCCCTCTGTGGGAAGAGGGGGTTGGCCGTGGGGCAGGGAAAGGAGGCCGGATTCCTCCTTCGGAGCCAGTGGGGGGGGGAAGGCAGACGGGGACTGCAGACGGGAGGATCCTGCAAAGGACCACCTTTTCTCTGAAAGGCTTCAGCTTATTGTAGCCCTCCAAGGAGACGGGCTTGAAGAAGCAGGTCAGGGGGAGGATTTGATGCTTTCGAATTGTGTGGGGAGAAGGAGACTCCTGAGAATAACCGCGACAGCCAAGAAAGCAAACAGAGGCCCCACCAGACACTCAAGGCGCAAATGACCGGGCTCAATTTATCCTACTTCTCTCAACTTAACAATGGTTTGAAGTTATGACAGACCTCCGCAGAGCTACTGACAGCCTATTCACACAGTTACCACAGTGGCAACCTCCCCACTTCCGAACACGTGATCACATTTTGGGCACTTGACAATCGGCTCTCACCTTTGCAGCCTCCTGTGGTCACTTGACTCTGATTGGCAGTTTGTTTGGTTTTTTCACCATTTTTCTGGCATTTTCTTCCCATTTCTGGTAGAAAAATACCCACTGGGAAAAATGGATTTGCTTAATGGTAAATGGCGTTTGCTTTACTGCAAAAAGATATCAAAAAACCTCCCAGGCCCATTCAGGCGATTCCTCTGCTTCCAGCCGTGATGACTTGCGACTACAATTCCAGGCTGAGTTATAGTTGTAAGTCAGACATGTCAAACACAAGGCCCGGGGGCCACATCCGGCCCGCATAGTTGTTTCATGTGGCCCGCGAAGCCATCCTGGAAACAGTGAGAGACAGGCCCCCACTGCCTTGGCCCTGGCCCAGAGACCCTCCTTCTGCCAGAGACCCTCAGATCTGTCCCACTCCTGCCCATGCCCCCATAGGCACCCTTGATGCGTAGGTCATACGCACTCTAGCCACACCCACCCAGTAGGCCACGCCCACCCTGGCCATACCCACCCGGCCCCTTGAGGGCAACCGCAATGCTGATGCGGCCCTCAATGAAATTGAGTTTGACACCCCTGTTGTAAGTGGAGGACTGCCTGCACGCAAAGCTGTCATTCCGGGGAAGGTGCAAGGAAAGAGAGGAAGAGGACGGCCAGTGGTGGGGCTCTGTGGAAGCAGCAGGGAGGCCCCCCAGCAGAAGAACCGAAGGGAGGAAGAGGATTCGGGGATGATGGCCATGAAGAAAACCCCTCTCTGTCTCCTCCAAGAGTCGATGCCAACTGGATGGCACATAACAACCAGTCCAGTCCGATGTCTGGCCTTCTGTTTTGCCCCTTCTCCCCGTCCCCCCGCCCCCCGCAATGACAAGGGCAGGAGGCCCGGTGAGAACGGTGGCCATTTTGAGATGGGTTGCAGTCTCTGGGCCTCGTCTCAAAGTCCAGCACACTGAGCCGAGAGCCTTTAAAGGATGCCTTTAAAAACGGATCCATTTTAGTGGCCCGTTAATCATTCTCATATTGATTGTTCCTGAATTAGAATTATAGACTCTTTCCATTTCTACCCTGAATTAGTCACTGTACGGGAATGGATGCTGACTCTCCGTCTGCCAGGTGTTTGAGAGCTTTGCCTATGAAAAGCTGTGAGGCTCTGAACGTAAAATGTCTCCTCTGTGCTTTTATTCAGTCCCATGCCGCTTCGCTCTTTCTCTGCTGAACACGTGAGATTCGTGTTTTCTTGATGGGCTTTGAAATGGCGCATTTTCATTTTACACCGTCTCCCCTGCATTCTCTCCCCCCCCCGGAGTTTTCTGTTTGATAGCATAATAAAGGAGCAAACCTTCCCATCTTTGCATTTTGATGCGCAATCCTAGCAACTTTGTGTCCTCGCCCAAGAAATAAATATTTACACTTCTTTAAGCCCAATCGATGTTCTAACTCCAAGCTAAACTCCAAGCTGTTCCAAACACCAAATATGGGGGAGGCTTGTTTTCTGGTCTCTGTGGAGACACTTTGCTCAAGTCCCTTTCTATGCCTTTACGGCTGTTGGCCTTTTGCCAGCACGATGTTGACGCATTTTTCCTCACTCAGATGCTGTTATGGTTCATCAGCTTATGTTTTAAAGCTAATGCTCCCCGATGTGCCCATTACTCTTCATCGGAGTCTTATGAATCTGCCAGAAAGCTTCATTTTGAAGTGTTTCTCTTCGTTATGCTGCTGTTTTGTTTAGCTTGGAGCAACCCCCCACCGCCATCATATGCAAAACCCATTATATTCTGCATACATCAATAAGGTATAGAATTTTCTTACAGTGATGTTTTGTAAAGGAGCCACATTCATTATTTGACTTATTATACTGAGCATTTATTATATTGAATAAATGTATTTATTATATTTTGAATATGGTTCAAAAAGGCCATTTGTCAGCAGTTTTGATATTGGTTCAGCCAACCAACTTCTCATGAGAACGGGCCAGGAAAGGGAAGGCTGAAGGCAGGTTGTCTTTGCTAATTACTCACAATTCCTGGCCAAGTTGTGGGTCATAAACTGCCAAAGGGCAAAGGCACAAACTCAGGCAGAGTTCAAAAGGTGGCAAATGCCGGGCAGCTCTCCCGCTGGAAGGGCTGGAGGGCACTTTCCCAGCGGACACGGCGAGGGTCCCCTTGCGAGGGGAGGCCCAAAGCACCCAGGCAGGATGTGGCTGGGAGTCCCTTCATGGACATTGTCAGCCCCAAATCGAAAAGGACAGCCACAGAGAGACCGTAGCCTCTCCTAAAATAGGTGAGCCTGAACATAGCTAGGTGTGGGATTACGGTAAATTGAAATTGAAGGTTTAGAATTCATAAATTTGGTTTGTGGTATCAAAGTTTGCTAATAGCTCTGTTGCAAATTATTCTTTCTAAAAGAACTTTGTCTCTTTTTTTCTGTAAGGGTATCAATCATCTCTGGGTTTTGTGCATTTGCATACCTTTGAGTCAGTGTTGACGCCTGATGACTACCTGGACCGGTTCCTGCAACTTTCTTCCCGGGCTTTTCAGAAGAGTTAAGAAAGGGTGATTTCAAGCAAACTGGGAAGAACGGAGCCAAAGGGCAGGATTTCAACTTCAGCGTGATGGAAGTGTCACCTCTTGCCCCTGAAGGAGTTCACAGCTCCAGGCCAGAGGAAGGAGGACGTTACTGGTGGTCGAAATGCTTTTTCTTGCCTTTAAGAACGCCTGCGGAACCGGCAGCCTGGTTTTTACGGCCTGGCCGCCATAACTCACTCTCCTGGCCTGCTGAGGGACGGCCAAGACAAACAGGTGGAGCCCCTGAGATTGATGGCCACTTAGCAGCCGCCTGGACTCTCTCCCGGGGCTGAAGGCCGCAGCCTGGAGTGAAGAAGGGATTATGAAAGTCATTCTTTTTCCGCTCTTTATATGAAGTCTTCTATGTACTTTTTTTTCTCCTTTTCATTACGTTTTAATGACCCTTTGTGGGGGGTTTTCTGTTTCATATTCTGGAAAGAGAAATGAAATATCAGAATTATTTTGGCCCAGTGTTTTGCAACAAAAGACTATGTATAGCAAGAGAAACGTAGGAAGGAGATGAAGGTGGATGTTGACAGAAAAAACAGCCAGGGAACACTATTTTTTATATATGTACTATATAAATAAAGATATAAATAATAATAAGTGTGGCCTTACCAAGGCATTGTAAAGTGGTATTAACACTTCACGTGATCCTGAGTCTATCTGTCTGTTAAAGCAGCCTAGGATTGTGTTGGCTTTTTTGGCAGCTGCAGCACACGGCTGGCTCATATTGAAGTGATTGTCCACTAGGACTCCAAGATCCCTCTCACAGGTGGCACACAGAGCCCTCTCTGTGGGCATGTGCACCGTCGCCCCAGTCCTAGGCCTTCAGCTGGGTTTTATAAAACCTTTTCGCTTTAGGCCTCCGCTGCCATGTGCAAAAAAAAAAAAAGGTTCAATCAATCAATTTCAACCTGGGGGGGGGAGTTCTCACAAAGTTGGAATTGATTGATTGAACTTTTTAGTCCCACCCAGTCTTCTGTTAACACTGCAGCCACGCCCACCCAATTGGCCACACCCACCCACAGGGCCACACCCATCCGGCACCCAAGGATACATGAGTGGGTTTTGGGTTGCAGTTTGGGCACTCGGTCTCTAAAAGGTTCGCTATTACTGTCCTACGCTATACTGTGCATTTGGTTTTTCTTGCCTCAACGTAGAACCTTACTTTTTTCACCACTGAATTTCATTTTGTTATATATATCTATGTATAACTCTGCAGATTATGTATTCGTTAAATTTATATTAATAACACAGGATTACTATTACTATTAATAGAAAGGAGAACTGTTGTGTATGTAAATAGTTAGCAATAAGCCATAAAAGATATTGCAAACACTGTGCAGCTTTGCAAGGTTTAAAGCGGGAAAATAAGGTGCAATCATTGGACGCCACAACCAAGAGCGGGAAAACAGACTGTTTGTATTGGTTACAGTTCAAACGCTTTCTCTATAAAAGGGTTGCAACATTTGACATTTGACAGTTGACTTTGTGTATTCAATAAACTCGTTCAGTGTTAACTACTCTGAGTCCTCGTCAATTCGAACCAAACAACTGGCGACGAAGGTGGGATCGACAGAGACCAGAGATTAGGAAGAATTGTCGTGAAGGCGGCAAAGTCTGAGCGAGTCACAGTCAACCGAGCGGCCGCGGCAGAATAGGAAAAAAAAAATTCTCCGAATGGCGCAAATCGGGTCATTGAAGGAATTTGACCCTAACTTCCCCGAAGATTGGGAAGAATATATTGGTCAGGTCGAAGGATTCCTGTTAGTGAACGGAATCACCGACGACCGAAAAAAAGCAGCGGCACTTTTGACAATTTGCGGCACACCGGTCTACAGAGTCGCTGTCGGGCTGTGCCAGCCACAACCAGTCTCCAGCGTGCCCTATGCCGACCTCCTTGCAAAACTAAAGGTGCATTTTACTCCCCGAAGGTCCGAACTTTTTTGGCGGCGCATCTTCGAGAAGAGAAATCAGAGACCGGGGGAGTCCATACAGAAATTCGTCGCTGCCGTTAGGGAAGCCGCAGTTCGTTGCAAATACGATAATTTAGAAATTAGGATTCGGGACAGAGTTGTGCTAGGCTTACGCGATGAACAATTACAAAACAGAATAATCGCCAAACCTACTGGCGATTTACAGGAAGTGCTCGACGAACTCCTAACGTATGAGTCAACCGGGTATCGCGACCCCCCCCGCAGTAGCATGGCGACAGCACCTGAAATTAACCAAGAGGGCTATGTGGACTGCGGGGAGGTGGATCAGCAGTGGGAGGAAGAGATCGCCGAAGTCTCCAGGCGATTTGGGAAGATGGCACCCAGACAACTTAGAAGCGAAGGGCCCGAACCCGGCCGCCGGCAACAACCCGCAACACCGCAGAGACCACCGACCGGGGCACAACGACCGTGGCGGGACACAGCAACCAGACCGCGCGACAACGACACCCAGAACCGATGCGGCAGCTGTGGCGGCAACCATCCCCGCGCTTCCTGCCGATTCCGCACCGCCAAGTGCAGGGCTTGCGGCAAGACCGGCCACATCCAGGCCATCTGCAGAAACCGCGTCCGGGACTCCCGTCTGAATGAAGTCGATGTGTGGCCAGAGGGTAAGGTAACCCCCAATGTTAGTGGCAAAGAGGCCCCTTAATGCCTGTATTGTTCTGCCTGCTGTTACTGAACTGACCGGTACTACTTCTAGCCATCTAGAGTAGCTGTCGACCACTACAAGGAACGTTAACCCCTGGAAAGGTCCAGCGAAGTCAATATGAATCCTGGACCAAGGATTCCTAGCTAGCTCCCATTTATGTGTGCGGATGTGTTGTTGTTCAGGCCTGGAACGTTGGCACAGATGGCAATTGGCAACGCATTCCTCAATGTCTTGGTCCAATCCAGGCCACCACAAGTGACTCCTAGCTAGGGCCTTCATCCTTACTATTCCAGGGTGTCCCTCATGCAATTCAAATAGAATAGCTGATTTGTGGATTCCTGGGATTACTACACGAGTTCCCCAAAGTAAGCAACCCATATGAACTGATAGTTCATCCTTCCTTCGGAAAAATGGACTGTATTTTACGTCTGGGTTGGCGTTGGGCCAACCCTGAAAAAAATTGAACAACTAAGTGGAAAAAGAATTCCACTTAGCCCAACAAATATTCAACTAATGGACTTTCAAAAAAGTCCAATAATCGTAAAGGGAAAGACCAGCCTTAGAGTTAATTTTAAGGGATTTAAGGGGGTCTTAGATGTGGTAGTTACGGAGGGGAATAGGACTAGCTTAATAGGGCTTAATTGGTTTCCTGCCCTGGGAATTTGGATAGGGGGAATAAATTCTGTGATTAGAAATAAGACCCTCGAATCCGTCTGCAAAGAATTTGCAGACGTATTCGATGGATCTCTAGGCAAGTACAAAGGGCCCCCCATTAATTTTAACCTAGACCCCTCAGTAAATCCAATCAGGCTAAAGGCCCGGAGGGTACCTTTTGCCTTAAAAGAAAAAATCGAGGCCGAGCTCGACCGGCTTGTAGGCCTCGGAGTTTTAGAACCTGTTGAGGGCGGTTTATGGGAGACGCCGATCGTCACACCCCTCAAACCCAATGGGGATGTGAGGATCTGCGCCGACTATAAAGCGACCCTCAACATTGGAATGAAAAAGCATGCTTACCCGGTCCCGACGGTGAAGCAGGTCCTCGCCACGATCCAGGACGCCGCCATCTTCGCCAAGCTCGACTTGGCGCATGCGTACTTACAGCTGACTGTTTCTAAAGAGGCTGCAGAGGCGCAAACAATTGTTACCCACAAGGGGGCGTTCCGAGTCCACAGACTGCAATTTGGGATTGCAGCTGCTCCAGGCATCTTCCAAGAAGTGATGGAGAGGACCTTAAAGGGCATACCTGGAGTATGCCCTTACTTTGATGATGTCCTAATAGCTGGAAAAGATGAAGGAATGTTAATAGAGCGGCTGGAACAGGTACTGGGTAGATTTAGAAAGGCTGGATTAAAATTAAAAAAGGAAAAATGTAGCATAGGGGTTAAATCCACTGATTTTTTGGGGTTCAGGATTGACAAAAGCGGAGTCCACCCTACCCCTGAAAAAATTAAAGCAATAAAAGGGGCTCCTGAACCTAGGAACAAGGCTGAGCTACAGGCCTTCCTAGGCTTGGTAAATTTTTATCACACTTTTGTGCCACATAAGGCTGCCATTGCAGAACCACTGCACAGGCTTTTAGATAAGAAGACCCCTTGGCATTGGCAAAACAAGCACAAAGTGAGTTTCCAGACCTTAAAAGATATCCTTTCCAGTAGCTCAACTGTAACCCACTTTATAGAAAATAGACCAATCTACCTGGCGTGTGATGCTTCGCCTTATGGCGTTGGGGCAGTAATCAGCCATTTAGACACCCAAGGAATGCAAAGACCCATTGCTTATTACTCCCGCACACTAACCAAGGCTGAGCGGAACTATGCTCAAATTGACCGGGAAGCTTTAGCCATAGTGGCAGGAGTTAAAAAGTTCCACGACTACCTGTATGGCAGGAACTTTACAATACTGACAGACCACAAACCCCTGCTGGGACTGTTTACCACAGATAAACAGACTCCCCAAATTATGTCTCCCAGGATGCTGAGATGGTCCATTTTCCTCTCAGCATATTCATTTTCCCTCCAATACCGACCAGGTAAAGACATGGGTCATGCAGACGCTCTTAGCAGATTGCCCCTTAGCACAACAGAGGAGGACCCTGCCCCAGTGGGACAAGTAATGTCCCTACAAGATATTCCTGATCTGCCCCTAACTGCTAAAGACATAGCTGAGGCAACCAATAAGGACCCCATCTTAAGGAGAGTAATGGCCTGGGTCATGAGCGGTTGGCCCAACGCCAACCCAGACGTAAAATACAGTCCATTTTTCCGAAGGAAGGATGAACTATCAGTTCATATGGGTTGCTTACTTTGGGGAACTCGTGTAGTAATCCCAGGAATCCACAAATCAGCTATTCTATTTGAATTGCATGAGGGACACCCTGGAATAGTAAGGATGAAGGCCCTAGCTAGGAGTCACTTGTGGTGGCCTGGATTGGACCAAGACATTGAGGAATGCGTTGCCAATTGCCATCTGTGCCAACGTTCCAGGCCTGAACAACAACACATCCGCACACATAAATGGGAGCTAGCTAGGAATCCTTGGTCCAGGATTCATATTGACTTCGCTGGACCTTTCCAGGGGTTAACGTTCCTTGTAGTGGTCGACAGCTACTCTAGATGGCTAGAAGTAGTACCGGTCAGTTCAGTAACAGCAGGCAGAACAATACAGGCATTAAGGGGCCTCTTTGCCACTCACGGGTTGCCGGATTTAATAGTGTCTGATAACGGGCCACAATTCACATCTATTGAATTTCAGGATTTCCTCAAGGCCAACTCGATTAAGCATAAGACTTCTGCACCCTTCCACCCCTCCACCAACGGATTGGCTGAAAGGAACGTGAGGACCACGAAGGACGCGCTTAAAAGAATCATTCGAGGTGACTGGCATCAGAGGCTAGCTGAGTTCTTGTTGGCTCAACACACAACCCCTTGTTCGGCTACAGGGAAAAGTCCAGCTGAAATGAGGTGGGGAAGAAAAATCTTGACCAAGTTGGACAGACTACACCCCGACCGTCTCCAACCAAGCATTGAATTAGACATTCCTAACAGAACATTTGAAGTGGGGGACTTGATTTGGGCCAGGAACTACGCCCAAGGGGATAAATGGATTCCTGGGGTGGTAACTGAAATCTTAGGTCCCCTATCATACATCATTGAGGGGGAAGGGAATAGGGTCTGTAAAAGACACATAGACCAGCTGAGGAAAAGATCTAGTGGGTGTGTGCCAGCTGAGGGGGACCAAAGCTCAGTTAGGGCAAACAGTACAGATAACATTAGGCCTGAAAGTGGTGTAGTGGTGGGGCAAGATGACATATTTCCTGATGCCCATCAACAACAATTCAGTCCAATTGATTGGGAAATACCCCTGCGAAGTAGGCCAGTGACAACTGAATCCCAAACACAACCTAATACACAAGGCAGTACATCTGAAGCCAGTAACCCTGAGCCCAGGTCTAGCAGTAACCAGCATAGTAACCAGCAGCCAAGCAGTCAACCAGGAAGTAGGGTCCCTAGCAGCCAAAGTAACAGATACCCTTCTAGAATACATAGGCCACCAAAATACCTAATGGACTTTGTAAAGAAATGACACCAACTGGGGGGTAAGGGGTGTTGTGTATGTAAATAGTTAGCAATAAGCCATAAAAGATATTGCAAACACTGTGCAGCTTTGCAAGGTTTAAAGCGGGAAAATAAGGTGCAATCATTGGACGCCACAACCAAGAGCGGGAAAACAGACTGTTTGTATTGGTTACAGTTCAAACGCTTTCTCTATAAAAGGGTTGCAACATTTGACATTTGACAGTTGACTTTGTGTATTCAATAAACTCGTTCAGTGTTAACTACTCTGAGTCCTCGTCAATTCGAACCAAACAAGAACTACTTGGAATGGGGTCACGTAGAAGGAGGAGGGGGAGGCCCAGTTTCTCCAATTCCAAAGAGCCGAGCTTGAAGGAAGGGGTCAGATTACAGAAAGGCCGGCTCCAATCAATAACTGAAAAAACACCCCAACTCCGTTGGACAATTTATGCATAAGTGTGTGGGGGTGGGGTGGGGGGTTGAACACCAACAGCTCAGGCGGCCCCTTCTATGACTGCTGAGCTCTGAAACAGGCAGAGGGCCGACTGGTGCACTCCCAGATGTGGGCCAAGTCCACCCACCCCCCGCATGAGGCGAAGGCCCTGGGTTCCAGAAGGAAGCTCCAGGGTCTCCCGGCTTCACACGGATCCTTCGTGCCACTCGCCGCTGCTTGTAATGGCTCTGTGGAACATGGTCCCCCCTCTTACGTCTGTTCCTACGCCTCGTTCCTCCCGGTGAATAGCAGGAGTAGCAGCATTAAGCCGTAACACTGGATACATGAGGCAGAGAGCAAAGAGTTCCAAGGAAAACACAAATTTAGAGTTATTTTATTTCAGGAGTTGGGGGAAGGTGGCAGCCGGGGGAAAATGTATAGTCGTTTCAGAATTTCCACAGAGGAAATGAATTCCAGCTGAGTAAGCATCACACATAAGCTTATATTTCACACCGGCTTATACCCTTCTTGGATTTTACCCCTCTAGGCCTGTCAGCTGAGTACATGTCCTTTGCCAGGGCCTGAGGAGGCTGGTAGAGGCTTTCCTGAGAGACGAGGAAGGCACCGGAAGAGGGGAAGATCCCAGGCGTTTCTCCTAAGCAAGGAGAAATAATACTGAAGAGGTTGGTCTTGTAAGCGCCGCATTTTCAATTGCCCTTGGGTTAAAGAACAGTGCAGATAGAAGGAAGAGAGGAGAGTAACTGGGTGACCCGGCGACTGGGAAAGGCCTGCTCAGGTTTTGAAGGGAAGGAAATGGAGCGAAGGCAAGCCCAGACTCTGAAAAGGGCTCCCTGCCCGTCGTGCTCAGGGAGCAGAGAGGGTAGCCGGAAGGCAAGGAAGCCAGTGGCAGAGCGAAGCCACTGAGGGCACGGGGAGAGTTAGGGTGGTTCGCCCTGCTCTTCGGTGGGAGAGATTGAGGAGGATTCTGTAACGTTTTCCTTCTAAATTATAGGTTTATATTCAATTAACTGGACGGGCCAAAGAAAAGAAGAAGCAGAAGAAATGTAAGCAAATGTGCTAATGAGCAGGTCGCAGCCAACTCTTCCAACTGGCAGTGGTTAGGATGTGCTTGATTTCCTGCCTCACAAATACTCAGTAAGTGCAAGTCCTGAGTGTTTTTCTTTCTTTTTTAAAATCACCCCTTCAGAGCAAGGAGCGTCCATTCTTCGGCTGATGGGAAGGGATGGAGATTTATCAGGCCCAAGAAAGGAAGCAGCCAACCCAGCCTGACAGCATCAACTCCCCGGCAGGCAGGCAGGCAGGCAGGCAGGCAGGGAGGGAGGGAGGCAGCCCCACAGACGGCCCGAGTGGATGACAGGAGCAGCCCGAAACAGATGGGCCCAATCAGGCCATCTCACCGGCTGTGGCTTAAAACCACAACGATGGGTGCTACTCCACTCCAGCAGCGTGCATTTCACAGGGGAGAAAAATGCGGTGTTGCAGTAATTCCCAGAAAACTGTAGAGTTCAGGGAGGGAATGAGAAGATGGGAAACTTTTTTGACTAAGGAGATTAGGGAAGGAGACAAATTATGTTTAAAAAGTGCACAGTGACAATAAGCAAGGCAAAAAAGGGGGGGAGGAGGAGGAGGAGGAGGAGGAGGAGGAGGAGGAGGAGGAGGCGTCATTAGGCTCCTTGCACAGCCAGACAGATGTTTACAAAGCATTTGGCATTTTCCTCCACCTCTCCAGCCCTTCCCGAGGACCTTGGGAGGTGGGGGGGGGGCTCCGTGGTCTTTACAGTGTCCTGGCAGGATGCCAGCTGTTCCAAGGAAAGCTGCCTGTTGCGATTGACCTAGTGAAGGTCAAGGATTTGAAGTGGCGCTCCAGACCTTTTGGGATTGCACCCAAGATGGCCAATCTCTATTGGCACCATCCTTGCTTTCATTTGCCACAGTTGTTCTACTTTTTGGATTTTGTGATTTTCTCCGGTTCTTTCTCTTCTGCTCTGCCCTGCCATGTCCACTATCCAGTTTCTTTGGTCTTCCTTACTAGGGTGATTATTACTTATGGTCAAAGGGAGGCACATGGGGTGACAATAACAAACTTTAAAATTATGTCCAAAGCAGGACAACAATGAGCTGCTAGATGGCAAAGGAACCCAAACTTTACTTAACGAGGATAGGTAATTTACAGAATTAATTCGAAGGCACAGGACAGATACCTGAGCCGGTATTGTCTTTCGTAGGGAAGAAGTTGGAAAAACGGTGGAAAATTGGAGTCCTAGGACGTCTTCAGAGGCAGGATCCTTAGGTCTGGATGGCATCCGCTCAGGAATTGTCAAAGAACTGAAATGTGAAGTTGCTCACCTCTCGGCACAACCTGTGGCTGGCCACTCAGATCAGGCTGGCTGCCAGAGGAGGGGAGGGGAGTGTTTAAAAAAGGCCCAGGGGAGATCCCAAAACAAACCAAAGATACCAGGCTGGCTGGCCTGTTCCAGGCAAAGGGATGCTAATCAGAGGAAGAACAATTAGGCACAGGGAGGACTAAGCGTGGCCAAAGAGAAATCAGGCTGGACTTTGCAGAGAGACCTTCTGCCTTGCCAGCCAATCCGAGGGGGAAGGGCAGGCGGGAGATGACCTGCCCCTATGGGAGTTTCAAAAAGGGCTGACGGGTTTCCTCATCAAAGCCTCCGGAGGAAATTGTGGGTCGTGGGATTAGGGAAACTGCTCTTCAGCATGGAGCAAGAACTGGTTAAAAACCAGAAGGCACCACAGGGCTATCAAGTGGTCCTTTTCTCAGCAGAGGGAAGCAAGCAAGCCCCCCCCCCCCCGCGCCTTCAGTGCTGGAACCAGGGCTGTTTTGTTTTTTTTAACTTGTGCATAAACCATCTTGACTTTGGGGGATGCAGTGAGTCGGCCAGGTTTACAGACCATCCTAAACTATCCCAGATGGTAAAAACCAAACGGTTTAGGAGAGTTCCAGAATGATCCCTTGAAACTGGGTGAACGAAATGGCTAACATAAGAGACTCTAAATAAAAGTGAAGTAGTGCCTAATTTTATAGCCCGCTAGGAAAATGATCCTGGGGTCATTTAGCAGAAGAGAGTGACTCCGTGCAGCAGCTCTGAAAAAGACAAATCCCATCCTAGGAAATCTTTTAGAAAGAGGTCTGAAAATATAACTGTCAGCACTGCAATGCTCCCAAACAAATGCAAACTGTCAGATACACACAGAAATTTGTCCTGTTTTATGTTATCTTATCAGACCACAGAAGCAGCTCGTGGATTAAAGACGAGGCCTGAAGCTGTGCAGAAAAGGACCAAATTCACAGACGCAAAAGCCAAATGCTGCTTATATTATTGTTACAGGATGCAGGTCTGTCCTGTTCATGCATACAGTTGGAATAGAGTCTACTTTTTATAATAAAGGTGGAATGCAAATCAGATACTCTGAACTTTTTTAAAGCATTCCTTTCTCAGCCCGGGACAAAACCGATTCAGGTTATGACTGGGGGGGGGGGCTACAAATGCAGAGGGATTATCCAACTTGGGTCATCCGCCAGCTTCTTTTTATTCTAAAATTGAAGATTCTAGTCCTATAGATGTCACACAGCATCTTTCGCCCCATTTTATTACTTTCACAGTACGAAGCCTGGAGGAGGAACGGGTTTTCTGCAATCAGCACAGTGGGGAATGTTGTTCTCTGTGCCTCCTTTATCCACTCACAGACAGAGCCACCCACGCACCAGATGATTTACAAGAAATCCAATATATATATAAAAAGGGAAGAGTCACTACCAAACTGGCAGGTTGCCCCTGAATTCCAATTAAATGGTACTTTTTGTTTCAAACGAGATCCATTTCGGAGCAGCTCAGAGGATTTGTTTGTTTGTCTTGTCACACTCCAGCACAATCATATTTTGTGCATCATGATCCTTTGTCATGCCGGATGGCTATTTCACACTGGGTCCCCCTCATCCTCCTGAAAGGCCGAGTCCCTTTTAAATCTCAGATCCAAACTACAAAGTTCACAAAAAAGTAACTCCTCCCTGGAGACCAGCTGGAGTCCTGGTGTTTTAATGGATACATTCAAGATGTTTGGTTCATGGCAAATGCAGGAGAATCTGGCCACCGACTTCTCCGAGAACATTTGTTCGGTTTCCCAGTTCTGCCTGTTCCCCTGGGGTTTCCCGGAGGTCTCTTATCCAAGTATTCATAGATCTGACCTCCTTGTCTTTCTAGGTCAGTTTCTCAACCTTGGCAGCTTGAAGATGAGTAGACTTCGACTCCTAGAATTCCCCAGCCAGGCTTGCTAGCTGGGGAATTCTGGAGCCTCCAGCAGCCAAGGTTGAGAAACTCTGCTCTGGTAGATCACCCAAAGTTGGCCAGATACTGCCACCTGCAGGACCCATCTGAAATAACACTATCTTATTTCAGAATTTTCTCTATTGATCTGATGATCTACTTTATCTGTATCCCTCCCTCCCTCCTCTCCAATCTTCAAATACAAAAACGTTTGTTTGCTTGCTTTTTAATCTTTTCTTTCCCAAGCCACCAACTGCTTAACATTTCCCTAGAGCAGTTCTGCATGAATGGGCTTATGTGGCTATGCAAAATCTCCAGCATTGCTCTGAGAAGGCAGGGCTCCATCAGGGCCTGCACTCCTTGTTCCCACTCCTGACCCTGCATGCAACAGAAATGGCCATTAAGAGGGGAGGGAAGGTCTTAACCATTCCTGCCGTGGGCAGGAGGTCAGATTCAAAGACCTACATGGCTCCATCTGCCCCCAAGGAAGCTCTGGGGCTACCCTGATGCCACCACTGCTCATTTGAGGCTCAACCCCAGGGGTGGGGGTGGGGGTCTTTTTGAGCAGGGGTGGGTGGCCAAAAGAGGCTGTTCTGCCCAGACAAAATGTCTCTGCCAGAGCTTGCAATCAGGAAGTGTACGCTAGTCTGTAAATAGCCAGGGGTCAGTCCAGAGGTCTCACAAACAGTCCAACTATAAACAGAAGTCAGGAGTAAATCAGAAAGCCAAGCCATGGGATAATCCCAGATTCCCAGAACTAAGGTATAGAGATAGCAGAATGACAGGGACAAAAATTAGGTTGATGGATCTCAGCATCCTCTGAAATCTCCCCCCACCCCCTGCCCCAGGTTCTGATTGGAGCAGAGAAGTGTGAGGAAGCAGGATCCCCTCCCCTGGGTCTGGGAAGAGGGGGAGAGAGAGAGAGAGAGAGAGAGAGAGAGAGCAGAAGACTCCCTGACCACCTTCACAAGTTCTCCGTTTCTGCTTCTCCTCCCCTGGGCCTTTGGAGCCAGGAGCCGATCGAGGAACAGCATTCCCAAGAGGGTTGCTGCAGCCCTCATTTTGTGCACATTCCCTCACACTTCCTCAGCGATGGCTGTGGGATCTGGCTTCTCAGGACCTGTGCTTCCTATCTCCCTCCCCCCACCGCCTTCCCCTCTGGAAGGGCCGGCAGCAGAGCCGAGAGACAGAGGACCGCTGGGGAGGGAACAGAAGCCATGACAGAAATGGCTCTCATGGGGGGGGGGGAGGTGGTCAACTTTGCCTGGCCCAGGGTCTCTGCCTAAGACTGGCTGGGGAGGGAGAGCCGGAGGGTGCCGGGGACAGATGCTGACCCCGCAAAGAAAGGCAGAGCAGCTGTGCCATGCATGGGGAGGGGACCAGGTTTTCAGCCTCTTTGCTGGATCCACAAAGCGTTTAGCATTTTCTCTCTCCTTTTGGACCATGTTAGGCCCACAGTAGGGCCCCCATGATTGTGAAGTGTGGTGTCTCCGGCTTCAAAGCAATGGGAAGTTCTGCCACCAGGTTTGGACTGTTGTGATTGGAGATTTCATGGGCGGGGGGAAAAAGAAAAGAGATTCAGAGATCTGGCACAGCCCAGCCGACCGAGGCCACTTACTTGTGGCAACGTGGGTGCCATTGGAGAAAGAGCAGAGGCAGCTGAATGCCGGCAGGAAGGAAGCACCTGGAGAAGCAAAATCGGCACCAATCCAGACACACACATAGAAGCAGATGCTATCATTTACCAACACTGAGTACCTCTCTGTCAGTTTCCCAGGAAATAAAAATAATGCTGCTGGAAATAGATTCCACATTTTCTTTTCACTGTAAGCAGCAGTAAGACCCCTTTGCTTCTGCAATGCTGGCCATGCAGAGCAGAGCCGGGAAGACGGTTAGCCCTCTCCCAGGGCGGCCAGCTAACCTAGGTCAGGCGGCAGGGATGCAGCGGGACGACGAGCAGCTTACAACAGTCTCTCGTCCCTCCTGTACCTGGAGAAGGTGGTTCCCCTGGCCCCAAGGAGACCGTGACGTAGATCGAGGACGGGGAACCGTGGCCCCTTTGCGACTTGTGGACTTCAACTCTCAGTATGCCGTGCTGGCTTGGACATGGTGGGAGCTGAAGCCCACCGTGGCCCGTCCCTGATACTGCCAACCGGCCAGTTCGTAGCTGATTCCACTGGACTTACCCTACTGAGGGCTGTTGCTCCTTGCCACGGCGGCAGCCCTCCGGTGCAGCCAGCTTTCCTTTTCTCCCGGTGGGGCCTTATGTAGACGTGCTTCCTAGCTGGAAAAAAATACATCCAGAGTTTCAGTCAAGGAGCCATGATAACATTTCCAGAGCCGAAGAGAAGGCTAAAACCTTGGACTTCCTTGCTTCAGCAAAATTGGCAATATGCTTGCCAGTCAAGGCCCATCTTCCACAAGGATTTGTAGAACCTTGGAAGAAATGCTACACCGAGGTTAGGTTTCCTAGAATGGGCAATTTAAAAGAAATCATTTTCAGAACCTCGGTATGCGCAGGTCATTGGGAATTTAGAGGCGTTAAAAGTAGGAGTATTGCCCTCTCCTTCCCCATGGCAAACAGCCAGAGAGATGACCTTGGAGAAACTATACGATTGCAGTTAGCAAAACATGACTTAAGTCCATGGCAGGAAGAAAACGTTAGAAAGACACTCAGACTAGCTCTGCCTTAAGTCCCGGGGAAATGAGGAGGAGGGAAAAGGCTCTCAGGGTTACACAAAGCAGAGTTCCAGGATTCCTTGTGGATCCTGTTTCCTGAACCCGTTTGAAAGGTTGACACCTTGTCGGCTTTGTCTTCTTCAGAGGTCTTTCTCCCAACAAATGAAGATCTGGCTTTCCTAATGATGGTCACCATCTGGCCCCTCCTCTTTTAAGCGTAATTTTCTGTAGGGCACAGGGCACAGTAAGCATTGGTGACCAAGAGGGAGCATATAATTTTGTAGGATATTAATTGGAGAACCCCACCCGAAAGACGTGCCGTGCGAAGGCTCACTCAGAGTCCTCCAGGTGGGCAGAGGCAGACTTGCACGATATGGGCTAGATGGGCTAGATAGCCCCCAGCAGGGCTGCCCCACGTCCGTGGCCTCCTCCACAGTGGGACGTGGTGCAGAAAGCCGTCCTTCTGCTCAGGAAGGACAAGGGCTGCCATTGTGGGAGGGTATGGAAGGACTCTGCCGAAGAAACAGTCTGCTCTTTCTTGTCTGTTAGTGATAAGTTTTTTTCTCTCCTTCCTAACTTTATGATGTGCAACACGAATGGAATTCCTTCTTCCAAAAGGAGTGGTTCTTATTTGTTTCAATGTAGAATAAATGCATTGATATCTAGGACTATTTTAATAAAATCTCAATGATCTGAATTCATGCCGCAAACACACATTTTCTATAACGTCCATGACTATTAGCAGAGCGCATAATTCTTTACACAAGTTCTCAAGATGGCCCTTTGCTCTTCTCTCTGGCCAAGAACAGACTCTTTGTTTGCCCATCTGTGAAAACTTCCATCACTGAGGTCAGACACTTCTAGACTCTTCGGTTTCCTAGCTACATCCCACAGACAAGGGGGGACCGAAAGTGTCACACGCGTGCAGCGTAGAAACACTTGTGTAAATAGAATCTTATTTGATAAAACTGGAAGCACACCCAGAGTCGCTTTTAGAAAAACAAAGAAAAAGATAGAAGTAAGTTAATCCAAAAAATTCTTACATTCCCCTTTGGCAACCTTTAATTAACCTTTAAAGTTAATTCTTATTGCTTTGCCTCTTACAGAAAGCATTTAGAGTGTCAGGACTCGTTCACACGTAATAGGTGATCATTCTTCTGCCTCCTTGGGGCTGCTTCTGGGCTCATGGACAGAAAGAAAACACAGTTTTGCGGAGAAAGGAGTTGCAGTTATTTTCAGCAGTGAAAGCAATTCTGTAGACTACCGTGGTCTTTCTCTGGGTGTAAGTTGAAAATCAGCCACAGTTTCCACAGCAGTGACAGGGAGTTCCACAAGTTATGGTAGAGAATGGTGCCAATTGGTTTTAGTGTGTGTTGCAACTGCATGACCAAAAATCCAGGCAGAACTTTCTTTGCCACATCACAACCAAATTTTCAGGGTTTTGTTTAATCCCACTCTGTGGATCACAAACGTTTCTCCAAAGTGGCCCAGACTCCATTGAAGAACACCAGGTCACCATCTTTGAGCAGGGAGTTGGACTAGAAGACCTCCAAGGTCCCTTCCAACCCCTGTTATTCCGTTAACCTCAGGCAGAAATTGCTTTATTAGTCCTCCTCCACCCGCATCACAAAGAGCGGCAGGCAGGTCTGTGAGGCAGCAGGAGAGCTGCGGGACCCCCCCCTGGTGATGGTGGGGGGCTGACCCGTCTTAAGGAATGGCCTCTCTCCCCACAGATGACCCACCCCGTCCTTGCTGGCTTCGGAAAGGCTGGCCAGGCTCTCTTCCTCCAGGCTGCGACCTTTTGGATTGCCATTATTTGATTGATTGTTTTATTATTGTTTATTGGTTTTTGTCCCCTGGGTTTTGTAATCTTTTTGTCAGGTCTTGTTTAATTTTCTGAAGGCTCCCTCGATTACCTTGGTCCTTAGTTGAATTGGGTGGCCATATAAATGTTTTAAATAAATAAACTGATAGATGCCAGGAAAGTCTCTCTCTCTCTCTCTCTCTCTCTCTCTCTCTCTCTCTCTCTCTCTCTCACACACACACACACACACACACACACACACACACACACACACACACACAGCCAGCCCGGGGCTGAGAAGCCGTAGTGATAACCAAGTATCTCAGCCCAGCAGAGTGGTTTTTCAGCAGGTGGAAAGAGAAAGAAGGGAATCAGCTGTTCTGAGTTATTCTTAGTCAAGCACCTCAGACGGAAGTGCGGGGGGGGGGGGGGGTATTGGAATTAAAAGAACTGCAGGATGGGAGAAGCTGAGAAAGGGACTGAGCCACCTTAGATCAGAGGCTGGCTAGGGAATTCTGGGAGTTGAAGTCCACCCATCTAAATGTTGCCAAGGTTGGGAACACGGATATCAGGGAGGTCGAAGGGAACCTTTCTCTGCATTTTTCTTCTTGGTAGAAGAACTCTCCCGCTGGGTGGCGGTGGGGGGCCTAGAGACTCACCCTGGCTGGGGGGGGCAGATCGTGGCCTTCCCGTCGGAGGGCGCTCTGGGGAGAAGAGCAGTGGCAGCAAAGGCCTGCATTGGCCTCCCCTCATCTGGCCATGCTCAGGCTCTTCTTTCCACTTTGAAGGAGAAAGCGGTCAGTAGGAGAAGTCAGGAACTTTCTGGAAGGGCTGCGCTCGGCAGTTTGTCTCCCAACAGATGTCAGCGTAATTAAAGTCCCCAACCTCTTCACGACGCCTCTTTGAGGGAATCTCTTATTTGCTTTTGGAAAGATTCGTCCACTTCTCCTTGGGTGGGCAGGCGGGCGAAAGTAAAAATCAACACGGTTTGTTTTTCTGCTTATCCTAACCCAGATGTTCTCCACACCATTGCCAAGTTCCTTCGGTCGGATTTCTGAGCAGGTGTGGAGACTTTGAACACCCGCTGCAAGCCCGCCTCCCTTCACATTCTCTCCGTCCCTTCTGAACGAGTTGTATACACGGGTTGTTCTCTTCCATTCATGGAAACCGTCCCACTGGGTCTGAGCCGTATTTCCATTCCAGATCCACCTTCCCATGCTCTGAGCAGTGAAGTGGAGGCAACAACGGCAATGAACTTTATGAGGCCATGTTCTTTTTTCCATTGAGTAGCTCAGTAGAAGCCATTACAGCAACCCTCCCAACAGCGTACGTGTTCTTGCCTGAAGTCCCTTTATCTCCAGCCTGCACACCGGATTCGGTTTGAAGTCCATCTGATCAAATTTATCACGTTTTAACCAAACACATCCCATAGTCCTTATGAGCTGAACCCTTCTCCATCGCATTCTGATAATCCACCATCTAGATCAGGGGTCCCCAGCCCCCGGTCCATGGACCTGGACCAGAAACGGGTCCGCACAAACAAGCAAAGCCCCATCCGCGGGATGCAGGCAGCACACGAAGCCAGGCCCCCTCCGGTCTGCGGAAAGCCCTCTCTCCACGGAACCAGTCCTTGGTGCTCAAAAGGTTGGGGGCCTCTGATCTAGAGAACTCAGTGGTAGAACCGGGACCTCTCTCAGAGACCCCATTTCGGGATTCAACTATTTGTTTTCGGTTTTCTTCTTCTCCTCTGTACTGTCACCTATGGGCTAGAATAGATAGATGAAAACCACTCAACTCTGACCTTGACCAAGTTATGGCATGCTCCAACACTGGAAGTTTTTAAGAACAGACTGGGCAACCATTTGCAGGGTTTCCTGCCGGAGCAAGGGGTTGGACTAGATGACCTCCAGGGTCCCTTTTAACCTATTCTATTCTATTCTATTCTATTCTATTCTATTCTATTCTATTCTATTCTATTCTATTCTATTCTATTCTATTCTAAAATTCTGCACACATCTGCTAAGGTTTCCCATACTGTAATTTTTTACAACCATCTTCTCATTAAGTTTCTGAATTGCATGCTTCCTGTGGGATTATTGTTTTGCTTCCTATTTACCTGAAGTCTAGAGTCTATGAAGACTGAGGCAATAAATAAATTGCACAAACAAACAAATGAATACTCAACAGTGCTTCTGTTTTCCTTTCTTGAAGGCTCAAACTCTGCTTATTCTCAAAATGCATAAGAATTATTTCTCATTTCCAAGGCTACAGAATAACTTCTTTCTCTGTAATGGAGTTAAACTCTTCCCTACCTAAAACTTATTGTATATAAGTTTGATATAAGTTGGCAAAAACATACATCCCCATAAATTTCTTTCCCTCCACTGCTGATCTCTGTCCAGGTTGCCTCTTTTTTCATTTACTGAATCGCTGGACTCACTTCCAAAGTTAATAAATCCTGATTTTATGAATCTTGAAGCTGCCCTTGAAACACGGTGGGAAAATGCTACTTCAGTGCTGGTACAGCTCAGGATGGTTGACATCTGACTCAGCTGAGGGCAAGGTGAAGCCACGATGGGGATGTGTCAGGAAAAAAGAATGTAGCTAAGACATTGTTTGTGTTTTACTCAACAACTACCGTATATTCCTGTGAAATAAGGAATTAACAACTACGACACACCTGCCGTCTCTTGCTTCCGTTTCCCATTTCCACGCTTGGGTCGATGCTCTTCCCGATGGAGGAAGCTCCCCCCAAGGGTCTCCTTCCTCTGATCTGAGAAGGCTGCTTTGGGAGGCGGAGGATGGAGGCTGAAGTAGCTTCTTCCATTCAGGGGTCAGTGCAAGCTTAGAGCTCGCTATCCTTCCAGCAGTTTTGCCCATTATTCAAACTGCTTCGTGCGATTTCTTTTTCCACTAATTGTTTTTAAAAATCCTGATTATGCCAGATGTGTACAGGTGGGATCACCCAGGAGCATTCGAGACTGCCGCTTGTCCGGAAGGGCCGGGGCTGGGGTCTCCTGGTCGAGCAGGGGGTCGGGCCGGTCACCAGAAGACACCCCCCCCAAGGCCCCTTCCAGCTCTGTGAGTCCGCCAGAGGGTGGCTGCAGCAGCTGGACGGGGCCAGGGCAGATTTATATAACTCATTAAGTAGAGAGCAGTGGAAGAACAGGCAAGTGGATCTTTCCGTTCTCATTTCTGAGTTTTCCACGGGTGGCTAGCTTTTGTTTTTTCTCACACAATGGTGGGTATTTCAAACCAAATCCAAAGCTTTATCGGAGCCAGAAGCGAAAAGGCAAATATTTTCTACTTTGCCACCTGTAACATTAAGGTATCTTATCAAATCCTCCTTCAGTGGCCATTGGTACACAGGATAAACAATAGCAGAATAACAAGAGTTGGAAGGGACCTTGGAGGTCTTCTAGTCCACTCTCCTGCTGAGGCCATTTCAGCCAAGTGGCTGTCCAGTCTGTCCTTAAAAATCTCCCTTGACGGAGCACCCACCACATCCGAAGGCAAGCGGCTCGTCCCGCTGGTTAATTGTTATGAGTGTTAGGAAATTCCTCCTTAGCTTTAGGTTGCTTCTCTCCTTGATCAGCTTCCATCCGTCGTTTCTTGTCCTGCCTTCAGGTGCTTTGGAGGATGATAATTAACTTTCAACAAGTGTAGTTACTGATAAAATGGCAATTCCATATTTGCTGTTGCAAGTGTCAAAACTCCCTTCACTGACTGGTGCTTTTCATGCTTAATCAAGAATCTCGTTGTTTTTCTGTATTCTCCCTTAATTTTAAACCTTCCTTGGTTATCGTGCAGAGTGGCTGCTGGTTACCGTGTGAATCAGCACTGCTCCTCATATTTCAGCTTTTCTCTCCTCTAAAGTTGTATTGTGAAGAAAACATTTTAAAGACTTCAATTTGGGTAGGACGAATATTCAGATAAAGTAAGGGAAAGGTCACCAGTTGCCTTAGTGAAACACATGCTATTAATTTCACGTTATGAATTTCAGATGTTTCTTTTGTGACCAGCCAAAGAGCTGTTAGGAAGGCTGGAAACCTCACATGGAGACTCAAAGCATTTACAGTTTGTGCAATGTACAGTGCAGGGCCAGTCAGCTAATAATCCCTTTTCTCTTAAAAAAAAAACCAACCCTGAATAATTACAATCACATAACAGCCAAAAGTGAGAGTCAGACGAAACAAACCAAGCATTAAAGAGCCCAAAGATGCACAAATGAGGCAGAGGTCTGGCATGAAGGAACTCTTCTGTGATTCTTTAGCACTTCTGTATAATTCAGCATCTTCCTCTCCCAAACTAGATTTCCATTTCATCCAAAGGGCCGTGGCTTCCTTGTCAAGTCCAGCCCTTGGGCTAAGTGTGACAGGATATAATCTGATGAGCTGTTACAGTTACAGGGTTTAAAAATATGGGAATCTATTTTTCTCCCCAAATGGAACAAATGAAAATATGAAATTCCTTGTACCTTTAGAATGGTTTCAGAATGTTTCTGCATTCTTAATAATAGTAATAATAAAGTTGGAAGGGACCTTAGAGGTCATCTAGTCCAATTCTAATTTGGTTCTGATGAGGATTACCATTGAAATCAGTGGTCAGATTTATTATCTCGATGTATTTTTACCTACGGTAATTCCTTATTTACTATTTTTTAAAACTTATTACAATGTTTAAAATGCAGACTATGATAATGCAACAGAAGCCTACAGATACTACAATAATTTATTCAGTTCTTAGGTAAAAAAAGGTAACAGTGTTCTAGGTCACAGCCGGGCTGAGACTCCTGCTGGCTCCGTCATGCTCTTCATCCAGTTTTAGCAGGGAGCGGGAATGTAAGTCCGTCAATGACAGGGGGGCCTTTATTCCTTGGGGTGTCACCCTTGCCCAGCGGTGCAAGATAATCCTTACTCCGTTATGTGATAATATTTTAACTAGTACCACACAAGCTGGCTAGAAGCTTAGTGCAGCTTTGAGAGGGGGGGAGGGGAGGGAGAGGGAGGGAGGGAGAGGGAGGGAGGGAGAGAGAGAGCCAGAAGTTGGAAGAATCCGAATGAAAATCCCAGACAGAAGGGATCCAGGTCAGACTATCTTTAGCATCCACAGACTACCCCTTGTAACACTAGGCTGTCTCTCCTCCAAACATGCTGAGCTGCAGTTTTAAACCTTAATTCAGTTTAAGTATCCCCTGAAGATGCTTCGATCCCTTTCACCCCTCGGTCCTGCCCCCCCCAGACTCCCCACAATTGCCTGGGGGAGCCCAACACTCCAGGGGCCGCATGGTTTCTACCTGGGCTATCTGTGCAAAGGATGCCAAATAACGTTAAAACAGAGATAAAAAGAGACAACTTACTTGTTCCTTTGTGGATTTTTAAAGTTCTAATATTTAACCACCATTTAATATATTCTTTCCACTACAGTTATAACCCCAAGGCTGCCACTGCTGTTTTGTTGGAGCTATAAAGCAATAAAACTGTCTAAAACGAAAACATGACATTTACATTACATTTATATTCCATGTTCCAAATGCACATTTTTGTGAAAAGAGAGAGGTTAACCATCTTCTCCGGGGAGCTTGCCTTCCCTCACAATTACACAGCCCATCTGCCCTCATCCTCAGCACTTGTGAACTGAGAAAGCTTCTTGGATGAGAGGTGAAATGTTTTCAAAGAAAAAACCCCAAGAAAGTCCAGTTGCCTTGTGGAAAAGCACCTTTGGGACAATAAACTTAGTCCTACTTATGCAGGGGGTTGAGTTAGAAGACCTCCAAGGTCCCTTCCAAGTCCTGACATTCTATAATATTTTGGCCCAAAGTGCACATATTCTGATTGGCATGGATATATTGATAATCCGTTGAATTCACTCCTTGGGTTGCTCCTTTCCATGAAGATTTGGAATCAGCCAGTTGCAGAAAACACGAGTATTAATTAAAATTGATTACTTTGCAACTTAATGTTAGAAAATGGGGGGGAGCCCTTTGTATTTCCTATCTGAAATACCTCGAGCAAATATACAAATTTCCATCATTCAAAAAAATGTCCATCTGGAACTGTTCAGCTGTGTATCTCATCCTAGCAGCAGAAAAGAGGGAATACTTTGGTGCTTGGATTCTGGGAAGTGCCAGATGATAAGCAGCTTAATTCTGTCGTCAATGAAACAGTTGCTAAAAAGAATGGGCCAGTCACTCATTCTTTGGAGAAGAGTTCCAGTTTGGTGCCTCGCTTAGATTCCACCTTGGGACGAGCGCCTGGAACCCGGAGGGAAGCCCAGAGCGGAGGCCTAGCTGGTAACTTTCAAGGAGCGCTCAGCTGGGGCCAGAAACTCTGCTCAGAAAAGACAGGGGCTCGTGCAGAAAAGGTGGACAAATGAACTCCAACACTCGAATGGAAGACTTTCTCCTGAACTTGATTTTGTTTAGAACTAGGTACGGGACAGAGAGAATCTTACACGGACTTTCAAAACTCTGTTATTCTAATTTATGTATTCATTCTCCACGCAGCTCCCCGTCCTGGGCTTCGTTTGTTCTTTCTGCTTTTCTTTAGTGTTGCTTTATTTTTTTTACATTGAGCCTTGTTTTTAGAAAAACCTCTGAGCTTCCTGCTCTTAGTTTCACTCTATATTTCTGCTAGTGGAACATGATCCAGTAACCTTCTTCCTGGGATGCTCTGAACCAGAACACGGGCAGGAGTCAGGTGTGTGTGTGTGTGTGTGTGTGTGTGTGTGTGTGTGTGTTGTGAGAACAACAAGAACAGAGCCAGCTAGCCCAGTCAGCTCACCCAGCAGATTGAATTTTAACCCCCCAAACGTCCACTTGAATTAATTGGCCAGCACCACTCAGTCACCTGTGTAGCAGGAAACGCTAATAATGGGCTAATTATTATTTACTCTCCCAGCTATTCAACTATAATCCCAAATATTCAGCACCAGACTTTCACGGCACCTGATTTCTGCAGGTCTGGGGGTTTTGTCCTGCTGTCTGCTGCAATGCGAGAGGTGAAAAAAAATAAAAATAATATAATAAAATTAAAAATTAAAAAGAAAACAAACAAAAACCCCAAAGGGCAGATTTAATGGACCGCTGGGTCTTTTCCTGTTGTCAGTTTTCTATGTTTCTATGTAAACTGAACAGACGTGGTGGGAGATGGGCAGCCCCCCCTCCCTTTCCTTGATGGGACTGTTTCAGATTTAAGCAAAGTGGATATTTTTCTTCACCAACAACCCCCCCCCCCCGGTGGTTCAGAAAGAACAAAGGAGGAGAAGTGGAAGGGTGAGTCTCAATGGGTTTTTTTGCAAATGCGGGGGGGGGGGGGGAGGCTGTCCTTAGCAAAACCTGAATCACAGCCCCAGCAGGAGACATCAGAGCGCCCTGGACAAACGGATGTCCAATCTTTTCTTGATTAGCTTTTATTAAATAAGTTAGCTTTTCCGAATCCAGGGTGCATCCAACTCTATTTCGTATGCATGGATACTTCCTCTCTCTACGTCTACAGATGCTCCGTTTCAAGACGGGATTGTCCCGCCACCCTTTTAGCCCACCAGATCGTTCTTCCCTGCGCACAAGAACCGGGTCTAGAACTGCAGCTGACCCTCCTCTGGCTCCTTCCTCCTGCTGGAGCATGAAACGAGCAGCCGGGGCAGCTACTCAGAAATCTGCTTCGATTAGAAAATTACAATAACCTGTGCCTGATTAGGGATGTAGTTTACAACTGAGAGGAGGCCCCCATCTAGTGGCAAACATAAGTGGTGCACTGACACATAGTTAAGTGGGACTTAAGGCTTGTGCTCAGGTTCAAATTCTAAAGAAAAGTGTGGGTGTTAGGCACTGGATCTGTTAATCTGAAGCTATCTTGGAAACCACCTGCAGGTTGAGCTTAACCCCGATGCTGCTGGCCATTTTCTTCCCACATCTGTCTGAACAGCCATTGGTCTTGAATGGTCTAGGGTCTCCTGCCTGAGCCGGGGGTTGGACTAGAAGACCTCCAAGGGCCCTTTTCCAACTCTGTCATTCTATGTTCTACTTGCTTTTCCCATGTTCACAGGAGGGACGTAAGTACTCAAGCAGGCTATTTTCCAAGTGGTGAGAAGGTGCTGCATCCCCACCAGCATGGCCCGGCCTTCACCGAAATTCTCTAAAGCTTGTCCTCATTATTGCTATTTTGGCACCACACTGTGACCGGCTGAATGTTGGCGTTTGAAGGCTGCACGTGGGGAAATGACCATGTTGTACCCCTTGAGGCTACGTGCAACTTAGAAGGAGAATTCCTGGTAAGAACAATCACAGTGAAAACAAATAAAACATCTGGAAGTATTCACCTAATACTTACAGCGGATCCTGACTGAACTTGTACATCTTCAGGTGTGCCACTTCAGGCTGCAGATAATGAGAATCAAATGATTACATCATATATGATATTTTAAAAATATGATTGTTTATATATTCCTGTAACGTAAAATACTGAAATGTTACTGATGTGGTAGTAATAATCTCACATATATCTCCGCTCTTTTGCTAGGATATTTGAAATTTCTATTCCCTTGCATCTCTGCCAAGTAGATTTATGCTTGAGCAGTTGCCATTTATTTCTCTCTCCCCCCCCTTTCCTATCAGTGCCACCCCCTCCACTTTCCCAACAGAACAGGCTCTTTCCTTTAGGTAAACAGGGCTACGATGACCTTGTTAATTTCATAAGGAGCTTAGAAAGTGAAGGGAATAATTAGAGGGGGTGAAAAGGGGAGTTGGGAAGATTAAGCACCTCGGGAAGGCTTGCCGTTTATTGGAACCCGCCAACTGCCAGAGCCACTTGCTGAGACCAGGGCAGCAGATAGGAGTCCCCCAAGACCATAAGGCTGGGGACCCCATCGCCCACCCACTCAGCAGTCCCCGATTGCTATATTGGCTTTTCGGAGATGTGTGACAGAAGTAAAAAGGATGCACACGATTGATTGTATCCATTCTGTGTTAGCTTTGCTTTAATCTTTTGGGTTTGCTCCAAAAAATTAATAATTTTACTTTCTTTCTTCGTTTCCTAGGAAACCACGCAGAGTTATGGCCGAAGGAGAAAAGAAATGGAAAGAATTGCCCCTGAAGAATTTTGTCTTCATCTGCAAATGTCATTAGAGAAGGGATGTATGTGCTAAGAGATATATCCCTCCTGAGATATAAGTGTTTACATCTGCATAAACCATCTAAAGAACAACTCGATGTTGCCAGGCAGAATGACACTCTTTTATTCCTGGAGCCATTATTCCATATTTGCACCTCACCGGAGCGTAAGTGGAGTCCCACGACCTCTTTTTTCCAGCTGGGTCCTCATGACGTTGCCGTCATCTCATCCCCAATTCCCCTAAAGTTTGTCTCCAGCAGTTCCCTGGTTGAAATAGTTCCCACTTCAGCAGGGAACAAAAAGGGGCTGTTGGGTGACCCTTTGTGTACTTCAGCAACCACTGGGCCGCACGTGGCACCATCTTAGGGCCTCTGGGCTCTTAGGCTGGTGGGGACAGGCCCCACCCCTTCCAGGTGTTGACTCAGACCCTTGGAGCTGCCTGAATAGCAGCTGGAGCAGGAAAGGGCCTGGCCGCCGTTTCTGGGCCTGGCTTCACTCCTTTTTCCAAGGGCACCTCGAGGGCAGGGCAGGAGGGGAGGGGACGCTGGGCCCTCCCATGGTCCTGGACCCTGGGCGGCCATTGGGATGTGGATCAGTGCCCTGTGTGCAAAATGGGGGTTGGATTTGTATACCCCTGCATTCTCGCACAATGCGTAGTTCAAGAGAGGTGGGGGCAGTCTTAATCTGGATGGAAATGCTTTTTCCCCCAGATGAGTTGATTTGATAGCTATCCTGGAGGAACACCCAACAGTTTACTCCTTTGGCTACTGGGTGAGCCAAAAATAACCTAAATTAATTAGCGCTTGAAGTGGTATGGTAGGTTTATTTTGTCAGCAGTAGGATGAATGTGAAAGTTTAGTGAAGGAACACAGAGGAAACGTCTTTTAATTTCGCAGCTTGTTGGGACCTTCAGTTAGCCAGTTTCCGAGAATCATGTTTTGTTACTTCTGGATGTTGACAGCCAAGTGTTTAATCTTATAGCTTGCGTTTTTTAGCTGTCTTACGCCTCCTTTTCCATGACTTGATGCAGATCTACCTTCAGAGTTGATCGGGGCTGTAATTAAGAGGTTTATAGTCAGACGCTTAACACCTGGGATTCATATTCGTGAACTACTACTATTTCCTGTAATGTTTACCTCAAGATTGTAGCAAAACCCTAACCTGCATCCTCTGGGATCATCTGAAAGGGATGACGAATTTGTGCCGTTTTAATGAAATACTAAGCAGTGGTATTACCTTGTCCTCCAGGACTTTATGGAATTCCAGTAATGTAATCAAGGAAACTACCTCTCTTATTTCCTCATTTGGTTGTGATCAAAGGCCATTTGAATTTACTTTGTAGTTCTTAAATATCTTAAATATTAAGATGTTCGCCAAGACTGAAGACGGGAACGAGTGTGCTGGCTAGGCAGTTGTACAAATTCAACCGGCTGCAACATACGGTAAAAGCTGACTGGTGACAGACGTCAGCGTTACAGATTAATCTCACTTACATATATGTCTCATTTCCCCCTTAAGGTTTTGCAAGAATCCTTATTTCTGCTGTACTAGAACAAAATCACAGCAACTCTCCCGAGCATTGCATACTGCAGACGCCATCTCTTCGGCCTCCCACATTAATTTCCTTTAAATGATACCAAGGGGCCTATATGTTACATTTACACAATCAGTTTGACAAAATTTTGGCTTTTATTTATAACCATTTGTGTAGAAAGCATGAGTTTCCGCTCGCTTGTACCTGTCCTGCAGGGAATTTCTTCACCGCAAAGCACTTAAATGGCTCCTGCATCTGTAGTTGCTGAGGTTTCTGTTTCTACCGCAAATAAAATCTGCGCTATAAATAAAATGTTTGTGTCCGAGGTGTTGGTTACGGTAGACTAGGGTTGGTTGCCAGGCAGGAGCCCGAAACCGATCTCATTCTAGCTCTGTATGTGACAGTCCTCGACTTAAAACAGTTCAATTAAGAGACCGTTCGAAGTTACAACAGCATTGAAAAAAGTCACTTATGACGGTTGCTTGGCATTCGGATGCTTGGCAACTGATTCCTATTTGTGACGGTCGTAGCGTCCTGGGGTCACGTGATCCCCTTTTGCGACCCTCTGACAAAGTCAACTGGGACACCAGATTCGATTAACAACCCTGTTATTAACAACTGCAGCGATTCACTTAACAAATGTAGCAAGAAAAGCTGTAAAATGGGGCCAAACTCTTTTAGCAACATAAACTTTGGGCTCAACCATGGTCGTACGTTAAGGACTGACTGTATGTGGCTAGAAGTCCCCAGTCTTGCTTTCGTTATAACTCAATGACCCGTGACGTTCATGGTATTTATTTACTCCTCTGTACGGCCAGACTCCAAAGACTTCCAATGGTTTACAGCCTGTTGAAGACGGTGGCCGGAGGATGCTGGGGTCGAGCCCCTGGTTAGCTTCCTCCGTAGCCGAACCTCAGTAATTACAAACTTCAGCCTTGCTCGGTGATCATACATGTCCATCCATGAGCTGCATCGTTTCCCTCAGTTGTGACTGAGAGCCCCCATGACAGTGTCCTAAATCCCAGGTGTGCCAGAAAGAATGAAGCGACTGGGCCAAAGCCGAAAGGACGCTCAGCTGTGGATGTATCTGGTGGTGAAAGGAAAGTCCGATGCTGTAAAGATTTTCTCTCCAAAGGAACCTGGAATGTAAGATCCATGAATCAAGGCAAGCTGGACGTGGTCAAACAAGAGATGACAAGACTGAACATCGACATCTTAGGTATCAGCGAACTAAAATGGACAGTAATGGGCGAATTTAATTCAGATGACCATCAGGTATACTACTGCGGGCAAGAATCCCTCAGAAGAAATGGAGTAGCCTTCACAGTCAAAAAAAGAGTAGGAAAAGCAATACTGGGATACAATCCTCAAAATGACAGAATGATCTCAGTTCGAATCCAAGGCAAACCATTCAATATCACAGTAGTCCAAGTCTATGCCCCAACCACCAGTGCTGAAGAGGATGAAATTGACCGGTTCTATGAAGCCCTATAGCACCTTATGGAACACCAAAAAATGATCATCTTGGGGGATTGGAATGCTAAAGTAGGAAGCCAAAAGATAACCGGAATAACAGGCAAGTTTGGCCTTGGAGTACAAAATGAAGCAGGGCACAGGCTGATAGAATTTTGTCAAGAGAATACGATGGTCATAGCAAACACTCTTTTCCAACAACCCAAGAGACGGCTCTACACATGGACATCACTAGATGGACAACACAGAAATCAGATTGACTATATGCTCTGCAGCCAAAGATGGAAAAGCTCTATACAGTCAGTAAAAACAAGACCAGGAGCTGACTGTGGCTCAGACCACGAGCTTCTCCTTGCAAAGTTTAGGCTTAAACTGAAGAAAGTAGGGAAAAGCACTAGGCCACTCAGGTATGAATTAAATCATATCCCTGTTGAATATACAGTAGAGGTGACAAATAGATTTAAGGAATTAGAACTGATAGACTGAGTGCCTGAAGAACTATGGACGGAGGTTCGCAACATTGTACAAGAGGTAGCAACGAAAACCATCCCAAAGAAAAAGAAATGCAAGAACGCAAAATGGCTGAGGAAGCTTTGCAAATAGCTGAGGAAAGGAGGGAAGCGAAAGGCAAGGGAGAAAAAGAAAGATATGCCCAACTGAATGCAGAGTGCAAAGAAATAGAAGAAAACAATAGAATAGGGAGGACCAGAGATCTCTTCAAGAAAATTGGAGAGATAAAGGGAAAGTTTCATGCAAAAATGGGCATGATAAAGGACCAAAATGGCAGGGACCCAACAGAGGCAAAAGAGATTAAGAAGAGGTGGCAAAATTACACAAGAACGAGCTTAACGTCCCTGATAACCATGACGAGGTGGTCACTGACCTTGAGCCAGACATCCTAGAATGTGAAGTGGACCTTAGAAAAGCTGAGCAACAACAAAGCTAGTGGAGGTGACAGTATTCCAGCTGAGCTATTCAAAATCTTAAAAGACGATGCAGTACAAGTGCTACACTCAATTTGCCAGCTAATTTGGAAAACTCAACAGCGGCCACAGGATTGGAAAAGTTTACATTCCAATTCCAAAGAAGGCAGTGCCAAAGAATGTTCAAACTTTCGCACCATTGCACTCATTTCTCATGCTAGTAAAGTTATGCTTAAAATCCTACAAGCTAGACTCCACCAGTATGTGGTTCGACAACTACCAGAAGTACAGGCAGGATTTCGAAGAGGCAGAGGAACTAGAGATCAAATTGTCAACATATGCTGGATTATTATTATTATTAATTTGACTTATGTACCGCCCTATTCCCATAGGACTCAGGGCGGAGAAAGCTAGAGATCATGGAGAAAGCTAGGGAGTTCCAGAAAAACATATACTTCTGCTTCATTGACTATGCTAAAGCATTTGATCGTGTGGATCACAACAAACTGTGGCAAGTCCTTAAAGAGATGGGCATACCAGACCATTTGTCTCTTGAGAAACCTATATGCGGGTCAAGAAGCAACAGTGAGAACTGGACACGGAACTACTGATTGGTTCAAAATTGGGAAAGGAGTCCAGCAAGGCTGTATACTGTCGCCCTGCCTATTTAACATATGCAGAGTACATCATGAGAAAGGCAGGGCTAGATGAATCAAAAGATGGAATTAAGATTGCCGGGAGAAATATCAACAACCTAAGATATGCAGATGATACCACTCTAATGGCAGAAAGTGAAGAGGAACTAAAGAGCCTCTTGTTGCGAGTGAAGAAGGAGAGTGCAAAAGTTGGGTTGAAACTTAACATTAAGAAAACCAAGATCATGGCATCCAGCCCTCTCAATTCCTGGCAAATAGATGGGGAAGAAATGGAGGTAGTGACAGATTTTATTTTCCTGGGCTCCAAGATCACTGCAGATGGGGACTGCAGCCAAGAAATTAAAAGACGCTTGCTCCTGGGGAGGAAAGCCATGGCAAATCTAGACAGCACTCTAAAAAGCAGAGCCATCACCCTGGCAACAAAAGTGCGTATAGTCAAGGCTATGGTCTTCCCAGTTGCAATGTATGGCAGTGAAAGTTGGACCACAAGAAAGGCTGAGCGCCAAAGAATTGAGGCCTTTGAACTCTGGTGCTGGAGAAGACTCCTGCGAGTCCCTTGGACTGCAAGGCGATCAAACCAGTCAGTCCTAGAGGAGATCAACCCTGACTGCTCTTTGGAAGGCCAGATCCTGAAGTTGAAACTCAAATACTTTGGCCACCTAATGAGAAGGAAGGACTCCCTGGAGAAGAGCCTCATGCTGGGAAAGGTTGAGAGCGAGAGAAGAAGGGGACGACAGAAAAGGAGGTGGCTGGATGGAGTCACTGAAGCAGTAGGTGTGAGCCTAAATGGACTCCAGAAGAGGGTAGAGGACAGGAAGGCCTGGAGGAACGTTGTCCGTGGGGTCGCGATGGGTCGGACATGACTTTGCAGCTAACAATGCATTAGGGTGACCCAAAAGAAACATCTCCAGATGGAAATTAAGAAAATTAAGACAAGGAAGAACAAAAGAATTAGCTAAAGTACATTTGAAGGAATGCAGCTTGTCTGGATATCCTCAATGGAATTTTATATTTACTGGGCTTACATAAACTCTCAAGCTGTTCTGAAATGGCAGGCCTGGTTTTTTTAACTTTTCTTTCTTCTAAATTTTTGACATTTTTAAGCCATCTCCTTTCCTGTGACAGTTTAATTATTGAGAACATCAGGATTCTGACAGCGGAACATGCTATCTATTCTCTGTTCACTCGTTCATTAGTTTTAATTAAACTCTTTAATTTTATTTATGCTGCCATAGACTGATTAACAACTTGCCAGCATAAATCAGGAAGTCTTAAAAAGCACCTTGAGAAATCTTCCTTCCTCTAAGCAGAAATCTACTGCAATAAGGCAGAGGTCTGCAGGGTTTCATAAGCACCAGCTCAGAAATCCTGTCAGCGGCCCCCATTTCTCTGAACTGTTTCAGGAAAGGAACCCGGACCTGGTTTCTTCCTACAGAAGTACTTCCGACTGAACTGGATACGGTCTCCAGACCGGTGAAGACAAAAGCCCGCTCCAATATACACCAGGGGTCTTCAAACGCGGCCCTCTTGTGACTCGTGGACTTCAACTCCCAGAATTCCTCAGCCAGGCACGCTGGCCGAGGGATTCTGGGAGTTGAAGTCCACGAGTCAAAAGGGCCGCGTTCGAGGACCCCCGCTCTACACCTTTGGGCAAAGCAGGGCTGTGCCGGCCCACCTCTCCTGCCCCAGCCTTAAAGCCACGAGCAGGCCCCACCTCGCCTCCCCCCAGCCGTGGCAGGAAGATGCCCCGCTAGCCATCCCCCAGGGGCAGCTCCTCAGGAGGGGGCTGCCTTGGGCCGGTCCAGTCTCCCAGGCGCCTCCGCTCTCTCGCCTCTTCTGCCGACGCGGCTTCGGCCACCGGCGCGGCCTTCTTCTGGTGCCGCCGTGGGGTTTGAGGCAGGGGGCCTGAGCCCAAACGGACTCCAGAAGAGGGCAGGAAGGCCCGGAGGAAGGCGGTGCGCGGGGTCGCGATGGGTGGGAGACGACTGGGCAGCTAACCACGGCACGGCCTTCTGGGACGCTCCTCAGGACGGGGGTCCGCCCGGCTTTCACTGGCCACGCACCGCACCCGTCTGGCCCTATTTCCCCTCGTCGTTAAAATCGTTCCGCAGCTGGAAACCGCCGCCGCCGCCTCCCATCCGCCTCCGCCTCGCTTAGGCCTAAGAGAGCCCAGAGAGCCGCGCGGCTCGAGGACCGGCGCCCCCGCTCGTTGCCCGGCAACCCCTCCCCCTCCCCCCGTGGGAGAACCCGGGCCGCTCTCCCTCCGTCCGGGCCAGTGGGGAGGGGCGCCGTGCGCGTTACCTGCCGGTGGGAGCCCAGCCCGCCCCCCCCGGCCCCCCCGAGAGCCGCTCAGCCGGGAAGCCCCGGAAGGGAAAGAGCGGCTCCCCGGGCGGCTTCTGCAGCCCCTCCCCTCGGTGGGCGGAGCCCTGGCCCAGCCAATGGCCCGCCCGCAGACCGGAAGACGGCGGTCTTCGCGCAGGCGCCCTGGTCGTTCTGTGGCCGGAGCGCGTGGGCCGCCGGAAGTCGAGGAGCCGAGGGGCGCGTGCGCAGAGGCCTGCCGGGGCCCGCGGTCGTCGAGGGAGGCTGCTGGCGGCCTCGCCGTTTCTTCCTCCTCCTCCTCCTCCTCCTCCTCTTCCTCCTCCTCCTCCTCCTCCTCCCCCCGAGCGGAGCGTCGCGGCCTCCGGGGCGCACCCGGCCCGCGGAGGACCTTCCCCGGGTTCCCCTTCGCTCCGTCCCGGGGCTCTTCGGCTGCTCAGTAGGTGCCGCTTTCTTGGCCGCCTCGACCGTCGGCTCGCCCCACGCTTCGGTGCCCGAGTGGCGGCCGCCCAAGCAGGGCTTCCCTCGGGAGTCTGCCCGGCAGCCCCTGGCCCTGCGGCGGAGAGAGGCAGGAGGGCAGGTAGCTCTGGCAAGCGAGCCACGCTGCATTGGGGGCCCTCGAGGTGCCGGGTGGGAAAGTGGGCCCGCCTCGGGCCAAGGAGAGCCCACCTCGCAGGGCTGTTGTGCAGGGTTGTTTGTGGTCGTCTCCTTGAGTTGACCAGAATCTAACAATAGTAATAATTTATTTACCTATCAGATTTACAGCCTGCCCGCTTCGCCATCTGATAAGAATGCTTCTTGTACAATGGGGCTTTTTAGTTAGTGCTAATTTCTAAGAGATTTTTTAAAATATAAATTCAAGAACAACCACGGGCTTTGGGCAACTTTGAGTCAAACTAAGTAAGGGAGGGGTAAGGCCCCGACACCCTGGCAAAGTAATGGGTGGGATTAGGCTGGGTTGTTAGTTGGGGGGGGTCTCTTGCCAAAGCCGCGCTGCCTGTGGGGGCCAGAGCTGGAGGCGAGGGAGGAAGCCGAGGAGGAGGAGAAACAATTGCAGGCGCTCCTCGCCTAGTTGCCGCCAAGGAATCTGTGCAGACTTGCCCAACAAGCCAACACACACATACACACACCCGGGAGACTTTCATACAGGGCAAACTCGCCTGGTTCTGCAGCACAGGTGCAGGTATTTTAAGGGCGGGGTTGGGTGAAAGGACCAAGGTGCTGCTGTTCCGTAATTGCAAACATGGCAAAAGGGTGGTGGTGGGGAATGGGTTATTGTATCCTGGAGACGTTCCTAAATAAATGCTCACTTTGAAGGGTGATGCTCTATTTTTTTTAAGAAGGGGAAATAGTCTTCAATATGAGGAATCTTATGACAGATTATCCTTATGTGCATCTATCATTTATAGGCAAAATTCTGAAATGGCAAATACGGAGTGCTTGTTTCCCACATTACAACTTTAGTCATTTGTGTACGTTAGGACTATAATCCAGAAGTTAACAACATAACCAGATTCTCATTCCTGGCCTGGCATCTCAAATTCATCAATTGCTTGAGGCAACTACATTATGCTCCCTAGTAAATAATGTTTCTGGAGTTAATTATGTATCATGGTATATTCTTAATTATTTTAAAACTGGATGACAGTTTTCTCCTTTACATCAAATTTCCGTTAGATGTATAGATAAACTCATTAAGTTCTCTTAGCAATTCTGTAACAGCAGATGCTAGTGTGTTAATGTTTAAGGTTGCAGAACAGTAGCATATACTGAGATTGTAAACCTTCCCAATATGATGCTGTAGCGGCTGTTGAATAAAATTGGAGATTAGATTAGGTTTTGAAGTGTATAAAAGTACTACCTTTGCTGATTTTTGGCTTGTTCCATGGGAATTCAAACTTAAAGCAGTGTTCTAATATTTGAGGGGCTCCTACAAAGATAAAGGGGGGGGTCAAACTATTTTCCAAATAAGGCAAGACGAGGAACAGTGGATGGAAACTAACCCAGGAGAGAAGTAACCTAGAACTAAGGAGGAATTTCCTAATGGTGAGAGCAATTAAACTTGCCTTCAGAAGTTGTGGGTGCTCCATCACTGGAGGACAACTGTTTATCTGAAATGGTCTAGGGTCTCCTGCTCAAGCAGAGGGTTGAACTAGAAGACCTCTGAGGTCCCTTCCATCTCCCTTACTCTGCGTTCTAGAGATTCTGCTTGAAATGCAAAATCCTAACGTTCAGGGTGCAAAATGTCTTTTTTCCTTTTGTCTTTGGACAGAGGATGCCTGCCCAGAAACTCCCGCTGGAAGGAAGCCTTCAAGCCCAGAAAGTGGGCGACGGCAGCAGCAGCAACGCGAGTAACAGCCAAGCGGATGAAGCGAATAAGCCAGGAGATGGTTGGGCGGCCCACGAATACCGTCTGGAAGACCGCGGGAAGGGGCAGGCCTCGGAGAGCGACGCGTCGTCGACTGGGGCTTCCTTGGGGATGCTCCGAAAGGGGCCCACGCTGCTCATTGACCGGCAGCAGATTCGGTCCGTGGCCCTCGAGGACCAGGCACTTGAGCTCCGAGGCCTGGGAGTCGAGGTCTACGACCAAGAGGTCTTGGAGCACGGAGTCCTTCGGCAGATAGACCAGGCAATCAGTGAAGCCACTAAAGTGGGCCCAGTCCCTGCTGCTGCTGCTGAAACAGACGGCCAGGCGGAACAGGGGGATGCGGGGTAGGTGAAACGAGGTTTTGCTGTGTGCTTGGGGGGGGGAGGGGGTCTCTCTTTGGCCTTCTCTGGAAGTTCAGAACAGGACAGGATGCTTGGAAGGAAGTGGCTGCCTTGGAGAGCAAAGCCTCTGCTTCATCCCCAGGTAATTTCTTCTGAAACTTTAAAGAAAGGGGGTGTGTGTGTGCGCGCGTGCGCACGTGCACTGCTAATCGGCCTATGGTGGATTCAGTCAGAGACTCCTGGCTTCGTTTCAGCCTTTTTCCACCCTACAGAAAATAATGATTTCAAACCATAAAATGCCTCCTCCCTGGTAAGCAAATACTAAGGATACAATAATTCCACTTAGCGTACTTAACATTGTGAAAATATTAAGGTGAAATTGCTGATTTGTGTAAGTTGCATTGAATTCAGGATGATAATAAATATTTTGTAAACCGAAGTTTGCAGATCACCCTCTGGTCTTGCTACAAGAGCTCCATTATCAACACGGTGAGGCAGATTGTTGCTCCACAGAAATAAAGGGATGTTTGTATACCTTATTAATATATTTATGATCCACTTTTTAATCCAATTATTTTAATGTAATTGAATTTTATTTTCAGGCCATGCACATCCTCTCCAAAACCATCTGCTACAAGCCATATGGAGCAAATTAGACCTCAGACTGCTGCTAATAAGGATAATAGTAGAAAACTGGATTCTGGGAAAGAACAAAACTGTAACAAAGTAATGGACAATTACTGCTTGTTTATGACATTTGTTTTAATTATTTTTTGCTGTTGGAACGATCCAGGTTTAATACTTGTTGAAATTCATTTGAAATTTTAATTTTGTATACATAGTATTGCTTACTGGTAAATAATTGGTGGCAGATTGTTACTAATTCTGAAATCCTCACAAAATCTGCAGCTATTACCTGGTTTGGGGGTTAACTAAATGCTTAGAATGTGCCCTAGTGAAAAGAAATGGTAAAGCCTTGTGCACCCGATTCTTAACATTTCCATTGAGAAGTGATTTTTCTAAACGTTTCTTGTTCTAATTCTTCATTGTACATAAAGTCCTTTGCAAGTCGTAGTACTGTAGCGTCAGATACGCTTGTGTCTTCGTGAGATAACGTATGAACACCTGGCCAACCCATAGGTTAAAAAAGCTGGACACTTGGTCAGCTCTATCAAGGGAGACGCCAGGGTGCCGGTCCATGCTCAGAAGCTCCTGACAGGAGTGAAACATCAACGCAGACAGGAAGGCTATTCCGGAAAAAAAAATCAGCAATAAGCCTGGGGAAAAATCCTAAAAAACGGGTTTTATATCTGTTAACTAAGAGGAGGGGAAGAAGTAGTGAAACGGTTTATACTTGTCATGATAAAGGTGGAAGTCGCTTTCTTAGCTTTCTTTTTCTTTCTTTCTTTCTTGACACTTTATCCTATCTTTCTTTTTAGCTTGCATTAGCTTTTATTGTTATAGTTAAAACTTTTAATAAAAATATTATTTAAAAAAAGAAATCCTAAAAAGTGGGTAGGAGGGGAAGGATTTTCATGTGTCCTTAAGGCAAAAGTATGAGTGGTTTTCAACATCTAATATGAGAACTCATATTAAAATGTGAATGTTTGGGTTTATCTAATCGTACGTTTTTGCGTTGAACATAGTAAACGTATATGTGTTTTTTTAAAAAAACACTGGATTTCACAGCCATTTGAAAATGCTGCCTGTGGTAGTGAATGGGGAACTCCGTTGAATGAAGAATATTGAAAGCGTCTTGTCTTAAATCTGCCTATAGGAAGAGTAGCTCTTCCCGTATACGTCACTGTATATTTCCCGTTGCTGAAATACAGAACCTTAGCAGACTTGCCGTGTATAAAAAGAGGCTTTCCCCACTCGGCTCTTACTAAATTTTTATCATTTCAGGAGCAAGAGTTTAAAAAAATGAAAACGAAACAAAAGCACCTTCAAAATGCTGGTGAAGAAGAAGGCCTTGACGATGGTGATGGAAGAGCTGCTGCTGCTGCTGCTGCTGCGGTAGTCGGAGGAGACGAGAGGGAGGAATCCAGTGATGAGTTTGGAGGCCACGTTGGTACATGCTGGCTTTAAATGAAATTTTGGTAGCTGAGTGCAAATGAGCACGCTAATACGTTTCAGCGGATGGTTCTTTAGAGAGATTTAGCACTGTTTTAATTTTGCACACCTGCAAAACGGGGCCTCTTGAGTGCGCACGTGGGAATTTTTCAGAAATGAAAGTCAATCTTGGGATGGCTCAGAAGGGGAGCTGCTTCCTCTCGAGACCAGAACATTGGTGTTAATAAATTGCAAGTGTTAATCAAATGAGCTGAGCTGTAGAAAATGGTTTAAGTTGACAAAAAGCATGATTGAAATATATTTTTCATCACAATGCTGTCTGTCAGCAGTTAAAATTATGCAAAGTAGAATAACATTGTTTTAATGGAGCAAGCTATCTTTTGAGTATTGGTGGTTATCTATGTATATTGAAATACGTAAACACCCACCAGAGACTGACTTTGCCTTTTAACCGTTAAAATAAAACTGAAGGTTTGAACACCAGGAGGGTTGTTGGGATGAAGAATTTGTCTGAAAAACTTCTGATCCTACAGTTGGAAAGGGCCATTTAGGCCTCTTACGTAGTGCAGGAATCCAGTTTGAAATGTCATTGACAAAACGATTAGCCAGCCCCGGAAGAGCAGAGTCAGGGAGGGAAGGAAACCTGTAGTTCTCTCTGGGTAATTAGTTCGCCTTCTAGACTTCTCTTACCGAGAGGACATTTTTTAGTCGGAGTTTGCCTTTTGCAACTCTCATCCATTATTTCACAACCTCTTTCCCGGGATGATGGGAGAACAGTTCTCGCTCTGCTTCACGCAGATCGCTTTTCCAACACTGAGAGAGATTGCACGCACGACCCTCGCTTGCCCTGATCCTTGTTGTGAGGAAAAGGAAATTCCGATGCAGATCTTTAAGATGAAAAGTATCTCTTCCAGCTCCCGGCCCTTCGTCCCTCGGCAGGATGCTGACGTCGGCGACACAGGGAGAAACTGAATGGGAGAAGCTGATCCGAACCGGCCAGATGACTCCCTTTGGGACGAAGATGCCTCGGAAGGAAGGGAGGGGGAAGCCCCGCAGGGTAATGCTGGACGAAACTTCGGGCTTTGAAAAGCTCCTGGCCGATCAAGCGGAGCTGCTGTTGGAGAGGAAGAAAGCCCCGTTCCGTAAGGGAGGCCGGCCCAGAGCACCCTCGCAGGGTCCTCGGGCCAGACCCCCCGTCTCTTTGGCGAAGGGCCGGAGGGACCAGGGCCCGTCCAAAGCCGGCAGCCCTCTGCAGCGGCAGCAGCAGGCTCCGGGGCTTCCGGCCAAAGCCAAGCTCCGCCGGGGAGAGCAGGAGGGTTGGGAGGCCGCTGGAGGCAGGAGGTCTCCCGAAGAGCTCAGCGTTTCGGAGGAGGAGGAGGAGGGTGAAGATGTGAATCCCATGTCCTGGGAAGCCTCCCTGAAGCAGGAAAGCCAGCCTGGCACGGACGAGGAGTTCTTCCCAAGCTCTTCTGAGGAAGACGAAGGAGAAGGAGAAGGGGGCGTTACTAGGAAGCGGAGAATAAAGAGATACAAGGATGATGGCAATGAAGACTACTACAAGCAGAGGTTAAGGTCAGTGCAAAACACATATTTATACTGTGGAAGGTCCAGATTATGGGATTAAACCGAGTTAAATTACAATGTTTAGCAACCATAGCTGGGACTGGCGACACAGTTGCTAAGTGGGGAATCATGCCAATACAACTCTGCTTGCAAATTTATTTCAGTTTTCTTCCCCCCCCCCACTCCCCCGCCCCAGGGAACGCTGTCCTCAACCCTGGGATAATTATTAATGCAGTCAGTGGAAAGGAAGGAACCACTGTGTAGTGGGGAATATGGACTGGAGGAATGCGCTACAGCGTCATTTTCCTAGCGCCCTTGCAGCTCCCTGCCCTAAGCAATCCCAGTAAACAGCCGAGGCTAGCATATTTCTTTTGATACATGTTCCCTATGGTGTGCCTGCTTACTCTCTTGTAATTCTTTCATCTCCAGTCTCCGGGGGGGGGCAGCAGATGCCTTAAAGAGATGTTGCTCTCTTGTAATCCTTTTCTCTCCAGTCTCTCTCTTTCAGGATAGACCAAAGTGTTACATTTTTAGTGGATGCTTCTGTCTTAAAGCTGTAATTAGTTTAACATTTGTAGTAAATGCAAAGGCATAATTGTTATCTGGTGGTTACAAATTTGATATTATAAAAGAACTGCCCATCTTGGATTAACAAAGTTAGCCATTTTATGTGCCTTTTCCTCTTTCATTCTTACCTTTATTTGTTCAGAGAATCCAAATTTCTTTGAATACTTGGGTTATGTCAGTTGAGTGGTTCCAGTTATTAGAAGGTTATTGGAGCTCACAACTTTGGAATTTAAGTCCAGCTTGATAGATAATTGAAAAGTTATGCTCTAGACTTTTTTTAAAAAAAATTCAAAATATGAAGTTTAATATTTTAAACTTTTAGTTCAATATTCCTTCTAAAATAACAAATAATAAATCAAAAGCCTTTTTGAGCGATTTTGCAAGGAATTAATACATATGTTAAATGTAAAATATTTGTTATTTTATTAAAAGTTAGCTTTTTCCATTAAGCTAGCTTAATATTAAATCATTTTTAATTCAGTGTTTCATCAAGAGTAATTTATTTTGATTGAAAGTTTTAATATGATCCACATTTTAAATCCATTCCAGCAAGATTTTTTTAATAACATTAAGACTGTAGCGACTCATCCTTTGTAAAGTCGTACGTTTCCTGCAGTTGCTGAAGTTACAATAAAAGCCTAAATGAATTTTAGTAACTATAATTGCTAGGGAAACATTACATCTGAAGTTCCATAGACTCAGAAACGGCTGTTACGGCTGTCAGCCTGCATCTGTCCGCGTGGCTGCCGTTGTGCCAGCCTCCCCAGATGAGCCCCGTTAAGGGAGATTCTCCTAGGAGATTAACACTGGAGTGAAATTGCCAGCAAAATACCATTTCCTCGTGCCTGCATTTTATTTCTTGATTATAGTTGATGAAAGCAACCGGATGGAAACAGGGTGGGCTTGTTCCTCCTCCCCCCTCCTCCCGGCTTGTTGGGTTGAGCACTTCCTGAGGCTGGCTGGGGAATCCCACTTCCTTCAGAGGAAAGAAAGAAGAAATGAATTTTGCTTCCCACAGAGAGGTTTTCGGGATTGTGCTGGGGAGACGGTTCTTCATCATGATTAAAATATTACGATGGTGAAGCTTGACAGCCAGCTGGGTGTCTCCCCTGAACATCTGAAGCGCCAGGCCAATTAAAAAATCCGTCATTCCAGAGAGAGACAGGTGGGAGACAGGCGAGGAGGAGAAAGGGCTGCCACGTGGTTCTGGCCGGTGCCGTTTCCCGCTCTGCCGTGGCCGGGAGGGGAGCGGGGGGGCGGTTTCTGTTGCCGTGCAGCCACTGGTGTCAGCCTATGGCAGGTCTGATGTGGGGACTGCCTGGTTGATGGTTTGCCAGATATTGAATATAGGCTCCTAGGGATGGAAGGGGCCTTGGAGGTCTTCTAGTCCAGCCCATTGCTCGAGGCCGGAGACCTGGACAAAGATTTCCCTTTGCCGTGTGGCCACGCTCAGGAGAGCCGCAGAGGGGCTGGCTGGCAGAGGCCGACTACTTGGCCAAGCACTCTTCTGTTTTGGGAAGAAGGTAGAGGATGCCCAAAGCGTGTGCTGGTTGGAAGAAGAGCAGTAGGAAGTTTGCCTATCCCAGCCTCTCTACTCACAAAGCAATATCATCCTTTTTCAAATGCATCTCCTTTTAAAGTGCTTTTGAACCTCTTTTAAAGCAAACACAGTGTTTCAAGAGGCACTTAAATGTTGCGTTTTAAGGTAATCCAAAACACCAACAGCTTCATAAAACTCAGATTTACTCTTCAGTAGGAATCCAAATAGGATTTCATTCCTAATTTTTAGTCATTTTTTGTTTGTTTGTTAAGTCGTGTAATTTTGATAGCATCATCTCAACTGCCAAGGAAGCGGCAATTAGACCGACCTAGTACAAATCATAAACAGATCTGGAGAATAAATCGTTCTCTCGGTTTCCAAAATGATAATGATCATTAAGGGATTCTTGTCTTTTTGAAATAAAAAAGTATTGTCTTCTGGCAGCATAAACTATATATAAACCCAGCTTGATTCCTGGGTATGTTTTGAAACATCAACTTGTTCGTCTTTCTCTTGTTCTTGCAATACATTAAAAATATAATTCTGCTTAATTCTATCCTTTTATAGCAATTTGACTAAATAATACGCTTTTTCTTGTTTATTGCAAGGTGTCTAATCACATGAAAATAGCTGTGAAAGTTAGACACGGAAGATGATTATTGAGAGCATTATAAAAGAAGGAAGGAGTCAGCTTCAATAATGATTAATTACTTTTAAAATTGTGGTTTTGGAATTTTGGATTCCTAGCATATGAATGATTGATTTATCATGCATGGTTTTGGTTATAATAATTATGTATTTTAACTTAAATTGCGGACTTGTACAATTGTACAGTGCTCAGTCCGTTGATTGTAACGACCTATAAGGCCAGTAAATAAATTTAAAACAGCCGTTTTGAGTCCAAAGAAATAATCCAGTTATACTGAAATTACGCTGTTCCATCTAGGAGTGTTCCAAGCTTAAATGTGGAGCTGTTTCAACTTCTGGTGAGATTTGGGAGAATTATTGAAACTAAAAAGACATTTTGAGTTTAAAACTTATTGTACACAATTATGCAATATTTTACAGTTAGAAAAAAGCTATTGATTGAAGCGTATTTCTCTTTGCCTGAATTAAATGCAGCAGTTGTCGCAGAATTTTCCATAAGAAAGGGTTGATCAATACCGAATAAAGTACTGTTTTGATAAATGATAGTAAAAATGTTAAATCTTATAAAGTACAATGTGAAGAAGAAAAAAAAAAGGTGCTTCTTTAGAAAGTAGCCAGATTTGAGATCCTGGTGCTTCAAACCTTAAGATGTTATAAAGTGTGAAGTCCTTAGTAAAAAAAAATTCCGTATATACTTGAGTATAAGCCGAATTTTTCAGCCCACTTTTTGGGCTGAAAAATTCCACTTCGGCTTATACTCCAGTCAACAAAAAAAACTTACCGAGGACTTGTGCGCGGCCGAGGCTTTGGTGCTTCCGGGATCGCCCGCACCTCTCCCAAGCCACCGCCGTCCGAGACCTGCCGAAGTTTGGGGAGGTTTGGGGAGGTGCGCCGACCTTTGGGGAGGTTTGGGCGCCTCCCCAAACGTCCCCAAACCTCGGCAGGTCTCCGTTCCTGTTTGGGGAGGTTTGGGCGCCTCCCCAAACGTCCCCAAACCTCGGCAGGTCTCCGTTCCTCCGCGCAGACCTGCCGACCTTTGGGGAGGTTTGGGCGCCTCCCCAAACGTCCCCAAACCTCGGCAGGTCTCCGTTCCTGTTTGGGGAGGTTTGGGCGCCTCCCCAAACCTCCCCAAACCTCGGCAGGTCTCCGTTCCTCCGCGCAGACCTGCCGACCTTTGGGGAGGTTTGGGCGCCTCCCCAAACATCCCCAAACCTCGGCAGGTCTCCGTTCCTGTTTGGGGAGGTTTGGGCGCCTCCCCAAACCTCCCCAAACCTCGGCAGGTCTCCGTTCCTCCGCGCAGACCTGCCGAGGTTTGGGGAGGTTTGGGGAGGCGCCCAAACCTCCCCAAAAGGTCGGCAGGAAGAACGGAGACCTGCCGAGGTTTGGGGAGGTTTGGGGAGGCGCCCAAACCTCCCCAAAGGTCGGCAGGTCTGCGCGGAGGAACGGAGACCTGCCGAGGTTTGGGGAGGTTTGGGGAGGCGCCCAAACCTCCCCAAACAGGAACGGAGACCTGCCGAGGTTTGGGGAGGTTTGGGGAGGCGCCCAAACCTCCCCAAACGTCGGCAGGTCTGCGCGGAGGAACGGAGACCTGCCGAGGTTTGGGGAGGCGCCCAAACCTCCCCAAACAGGAACGGAGACCTGCCGAGGTTTGGGGACGTTTGGGGAGGCGCCCAAACCTCCCCAAAGGTCGGCAGGTCTGCACGGAGGAACGGAGACCTGCCGAGGTTTGGGGAGGTTTGGGGAGGCGCCCAAACCTCCCCAAACAGGAACGGAGACCTGCCGAGGTTTGGGGACGTTTGGGGAGGCGCCCAAACCTCCCCAAAGGTCGGCAGGTCTGCGCGGAGGAACGGAGACCTGCCGAGGTTTGGGGACGTTTGGGGAGGCGCCCAAACCTCCCCAAACAGGAACGGAGACCTGCCGAGGTTTGGGGACGTTTGGGGAGGCGCCCAAATCTCCCCAAAGGTCGGCAGGTCTGCGCGGAGGAACGGAGACCTGCCGAGGTTTGGGGACGTTTGGGGAGGCGCCCAAACAGGAACGGAGACCTGCCGAGGTTTGGGGACGTTTGGGGAGGCGCCCAAACCTCCCCAAAGGTCGGCAGGTCTGCGCGGAGGAACGGAGACCTGCCGAGGTTTGGGGAGGCGCCCAAACCTCCCCAAACAGGAACGGAGACCTGCCGAGGTTTGGGGAGGTTTGGGGAGGCGCCCAAACCTCCCCAAACAGGAACGGAGACCTGCCGAGGTTTGGGGACGTTTGGGGAGGCGCCCAAACCTCCCCAAAGGTCGGCAGGTCTGCGCGGAGGAACGGAGACCTGCCGAGGTTTGGGGACGTTTGGGGAGGCGCCCAAACCTCCCCAAACAGGAACGGAGACCTGCCGAGGTTTGGGGACGTTTGGGGAGGCGCCCAAACCTCCCCAAAGGTCGGCAGGTCTGCGCGGAGGAACGGAGACCTGCCGAGGTTTGGGGAGGCGCCCAAACCTCCCCAAACAGGAACGGAGACCTGCCGAGGTTTGGGGACGTTTGGGGAGGCGCCCAAACCTCCCCAAACGTCGGCAGGTCTGCGCGGAGGAACGGAGACCTGCCGAGGTTTGGGGAGGTTTGGGGAGGCGCCCAAACCTCCCCAAAGGTCGGCAGGAGGAACGGAGACCTGCCGAGGTTTGGGGAGGCGCCCAAACCTCCCCAAACGTCGGCAGGTCTGCGCGGAGGAACGGAGACCTGCCGAGGTTTGGGGAGACGCCCAAACCTCCCCAAACGTCGGCAAGTCTCCGTTCCTCCGCGCCCTGCCTGCCTGCTTCTTTCCGCTGCGGAAAGAAGCAGGCAGGCAAGGCGCGGAGTTTGGGGAGGTGCGCGCGCACCTCCCCAAACCTCCCCAAACTTCGGCAGGTCTCGGACGGCGGTGGCTTGGGAGAGGTGCGGGCGATCCCGGAAGCACCAAAGCCTCGGCCGCGCACAAGTCCTCGGTAAGTTTTTTTTGTTGACTGGAGTATAAGCCGAAGTGGAATTTTTCAGCCCAAAAAGTGGGCTGAAAAATTCGGCTTATACTCAAGTATATACGGTAATTAACTGAGCTAAACCTTTTAATTTGCTTATTTACACAGAGAAACACAGTTTTTAACCCAGTGGCTCAGTTCAGACCCCGGCCTAGGCCAGAGGCTTGCCCCTCCCCTCTCTTTGGCTCTTCTTTGGGCTGGCCAGAACCTGCCAGGGTTTGAAATGAGTCCCGATGCTGCCTCTTACAGCCCTTGAAAAGCCCCCAGCCCTGCGATGGATGGCCGGGTGGAGCGGGGGGGGGGGCGGCACAAAGACGCGTGCAGAGAGCCTGGGGTGGTGGTGGAACGGCTGCTATCCTTGCTCGCTCCCTGGTTGGTGTTGTGTTTATGGAGAAGGTGTCCAGCTCCTCTCTTAGGCTAGGGAGTCTCAAGGACACAGCGGGCGCAGAATAAGTAATTGTCCTCCTATGAATTACTTGCTTCACATGCTTGTGCGGCCTCACTCTGGGTGGTTCACAGACACCCCGCAGGCTAACAATCCCTGTTCCCTGAGCTCCAGGGCTTGAGGGAGGAAGCCGGCTGGCCGGCCAGGAGAGGGAGGGAGGGAGGCAGCCCTCTGCTTCCCCTTCTTCCTCCTCCTCCTCCTCCTCTTCATTGTAGCCAGGTAGGAGAAGGGGAGCCTGTGGGGGCTTGGTGGGCTTCTCCCGTCCATCCCCTGAATCTGAGCCCCCCTGGGCAGGGGTTTGCAGGAGGGGCGCCCGGTCCCATTCCCAGCCAGGCCCTCGTGGGCTCCCCTCCGAAAGGGGGTCGCCTTCCCCACAAGCGCAGAGTTACCCTTTGGACACGCCATGGTCTTGAAAAGAGGGCAAGCTTGTATTTTGAAATGTCCCCCGCGTGTTACATTTTCAGTCATTAAAAAAAGCAACTCAAAATTTCAAAGCAGAAAACACCCCCCCCCCCCCCAAAAGAGAGATTTCCGTTTGCTTTTTGTCTCCCTGCAAACTTTCCCCTCCTGCCTTGGAAGAAATGGCTGGCTCTCTTCCCTTCCTCCTTCTGGCCCCGGGTGGACGGAGCAGGGTTGGGTGGAGGAGACGTGTCTCCGATGCACCAGGGGGCGCCCTCCGTCCTCATTCTCTGGAGAGGGTAAAAATCGGGGTTTTTATTTATGCCTACTACGAATAAAACTAGGAAATCAATCTGCTCTTTCACGAATACCTAGTTTCCACTTAATAAATAAATTTGAATTTTTATGAGAAATTATTTCTTGTTCCTCATATAAGGGCAAAGCTCTCTTCCACATAGTATTTTTGTATTGTGAAACAATGTTAATTCAAAGTAGGTTTCTCCCAGACAACTTGTTTGGGGTACAATAGTTCTCTCGGCCCTAGGGAGAAGGCAACGGCATGCCACGTCTGAAAACACTGCCAGGAAAACTCCACGGGTTTGTCACGTAGCTGCCAGTTCTGAAGACTGAGTCAGAAGCACACACACGTGAGGCACGGACACCCCCAGGGCCCATTTCGCTTCCTGGTCAGCCCAGCTCAGATCGCCGTTCTCACAGTGATCGGTGGTGCCCTGATCGCTTAAGTGACCAGACTGTGAGGGTTACGATGGAAGTGTTTTCTGCCATTGGCACTAACCTAATTCAGCAGACGTTTAGTAGTACATAATGGCATATGAATTTAATAAATAAATAGTCACGCTGCCCAGAGTGGATTGGGCAGCATGGCTACTATTTATTTATTAAATTTATATGCCGTTATAAATTTGAATCTATATGCCTGATCCGCCCTGGAGAGCAAAATGCCTTGGGTGTGAAGTTGGGGTGAATGGGAGGGTGGCAGGGACGTGGCCCCAGTCTTAGGATCTGGATGGGAATGGGACAGGCAGGCGCCTATGGGGAAAACCCCCCAGCCCTTCGCGTTGGGTGGGTTGGTGTCGGCCACGTTACGTATCGCCTGGCTGAAAGGCCTCGGAGTCTGAAGATCGATTGATGCAGAATATTTAGCTCCAATTCCTTTTTCTTCAAGGAAAGACGGTCCTGTGATGGCCTGGGGTCCCCAGCAGTGATTTCCCTTTACTGGGCTTTGCGGTTAGCCTCTAGGCTGCTGCTTATCGTGGGTCTGGATATTGTAAATGTTGATTTGTTTGGCTTAAACTTTTGTCCACTTCCAGAGCAGCCCTGTTGTGCTCTGAGAAGAGATGGCGATGATGGCTATTACCTAAAACAACGCTTTCCGCATTTACTTTTTCTTCCCCGTGAGCTGCCTAAAGCATCAGCTTCTCTAACTGTAGTAATGACGTGGGGAATTCTTAACCGTGATTTCAGGAGGTGGCAGAGAGAGCAACTGAAAGACCGTAAAGGGGGCCGGAGCAAGGGCGAAGAGTCTGACGAAAGCGACGAGGAATTTATGGAGGGTTTTAAAGTTCCAGGCTACCTCTTCAAGAAACTATACAAGTAGGTATACTAAAACCTGTTCTCAGAAGTTTTATTTTAAAAACCTCTTCCTTCCTTCCTTCCTTCCTTTGTTAGTACCAGAATAATTTGGGGGAAATGTTGAAGGACTGGAAATGGAGTTACAGAGCAGCCCACTATCTGTGGTGGAGATAGGTCATCTCTGTCAAACACAACCATCATAGTTAGCTTGGCCGTATTTTAACAATCGTGGCCTGTGGTCTGAAGTATGTTTGAGAAGAGAGAAATATCAGAAAATGGGAAATTCAGAAATGAGAAAAGTACTTTAAAATGTTAGGAATTTGAGGGATGTTTTGAAGTGTGGAACTTCATTTTATAGGTTGCCAAGGAACGTGAAGGTGGAGTCGTTGCAACCGGACTAATTTTGTTGTTAGTTTGAGAGACATTTTGCTGCTCATCCAGGCAGCTTCCAGGGTCAGAGCAAGCCAGTCAGGCAGAGAGAGTGGTTGGAAACTCTCTGCCACACCAACCTCCCCAAAATGCATTGCAGTGAGGAAGCTGCTTGGATGGGCAGCAAAACGTCTCTCAAACTAGTAACAGAAAATTATTCCAGTTGCAACGACTCCACCTTCAGACAACTCTAGCTGGATGACTGAGAATCTTCCATATTGTCAAGGAATGATTGTTTTAAAACACAACTATCTAGATATTGGGGGAGGGGGAGGGGAAGTGCAGTAAACTCTAACTTAACTGGTGTCTCTCCTTCATGCTTTCATAAATGAAGTCTGTGCTGTTATTGAGCACCCTGTCGGAATTAGATTATTGGACTAGTATTTCTTAGGAAACGATGTGTGCAACACCAGAGTTTTTCACACATGAGAAAGGTGATCCTTGAGTATCATCAGAGGTATTTTAAACTTTTCTTTCCCCAAACCTTTGTGGTGGGAAGCAGAATTTTGGAGGTTGCTTCAGCGAAGTCCGCCACTGAAAGAGGGTGCCAAGCGAAGTTTCCGGCACAAATAAATCACGCTTCAGATAATGGGTGAAAGTTGCTATTAAGATTTATAATCGGTGTGTTTAATTTGCAGGTCCACCAGCCCTTATTTTTTCTGGTAAAGAAATGTTTTGTTTTGCAAAATATACGGAAGTGCTCTTTTGTTTATTTACTGCAGCCTGGACTGTATTTGTTGTGGAAAAGAGTACTGGTGGATGAGAAAAAGTTACAAGAAGTCAAAACAGACCATGTTAGGTTCCTGGCTGGAGTGAACGGCTGCAGATCCCTCTGCCTTGCCCTCGCGCTTTCAGGGACCGGGCTCCTTCTGACCTTCTGTTGACCATCCCAGCAAGCCATGAGACGCAATCGCCACAGTTGCCCTTCAGATTAGACTTTCAAAGCTCTTGTCCTCGTTCCCGCAAATTGTTCTCGATGGGCAGGGCAGAATTCGTGGAACCTCACCCTTCGCCCTGGCTGCCTGCTTCCCTTCTGCTAGGAATCCGTGTGGTTTCCCCCCCCCCCCCCGAGGGTTCCCATTCCAGGTGGTCTTTGTGAGAAACGTTACTTGACACACCGCGCCTGGCTCACGTTTTCCCCTCTCTCCCTCGGGGGCGTCGTGCCAGTGCAGAGCCCGAGGGCAGAGATTGTCAGCGCCACAATCCCTTTTAACACAAGAGTCAGCGAGGGGTGGGCAGGGAACGTATTTTAAGTAAATACAAAATAGATCTCTGTTTTCTAACTTCAGTTGATTAATTGATTGTTTTGGTCATGGATTTGGAATTTGCTTTAATCTGGAGAATTGCCTCTGTTTGGTGAATTTTCCCTTATAATTTATTTACCAAGTAGGGGCCTCCTGCTTCTGCCTATTTTAATTCAGCTTAATTGACTTCGAACTTGTGTCAACACTTATTTCAGGGTTCTTTTTACACCAAGCCTCCAAGGACAAGTTTCACGGTTTCGTATATGGTAAACCTTGGTTTCCTAGCCATGATTGCTGATAATCCACACTTGCCTGGAATTACACAGCAGTGTAATTTAAGTCCTAAATTGTGGTTTATATACTGCAGGGCCTGGACGTAAGCTTAGCTAAGGCCAAATAAACCACAATATGACTTAGCAAAATGTGTGGATTCAATTTTATTCATAAACCACGTGATGTTTTAGGACATGGTTGGACACCCTGGGCCTCAAATTGTCATTTGACGCTCTCTCCCCCTCCCCCTCTTCTATCCCAACTGTTTGTTGGTTTCCTGCCCTTTTGATGCAAGAAATGGGTAAAAGGGAACTTGCTCTGTAAATAAGAATCTACTGCGCCTAAAATAAGAAAAAATGCCTCCCAGAACACCTGAGGAAAAACAAAAAAACTCAGCCCAATCTGTGTGATCTCTTGCCATCCCTGCCACCTGTGTGTAACCCCCTTTCTTTTCATCCGTCAGAAATGTGTGGTCTGTCTGGAACCCAGCCATCGTCTTGCCATCGAAGTGCAATTAATAAAACGTCATCTTAATTTGAAGAAACCCTTTTGCCCGTTGTCCCTTTTAACAGACCGTTTGGCTACTAGGAAGCCGCTGTTGTGTTTCAGCCCCCCCTCCCCCAAACTAACCAGGCCGCTAAAAGCCCGGTCCCAGCGCGTCCGATGACAGACAGGGAACCCTTCAGGTGTCACTCCTATTAAACGTGAAATTGCCCTTTCGCTGGTGAGGGTGGCCCTGCTGCCAGGCTGGTGCGGATGCTGCGCTAGGAAGAGGCAGGTCAGGATGTGCGGCTGACGGCCTCTCACGTTTGCTCTCTCTCCTCCGGCTTCCCTCCTCGCAGGTACCAGCAGACAGGTGTGAGGTGGCTGTGGGAGCTGCACTGCCAGCAGGTGGGGGGGATTCTGGGAGACGAGATGGGCCTGGGCAAGACCGCCCAGATAATTGTCTTCTTGGCAGGCCTCAGCTACAGCAGGATCAGGACTCGCGGCACAAATTACAGGCAAGTGCTCTTTTCTCCAGACCGTCAGTCTGTGAAACTCGATTAATATTTCATTGGATGTATTGCCATAGAGAAGAAACACATTCATTATTAATGATATTTCAATTACAATATTTCTTTAATTCTTACTGGGGAACATCAAAGCATTTTTTTATGAGACAGTGGAGCTGGAGGGCAGGAAAAATTAAACATGTAACACTCTTAATGAATTCCAGGCATTGATGCTTCGTTTTGTTGCTGAGCCTCACCAGATACCAAGGGGCAATACTGTCTGTGAGGCTAGATTGCGCCCACGGATTGCTTGCCGTATTAATAGTTTACATGCTACGGACTCTTCGCTTAAGTTGTAATCCTTTTGGAGGTCGTATAGCTTTACGTGTAAAGAGCTGCTCTGTGTTTATGATATTGGTGCGTGTAGGTAGGCACGCTCCAGGTGAGAAGGTAGAATATACTCGATAATGCCAGTTTGAATGAGTGTAAAATATACTGTCCGATTCCTGTAGGACTGAGAGGGTGCTCGCAAGAGAGGCCGCGCTATGATGAAATTGCTGGGTGTGCCCCTTCCCGTGCAGGTTGGCCTTCGCCCACTAGGCAGAAATTTGAAGATAAAATCCAATGAGTAGTAACCAGAAGCCTTCTAAATCAAGTCTGCTGCTGATCAGTCCCGTGCTGCTGGTGTCCTGCCCCTTCTCTCCCCCATTTCCCTCCTCCTGGAGGAGGAAGGGCAGGCGCCACCAGAGATGCTGGCGTCAATAATTCATGGAGGAGGATTTCCCAAGGGGCGAGGAGGGAATGTGTAGCCTGCCTTGGGCACTGCAGACCAGCTAACCTCTGTAGAGAGTAGCCCAAAGAAGTTTTCTGTGCTTTGCCAGCCCAGTTTCTTGCCTTGTGACGCGATAAACTCTACTGGTGGCTGAGGATTTCTGGGAGTTGAAGTCCACGGGTCATAAAGCCGCCATAGTTGCCTACCCCTGCGTAAGGCGTTCAAGCTGGCTTTGGAAAAGGCCAGAGGGACACGACACGTAACCGGTGGCTGAGAAAACCAGAGGACACCCACGCAGAGTCAGCAGGCGCTTCGTTGGTTACGTTGGCACTAAACAGTCAAAACACTGAAGGTTAAGAGAGCAAACCTCAAATCCGGAGAAGGCTGTCCGAAACATTTTGGTCTTCGTGGTTTCCAAAAAAATAAGAAAGAGGGATGGAGTTTAATCTTTAGAGGGAAGCTCTTCTACGGTATTGATGCTGCTACAGAAAAGGCCTTAAAAGGAATTAAATTCAGGTGTGTTGCAGGGAGGACAGAGGGCTCAGCAAGGAAGCTGCAGTTGTGGGCCACAAACAGTGTCTGACGTGACACGGACAAGGAAAGAAAAGAACAAACTCAATTACAGTTTGCATAAATAGAAGCCTCATTTTCACCCAGGAGAAGAAAAGGGGATCGTCGTGTCGTAGTCTGGCTACACATTTAGTATTTTCCCATATTGCAGGCATCATATCTTAGCGTGGAATTTAAAAAACTGCAGCAGGTTTTGAGAAGAGAAATTTATCTTAAAAAGCCGGGAACCTCCAATCCCAGAGCTTTTACAGGCCCTGAAACTTGTTTGCACCAGACGAGCAGGGTATCATTTCCTGCACTTTTTAATCTTTAAATCTCACTGTCCCCCCTACAGTAGGTGTATACAGCAGTTCAGGGGGGAGACGGGGGTGGGTGGGTGGGGGAAATCCTCAATTTCTGAAAAGGGAACTTTGCTGCAGTGGAAGCGCTGCTGGGTTCCCTCCAGGCCTGCCTCCGCTCCCAGCTCCGTTGGGCCCGTTTATCCTGGAGTTCAATGGCTCCCTAGGAGGAACCAGTTCCCTCAGCCTGGACTGACTGCCTCTTTCTTCAGGGCCTGGGAGGCTGCTTCTTCGGCAATGGCTTAATCCTGAATCCCTTCGCTGGACAGGTGTGTGTGTGTGTGTTGGGCCATAGCCACCGCCTCTTTCGGTTGCACGGCTCCACTGCCCTTCCGCTTCCACGCGTGGAAAGGGATCCCGGGCAGCCGAGAGAAGGGCACTCGGTCCTGGGCATGAGGTGCGCCAGGGAGGCCTAATCCTTCCCCAGGCTGCCGGTGACTGGCGGGCTGTGTGATTCAGGGCAGTCGGCCCAAGCGGGGCCGTCTCCCTCCCGGCCCATTTCAGCCCATCACGGGGCAGCACCAAGTGTCACGTCCTGAGGCCTCCGCCCTCGGCCCAGGGCAGGCTTACCCCGCGGAGGAGGCCCTGAGCCCCTGCGTCTTCCCAGCGGGAGCTCTAGGCGTTCTGGGGGGGGGTCAGCCTGTTTTCACTGGAGGTCTGTGGAGACGCTCAGTCACCCAGGCCCCAGTGGCTGGTCCCAGAGGTGCTTTTCTCTTCAGAAGGCAGCTGGACGTTGTTGTTGTTTTTTCCCTGAGGAGGAAGAAGAAAACGTTTTATTTCTCATCCAAGAAGCTTCCTCAGTTCTGATGAAGAACTGATGAAGCTTCTTGGATGAGAAGCAAAACGTTTTCTTCTTCCTCAGGGGAAAAAACCCAGGTCCAGTTGCCCTTTTAAGAAAAAAGCACCTTGGAGATTATCGTTGGATGTGCCTGTGATATAATGCTGGAAAGAGTCTTCCTGGTAAGTGCGTGCGTGCCGTACTTCCAAGACCTGGCTAGGTAGCTGCGGTCTACGAAAACAAAATTCGGTTTTGCTTTAACTTTAGGAATGCATGGTATCCCTCGGCAGTGACTTTCAGTATACAGTTCAAACTTTTTAGCAACTCTGAAAGGACGGGCGTCAGATACTTTCACTAATGTTTCTTGCCCCTAAAATGTTGAGTGAAAAGAAGTGTGGTAGGAACGCTCTTTATTTCTGATAAATTTGATGACGAGATCGTTTCCTACGGTACAGAAGTGGTCATTTAACCTCTGAGCTGAGGCCCTTTTTAACCCTTGGGCTCCTCCCGTCTGCTCCAGGTACCGAGGGCTGGGCCCCACGGTGGTTGTGTGCCCAGCCACCGTCATGCATCAGTGGGTGAAGGAGTTCCACGCCTGGTGGCCGCCATTCAGGGTGGCGGTTTTGCACGAGACGGGCTCTTACGCTAATAAAAAGGTACCTGCTTTTTCATTATCCTGTGACTTCAGCTTTCCAAGCTCTCCTTGCATTTATTAAATATTCCCATATAGGAGCGGTTCTGTTTCATTTCCAATATTGTACCATCATTCGTGAAGGCTGCTTGTGAATATAACCCATAAGCAGTAATTTAGCGGTTTCTTCTTTTTCCAAAGGGGGAGTGTGTGTAGTCACAGCCCTCTGACCCGGAGGCGGGGTTGGCTTTATGTGTGGGCTGCCTTAAGACCCAGAGGGCTGTGTGCCGAGTCCCATCAGGCGGGCTGTATTCAAGAGCTCGCCGCCCGGGTGTGAGTCAGGCCGGCTGCAGAAACGGCTTTTACAAGTCTCCCGCTTCCTTCCCTGCTCACTTCTCCAGAGGGGACTGTTGGGGGGGCTTGACACTCTGGTGTCTGCACAAAAAGTCAGGGTCATTGGGCAGTGCCTTTCCCCAGTCTCGGGCTTTGGCCCCTTTGCGTGAGGCCTTGGTCGGCGAGGCCCTCTCTTTTGGCTGCTCTTTATAACTTTCCCACCATCTCTGGGCGGAGGCTTTGCGGATCCCTCTTGTTAAGCTGTCCTTGAGATGTCTGGCGAAAAAAGGCATTGTGAAGAGAATGCAAGAACAGCACATTCAACAAATCAAGGTAATAATATTAAAAAATTAACCCAATTATTCAAGCAGATGTACAGAGTATCTCAACTGGGATTATCACCTATTAGGTTTTTGTAGGTCCAGACGTCCAAATTATTCCTCTGCTGCAGTATTTTCTTATGCCTCTTATAGCTGTAGGTGCACGTATGGACACCGATCCCTGAACATCCAGTTTATTAATAATAGTCAGAATTATAATGGTAGTCCTCACTTAATGATTGATCACTTAGCGACACTTCAAAGTTATGATGAACCTCCTAAGGGACACTTAGAAACCAATTCCAGGGTGCTGATGGACACACACACCGCGGTCACACAATTACATTTGGGGGTGCTTGGCAGTGGGCCCACATGTACAAACCCTTCGCAGCTCCTCGTGGCCACGCGACCCTGGTTTTCACCAAGTCTTTCGCTGGTTCCTTTTGCTGGCGTTTTCTTCTGGTTTCTGGCAAAAAAACCCAACAACAACCATCGTTTATAAGGTGTTTGTTTAACAACCGCCACATTCACTTAACAACTGCTGGAAAAAGGTCCTAAAATCAGGCGGGGTGACACGGTCACATCCTCTTAACAACCGCCGTGACTTTACGACCTTAATGCCGGGCTCACGGATGGTCGTAACTCAAGGACCGCCCCTTTTCCTTGGCAGGGCCTCCCTCCCCTCCCAGGGTGCAGGTTTCTGGTGGGCCGAGCGGCACCCAGTTGTGGAAGGGTATGGAATAAAGAAATTAACTTGGCAGAATTGAGCCCCCCCCCTTTAAAGCAGAGGCAGAAAGGGGGAAGCACAGGCCGGGAACGCCTTGCATAGCGCGCCCCCCCCCCCCGGCGAACCCTCTCGAGCCTCTTCCTTTTCAGTATTTAAAAGGCTTATGGCGAATTTTACATCACCTTAAGCTGAAGTGGAGAAGTGGCCGTGATGAATTGCCTCCCCTGTTTTCCTTCATTGTCAGCACAACTCCTTGTTTAATAAAGTTCTGGCTTGAAGGAAATTTTAATTAATTACAGCTTGGGTAAAACCCGAGCCGTGGGTCTCTGCTGCCTGCGCTGTGCCTGCCGTGGCGAGCGGCCTTCCCCGGCCGGCCGCTGTGGCTGCGCCTGCTCCTTCTGCCGCTGCTGACAGCGTGATTTATGGCTGTTGTTTTCTACCTGCGCACTGATTGCCCTCTAGGAGGGTTTGCTCTCCTGAGCCTCTGTGAGGACGGCAGCGCTTTCGCAGAACATCCTTTAATGACAACGTTGCAGCCGCTTCTCCAAGTCAGGATCGTTGCAGACGTACCCTATTAATTGCAAAATCTAGGAGAGGTTACGCGTTTACAAGCTTTTAATTTGAAATTGCCTCAGATGGTTTGCTCTTAGCTCTGAGCAGAGCTTTCGGTACAGGATAGGAGACCGGGGAGGGTTGAAAAGTTTGTCCCCTGAAGAGAAGCGCCACCGATGGGCAGCTGGCCGGGCTTAGGCACCCTCCCTCCTCCGGAAAGGCCGTAGTTCACAGAGCTGGTGCTGGGGTGCTGCCCAGCGGTGGGTAAATAAAGCTGACTGGATGCTGATTTGAGGCCCGCCCAGCAGAGGATGGACTGGGGAGCCCAGAGGCCCTCCCAGAGACAGTTCTCAGTCCATTCAGTCATGAGGATTTCTGCAAATAACATACTTTTATTAAAAATGTCGTCTGCATTTGGAGGATGCCCCCTGCAAATTGTCCTACTTTGCCTTCAAGGGTAATAATAGCAGAAGATGCAAGTGTGGTGTTTAAATGGCTGGACGGCCTTATTTTAAGGATGACTTAGTAGTGGGTGCCGTCAATGAAAAGGCTAGACTAGATGGTCTCTAGAATACCTCCCCACCCATACATTTAGTGCTATCTATGTTTTCAGCCATTTTTATGTTTAGCAATGGCTTCCCAGATCTGTATATTCCTCTGTCTGGAAATTGGGGTTGAAATCAGGTTAAATATAGGATAGAGTAGAGTAGAATAGAATAGAATAGAATAGAATAGAATAGAATAGAATAGAATAGAATAGAATAGAATAGAATAGAATAGAATCAGAGTTGGAAGGGACCTTGGAGGTCTTCTAGTCCAACCCCCTGCTCAGGCAGGAAACCCTATACCATTTCAGACAAATAGTTGTCCAGTCTCTTCTTAAAAACTTCCAAGTGTCTGCACACCCACAACTTTTGGAGGCAAGTCGTTCCATTGATTGATTGTTCTCACTGTCAGGAAATTCCTCCTTAGTTCTAGGTCCTGGGCTGGTTCTCTCCTTGATTAGTTGCTTCTTATTCCCACCTTCAGGTGCTTTGGAGAACTATTTTGTTTATCCCTTGTAACCTTATTTGCTAAAACAGAAACCAACTTGCGTTGCTTTGAGAATAGGAAAGGAAGCAGAAGGCATTCCTGTTAAAGCAAATAAGTAGCTTGGATGTATTTATAAACATACCTGTTTTGGGAATTGCTGATCAGGATCTTAATCTTCCTGTTTACACAGTCAAAAAGATTATAAGAAGCAAAGAATACTTAGCTGCACTAATAAGGGTAATTTTCTTGAAATCGACTATATTCCTTGACTTGTCTCTTGTAAACTCTGTGTTTCCATAATTGTAGATATATTTGGAACACCTGCAGTTTTACCACAAGCTGGAATCAAAATGATCGTCTAAGGACCAATTTCCAATTTTATTTTTTGTGCTGCACAAGTAGAAGCTCCCACTGAATTCCGTGGGATGCAGCAAGCAAGCTGCAGGGAGAGAAACCACCCCAGCCCGTGACAAGAACCGTGCTCGAGCTTGGGCAGCGTTAATTCCCTTCCCCCAATATTTCTGGCCCCGCTCACTTAAGGTTAGCAAACCTAAAATGTACGATGATGGCAGCGGTCGCGTGTGAAAAGGGCTGTCTGTGCGCGCTTTGTATACATTTGCGTGTCCATAGAGGTACAATTTGTCTTTAACTGGCAAGGAAGTTAATGCAAATTTATAGTTGTCTTAAATTGGGCATCACAAATGGATCGTTTTCTGCTCCACTGATAGCTCTGGTTTTCTTCTGTGCCTGAGAATTACTTGTAAATTGAGATTCCTGCTTTCCTTTGTGGGCCACTCAAGTTGCTTCTTCTTCACCAGTGTCTGCCACATGAGGCCATCTTCCCACCGCTTGGTAGATGAGATGCACCACGCTGAACGGCTGCAAAATGCCCGAGGCGTGATCTTGAGTCGACTCCTCTGTCCCCCGCTTGCCGGCTTTTCTCCGTACTTCTTTCCGTTGTCTCGTGAAAACCACCCGGTCTGCCCTGGCGCAGTGGCGTTCCATCCCCCAACCGCAGTCGAATGTGACGCGGCCACGTGGGGAGCCTGCTGGGTACAAATCTTGAGCACCCACCCCCCTCCCAGGGGCCTCTCCAGAGTCAGGGTCTCCTGGCGAGCACCCGGCACAAACTAAAGTGGGACGTTGGCAGCTCTGGCTCGAAAGGAGCCGTGGCCGTGGCCGGGGTGCAGAGCGCTGGGAGAGCCGAGGAGGGAAGCAGGCGGTGGGGCACCTCAGGGCTCTGTCCCGGGCCTGGTGCTCTTCGACAGCTTCAGGAATGGCCTTGATGAGAGGGGTGGAAGGAGAGCTCGCCCGGTTGGCCAGCGACACCAGGCTGGGGGGAATGGCCAGCCCTTTGAAAGAGAGGCCCAAGACTCAGAAGCGTCTTGGAAGACTTGAGCCCTGGGCCCTAGCCAACAAAACGCGGTTCAGTGGGGAGAAAAGGGGGGGTTCTGCCTTTAGACCTACAGCCTAGGTGGCACCTGGCTCAGCAGCAGCGGGGGGTGGGTGGGGGGATCTGGGAGTCCCAGGGGACCACCGCTTCAGGAGAGGAGCCAGCAGGGCGCTGCAGCTGCCAGAAAAAGCCAAAGTTTTGCAAATGGCCACTTTGTTAAAGAACTGCCTCTGACGTGTACACCGTACCTTTCATTTAAAAAGTCCATTGGTGATATATTTCCTCCTATGGCCGATTCCCTGTGACTTACAGTCCAGATAATCATGTGGTGTCACCACCATACTGTCCTCCTTGTCATTCTTTAAGCTCTCGCCAGACTTTGTTTGACACAGGGCAATTGTTCAGTCAGTTATGCAAGGAGGCCATGGACCCTTCACTGTTGTAATGATTTTAAAAGAAATGTTTTTGCAGGTGAAGCTGATTCATGAAATTGTGGCCTGCAATGGAATCTTGATAACCTCCTATTCTTACATTCGCCTGTTGCAAGACAACCTTCAGAAGTACAACTGGCATTACGTGATTCTGGACGAGGGACATAAAATCCGGAACCCCAAGGCTGCAGTAACGCTGGCTTGCAAACAGGTAGCATTCTGTAAAAAAAAAAAAGAGTAATAAATGGGAAGCATGGTTTACCTCGGATTGAGGGATTTGAGACCTCTGTTCCATTAAATAATGTCCAAGCAAGGCCCAATATAATACCTTGATGTCTGTGCATATAATTTAGAGGTAAAGAATATATAAAGCATAACTTACTTTGATTTTAAAAGAAGTGGGCGTGTTCATTTCCCTAGTCAGGTTAATGAGCGTAATTAATGAGTTCTAGTACTCTTTGTAACTAAAGTTTTTCAAACAACAGGATTTCCGTCCTTATCTCTACTTCTATAAAATCCTTTGTGACGCTATTCTTTGCATTGAATGAATTAATCCTCGTGTTTAAAAAGCGGATGGCTCGGGAAACGGGAGAGGAAGAGAGCCACTGACCTTCCCAGCCTTTCCAAGGAGTATTTTGGTTTATTCAGAGGGAATTCAGTGACAAACTCACTTTGTATCTTTACAAATTATTTGAATTTTAGGAAATGGTTTAATTAAATAACATTAAAGTAACGCTTTGAATTTGGTAAGTCTGGATATCGACCATACTGATTCTTACGTGGTTTTTGTTTATAAAGAGTTTTTTTTAATAAGTCATAGATTCAGAGAAAACTACCTGCCAGGCGTGAAATTGCGCAGGAGGCAGCGGGATGGGGAGCATTTGGGAAAGTAACCAGAATCTGGGGAAGAAAGATCCTGTTCAGGGGGGTCCGGGGATTTTAGTCCATTTTAACCTTCAGCGGCACTTTCGAAGAGACCCGTCTCCATCATCCCGGCAGAAGTGTGTCTTCTGTTTCAGGAATCACCATTTCATTTCTTCCTGTTGCAGTTCTCCACCCCTCATCGGATCATATTGTCCGGGTCGCCTCTGCAAAACCACCTGAAGGAGCTGTGGTCCCTCTTTGATTTTGTGTTCCCAGGGAAGTTGGGGACCCTCCCCGTCTTCCTGGAGCAGTTCTCGGTCCCCATAACCATGGGGGGCTATTCCAACGCCTCCCCGGTCCAGGTAACGATCGGGGGGGGGACCCACTGAAAAGAAAGGTCCATCAAAGGTCCCCTTTGGAGACCCTCCCTCGGCTTATTGGCTGGAAACGCATCAGAAGGAACTGTTGGTTCCGGCATTTATTCATTAAAACCTTTTGTTTGTGGCAAGCAGGGAACTAGGATATGCCACAGGGAGGAGGAGGAGGAGGAGGGTGGGGTGGGATGGAGGTGGCCATTGCTGTGTGTCCGTAACTCCTGCAGAGAAGGCTGGAAATGCCTCCTGCTTTTTTAAACTATCCTTCACTTTTTCTTTTATCTTTATTCCCCCATCGTTTCCATTGTGGACTAAAAGAAGTGTGAGAAATGCTTCCAGTAAAGTCACTGGTGCCTTTCCCTCCCCCCCCCCCCGTTTCCCAAAGGTGAAAACCGCCTACAAGTGCGCCTGTATCCTACGGGACACGATTAACCCTTACCTGCTGCGCAGAATGAAGGCCGATGTTCAGATGAGCCTCTCCTTGCCGGACAAAAATGAGCAGGTAGAGTTTCATTTTGTACAGTTTCCCTGTTTACGTGAAGAGTAAACCCTCCCTGCTGGAAGGAGAAATGCGCCTGTGGAGACAGGCACTCCTTTCCCTTTGGAAGCCACTTAATGGCCTTAAGGAAATTCTGGACTAGCCGGATAAAACGTTACTCCTTAAACTTCAGGTTGGGAGTAAATTCAGGTCAGATCTCCTACAGACAGCTTGCTCCTTGTTCAAGTAAACAGAGCGCTTAGACACACAGACCTCCTTCATGGTGCTTTGCAGCCCCTCTCTGAGCAGTTTACAGTGTCAGCGTATCGCCGCCGCGCCCCCCCCCCCCCCGCCCCACCCAACAACCGGGTCCTCATTTCACCGACCTCGGAAGGATCCCGGAAATAAGCCTTTATCCAAGAAGATCCTAGTGCTCTTCTGACCCTCGTAAACATACTGAGCTGTGTTTGCGGCTGACACTGAATTACAACGTATACCACTGTTATTTATTATATGGCCTGCACTATTTTGCATGTGCCTCTCAAGAAATCTGAAAATAGAGTGTTTGATTTCTATAATTGCTCGTTTCAGCGGGTTCTCTAGGTAGCCTACTTCATAAAACATAAAAAACAATTTTTTGATATACCATTTTCACTCATTTAAATTCTCTTTTATGTTTACAATCTGCTGCCAGATAACTGAAAAAAATTAGAATGCGTGGTGAATGCTTTATGGACAGTTACGTTAGGAGAGAAGAAATCTGTTCAATTTATAACCTACTTTTCTATTCCAGTGAATACTTAAGGTAGTTAAGTTTAAAAACAAAGGTTACAGTTAAAATGCTGGTGCCCTGAAGACTTGAGAAGTGTGTGGTGGTATTTGAGAGTGACATCTCTTGGCAGGAGATTGCCATATTTTGTTGGTAGAGCACTCGGATCTCCATAGACAGGGGAACTCGTCTCACAAATTGGAATTAATTAAAAGTTGTGCTTGCAGACAAAGTGGGATTCCCTTCTGCAAGGTGGGCCTGACATATTGTGAGTTCTGGTAGACCAGCCGAGGCGTTGGGAGATTGGCACCACGGAGACGCTGATCCCGGTCACGAGAGCCACAAGTTGTAGACTTTGGGAGAAGATTAGCATTTGTCGTTTTATTGCTTTAAGTCCACGTTGGCTTATAGTACGATGTGAGTATAGTAATTTCTTCAATGTCTCTGTTTAGGTATTATTTTGTCGTTTGACGGCTGAACAGCGACAACTTTACAAAACATTTATTGATTCCAAAGAAGTCTATCAGATTCTCAATAGAGAAATGCAGGTAAAATGCAATAAAGTAAACGATTTAAGAGGTTTATTTATTTATTTATTTAGTTATATTTATATACCGCCCTATTCCCTGAGGACTCAGGGCGGTTACCCAAAGAAAAGTGTTAAATGTTATTGCCATTTGCAGTAGAATAAAATAAGGCCGGAGCTTGAAGAAAAAGTAAATGGAACTAATTTAAACTAACACTGTTTGCCGTCTGACCTTTCTGTCCTTTTCATTCGGGGTTCAGGCCTGGACCTGGGATGTGAATTGCACGGGTTGCTCTCACCAGTAACTTACAACGGGATTTGGACACCTGACCTTCCTCCCCCTTAACCTCTCTGAAGGGCTTTGGAATGTCCCTCTCAATCAGGAAGGAGCTTGCACTGAAGAGTCCAGTCAGTATCCAGGGGATACTGTACATCTATGTGTGTGTATATGTGTATGTGTATATATATATATATATAAAGGTAAAGGTTCCCCCGCACACGCGTGCTAGTCGTTTCCAGCTCTAGGGGCCAGTGCTCATCTCCGTTTCAAAGCCGAAGAGCCAGCGCTTGTCCGAAGACGTCTCCGTGGTCATGTGGCCGGCATGACTAGATGCCAAAGGTGCACGGAACGCTGTTACCTTCCCACCATAGTGGTCCCTATTTTTCTACTTGCATTTTTTACGTGCTTTCTAACTGCTAGGTGGGCAGAAGCTGGGACGAGTAACAGGCGCTCACTCTGTTACGCGGCACTCGAGATTCGACCCGCCAAACTGCCGATCTTCTGATCGACAAGCTCAGCATCCTAACCCACTGAGCCACTGCGTCCCTACACACACACACACACACACACACACACACACACACACACACAGTATCCCGTGTGTGTGTGTGTGTGTGTGTGTGTGTGTGTGTGTGTGTCTTGGCGTATTCGGGTCTTTTCCCGTGTAAGATGTTACACGGGAAAAGACCTGAATATGCCAAGACCTACATACCTGTACCCGTGAAAATCTACAAAAACACACATATATATACATATACATATACTGCACATATACATATGCATATGCATATGCATATACATAAGGGACGCGGTGGCTCAGTGGGCTAGGATGCTGAGCTTGTCGATCATGACCACGGAGACGTCCTCGGACAAGCGCTGGCTCTTCAGCTTTGAAACAGAGATGAGCACTGGCCCCTAGAGTCAGAAACGACTAGCATGCGTGTGCGGGGGAACCTTTACTTTTACCTTTACCTTTTATACATATACACATACACATACATACATACATACGTTCTCCCAGAAGAACGAAGCTGAAGCCACCAGCCTGAGGATGACGGATGAGATTTTGTCGAAACATTGCTCTTATAACTTCAATTCTACGTGGGGAAAAACCCGAATGACCAAAGATCTACATACAAACACCCGCGAAAACCTCAGAAAAGGCCCCAAACATGGGGCAAATCTTTATTTCCTGTTTTCAGCCTATCTTGAAGGCTATCAAACAGGCAGTAGTCACACCGGACAATTCATATATTTGTGTAAATTAGTAACAAAGAATTAAAGGGAAACTGAGATGCATTTCTGACTCCTTAGTCGTCATCAGCCAGCTATACCCTTCTGAGATTCGATCCTGGGCTGATTGCAAATAACACGGCCTCATATGCAATCAGCCCAGGATCGAATCTCAGAAGGGTATAGCTGGCTGATGACGACTAAGGAGTCAGAAATGCATCTCAGTTTCCCTTTAATTCTTTGTTAGTAATTTACACAAATATATACACACACACACACACACACACACACACACACACACACACACACACACATACATACATACAGTATACACACACACACACACGCACATAAAGTATATACATATACATATATAGATATAGAGAGAGGGCGGGGGGATATATATTGGATCCTCCAGATCCTCACGGCCTTCAGGTACCACATTAAATTGATCATGTGTTTCCTGGAGGCCGTGAGGATCTGGCGGGGGAGAAAGAGGTTAACCCTGATAATCAGCAAGACAGACGGGATGGCTGTTAATTCAGAGGCCGGCTGAATCTAAGATGGTGCCATCTTTGCAGCCTGAGGATCCTGTTTCCCCCAAAGCAGCTGGTCCATATTGGGAATTTTGTCTTCTGAATTCAGAGAAGACGGGAGCCGTGACTGAGAGAGAATTGCTCAGTGTCCCGGGGCTTAAGGCTCTGGCCGGACACCGCGTTCTGCCTTTCTGGGTCTGGCTGAGGCATGGAAGGCGGCTGGATGACGCTGGAGGGACACCTCATTTGCTCTCTTGCGTTAACTCCAGTACCGGCATTTCCGTCAAGATGGTTTGCATTTTCGCTGCCTTTTCAAACTTTTCTCTGTTTCTCAGCCTCTCTCATTATGTCGTCTTCAATCGTCTGTTTCTCTCCATAAAATGTATAAGTTTCTACCTGCATTTTTCTGGAGCACTCATTTTCTTAGATACCTTCAGGTGGTACTTTAAAGTATACAGAATCTTGTCACGTGTTATTTTTATTTTCTAACAAACCTGCAAGGCGCATTTGGTAATCTCAGGGTGTGTGTCGTGTGTTTTGTGTTCAGCATCTACTCAGAACCTCTGCAGGAGTCAGGATTTCCCCACTGACTTTGCCTTTCAGGTATTACTCGGTGGACATACCTTTCTGTGGGCAAAGTTTTGATACTGATATGCAACACAGCAGGTAAACCCCACCAGTCTCTTGGGGCTCTGATGAGAACTGTTTTCGGAATAATTATTTATAAATTGATTTATAACCCCCCTGTTGGTCAGACGCTTCATAATAGGACTTTGTTCGGCCGTGTTTCCTATGCAGATTTTCCCTGGACTGATAGCCCTAAGAAAAATTTGCAACCATCCAGATATCTTTTCTGGTGGACCTAAGATTCTGAAGGGGACACCCGAGGAAGACTTAAACGAAGAAGATCAGTTTGGATTCTGGAAACGTTCTGGGAAGCTGATCGTTGTGGAGTCTCTGCTGAAAATCTGGCACAGGCAAGGCCACCGGGTGCTGCTCTTCACCCAGTCCAGGCAGGTCAGTGTCAGAGACGAGGCGGCTGGCAGATTTGGAACTCAGATTTGCCACGGTATAAATGCATTCGGATAAATGCCCCCTCCCTCCCCCCCGCTGTGGGCCTGGAAGCCTCTTGTGCAAAAAGGTATTTGGCTTCATGGAGCTGCGGTGGTGCTGGCCGTTTGCTGCCTTTTGTTAAAGGCAGGCCAGGCCAGGCCTGCTTCCCATCCTCGCTGCTACTACTAAAGGCCGTAATAAGAGACCCCTGTGGGGGGGGGGGTTCCTTCCATGCTGCAGATGCTGCACATCCTGGAAGTGTTTTTAAAGCAAAGAAACTACTCCTTCCTCAAAATGGACGGCACCACCACAGTGGCTTCCAGGCAGCCTCTTATTTCCAGATTCAATGAGGTGAGGAACTCGCGGTAAGGCCTCGGCATAAGTTACGTATATGTTTGATCAGGGCTAACCACAACCGATCCGAACCAGTTAACGGCAAATGCTCAGAGTTGTAAGATTTGCCATTACCGTATTCCAAACTCTTCACACTCAAAATTCCCCAAATATGGGTGCCTATTCTAGATAAGGCTCTGGGTTTTCTCTTCTTGGTTATCCTCTCAGTCAGAGGCTTCTGCCCCTTTTAGTTGAGGTTTGTCTTATCCAATCCGTGCTTGAAATAATGGGCAATAAAATTATATAGCATGGAAACGTCGATGCCCGCATCCCTAAGTTTAAAAAGAAACGTGAGACTCTCCTCCTGCTTGCGCTCCACTCCTTGAAAGGCGGAGGGTGTGATGGATCTTCGAAGGACGTTTCCTGGGGACGCTTTGTCTTCGAAACCTTTACAGGACGCGTCCACCTTTGTCTTTCTCCTGACTACTCGAGTTGGTGGGCTTGGGATTAACCTGACAGGAGCAGACCGGGTGATCATCTACGACCCTGACTGGAATCCCAGCACAGACACTCAGGTGGGTCACTGGAGAGGAACCGTACCTTTAATAAAAACGTGTTTTCTTTGAGTCATTAAATGATTTTGATCAGCCCCGCCTTCCCGTGATCAAGGGGAAATAAAAGAGCCCTGAGGGCTTAGCAGAAAAGCAGGCTTCCCAGCTGTTGGGGGGCCACCCATGGAAAGTGGGGACGAGCGTTCGGAGCCCTCCTCCTTTGCCCTCTGAAGGGGGCCTTGCAAAGCTGGTGTCCGTCTTCTAGGCTCGGGAACGTGCGTGGAGGATTGGCCAGACCCGAGACGTGACTGTGTACCGGCTTCTCACTGCAGGCACCATTGAAGAAAAGATCTACCACAGGTCGGTGTGAGGCGGCTCTGGGCTCCTCTGCTGCCCTTCTGCCAGGCGTCGGTTTGAGAATCTGGATCCTGACGCTTCTCCTCTTTTGGCTGCGTTGCCCGGGCCCCCTCTGTCCTTGGCACATGGCAGTGGATGGTTGGATTGCAACCGTGGAACCCTTTTGAGTTACAGTTGCAGTGGGCATAAGACAGTTATTGAAAACTCAGCGTAATTAAGTTCCTGAGATTTTTTAACATGCCTATAGTGGAATTGTCAGTGTGTGTGTGTGTGTGTGTGTGTGTGTGTGAGAGAGAGAGAGAGAGAGAGAGAGAGAGAGAGAGAATAGATCTAGCAGGAAAAATGTGTCGTGTTCTGAACAGAGAACGTGTGCGTCTCTGATGACAAAATGTTGTTTTCCCAGGCAAATATTCAAACAGTTTCTAACGAACAGAATCCTGAAGGACCCAAAGCAGAGGCGTTTCTTCAAGTCCAATGACCTCTACGAGCTCTTCACCCTGAGCGCCCCGGACGGAGCCCAGGGGACGGAGACCAGCGCCCTGTTTGCAGGTGGGTGTCGGGGGAGGTGCCTCGCCTAACGACACGCCCGGGGAGAGGCCTGAGCAGCCGGTGACAGGTTGCGCGCTGCCTTTCAGGAACCGGCTCTGATGTTCCAGCACCAAAGCGGCCATTGAAGCGTCGCAACGCCGACGTTCCTGGATTTCCCAGAAGGCCCCGTGCAAAGCCAAGCCCCAGGCAGTCCGATTCCTTCTTGGCAAGAAAAGCTGAAAACGCAGCGGGGGAGCCGGTGGAGGGAAGCTCAGCACTGTCCCCGTGTCCTCTTCCTAAAGACCCGGCCCAAATGCCCGCTGCCAGAGAGGAGCCCTCGGGGCTGGGGGAGGAGCCGGGCCGAGGAGGAGGAGGAGGAGGAGGCACATCGGAGGCGGGGAAGGGCCGGGAGAGGCCAGGCTCCGTGGGGCCGACCTCCGCCCCGGGGCCTGGCAAGGGCAAGCGGAAGAGGCCCAAAGGCTCTCGGGGGGCCAGATTCGAGGGGCTGCCAATTCCTCACCTGGTGAAGCAGAGAAAGTACCAGAAAGAAGCTTGCGAAGAGGGACTGCGGGAGCCAAAGAAAAGCGATGATTACGTTCTGGAGAAGCTTTTCAAAAAATCAGGTAACTTTCTTCTCTTGTGCTATTTTGTTTAAAAATAATTCCAAACGTGACAGAGATCCAAATAATGTATTTCAGTTTTATTTTTCCATAAAAATAGTTGCTGATTGATACGCACACAGCAGGGACATTATTACAGTCTAGATGAGTTTGTGCACGTTTATTTATTAATTTCTGCCTTTCACTCAGGAGCTGAAAAGGACAACTTACGGCTCTCCTTCCTCCTATCCCCCCCCCTCCACTGGATCGTGTCCAGTCGGAAGGACTGAGGGTTCTGAAATGCATATATTAAAAATCAAAGGAGAAAGTGGACATCCCTTTTTTAATGTACTGATAGAGAGAAAATAGATGAAACCGTTAGCCTTTGCTTTAGATTTCGGGATTACGTTTTATAAATCCTTTAGGAAATCCAATGGAGTTGTTGTAGCACATGCAAACTTATATACCGTAGGGTTTATCCGGATGTTTTTCTGCGTCAGGCAACCGGGCCTTTTGTATTCATTCCAGCAGTCACATCCCCCGCCAGCTGAGTGTCACCTGATCCACGTCTGGCTTTGATAAACCCAACGTGATGGGTTTGAATCACAGAAGCAGCCCTGCTTTTTCATCTTTAGGGGGACCTTGTCTCTCTTTCTCAGCTGCTCCTCCCTCTTTCCTCCCCCCCCCCATTGAAGAGGGAAAGAAAGGGCCTTGGCTCCCCCCCAGACACACTCCTGGGACTTCACCCGTCCTCCCCGAGTTCTCAGAAATTACACAATTCCAGACGGCAGTTGTGGAATCGCCTCTGCCGGTTTTTTCGGGAGCCTAGAGTGTGATCGATCTGGCCCTGGACGGTGGGGTTTATTTAAATTAGTTAACATTAATACAAATATCGAACTTCCCCACTTGAAATCTCTCCAATCCACCGAGAGAAACTAAGATCCTCTCTATAGGAGCGAACTGGTTGAGGCAAGAAAGTCAGTCGTGCCCCCAGTTCATCAGAGCTCATTGTGTATCCCGGTGTTTCTCAACCTTGGCCACTTTTGAGATACGTGGACTTCACCTCCCAGAATTCCGCAGCCAAGGAGATGCTGGCCGGGCCAGATTGTGGCGTTCTCCGCATTTTGTCCTGGGACAGTTGCCGGTTTTGTCCTTAGCGGTGTGTGTGCGCAGGGCCTCCTTTTCTAGAAGCAGGGCAGCCAGGGGAAGCAGGCCGACTCTGGCCCGGCACTTCTAGGCCAGCGGCTGAGTCTCGGGTGCGGAACGCCTCCTGTTCACACAGGCGAAGGGAATGGGAGAGATGGTGGTTCTTCCAAAGCCGCTAACTCCTTTCCCTCCCAGGAATACACAGCGTGATGAAGCACGATGCCATCATGGAAGCTTCTAGTCCAGACTACGTGTTGGTGGAAGCCGAGGCCAGTCGTGTCGCTCAAGATGCCCTCCGAGCCCTGAAGATTTCTCGGCAACGATACCGGGGGGCTGCTTCCACGTGGGCCGACGGCACCCCAGCCGGGTTAAAGTAAGCCTGCTGGCCCTCCCCCCCCTCCGTGTCCCTTACAGCGGCACTCCGCTTGGTGGGCCAGAGAGAAAGTGAGTGGCCAGCCCTGTTGAAAATCCAGGCTTCTTGCTGAAGCGTGCAGATTCTGTGGAGCTTCAGTATCTGAAAGGAAAGCTGGGAACATCTACTGATGCCACCTAAAACGTTGAAGGACGAGCTACCCTGATGCTCTCCTTGGCTGTTAGGCGAGATAAATTTCCTTAAATCTCGTTTATCTTTACATTATTTTATGAGGTAAATTCTGGTCGGTGACCCTAATAAAAATAATCATTCGTTCCTTTTTTGAGGTAGATAATGCTTCTTATTTCTTGACTATGTTAATAGGACGTGAGAACACTGGCTTGCCAAAAGCTTAAATATTCCCAGTTCCAAATTAATGTTAGGTAGAAGTTACAGAATAACAAAATTTCAGAGCTAGAAGGGACTTTGGGATCTTCTAGTCCAACCCCCTGCTGAAACGGGAGACCCCTGTACCATTTCAGACAAATGGCTGTCCAGCTTCTTCTTGAAAACCTCCAAAGGTGGAGCACCCTCAGCTTCCGAAGGCAAACGGTCCCACTGACTAATTGTTCTCACAGTCAGGAAGTTCCTCCTCAGTTCCAGGTCCTTGGTTAGTTTCTGTCTGCTGCTTCTTGTTCTGCCCTCGGATGCTTTGGAGAATAGGTGGGTCCCCTCCTCTCTGTGGAAGCCCCTCAGATATTGGAAGGTTGCTCTCGTGTCGCCCCTAGGTCTTCTTTTCATTAGGCTAGACATACCCAATTCCCACAACCATCGTCGTATATTTCTGCATGGGAACGAGATAGAAAAATGGCACTCAGGAAGCGGAGAAAAAAGAAGGGACAAGTTAATAGACGTAGTTTGTGGGTAGGTGTCTGCAGGAGGTGTGCATGGAGTAAACCTATATTTTGTTTCGCCATGTGACCCTAGGGTACGTTATCAGTCTAATGTAAATGTATCTACCTTGTGATGCCATGAGGTCAGTTTGTGAAGAATACGTCTCTGGTTTCTGGTTCATTTCAGAAGCAGATTTGGCCAGAAGAGGAACCCAAATTTCGTGATGTCGTCTTCTTCCTATGAAGCTTCAGGGAAAAAGTGCAAGTTGAAAGAGGAGCAACTCATAGTGAACGTAAGGAGCGGAATCCCCTTAACAGAGCCGCCTCTTGCAGACAAAAGCAGCTCAGCCTTTCCTGCTGATTTCAAGTTCCGGTGTTGATCTTGGTCTGCCTGCCCCCTCCCGCTCGACTCCTTTCTGACCTCCGCAGGGGTGGCGTGTTAGATGCGCCTTTTGATAAATGTGGCTACATCGGATCGATGGCGGCTTCTTCATTTTCTTGTCTTTGCTATCGGTATCAACAGGAGATTTTTTTTTTCATGTGACGCTTGGGCCTCGGTCCCCAAAACATCTCCCAGAAGGGAGAAGAAAGAGGTCCTCAGGGGTTCGCCACACACGGACCACCTTTCCGAAGCAGCTTGCGAGAGCCGGAGATGGTTTTCCGTCTCCAGGAGCCTCCCTGCGTAAGAGACGGGGAGCTTTCCTGGTGGGGTCTGATGCAAGGCCTACCTCGGGGTTTAACCTAGAATGCCTTATCCAGCCCAGCACACCTGCAAGGCGTACCTGTAAGTGGAAGATATAGATGGGGAGGAGGAAAGAACGGAAATTCTTCAGGGATTAAGAGTCAGGGATTGACTCACTATTGCGTCACTGTTTCAAGACCCCACCAATTCAGGGGTCTTTTTTCATAGAACGAGGAACATAACTCCTCTGGTCATTCCTTCCATCGTAAAACTATCCTCATTGTTTGTGGGTTGTAACATTCTCCACTTGGGCAAGTGAGTGGATTCCCCTTAAGATCCGCATCAGCCGAGGAAGGCCAGGAAGAGCTCTGCTCTAAGCAGTTCTCCCATTTCTGGGAGGGAGGGAGGGACCTGCAGAATGACGGCATCTACTCAGTTCGTTTGTGTTCATTGAAGACTGTATCCAGGAAAGTGTGCATAAAATTGCAGTTTTGTGGTCTGTGCTTGTCCTGGATGATAAAGGGGGCTACCCTGCTGTTTGGATACAGGCATCGCACAAGTCAGAAAAAAACCCAAAAACCTTTTACCGGTTTTACGTTCTATGATACGAGAATTCCTCCCCCCGTTGTTTTTTTTTTTGTATTTCTGCAGGAGGGCGAGAGAGGAGGGGAGCAGCAGGCCCCCGGAGCTTCTCTCTTGGAGGGGGAAGCAGGCGCAGGAGAGGCCTCTTCCAGCGCCTTGGACTCGTCTTCCTTGCTGGCTAGAATGAGGGCGAGGAACCACCTGACTGGATCCCAGCAGAGGGAGGATCCGGCCGAGGGGAGCTTCCAGCACACGGCCCGCGGGGCCCCCCCGGCCACCGAGCACGATGAGCTGCTCTTGGATATCCGGAGCTTCATGGCTTTCCAGGCACAGCCGCAGGGCCAGGCCAGCACCCAGGAAATACTGCGGGAGTTTGAACCCAGGCTGACCACGGAGCAGTCCTGCGTCTTCCGGGAACTTCTGAGGAACCTCTGCACTTTCCACAGGAGGCCGAGTGGCGAAGGGCTCTGGAAGCTCAAGCCAGAATTCACCTGAACTCCCGGCCGAGCGTTGTGTCCGAGGAGGAGGGCCCTCGGGCGCCCTGCCCTGCGCAAAGGGTGCCGCCAACCCGATCGGACGGGAATAGGAGAGACCAGCTGGACGCTTTCCTTCTTTAACGGAGGGTTCAAGTGGATCTTAAAATGGTTTTCTAGCAAGGTCTCTGGCAAATTGTGCAATAAAAATCAGTCCATTGAGCTGTGTGCCTAAATGAATGATACCTTAGATAACATTCAAGGGATTAGCCACGTCCGTCAACAGCCTTAGGAAGAATTATCCTCGGAGCTGAGAAACACCAGCGTCCCATTAAAACGTAGCCTGTCTGCCAGAAGCGAACGTCAGATGAAAATTCCTAAGTCAGGTCACCTGGTTTGGTTTTGAAATTGTAACGACGGCAGACTTCTCGACCTTTTGGAGCTACTTACCTGCTAGAGGGATGAATCTATAGATATTTATTCTCAGTAAGAGTTCGTCCTGGTTGCAAAACGAACACGATTGTACCAAGTTATAGAAAGCCTTGTCTGCTGGGTAGAATTGATCTGTTCACCTTGGTCCTTTCCCCACATGCTCGGTTGCACGCAATAACTCTTTAATTATTCAAGCTCAGGTGATTGAAAGCGCCCGTGGAGCGGCAGGGAGGAGCTGCTCCTGTCTCCCGTGCGGTGGACGCCTCTGCTGGCAGAAGCCTTTTCCTAGCTGAACTCCCCGCCGATTCGTTCCTTCTGCACGGCTGCAGGGCAGCCTGCAAGAGTTAAAACGAGAAAACAAAGTTGGCAACTGAGGTTTTCAAAGAACTCGGTACAGACACAATGCAAATATTTCAGCAAAGCCCATTTCACTCGTTCTAGCAGATGCTCCGACTCTCGAGCCCAGGAGCACAGCCGTGTCTTCCGGCCTTTGTGAAAGGCCCCCCGTACGGGACCCACAGGGCAGGCACACAACACGGAGCTGGTCTCTCAAGCAGGACCCCCAAGTTGCACCCCCGTTCTGTAAGGCCACCCCCTCCAGAGATGGAGAGCCCTCAGAAATGGGGGGGTCCTAGAACCCAAAGCCCCGTTCAGGCCTCTGCAGCCGCCAGACACAAACGACGGCCACAGCGACACTTGACAGCTCAGGGTGGAGATAAGAAGCGGGGCCTCGTGGGCATGTTGATGATAGAGTATTATCCTAAATAATACCATAAAGTTTTATTTAGAAGGATTTTTTTTACAAGAGGTAGCCTTTACAGGAGGGAACCTTAAAAAATAACTACGTTGCTTTCTATAGGATAACAGAGTTCTCATTCAATGCAGTAGTTTAAGCTGTAAACCCATAAAATACAATAAGCTCCGGTTCTCTTTAATTCTGATTTCCCCTCGGCCTCTTTCGTATTAAGACTTGTAGGAATTTTCTCCTCCAGGCAGAGATAGGATGTCGAATCCATTTTCTTGATATGTTTTTCACCCACCCAGAGAAATTCCAGAATGCCTGCTAAGAAACTGGGAAAGGAGACGGCCCTCGTTCTGTAGGCAACCAGCCCAATTGGCCTTTATCCATGATGATGCTGCGTGGATAGAAGGAAGGCCCAGCATGGAAGCCGGGCAGTTTTGGCGCTGCTATGAACGCTCCCAGTTAAACTACTTGGGACGGAGACGAGAGCGGTTTTGTTACAGGCTACTCACATCCCTTTCATCTTAATGCAGCCGGGATTTGAGAACCAACAAGGATTTCACTAAGAAAAGACTTGGCGAAGTCGCAGAGAGTTTGACAAACAAGGGTGTGTAGCAAGACGTCTTCACGTCTTGTGGTGGCATTTGCAGCCGTTCAGCTGAGGAAGACGGAGCGATACGCCTGAACGTTCCCTGGTTTATTTTCCTTTGGGAACTTCCTTTCCATTCTTATTTATTTCTGAAATTTCTATACTGACCATCACACTACAGATAAAATAGTACAATTATATATAAGCTGTAGTTAAAAAGCAGGTTAGAATCCAGGTCAAAAGGGAAAGAGCCTTCAGCCCACAAAATGACCGTTCTCATCCACCCCTGAGAGATGCATGGTGCTCTTGGACACTCACTCTCTCTCTCTCCCTCCCTCCCAACTTTCTGAATGTGACACAGGACTTTCAAAAACAAGAAATACAGTGTTATGGTGTGTCACAGTCATCCAGAGGTTTAGAGTGACAGCTGTCAGTCACTGTCATTGCGAGAGTCTTGTCTTTTCAGCTGGCATCTGGCGATTCATGAAGCCTCCATAACATTTACATTCAAGCACTAACAACTTACTGATAAGATTCCTCTTCTCTGCACACACACACACCCCACTTAAATCTGATAAGTCCCTTATTTATAAAAACCAAAACAACGGCATGCTCATCAAACAGCTCCTCCCTGGTCCAAGGAGGCCTGCCGGAGGGCCTGGCCCTGACCCGTATTTTCATTAGTGGCCGGGATGAAGGAACGAAGAATTTGCAGCTGACATAAAATTGGGTCTGACGCAAGACAGAAGTATTCAAAATTCCTTCAATCATTTAAAAATACTGGACACAAGTAACACAAATTCAGTGGGAAAAAGCTCTGCAGTTCTCCACGGAGGAGAACCCGAAGCAGAGACTTAGGATAGGGAGGCCTCAGTGGCCTACGTGAAAAGGATCCGGAGCTGGTCAATCAGAAGTCGGACGTGAGTCCACAGTTTGAATATACAGTGTCTAATCAAGGATAATGTGCAATTAACAATGGGGCCGTGTTTAATCAAGGATGATTTGTAATTGGCATCCATGGGGCTGGATGTAATTAAGGACAAGCGTGCGCGACAATCGTCCATTTACACAGCCACGTCAGGGGAGAGAAGGCGGGGAGGGGGAAAGGGGGGTGGGCTGGCAACCCCGGGCTCTTCCCACCCACAAGGCTGGCCAGGAGGGTGGAAACCTCTGCCTGGAGGGTGCAAAACTTGGGGGGGGGGAGTCCCTGTGGCTGTAGAGCTGGACTTGTAGTCTCTGAAAATGGGCTTATGATTGTGCAAGTAACCCTCGACTTATGACCACAGCTAAGGCCAGAATTTCTGTTGTTAAGCAAGTCACATCCAGTCTTACAACCTTTTTCCCCACGGTTGTTAAGCGAATCACTGCAATTGTTAAGTGAATTCCAGTTCCTTGTCAGCAGAAGCCGGCTGGGAAGGTCACAAATGGCCCCTCCCCCCCGGGGGTACCTGCCTGCCACCCCCATAGGACACGCGTCCAACACCCGGACTCTGACCCGGGGACGCTGCAACCGTTGTAAGGGCGAGGACTGGTTGTAAGTCACTTTTTTCAGAGCCCATTGTATCTTTGAATACTAACGGTCGTTAACCAAATGCTTGTAAGTTGAGGACTAGCTGCACACACCTTGGCTTTAATTCTGCTGGCTTCCAGTCCCTGTGGAGATGCGCATGGGAACATGCAAAGAAGGCTATGCAGCCCAGGCAGGACTTGGCCCTTCCAGGCGCTGGTACTCTTTTCCCCCTGTGTCCCCTGCGGTGCTTGAAATTTCAGATAAAATGTCGCAGACCACGAGAGACGGGACTTCTCGGAGGAGGCCTCTGCTACTCTCTCTCGTCGGTTTCTGGCTCTTTGGCCCACAGGATCAGGCCCTCTTCAACCGGACTGCAGCATCTGGGAAAGAGCGAAAGGCCCGCACTGAGACTGTGCGACGCCTGCGGATCAGAGCGCCTGGCAGAGCAGGCCCTGGTGGCCTTTTCGGTGGCCGGAGTTTGTTCCAGGAAGGACAGCTTGAAGTGCGGTCCGAGGGTCGGGGTTAGGGAAACTTCGGGAACGGGCTGTAGAAGGGTTAGGGTTTGCCTGGCTGCTTGAGGAACGGCATTCGCATTTGTGATTTTTTATAATTAAGCAGACTTGTGGGTTTTGTTCCAGTAGGTGGCAATGAGAGGGCCCACTGCCATCTTGCTTCACAAGTCAGATCAGCAGCAGGAGGAGATTCAAGGTGGATGGGACTGCTGGGAGGCACAGGGCACTTCTGGTTTGTAGCAGGAATTTGTTGGTGGGGTTCAAGAGAAGGAAAAGGCCGGAGTGACAGAGTCAAGTGAAAAAAACCCAAAAATCCTCCCACCCCAGTTCTGCCTGCCTCAATCTGCTGCTTTTAGAAAAGCCACAGAATGGCTGCACCTGACATATTCTTCATGCAATTTAAGTTTTTGTGAAATGCTGAAACTCAGCACCAGACAGAGTTGGGGTGTGGAGTGGCATTTCCAGAGAGTAAATGATAATAACTTTCAAAATCTTGCAGCAAACACTGCCTATATTGACTGGGACTGCGAGAAGCTTTAATTCTGAGATTCAATTTGAAGCCAATTTGGTTGAAGTTCCAAATAGAATCTGCTCTCCTAATTGAATTGGACCGAATTGAATTGAAGGCTGCATTAAAGGAGATGCCCCAGTCCAATTTGGCGATTGGGAAGAGTCAGTCAAGGTTTGTCAGTTCTTTGAATCAAAGAATCAAATGCCTCGATTTTCCTAATTGATTGGAATGGTTAAATTGGATTAGATTGACGATCAACAATCAACAATTAGATTCAGACTGGAGCAAATTCATACCTTCCAATATTTAATTACAGACTAGGACTTCCTCCAAAGCTGCTTCTTCCTAAAAGCTTAAGCGTTCTGCTTTCCCGGTGCATCAGGAGCACCACAAGTATTGCGTTTAATAATCCTTTTGTGGACTCCCCTTGTCTGTCTTCCAGCCAGCTATTCTGTGCCTTGCAATTCGGGAGGACAGAAGAGGTTAAGAGAAGAACTTCAAGAACTTTACAAAATAATGACGTGTTTCTGGGTCAAAGCCCAAACACTCTTGATGTTGTCTACCTAGGTACATGTTTTTTTCCTGCAGCAGGAGCATCTGCTACCTCTTGCAATTGAGCAAAGTACTCTGATACAACCCTTGTCACCGCTCAAGTGAGTCCAGGTATTGAAATGCGCCCAGAAGCACCGACTCCTCTGTAAGGCTACACGAACAGGATCTTAATGTGCACCTGGACCTCCATCACTTTATCTATCTCTGTGTGTGTGTGTGTGTGTGTGTATGTGTCTGTGTGTCTCTCTGTGTCTCTCTGTGTGTCTGTCTCTCTCTCTCTCTTGTGATTTCTTCTCTTCAAGGTATAGATTAGACCAAAGTCTATTATTCTCTCTTCACACAGTTCTTCTATTTCAAAAACTATTCATGTCTGTTGCCATTCTTTGATAGCAGCGATAGCATTCATTGGCTTCATCCATACTTTGCATCCAAGGCAATTGCATTCATTTTTCTTATTAGTATTTCAATGGGATGAAAATGACTCAACACTCTGCTTATGTTCAAGATCTCTAACGGCATCTCCCCCGGATGCAAATCTTCAGCACTTGCCTGAATTGCTCTGTTATTATCATTGTCTCTGAAGCGCATCCGGGGGCATGAAGCGATGCCCTGCATAAACCAACACAACATAACCGCTTTATACGGTTGTTGTTTTCCAATCTTTATGTCATAAAAATTAGACTTTTTTAATCATTTGAGAGTGATACCATGACAGCAAATATGGCAGCTCTGCCTTCATGTACTATACTTTAGTTTTAATTCAGGTTTACTAAAACCTAAATTACAAAGCCGATAAAATATCTGTTTTGGCAAAAACATCCCCTCTGCAGCGCAGTGCCATCCCGGCAACCCGTGTTTCCCTTCTAGGGTGTTTTTTTACAGGGCACTTCGGTGTCCATTGCAAACTGGGGAGTAGAGGAATGGGGAAAATAGGTGCAATTAAGACACCGCTCATATTGATTCTAAATATAATATTATTATACAAGCACTTGCTTACCCACTCTGGGCAAAATATTCATGGCCAAGTTCCAGCCTTCAACAGCACACTGTAAATTACCAGTTTTCCATGCACCACACAGCGTCATCTCATTATGCCCCATTAAACACCAATAATTAAAACAAAATATATTGGAATTGTTTATCCTCAACTGTGTAAGGAAATGAAGTCCATAATAACGGTGGGGTGGGTGAAAAACATTCCACCTAAATTTCCACCGGTCCAGCTATTTCTAAGTTTCAGCAGGCTGAGTCTGTGGCCCAAAGAACAAAACAAAGCAAGGTGATTAATTCACAGCCAAGTTCCAAGGAAGAAACTTCTGCAAACTTCAAGGAACCAGTTCAGAAGTTTTTAGGAAAGTGCAGATAGGAAAAATGAAAGAGAAAATACATTTTTAAAATTGAAACAGAACATCCTAACGGTAAGAGCAACCAACCAATGGAACAGCTTACCTTCAGAAGTTGTGGGTGCTCCATTACTGAAAGTGTAATGTATTGGGCTTGATTGTAACACACTGTTCTGTACCAGCCTACTACCAGCCCTGCAGAAAAGGCAGGGACAACCCCTTTACAAAAAGGCAAGAGGCTGAAACTAAGCCTGCCAAATTTATTGACACAAAACAGAGCAAACAGAGCAAAACAAAAACACGAACCATGAAACAGGAGCTATTCAAATGGTTGCTTTCAGCAAACCAGGCCTCCCACACATTCCCCTTTTAAACAGCTCAAGGCATGGCTTCTCTCTGCCTCCTTCCGAGGTGCCCCATTGCCTTTCTCTGTTTCCTCCTGTGTCGAGTGTCCTTGAACAGGGCCAGCTGTGGGTCATCTTCATCCACGCTGTCAGGCTCACACAGCTGGGTCTGCGTAGTGACCAGATGAGAGGGGCCTGGCTGAGGGCTCTGCGAAGCCTCAGGGCTGTCCTCTTCAGGCTCTCCAACACCCCTCTCCTCCTCCTCTGAATCGTCCGACCCAACTGCCGAACCCACAGGCTGACCCTGAATCACAACACACCACGTGGTAAGCTGGAGCTAGCTAAGGGCTCCCAGCACCTCAGACACCCCGTCTCCAGTACTGCTATTGGCTGCCCCTAGGCGGCAATGGGTTGCTTTAAACCTATTGGCTGCTGCCTAGGGGCCAGGCTATAAATTGCTGCAGCTGCAGCCCAGTTCTCCAGTTCAGATCCTGCAAGAAATAAACCATGCTCTTTGCTGAACTCACTCGCCTCGTCTTCATTCCTGCGCAACGAACCCAGTACACAACACTGGCGATGAGGATGGGATCCTGCTTCTCTGTCAGAGCTGAAGGTCACTAGGGGAGAGGCAGCACACGCCTGGCCGGAAAGGCAATTTCCCCCCCTTCAGTCGGCTAGCTAAGCCATGTTAGCGACCACATGCTCAGAGGACCAGTCCCTGAGCAACGGAGAGGCAGGATTCGAAGATGCAGAAGCCAGCTGCAAAGACTGAAAGAATGCCCAAGGTTGGAAAGCTGCGAGAATTCGATATCAAGCAACCAGAAGGATGGCCATCGTACCAGTCCCAGGTCGAAAATTACCTCCGGGCGAACCACATCATGGAAGATGGATTGAAGGCCGCCATGCTGCTCTGTGTGTGCGGCCCAGCGACGTTTGATCTGGCCGAAAATCTGTTTGTGCCCACACCGTTGGAATCCGTCTCCTACTCCAACCTGAAGAAGAAGCTAGGAGAACACTTCCAACCGAAGATGTCGGTGATTGCCTGGCGCTACACCTTCGAGCAGTGAACATAGCTGCTGGGAGAGACTGCGTCAGAGTACATCGTAGCATTGAGACAGGCCGCATGCCTGTGTCGATTTTCAGACCTCGAAGAGCGACTTCGGGACCAGCTCGTCTGCGGCCTTCAGAACCAAGAATTGCAGCAGAAACTTTTCGCTCAGGAAGTCCTGTTGTTCGCTGATGCCCAGAACGAGGTCATGGCAGATGAAGCTGCTGGGGGAGCTGTCCAAATAATCCAGCCCACCAAATCAACAAATAAAGAAGAAGCTGTCCACCACAAGGATGCAGAGCTCACCAGAGACTCAGAAGAAGAAGAAATTGAAGTCGACAAGTTGCAGAAGCAGCCCGACCAACAGTCCCACAGCAGCAACAAACAAGAGTCCATTTACAAGGCAGATCTCTTGCCTAGATGTCCAGGTTGTGGTGGCCGCCACCAACGCATGGACTGCAGGTTCCGGTCAGCCACGTGCCGGGCCTGCGGCAAAACCGGCTACATTGCAGCAGTATGCAGAGGTCACCAGAGGGACCGGCCATTGAAGCACCAGTCGGAAGATCTGACCAGGAGAGGTACCGGGGCCTCGGGGCCGTTCAGCGTGGGGTTTTGTGCAGCCACAGAAGTGTCTGCTGTAGTGGGGCCCGAAGCCCCCTCAGACCCAAATTTAAACTTCAGGTGGAGCTGCAAGGTGTCCCCTGTAAAATGGAGCTGGATACAGGCTCAGCCGTTTCCATTATTTCTCTGGACACATTTAATTCCATGTGCAGTCGCAGTAGAAAATGGGCCAAGCTAAGGCCCTCTGACATAATTTTAACAGATTTTCAAAATGCTAAAGTCACAGTCAAGGGTGAAGCTACCTTGGCCCTTAAATTTAAAGGATTTTTTTTGGATGTCGTAGTAGTAGGGGGCCAGAGAACGAGCCTAATTGGGCTCGATTGGTTTGATGCGTTAGGCATCTAAGTAACCAGTATCAAATGGACACAAGTCGCGAGTCTAGTGTCAGTTTGCAAGGACTTCGCAGATGTATTTGATTCAGCTCTAGGAACTTACACAGGCCCGCCTATAACGTTCAAGCTAGACCCCAATGTGGTCCCCATTAGAATTAAGCCTCGCAGGGTTCCCTTTGCCCTCAAACACAAAATTGACACGGAAATAGACAAACTTGTTGAACAGGGCGTTTTGCAACCAGTAGATGGTGGGGAGTGGGAAACTCCTATTGTAACACCACTTAAGGCCAACGGGGTAATTAGAATATGCGCAGACTACAAATGCACAATTAACAAGGCCCTTAAGCAACACGCATACCCTGTCCCAATGGTGAGCCACATCTTGGCATCTTTGCAAGGGGGCACCATTTTCATGAAGTTAGATTCGGCACAGGCCTATCAGCAACTACCAGTTGACGAGGCCACGGCCACAGCTCAGATGATCGTGACTCACAGGTGGGCTTTCAAAGTGAAGCAATTGCAATTTGGGGTTAGTGTGGCCCCAGGCATCTTTCAGGGAATCATGGAACGCACTCTTAAAGGCATTCCGCGTGTTTGCCCTTATTTTGATGATGTGCTTATTGCCGGAGAATCCACAGAGGTGTTAGCTAGCAGGCTCAGAGCCGTCTTACAGAGGCTGTGTGAAGCAGGCCTCAAACTGAAAAAGAGCAAATGCAGTATTGGGGTTTCTTCAACTGAATTTTTGGGGTTTCGCATTGATGCTAATGGCATCCACCCAGCTGAGGCCAAAATGAAGGCCATTCAAATGGCACCTAGCCCTAAATCAAAAGGAGAGCTGCAAGCATTCTTGGGCCTCCTCAACTTCTACCACACGTTCCTGCCTAACAAGGCCACAATAGCGGAGCCCCTTCACAGGCTCTTAGATAAAAAAGTTTCATGGAACTGGACCACCATTCACGAGAAACGTTTTCAAGACCTGAAGTCACTTTTGTCAATCAGCTCTACCATCACTCATTTCAGGGAGTCTAAACCAGTCTGTTTAGCGTGTGATGTGTCTCCATACGGGGTGGGGGAAGTCTTGAGTCATTTAGAGAAAAATGGAACACAAGTTCCTATTGCATTTTATTCAAGGACACAGTCCTCTGCTGAGCGTAATTACGCTCAAATAGACAAAGAGGCCTTAGCCATTGTAGTGGGAGTTAAAAAATTCTGTTACTACTTATATGGCAGGGACTTCACGGTCTTCACAGACCACAAACCACTACTGGGACTCTTTACCCCAGACAAACAAACACCCCACATACTTTCCCCAAGAATGTTGAGGTGGTCTATTTTCCTATCAGCTTACATGTTTAAGCTGGTTCACAAACCTGGCAAAGAAATGGGCCATGCAGATGGCCTGAGCAGACTCCCACTGCCACTAATCAAACCAGATCCGGCCCCTGCGGCCAGAATCCTGTCCATTCAGGACTTGCCAGAATTTCCCCTCCATGCAGGGGACATAGCTGCAGAAACAGCAGCCGATAAGACACTAAGTAGAGTGCTTTCATGGGTGCATACAGGGTGGTTAGATAAAAGCCCAGGCTCTGAATTCCAGAGTTATTTTGCAAGAAGATATGAGCTATCAGCTCACAAGGGTTGTATCCTATGGGGCAACAGGGTCATAATTCCCACTTCACTGAGAGATAGAGTTTTACAGTCACTACATGAAGGCCATCCGGGTATTGTCCGTATGAAAACTTTAGCTAGAAGCTACTTATGGTGGCCGGGATTAGACAAGGCCATCGAGGCACAAGTGCATGGATGTTATACATGCCAGCAATCAAGGCCTAAAATGCCGCATGCTCCAGTTCACAGGTGGGAGGAAATGCACACACCCTGGTCTAGAATTCACATAGACTTCGCTGGGCCCTTTCAGAGACAGCTCTTCCTTATGGTGGTAGACAGCCACTCCAAATGGCTTGAAGTAATTCCAGTTGCAAACATAACTACTGCTAGGACCATCCAGGTGCTTAGAAAACTCTTGACCAAAACCCCCGAGGGGGCTGCAAGTGGGCGATGGGGTGTGGGTCAGAAACTATGGGCATGGGAATCTGTGGGTTCCTGGAAAAATTACTAAATTGTCTGGCCCCCTCTCTTACGAAGTGGGGCTGGAGGGAGGGTGAGTTGTCAGACGCCACATTGATCAACTCAGAAAGCGGTTCCCAGAATGGCCACTAAGCGAGGACTGTGTCATAAGTCCCTCCCAAGGTCCCCCAACTGGCAACCAAGCCGGTCCATGCATAGACTCTGAAGATTCTCACAGCACAAGCAATGAGGAGTTGGCCGTAGAGGAGGGGAGTCCGGAATTGCAACATGGGTCCCCTGATGGAGCAAGCCAACCTAATTTTCACAGCCGCTGTGCTAACTCTGCTGAACAAACTGGCTCTGGGGTGGGCCAACCTGGAGAGGCCAGCCAGAGAGCACAGAATCGTTCTGGCTCAATTGCATTAAAGGGGACTGGTCTACCCGGCCTGGCGGCTAAGCTGGTAGACCAGAAAGTGAATGGATCCCTCAGGCATTCCACAAGGGCACGCAAACCTCCTACTTATTTAGCAGATTATGTGACAAAACAAGAGGTATAATGTTGTATGTACCTTGTGTTAATTGTTGACCTATGAGACTGTACCAAAAAATAATGGAGCTATAATGTTGTTAAGTGTGTTATTGTACTGTTAAGTGGATCCTATTCACACTATTGTTTAATCTTGTGAACTGTATTGCTGTAATCACTTTTGTTGTTGCTATGATGTTGTTCATTCTAAGATTGGAGGGGTGTAATGTATGGGGCTTGATTGTAACACCACGTGGTAAGCTGGATCTAGCTAAGGGCTCCCAGCACCTCAGACACCCCGTCTCCAGTACTGCTATTGGCTGCCCCTAGGCGGCAATGGGTTGCTTTAAACCTATTGGCTGCCGCCTAGGGGCCAGGCTATAAATTGCTGCAGCTGCAGCCCAGTTCTCCAGTTCAGATCCTGCAAGAAATAAACCATGCTCTTTGCTGAACTCACTCGCCTCGTCTTCATTCCTGCGCAACGAACCCAGTACACAACAGAAAGCTTTCAAAAAGAGACTGGACAACTATTTGCCTGTATAGAGTCTCCTGCGTGAGCAGGGGTTTGGACTACTAGGACCTCCGAGGTCCCTTCCAACTCTATCATTCTATGTTCTGTGACCAAAAAGAAAGAAGAGAGGCAAAGACTTAGAAAACTGAAGGTGCCGGGGGGGGGGGAAAGGGAAGGTGAGAGATGACCTACTGGTTAGGGCTCCCCGATGCACGGATTCACAGGCTAACTTGTGTCTTTGACTACCTCCGATAGGTTTGCCCCTGTTAGAAACTTCCCTTTGGCCTTGGCTAGTAAAAGGGAGGCAGACCCCAGGAAGCCCCTTTCCCTGCAGAGGTGCACAAAGGCCGTCTGAAGCTGCCCCAGCAGCCTCCTTCTAAACAAGAACCCGGTGTCTTGACTTGGCATTCAGCTTCGTTGGCAGCTCTCTCTGTCTGTCTTTCTCATATTCCAGAACTATTTCTGTATGAGAAACCTTCTGTTTTTGGTCCAACTGACAGCAAGAGCGATTAGTTCATTTAGCACGGCTTTTAATCCTTGGTAGGATTATCATCATGGAATAAATATCTAACAGAATCCCTTTCCTATTTTCTCCATTCTCCATCTACTCCCATGTAAGTGAATTATAAAAGCAAAATAAAGTCAGTTGCCAGAAAAAAATGGAGGTCACCTACTTCAGTTGCTGGCCAGGATAAAATTCGGTGAGGATAATTATCACCATATTCCTCAGATGAAAAATCTCTAGAAATTACTGTAAATTGGGAAGAGTGTGTCCCCTTTTGCAACTCACTGATTTAAAAAAAAACTTGTTTTTTTTAAAATATATGTAAGTTTGTCCAATGTGTTTTGTTATTTATTAACTTTAGGCTGGATTGAAAATAAAGATATTTTTTTTAGCACAGGCTGGCATTTTTGTAGACAACTGCCCTGCTCTATAAAGCGAAATGAAGTTTCTTCCATTTCTGTGCAGCACAGGCAGCCCTCGGGTTACGACCACAACTGAGCCAAAAAAATTAGTTGCTAAGTAAGACAGTCGTTAGGTGAATTTTGCCCCATTTTACAACCTTTCTTGTCGCATTTGTTAAATGAGTCACGCAGTTGTGAAGTTAGCCACATGGTTGTTAAGTGAATCCGAGCTCCCGATTGACTTTGCTCGTCAGAAGGTTGCAAAGGGGGATCAGGTGACACCCACCCCCAGGGATGCTGCGACCGTCATAAATACGAGCCAGAGGCCGAGCGTCTGAATTTTGATGAAGCTGCCAAGGTCGTAACTGTAAAAAAAGGTCCTAAGTCACTTTTTTCAGCACCGTTGAAACTTTGAACGGTCACGAAATGAACTGTCATAAGTCGTGGACTCTACCTGTGCTATCTTTCTTTAGTGACTACAAGTGGCACAGAATAATCATAATTATCCTGGTTTAGTTATACTTTGGTTTGATTCATTTAAATAGACCACATTACCAATGGCTTGCTTATTCAAGAGGAAGGCAATGGATCGTCCCGGGGCCTCCGGGGAAGCCTTCCTGCCACTGGCAGCCCCCGGGGGTCTCTAGCCAGGCAGCCAAGAGCTGCTCCCCCGCCAGGCTCCTGCCCCCCTCCCCGGGCCCTTCAACCCGCAGCTCAGGCTGCCTCCTGTAAGGGGACGCCTCTTGCCTCGGCTTTGAACGGCTCCCGTTCTGCAAGGACGCATTTACTGCATTTCCTCTCCGCAGCCTCGTTATGACTGGTGAGTCTGATGGCAGCATTGGGTGGCCTTTGCACCCCTCCTGAAAGGCTGTCCGTTTGTGGGTGGCGGTCAAGGCCTGAAGACTTTGCCTGCTCGGTTTGGGCCTTGCTGATTTTTCCAGTTATGCAGAATGTTAGTACCACATGACGTGAACACAAGCGGTCCTGGATTCTTTTTTTTTTTCTTTTTTAACTGCCAGCCGGTCATCTGGTCAGTGTAACGGACAAAGGCTCCAGTGCCAGCTGACCTGGGGCACCGAGAGAACGACAGCATTATCAGCACAAAGAAGGCTCAAAACTGGACGGAAGCTGCTTGGAGCTGGCCATAGTAGCTTTGTGCCAACAGCGATGGAACATTTCCACCCCTTCTCTTACTTCAGAGAGAGAATGGAATATCTGAACCTCCGTTGGACCCATTTTCTGTGATTTATTGCAATCTAATAGCTGATACAAATAGCCAACATATGAACCGGTTGTTATGAATATTTAGTGAAATTTTACCACTTGGAGTTCACACTTTCCATGCGTCTGACAATCCCTACATTTTACTATATCTACAGCTCGTGGCATACCAGCATGAGTAAGCTGCGGTGAACGCTGGCAGCGTGCAGTGCATGGAGTTCAGAAAAGATGTTGCCTATTTTAATCACAATCTCTGGTGGAAGCGTTAGCAGCCTCTTGCAGAAGCTCTCCAGAGACCCCTGAAGTCCCGGCTGAGAAAGGCGCCTTCAGGACAGTGTTTTCCAACCTCAGCAACTTTCAGGCCGACTCCCTCTTGAAGTCCACCCATCTCTAAGTTGCTGAGATCCAGAAGCACCGCTTTAGAGTCTGTCTGTCTGCAGAGAAGTTTTTATTTCTCGTACGAAGAGATCAATAATCACCTGGGATCTCCTGGGACATCAAGATCCTTTAAGAAAGATTCACAGAAAGTGAAACAGATTTCAAGAAGGGTGATGACGGCAGAGGATCAGAGAGAAAGAAGAAATGAGGATGCTTTGCCTTGGTAAGAGAAGACGGAGGGATAGGATGGGGGCGACTGGGACAACTGGATCCCTACAGACAAAGGCCAAAAATGGTCCCCATTAACCCAGAGGGAGGAAAAAGAATAATGGAACGAAACGAATATTGAGAAAAGCTCCTGAGTAATAAGGGCCATTTAACAGTAGCACCAAGTCCCTAGGAAAAAGGTGGCCTCCCTTTCATTCCAAGCAGAGATTGGAGAGTCTTTTGCTGTGGGTGATGGACTTTGGGTTCCTAAAGGGGACTTCGGCTCAATGGCCAGAATATTGGGATCCTCCTGGCTCCAGGATCTGAGCTCATCAGTCCAAAGTCCAAAGTGGCAACTGGGCTTTCTCGATTCCTTTGAAGACTTTTCGCTTCCCATCCAAGGAGCGTCTTCTTGGACGACGCCTAAGCCCAGCTGGGTGGGTGCCGCGCATGAGCCTGGCCAGGGCCTGTTGCTGAAAAGACATCACAATAATCCTCCTGCAGGCTGGCTTCTCGGCTTCCTTCTTCTCTTCCAACTTCCTTTTTCTTCTTACATTTGCACATTTCCCACTGCTCTGCTCTTCAGCCCCTCCCCCCCAAAATCATTGCAATACTGCCCATTTGTCTCCTAATGGCTTATTTGATCAAGATTACATTATTTTTATTTTCTCTTAAATAAAGCCATGTTTTTGTAATCCATTTTATGGTCCATTTCCCCACAAATTAGAGTTCTTTTTGATATAAAGTAATAGTCGAAAAATCTTTAACTACATCATCCTAATAAAAATAATCCAATAAACATTTCCTAATAATACAAGAAATAAACTAAACTCGATATCCAAAATGTGGATGCATCATTAATGTAGCAATAAATCAGGATCTTGGAGAACTGGGTTGGGTAAGGAGGAAAGTCCTCAGGTGCCAGAGGAGAAGGTCATTCCTGACTTGGCAGCTGGCTTCCTCCTCTTGATGAGAAGGGTATGAATATTGCTTAATTTTAACAAAACAGAACAACAGAGTTGGAAGGGACCTCGGAGGTCTTCCAGTCCAATCCCCTACTCAGGCAGGAAACCATATGCCATTTCAGCCAAGTGGCTGTCCAGTCTGTTCTTAAAAGTCTTCCGTATTGGAGCACCCACAATTTCTGAAGGCAAGCCCCTCCACTGATTAATTGTTCTCACTGTCAGAAAATTTCTCCTTAGTTCTAGGTTGCTTCTCTCCTTGATTAGTTTCCATCTGTTGCTTCTTGTCCTGCCTTCAGGCTCTTTGGAGAATAGGTTGACCCCCCCCCCCTTCTTTGGGGCAGTCCCTGAGATATTGGAAGACTGCTATCCTGTCGTCCCCAGTCCTTCTTTTCTCTAGACTAGACATACCCAATTCCTGCAACTGTTCTTCATATCTTTTAGCCTCCAGTCCCCTGATCATCTTTGTTGCTCTTCTCTGCACTCTTTCTAGAATCTCAATATCTTTTTTTATATTGTGGGGACCATTTTCTTTCTGTGTGCATGTATCTGTAGCACTAATGTCTCCCATTAATTGCTCTTAAGGTTAGGAAGAGTGCGATTTCTAGATCTTAACTGAGTTGTCTTTGTAACACTGAAATTCATACCTAAATTTATTTGACAAACATTAGTTGACCCAGGATTACGGCCTTGTCGTGGCGAAGGGGCTTGCGTAATTCAATGAAGCTATGAGCTATGCCGTGCAGGGCCACCCAAGACGGAAAGGTCATAGCCGAGAGTTCTGACAAAACGTGATCCACTGGAGAAGGAAAAGGCAACCCACTCCAGTATCTTTGCCATGAAAACCCTATGGACAGTACCAAAAGGCAAAATGATATGACGCTGGAAGATGAGCCCCTCAGGTCGGAAGGCGTCCAATATGCTACTGGGGAAGAGCAGAGGGCTAGTACTAGTAGCGCCAGAAAGAATGAAGCGACTGGGCCAAAGCTGAAAGGACGCTCAGCTGTGGATGTGTCTGGTGGTGAAAGGAAAGTCCGATGCTGTGAAGATTTTTTCTCCATAGGAACCTGGAATGTAAGATCCATGAATCAAGGAAAGCTGGACGTGGTCAAACAAGAGATGACAAGACTGAACATCGACATCTTGGGTATCAGCGAACTAAAATGGACAGGAATGGGTGAATTTAATTCAGATGACCATCAGGTATACTACTGCGGGCAAGAATCCCTCAGAAGAAATGGAGTAGCCTTCATAGTCAATAAAAGAGTAGGAAAAGCAATACTGGGATACAATCCTCAAAATGACACAATGATCTCAGTTCGAATCCAAGGCAAACCATTCAATATCACAGTAGTCCAAGTCTATGCCCCAACCACCAGTGCTGAAGAGGATGAAATTGACCGGTTCTATGAAGCCCTACAGCACCTTATAGAACTAACACCAAAAAATGATGTCCTTATCATCATGGGGGATTGGAATGCTAAAGTAGGAAGCCAAAAGATAACTGGAATAACAGGCAAGTTTGGCCTTGGAGTACAAAATGAAGCAGGGCACAGGCTGATAGAATTTTGTCAAGAGAATACGATGGTCATAGCAAACACTCTTTTCCAACAACCCAAGAGACGGCTCTACACATGGACATCACCAGACGGTCAACACAGAAATCAGATTGACTATATGCTCTGCAGCCAAAGATGGAGAAGCTCCATACAGTCAGTAAAAACAAGACCAGGAGCTGACTGTGGCTCAGACCATGATCTTCTCCTTGCAAAGTTTAGGCTTAAACTGAAGAAAGTAGGGAAAAGCACTAGGCCACTCAGGTATGAATTAAATCATATCCCTGTTGAATATACAGTAGAGGTGACAAATAGATTTAAGGAATTAGATCTGATAGACAGAGTGCCTGAAGAACTATGGACAGAGGTTCGCGACATTGTGCAACAGGTAGCAACCAAAACCATCCCAAAGAAAAAGAAATGCAAGAAAGCAAAATGGCTGTCTGAGGAAGCTTTGCAAATAGCTGAGGAAAGGAGGGAAGCGAAAGGCAAGGGAGAAAAACATAGATATGCCCAATTGAATGCAGAATTCCAGAGAATAGCTAGAAGAGATAAGAATGCCTTCTTAAATGAACAGTGCAAAGAAATAGAAGAAAACAATAGAATAGGGAGGACCAGAGATCTTTTCAAGAAAATTGGAGAGATGAAGGGAACGTTTAATGCAAAAATGGGCATGATAAAGGACCAAAATGGCAGGGACCTAACAGAGGCAGAAGAGATTAAGAAGAGGTGGCAAAATTACACAGAAGAACTATACAAGAATGAGCTTAACGTCCCAGATAATCACAATGAGGTGGTCACTGACCTCGAGCCAGACATCCTAGAATGTGAAGTGAAGTGGGCCTTAGAAAAGCTGAGCAACAACAAAGCTAGTGGAGGTGACAGTATTCCAGCTGAGCTGTTCAAAATCTTAAAAGACAGTGCAGTAAAAGTGCTACACTCAATCTGCCAGCAAATTTGGAAAACTCAACAGTGGCCACAGGATTGGAAAAGATCAGTTTACATCCCAATTCCAAAGAAGGGCAGTGCCAAAGAATGTTCAAACTATCGCACCATTGCACTCATTTCTCATGCTAGTAAAGTCATGCTTAAAATCCTACAAGCTAGACTTCAGCAGTATGTGGATCGAGAAATACCAGAAGTACAGGCAGGATTTCGAAGAGGCAGAGGAACTAGAGATCAAATTGCCAACATACGCTGGATCATGGAGAAAGCTAGGGAGTTCCAGAAAAACATCTACTTCTGCTTCAATGACTATGCTAAAGCCTTTCATTGTGTGGATCATAACAAACTGTGGCAAGTTCTTAAAGAGATGGGAGTACCAGACCATCTTATTTGTCTCTTGAAAAACTTATATGCGGGTCAAGAAGCAACAGTGAGAACTGGACATGGAACCACTGATTGGTTCAAAATTGGGAAAGGAGTCCGGCAAGGCTGTATACTTTCGCCCTGCCTATTTAACTTATATGCAGAGCACATCATGAGAAAGGCAGGGCTAGATGATTCAAAAGTTGGAATTAAGATTGCCGGAAGAAATATCAACAACCTAAGATACGCAGATGATACCACTCTAATGGCAGAAAGTGAAGAAGAACTAAAGAGCCTCTTGTTGCGGGTGAAGCAGGAGAGTGCAAAACTTGGGTTGAAACTTAACATTAAGAAAACCAAGATCATGGCATCTGGCCCTCTCAATTCCTGGCAAATAGATGGGGAGGAAATGGAGGTAGTGACAGATTTTATTTTCCTGGGCTCCAAGATCACTGCATATGGGGACTGTAGCCAAGAAATTAAAAGACGCTTGCTCCTCGGAAGGAAAGCCATGGCAAATCTAGACAGCACACTAAAAAGCAGAGACATCACCCTGTCAACAAAAGTGCGTATAGTCAAGGCTATGGTCTTCCCAGTTGCAATGTATGGCAGTGAAAGTTGGACCATAAGAAAGGCTGAGCGCCAAAGAATTGAGGCCTTTGAACTATGGTGCTGGAGAAGACTCCTGCGAGTCCCTTGGACTGCAAGGCGATCAAACCGGTCAGTCCTAGAGGAGATCAATCCTGACTGCTCTTTAGAAGGCCAGATCCTGAAGCTAAAACTCAAATACTTTGGCCACCTAATGAGAAGGAAGGACTCACTGGAGAAGAGCCTAATGCTGGGAAAGATTGAGGGCAATAGAAGAAGGGGACGACAGAGAATGAGGTGGCTGGATGGAGTCACTGAAGCAGTAGGCGTGAGCTTAAATGGACTCTAGAAGATGGTAGAGGACAGGAAGGCCTGGAGGAATGTTGTCCATAGGGTCGCGATGGGTCGGACACGACTTCACAGCTAACAACAACAACAACATATGCTCTGCAGCCAAAGATGGAAAAGCTCTATACAGTCAGTAAAAACAAGACCAGGAGCTGACTGTGGCTCAGACCATGAGCTTCTCCTTGCAAAGTTTAAGCTTAAACTGAAGAAAGTAGGAAAAAGCACTAGGCCACTCAGGTATGAATTAAATCATATCCCTGTTGAATATACAGTAGAGGTGACAAATAGATTTAAGGAATTAGATCTGATAGACAGAGTGCCTGAAGAACTATGGACAGAGGTTCACAACATTGTACAACAGGTAGCAACTAAAATCATCTCAAAGAAAAAGAAATGCAAGAAAGCAAAATGGCTGTCTGAGGAAGCTTTGCAAATAGCTGAGGAAAGGAGGGAAGCGAAAGGCAAGGGAGAAAAAGAAAGATACGCCCAATTGAATGCAGAATTCCAGAGAATAGCTAGAAGAGATAAGAATGCCTTCTTAAATGAACAGTGCAAAGAAATAGAAGAAAACAATAGAATAGGGAGGACCAGAGATCTTTTCAAGAAAATTGGAGAGATGAAGGGAACGTTTAATGCAAAAATGGGCATGATAAAGGACCAAAATGGCAGGGACCTAACAGAGGCAGAAGAGATTAAGAAGAGGTGGCAAAATTACACAGAAGAACTATACAAGAATGAGCTTAACGTCCCAGATAATCACAATGAGTTGGTCACTGACCTCGAGCCAGACATCCTAGAATGTGAAGTGAAGTGGGCCTTAGAAAAGCTGAGCAACAACAAAGCTAGTGGAGGTGACAGTATTCCAGCTGAGCTATTCAAAATCTTAAAAGACAGTGCAGTAAAAGTGCTACACTCAATTTGCCAGCAAATTTGGAAAACTCAACAGTGGCCACAGGATTGGAAAAGATCAGTTTACATTCCAATTCCAAAGAAAGGCAGTGCCAAAGAATGTTCAAACTATCGCACCATTGCACTCATTTCGCATGCTAGTAAAGTCATGCTTATAATCCTACAAGCTAGACTTCAGCAGTATGTGGATCGAGAACTACCAGAAGTACAGGCAGGATTTCGAAGAGGCAGAGGAACTAGAGATCAAATTGCCAACATACGCTGGATCATGGAGAAAGCTAGGGAGTTCCAGAAAAACATCTACTTCTGCTTCATTGACTATGCTAAAGCCTTTCATTGTGTGGATCATAACAAACTGTGGCAAGTTCTTAAAGAGATGGGAGTACCAGACCATCTTATTTGTCTCTTGAGAAACCTATATGCGGGTCAAGAAGCAACAGTGAGAACTGGACATGGAACCACTGATTGGTTCAAAATTGGGAAAGGAGTCCGGCAAGGCTGTATACTGTCGCCCTGCCTATTTAACTTATATGCAGAGCACATCATGAGAAAGGCAGGGCTAGATGAATCAAAAGTTGGAATTAAGATTGCCGGAAGAAATATCAACAACCTAAGATACGCAGATGATACCACTCTAATGGCAGAAAGTGAAGAAGAACTAAAGAGCCTCTTGTTGCGGGTGAAGAAGGAGAGTGCAAAACTTGGGTTGAAACTTAACATTAAGAAAACCAAGATCATGGCATCTGGCCCTCTCAATTCCTGGCAAATAGATGGGGAAGAAATGGAGGTAGTGACAGATTTTATTTTCCTGGGCTCCAAGATCACTGCAGATGGGGACTGTAGCCAAGAAATTAAAAGACGCTTGCTCCTGGGGAGGAAAGCCATGGCAAATCTAGACAGCACACTAAAAAGCAGAGACATCACCCTGTCAACAAAAGTGTGTATAGTCAAGGCTATGGTCTTCCCAGTTGCAATGTATGGCAGTGAAAGTTGGACCATAAGAAAGGCTGAGCACCAAAGAATTGAGGCCTTTGAACTGTGGTGCTGGAGAAGACTCCTGCGAGTCCCTTGGACTGCAAGGCGATCAAACCGGTCAGTCCTAGAGGAGATCAATCCTGACTGCTCTTTAGAAGGCCAGATCCTGAAGCTAAAACTCAAATACTTTGGCCACCTAATGAGAAGGAAGGACTCACTGGAGAAGAGCCTAATGCTGGGAAAGATTGAGGGCAATAGAAGAAGGGGACGACAGAGAATGAGGTGGCTGGATGGAGTCACTGAAGCAGTAGGCATGAGCTTAAATGGACTCTAGAAGATGGTAGAGGACAGGAAGGCCTGGAGGAAGGTTGTCCATAGGGTCGCGATGGGTCGGACATGACTTCGCAGCTAACAACAACAACATGCCAAAAAAGTAGTCAGATAGTTTAATTCCATTTTGTTCGCATTTCATAAAAGTTAAATGTACTCAGTATGATTGCTCTTCAATTATTTTTCAAATAATTCCTCCTTCTGTCTTCATAGGTATTATAATTTGATAACTATATTTGGAGGTGGCCTGGTTGGCAAGTCTTCTCTCGATTCGTAAGTAATTTCCACTGATCCTCTTGTAAGGGTGTTTTGGAGGGCAGCCCTGGAGATTGAGTCCTTCCAGATTTGCTCCGGTGTAAATACTATTGATTTAGTCTTTTTTGTCTATAGCAAATGTGCAGAGCTTAGGCATGTTTACTCAGAAAAGATCTCTCTCTATTTGATCAGATGTACTCTCAAGTGAAGTTGAATAGGATTGAATCCTTATTTTTTTCTTCTTTTTTACCCAATTCACCACCACCACCAGTAACAATCAGGTGAGATGGGTTTGTTGAGAGGGAATAATTGGCCCAAAGTGGAATCCATAGTTGAGGAGGGTCTTGAGACTGTCTTTCAGCCTAGCTGCAATGCCTTCTCCTCCATATTAAAGAAGATATATTAATATTTGTCTTACCATTTGAAGAAAATAATGGTGTTTGGGAGTTTACAATAAATTAATCTTCCACTACTAAGGCTTCCTCACTATCATTGTGACTTAGATTTCTTCTGCTAAGTAAGGACTTATGTGCATTCCTACATCTTCCCAAAGTTTTATATCTAAATATATAGATGTAATAATATCCAAATAAAGGCTACTTGGAGATGTGAAAAGGCTCATCTCTAACTCAGTAAGGGAGCAAATATTTTGTCTGCCTGATGCCTTTCTTCCCAAGGGACCGAGGGTGCCAAAAGCAAAGAAGGACCAGAATGTAACTGCCGGTGGCATTTTAAACAGATGTGTTTTGTCTGAAACTGGGAAAATGGTTTGGCCACTGTCCTCCCAGGAGAGCCTGCAAGGTAGGCCCCAGTCCAGACTACGCTTGTTCTGAAAGTTAGCAGCAGCTAAGACACTAACCAAGAGCGGGGGGGCACTTTTATTTCAGTGGTTTCGTTCTGTTATGGTGATGCTCAATACCATTGACTTACTCCAGTTACTCTCTCTGACCTTTCAGCATCTGTTGGCTGAGATTAAAAAGAAAGTCATCCTCCCTACTTCAACATGTAACCAAGGGATGTTGTGGGCTGGTGCTTGCAGTTCTTCCTCCTCCTCCTCCTCCTCCTCCTCCTCCTCCTCCTCCTCCTCCTCCTCCTTGTGGCTCAAGGCCCAGAGGCTTTTTCTGGGGGAGTGGGAGGGAGGGAGGGAGACGCGAGGAAGCGCCACTGCCGCCCTGGCCCGGCTGTGTTGGGAGCGGGGCTGCTGGGGTTCCACTCCTTCCCTTCCCTTCCCTTCCCGCTGCCACCCCGGAGCCCTCCAAGACCGCCTTGGGCGCGTTGTAATTTGGGGACTTCTTCCATCCGTCATTAAAGCCCGGGTTGTTAAGGCAGAGGGTCATAAAGAATGAAACATAGGATCGATTCCTTCATTAAACTGATGATCCGTATATGAAGCCAATTAACATTATGAGTCTGGTGAACATCAAGTGTGAAAAAAGGTTAGAGAAAAAGAACAGTCACCTTGGTCTTCGGAGAAAGAAAGAACGTCTTTCTGTGATAAATTATAAGCGAGTCCAAGCGGGACAAATCTGCAAATTTGACTAATTGGAAAGTATATTTTACTGCGCACGGATCAAGATAAAATATAAACTCTTCGTTACTAGTTCTGGCGGTCAACGACGCTGCTAAATAATAGGGAAATAAAAGCGATGAAAGCTCCGAATTAACAGCCATCCTAAACCATCTGCGTCTCCGCCGCTGCGCCAAACTCGACTGGCCGGAGACCGGGTCAGCGAGCGGGAGAAGCGGCCGGTCTCAGAATGAGGCGTGGGGACTTGGGGGGGGGGGCGGCTTAGCTTGCGACTTCTGGCACCAGAGCGCCCCCTCCCTCGGGAAGTCTCTCAATCGTCCCCACCGCAACGGCGCTCCCGGACTTCGGGGTGGGCCACTTTGTAGCGCCCAAGGTCCATTCTCCTGCCCTTTCCCACGCGTGCCCCGTCTTCTACCGGTACCAACAAAGGCCAGGCGTTTCCGTCGTTTCCCCCCAACGCTCGCGCCTCCTCTCCCCCCCAGCGCTGGGGTCACTATTAGCCCGATAGCCCAGGCGGGGAGCGGCTCCGTCCACCTTCCCGGTGTGGACCGTCCACGGGGGATGCGGCTGTCCAGGGCTCCGAAATGCCCCCTCCCCCTTCTCCCCCCCCGAATGGACTGGGCCAAGCGGCCTGTGCGGAGAGCGGGGCTGCGGATGCCCGGACCGGGGCTGGTGGAAGGAGCCCCCGCTCTCCACGCCCCCCACCCCGCCCGGATTGTTACAGCTTAGCAGACGCGGCGGGGGCCGCCCGAAAGGCGCTTGAGCGGCGACGGGTCCAGCGGAAGCTTCCTCCGGAGCAGTTTCGTCCCACAACTCCTCGAGCGAGGAAGGGTCCCAAAGGCAGCGCGCGAGGGCCGGGACCCCCAAGCCGAGCGCCGGGGCGGCGCCCCAGAGGCAGCAACGCGCCAGGTTGGCTCCGGATGCCGCTGTCCGTGGTGCTGAATCCGCTGAACGGCAGCCTCGCCTAGCGGCGGGCCGCGGAGGGCGGAAGCGGGTCGGCGAAGCGGCCGAGGAGGCAAGCGAGGCTTTTGCTCGCCTCCCTCTTGAAGGGGGCCCGCCCGAAGAGCCCCCCCCAGTCCTCCCCGGCCAGAGAAGGGAAGGGAGCTTCTCTCCCCGGCGGGGACGCCCGTCCCGGCAGGCGCTGGGGAGAAGGAGCCGCGCGGCCGCGACTCGCCGGCAAGCCCTCCGCAGCCCCGGGCTATGCCGAGCCAAACGGGATCCGCTCTGACCACCCCGCCCCCCTCTTAATTCTGGCCGTCGCCATCCCGAGAAGTCAGTTCAACCTAAACCACCTGCTACTTGTCGGGCTGGCGAGTCAAGAGCAAAATCGCTTTTCCCGTTCAGTTTTTGCAGGAAACCGCGAGGAGAGAAACCCGCATCCAGGAGCAGTTCTGGCCAAAGGGCTGGGGGGCTTTTCACGCGGATTCGGATTAAGAGAGTTGAAGGAAGAGCTTCTTTTTCATTTCCAAGGCTCCGAAGTATTAAATCTTGGTTCTCCGATGCCTCTCTCGCCCCGTGCTGGCAAATTTTGCTTCCCCCCCCCAGAAACCCCAATTTTTGCTCTCGCTTTTCTAACTTTTCCGAAAGGGGATTGTTCCCAATCAAAGAGAATAGTCAGGTACATTTATCAACAGTTGTTTGACTTGCATCGTCTAATAATGCATCTTGAGAGGGTCAAAAAAACAACTTTATTTTCAGTGGTGCATAAATTAATTACACGCATTTAATAACCCAAATATCATTAGATCCCCCTTTCACGTCGTAAAGGCTTTACGCCGGGGAAGCGCTTAATAGGGCGGGTTGGGGGTCCATCGGCAGCCCATTATCTTGGTGTGCCGCTATTATGGAGCCTATTATGCTCCCCATCCCGTTCCCCGCTCCCCCGTTTGATGTCTTCTCATCCAATCCGGCGCCCCCCCGAATTCACATGTTCATCTGGAGGCTTCCCAGCCTCATTTCCACCCAGGCTTCGGGGTTGAGCCATCTCTCTCGCCGCCGAGTCTCCAATGCGTTTTAAAAGTAATTGCGGAGGGCCCCACCGCCTCTCATTTGCAGACGGGAAGCGAGCTTCAATCCGGAGACCCCTCGCTGCGAACAAAATCAAACCTCGCCGCGGAAAGGCGAGGCGGCTGCTGGAAAGCCCACCGAATGGCCCATTAGCGCTCCCGGGAAGGAGCGCGCCAGCCAAGCCAGAGCGCCAACGCCGGGCCCCGCCAGCGAAGGGGAGGGGCAGACCGGGAGGGACCCGCGGGCACTGGAGCCTCGTGCGCGTCGCAGGGGCCTGGGAGAGGACGGGGCGGCGGAGTCGGCCTCCCCCCCACTCCGCCCCTCCTACGGCTGGCGCTCGGGGCGCTGACTGAGAAATGACGTCGGTTTCCCCCCGCCACGCACCACGTGGGTCATTGGGAAGGCCCAGCAGACCTATCCAAGTTCCTCACTCCGTGCAGCGCCGGCAATAATCAGATTAAGGCCAATTACGCGTGAGATTATAAAAGCCAGCGCGAGGAGGCTGAGCGGGCTGGAGAGAGCTTCGCAAAGACAGCTGCCCGTTGGCGCGGCTCCGCCAAGGCCCGCAGCTGCCCCGACGCCGGCAGCTGCCGCCGCGCCGGTTAGTAGGGCTTTGGCTGCATCCGGCGCCGGGGCTGGGTGCCCTTTCCCGGGCCGCGGCAGGGGAGGCCCCGTTCGCCCACGAGGCCGGGGCGCGGCTGGGGGGGGGGGCTCTGCAAGAGAAGGAAGCGCTTCACCCGGCCGCGGGAACTCCCGCCCGGGAGAGCCTCCGGCTGGGAGGGCTGAAGCCGGATGGGCGGCGCCTCGGAGCGCTTGGCTCAGGGCAGCCGATCCCCGGAGGAGCCCCGCCCGGGGCCGCCCGCGCCTTTTTGGCCGTTTGGCGAGGGAGGCGGAGTCTTCCCTCTCCGCGTCCCTTCGCCCCGCTTCGGCTGTCGGGCGACTTTTCCCGGAACGAGGGCCTGGCAGAGGCGAGGAGGAGCGGGGAACGGGTCGCCCTCTGCTGCCGGCGGGGTCCGCCTGACCGACTGAGCCCGGCCCGCAAGAAGCGGCGCCGTCCCGTCGGGCCAACCTCGCTCGTTTGTCCCGCAGTTCCAGCCACTTCGGACGCCGCCGACGCCACCGCCTGCAGCGCCCAGCCCGGGCCCGGCATGTTCTACTTCCACTGTCCCCCGCCGCTGGAGGGTGAGTGTTCGCGCGCAGTCGCCACCGTAAGTAGGCGCGCAACTTTCTTCGGCGGGCGAAGCGCTCCCGGGCTGCGGCTCGGCTCCTTCTGCGCGCTGGAGGCTCCCGACCTCAGGCTGAGGCTCGGCCGCGGCCGCTGGGAAGAAGCGAGCGGGGCCGCTTGGCCCGGGGGCGGCCCGGCCGTTGGGGAAGCGCGACCGAACGGGACTCGCCTGCAGCTCCGGCCCGGAATCGCACGTGTCTGGCAGCGAGCGGGCCACCTGCTTCCCGCCGCAGTCAGAGAGCCGCGCGCGGACGCTGGGAGGCCAGGCCCGGAGGCTCTCGCCGCCTCCTGCCGCCCAGATGCTCCCCTTCGCTCTAATCGGGAGGCGCCGCGGCGGCGGAGTTGGGGGCGGCTGGCCCGGGGGCGACATAAATCTCCCCTTCTGGAGCAGGCTGGGAAGGAGACGGGCCGAGGAGGGGAGGGAGGCTTCCCGCGGGAGAAAGGCGAGCCCCTCCGCCTCCCCCCCCCCGGGCTTTCTATTCGCGGCAGATGGATCAGATTTTAAAACGTTTCCAGCTATAAAAATCGGCGGGGGCAGGAAGAAAAGGGCAGGCAGGGCTTATACTGGGGCCCGGCCATCCGCAACCAAGCGCCTGCTCCTCCGATACTCGCCCGGCATTCAAGCCCGGCGGGGGTCTCCGGGAAAGGGCCGGGGCCGGGATTGGCAACTGCGGCGCCGCCTTCTCCAAGCGCCCCGTCTCAGAGCGGCCTCAGCTTCCTTGGAGAGGTTTCGCCTGGGAGGCGGCAAACGGGGCTTCCGTCCCTCGGAGACGGCGGAGTCCCAGCGGCCGAGCGCCCGGGAAGAAGGGGGCGCCGGGGCCGGATCGAGGCCTGGTGTTTCTTCCCTTCCTGCCCAGCCCAGCTGCTCCCTCCGGCTAGACTTGGGGGAGCGAGCGGAGCCTGGGCCGGCTGGGCAAACGCGAGCGTGGCCAGCTCAGCGGTGCGCAGGAGCAGCGCCGGCCTCGGCCGTCTAAGCGGGCCGCTCGGCGAGGTTTCCTTCCCCGCAGGACGCCTTTGGGCCGCGCCCGCTTCGCGCCGAACGAGCCTCCTTTGCAGGCACTGCTCGTCTGCAAACGAGGCCGGAAGGCAGACCCGGGGGTCCCTCGGCACCTGCGGCCGCGGCAGGCACGAGGAGCGGCGCCTTAAGAGGCGGGAAGGCCTTTGGGAAGCGATGCCCCTGGAAGAGGCGAAGCAAGTCCGGCCCCTGCGCGGTTCGCGGGCGCCCAGAGGAGATGGGAGAGGAAGCCGGTGGGAACCCGGGACAGTCCCGCGGAAGCCGTAACGGGGGTGCTCAGACGGGCTCTGGAGGGAAGTCCTGAGTGACGGGGCGGCCGGCTTCGTTGCGCCGTACCACCCCGCGGCATCTCCGGGGGTCAACCGAGGCCTTTTGCCTGAAGTCGGGCCAGAGTCAGGCCCCCAGCGGGGAGTTCCCCTCGGCCATCGGATCGCTCGTCTGAGCCGGGTCGCTTTCTCCCGCCCGGAGGACAGAAGCGAGCGGCCCTGGCTTGGACGGGCGGTCCCGGAGCTTCCCTCGGGCCGCTCCCAAAAGGGACAAGGGAGGGGGGGCTTCGACCACCGCCCCAGTGCGCCCAACGTGGCACCTCGCCTCCCTTTGCCGCTGGCCCCTCAGGCGGGCTGCCTCCCCTTGCCCGGCCGACAAGAAAGCAAATCCACCCGGGAAAGAATTGCGGAGCTCCGGCTTATTTCATCTCTGCCCGCCCCTTCCCAAATGCGCCAAGCGCGTCTTGCCCATCGGAGCGACCCGAGTTCCGCTCGCCGCCGCCTTTCTCTGGGCCCGGCTCCTTAACCGGGACCTGGACCGGAAGGCTTCCCGCTCGGGGCAGAGGCGTTCCGCTCTCCTGCAAGCCTTGGAGCCCGGCCGGGGCCCCTGGGGGCTGCCGTGACAAGGCGGCAACGCCAGCCTCGGCCGTCCAGAGCCGGAGTGGACTTTCCTCTGAGCGGGCCTTTTTCCTGGCTTAGGTGCCACGGCCTTCGGCGGGCCCTCCACGGCGGACTTCGAGGACGGCTTCCTCCGTCGGAAGCAGCGTCGGAACCGGACCACCTTCACGCTCCAGCAGGTACTGGCCCGCTCCGCGTGGAGGAAGCCGTCCTTCCCCGCGGGGGGGGGGCGCTGTGGGCCGGGGTCGGGCGGGTATGCCGCCCAGGAACCTTGCCCGACGGCTCTGCTTGTCTCCCCGCAGCTGGAGGCGCTGGAGGCGGTGTTCGCCCAGACTCACTACCCGGACGTCTTCACCAGGGAAGAGCTGGCCATGAAGATCAACCTGACCGAGGCCCGCGTGCAGGTAAAGGAGAGGCCGGCGGCCCGGAGCTTCGCCCTGTCCCCCTCCCGCTTCGGCCCCTTTCCCCCTCGCGCCCTCCTCGCCTTGGCCTCGCGCCGCCTGCGGGCAGGATCCATTTGCACATTTGGCCAAAGGAAATAAATGAAGCCGATCTGTCATTTTCATGATGCACTTTAATAACATCAACATAATGTGGAATATTAGATTAGGTTGATTAATCGGTCATTCATAATTAACCAGTGATAATGTTCTACACTAATTTGTCCGTGTCTCTGAGGTACTAAATTACATCAGCGCCCATCCATTTCCGTGCATTGGAGGGTCGCGGGGGGGGGAGGGGAGGGGGAGGGCGGGGCGCCCCCGAGGGAGGAGGGGGCAAAGGCTCCCGCGGCTCTTCCTTGAGGCGAAGCTGCTGTCCGGCGAAAGCGACTGGGGGGAAAAACAGTTTGGCTCGACCCGATTGAAACGGGGACAAAGGAGGACTCTCCGTTTTTTGTCAAGCGAGGCTCCGTTAGGTTTGCTCCGTCTCGAAGAAGCTGTAGTGAGAAGAGCTGTTCCAGTTCTTCCCTAAGCTCGCACATCTGGGCGCCTCTGCCTCCCTCGGTCCTTTTGGGGAGACGAGCGAATATATATATTTTTTCGTACCCAGAAGACACAGAGAATCGGAAGCTGTCTCTCCATTAATTCTGCCAGACGTTTCCTTGTTTTCCCCCCCTTCTGGATATCGGAATGAACGAAATAGGTTAAAATAGAACCACTTTTAGCAAAACGTGCCAATATGCACTTGGTCGACCAGTAGAATTCTCCCTCCTTTTACGTGGAGTTGGGCCGCCTTTGGCCGCGCTGCGCCCGCCGCTTTCTTCTCCCGGAGGACTCCAGAAGTGCCGTCCGTCAGCAGCGGAAAGTGCGCGAGTCCTTCCGAGAAGCCTCCCTCGGCTGAGCGGCCTCTCCCGCCGGGAGCGCTCGGCCTAGGCTGGGCAACACGCGGCGGCTAAGGTGGCCTCCCCGCTTCCCTCCGAGTCCTGCGAGGAAGTGCGTGCAGCCGGGGGTCTGGCCGGGCCGGGGGTCCCAGGGGATCGGGGCGGGGGAAGGACCGAAGGGCCGGGGGGCTCTGCCAGCGAGGCCCGAGGGAGGAGCGGCGGGGGCGGCCTCCTCCCTGCAGGTGGGCGGAGCGGAGCCTTGCCAGGGACGAGGCCACAGGTGCGCCGTCGCCTCTGGGCGCCCTCGGGTCGCTTCTCCCTTCGGGGAAGGCCGGGAGGGACCCGCAGCCGAGAGCCGGAACGCGGCAGGTTTCCTAGGGCGAGTTCTGGAGCCTGGGCCGCCCCTTCCGCCTGCCGGCTCCGAAGGCCGGGAAGCCGTTCAGGGCCGAACACGGGGAGGATTCCCCCGGAGGACCGGCTCCGTTTGTTTTTGAGGCGGAAAGGTGCGATTAAGCGTTCTCCTTGCCAACAACGGAGCTCGAAGAGGCAGAGCTTCCTCCCCTGGACGCCCAACTGGCTGCGCCTTCTCCCTCGGCCAGGAGGTCCCGTGTGCCAGCGGACCTCGGAGGGGGGAACCAGGTGCCGAATAGCTCCACACCTGCGCACGCGCACAGACGCATAGACACACACACACACACACACACACACACACACACACACACACACACGGCTCTTATTTAGCAAGAGCCAAGCTTTTCTTAATGTTCACATATGTTATTTATGGGGCTTTTCCTGCCTGCTGCTTCTGCCTTCCTTTTATGTGGGTGCTTGGGGTTGAGATTATGCAAAGATCTAATTGTAGGAAATATAATAGCATGCCTCTCCTTCCCTTGGGTCATGTTAGTATCTCTTAAAACCCAATGGCTGAGGAGAGATAATGGAATTCGCTGCAGTAAATTGGGGATTGTAAACAAATTATTTCTTCCATAATCAGATTACGCAACCATGATTATTAAATCTGAACATGAATCACTGGTCATGTGCAGGGAAATTAAAGTGATTATTATTATTATTTGGACACTGAAATCTCCCTTCTGCCAGTACGTGGGAGCTACGTTGGTTTGGAGTTTTCCCTCCCACCATTTTAGCAATTGGTGCCTAAAGACTGTGCTGCAAATTGAGATAAATGGGACAATTATGGAGCATTCAGAAGATCATAACTTCTTCCCGAAAGGTGCAAGGGCGAGATAGGGGTGGTGACAATTATAACGTTTAGCCTTGTTGTCGAGCCTTATGCGGGCAGACAATAGAGTTGGGGGTCTGCTTTCATGCTGGGACACCCGGAGAAGAAGAAGCTCTGTTTACATGGCTGCCCTCCGCTCATTCAAATATGATTAATGCGCTGAAAAGCCCGGCCTTAATCGAAGATGATGTTGTCAAACAAAAACTAAATACGAAAATAAACGGCTTCATCAGGCTCTTTCTCCAGAAGCCGGCAAACTGTCATTGCAAAGTCATTAAAATATGATAATGAAAAATAGCTCAATTAAATGTTGTTATAGCTGTGACCTTCATTCAATTAAGGCACAAGGAAGTGTCCGCAATTGGCTTTGCATTTAATTCCTAAATTTGAATGCAGATAAAAATCATTATTCAGCCTTTGCTGATACATGCAATTAAAAGCAGGCTAAATAAAAATTGAGTGATAATAAGAACAATGATACTCAGCACACTGTAATCGCCTTTTAAATGGTGGGTTTCCTCGGCCCATAACTAAGAAAGCCCAATTGCCACTAATAAACACAATAACGCCACAAGTTAAGCCAAACTCTCAGTTTAAAATAATCACATTCCGATTTGCAGGAGTGTTTCTTTGAAGTAGAATGGACGGTGTGCAAGGGATTCAAACTGCATTTAAGCCTGCTTTTTGCAGATATTTTTTAATAATTTTGCAGTTACGGTGGCCTTACAATTGCACAACTAGATACATGTACATACATACGCATACATATATGCAAATATACCATTTATTTTCTCCTATTCTTTGAAGGCGGTTAGGCTTCAGACTGCTGGCAAATGAACACAATCATTTCCTAGAACGTCAGCCTTCTTAGAAGACTGTCAAAAGAAGACAAATCCACGTGTATGATTTTTTTTAATGTTCACACAAGGCTCCTGAGTGCTTCTCTCCAACCTGATTCAGGTCTGGTTCCAGAACAGAAGAGCAAAATGGAGGAAAACAGAGAGAGGATCTTCTGATCAAGAAGCTTCTAAGGAGGCTGTGACAGAACTGACACCCCCTGGAAGAAATTTAAGCTCCCCCTCTCCCGTTGATCAACCTAGGAATAAGAAAGAGAGCGTGGACCTTCAGCAGAGGTAAGCTTTGGCTTCCTCCTGGGATAAGGATTTGGCTAACCGCAGGCACCTGGGCATATGTGTGTGTGTGTGTGTGTGTGTGTGTGTGTGTGTGTGTGTGTGTGAAGGGGCTGAGGCAGAAAGGGAGGGAGGGAGGGAGGGAGGGAGCTGTCCCAGGTGCTTCTAGTCTTCCCTGGTCCCAAGCATCAAATTAAACCTAACAGAGGCACCAACTAATGGGAATAAATTGATGCCGTGTAGATTTAAAAGAAGGAATGTCCTATAACACCGAAGAAAATGTTCAGATAGCTCCGGCACAAGGTCATACTAAGTAGGTAACATTAATGAAGACAGAAGTATATTGTCTGCTTAGCTTGGGAACTCTTTGCTCCCGGAAGAACAGTAGAGAGTGGAAAGAGCTTTCATGCTTCTACGGAACACGGGAGTGACGAAGGACACGCAGCGATGCCTAGGACAGCACGGACGCAAAGAGAAAGGAAGATACAAATGGAATGGGAAGTGGGGTGAAGGTCCGGGAGTTGTGCTCCGGAGAGGGCTTCCGGGCCCGTTCTCCAAGCACCAGGGATGGCTCCTCTCCTGGCTTTCCCATAAGACGGCTTGCGTTGGTGTTGAAGTCCTTTAGGGTTGCACAGAGGAGGGACACCAGTGAGGCCCGTCGTATTTTCTCACCTTTCCCATGTTCCTCCATGGGTGGAAAGTGGGTGGCAGGACTAGTCCTTATTTCTGTAATGTCTTTTAAAGTTGAACTTTAATTTTGCTGTTGCTCACCTCCTGACAATAGCCAGCTGTTTCCTTACTTTCCTTGCCAACCGCACTTCTTAAGTCAGATGCTTCTGCCCTTCCTCACCTGCGTTTCTCACAGCTTCTCTCCCAACGTTTGCCCGTTTCTCTGCCTATCTTGTTGCGTTTATGCACCTTTGCCACATCTGGCAGGCTTCCTATCTGGCTCACCAAGGGAACTCCAAGTGGACAAATTGGGTGGATACTTTATGCCCCATGGGAAGATGCCAAAGCATATAAGCTGCTTGGATGCCAAGAGCTGCCACAAAGCCTCGTGTAGTTGTCCTAACGTAAAAATGGTGGTTTTACAGCTAATGACCGAGAAGAGATCAGAATGAAAGGGATAATTGCATCTTTCAGGGTTGACACAGAACTGACTGGGGAATTCTGGGAGTTGAAATCCACAAGTCTTAAAGTTGCCAAGTTTGGAGACCCCTACTCTAGTTTCCGCCAGCTACGGCTAAACTGCTCTTTGGGACATTTCAGGATGGGATCTGCCATCTTGTAAATTCAGTCCATTGTTCCATATCCCACACTGTGGAGAAAGAGACAGCCTCTTTGTAGATTCCCCCTGCAAAAATAGAAATAGGTTGAAAAAGTAAGCACTAGACTAGTAGCAACAGGCAATCCAAAGAAGAGGAATTAGCAAATCATCTTCCAAAAGCTTAATGGAATTGGTAAGCTTCCATTTGGCTTTGAAAGGAGCTTGCACGGAAGAGGACCTGCCTGTCTGAGGTAATGGGACCTGGAGAAGAACTTAATGGTTGACCGTGAAGCCCAAGGGGGAGATCTACTGGAGGCACTCCAGTTCCGGGCCACTTAGCATTTAAAGGTCAACACCAGCACCTTGAATGAAACTCCAACACAAACTGGCAGGTGGCTGCTCTGGAACAGGTGTCCAAAGTGGTGTGACGGTCAACATTCATCCCCAGGCAGGCAACCATTTCTCAGATTCTTGATGTTCCTGAAGGCGGATAATGCTGAGACGACGGTGCATTGATCCGTTCCTGAATTGCTCACTTGTCATCCCACCCTTCCCCTCCCCCGTTACAGCCTCAGCAGAGCAGTTGGTGCTTCTGGATCTTTCTTCCCTTCCTGTCTACCGGGGACCCTCCTCAACTCAGCGACGTACGCCCAAGCCTTGTCACAAGTGGCCTCCCTCAAAGGTAAGAGACACCGTGTGCCGCGGGGCAGAGTCTTCTTCAGCAATCGCCAGCTGGCACTCGGCTGAGCTGGGGTTCACTCCCTGAGTGCCACGGAGCTGGCTGGGCTCTCTTGGCAGAGCCCGTGTTTTTAAACATTACGTTCGGACTGCATGGTTAAATGTTCAATTTTATTATTGCATGTTTGGGACCTAACTCTAAATGAAATTAAATTTTATTAATTTTTTAAGATGCAATCTTACTTGGGAGGAGATACAATTAAAATCAATGGAACTATTCCTTCTGAGTCAACATTTGTGCTGTTGCTATATTTGGCTAAGTGCCTGCAGAGAAACGGGTTCTTGGAAACGGAGGCCTGATTGGAGAGGCATCTGGGGACACCCTGAGCTGAGAAGGAGAAACCCCATGAAGTCTTGGGGGGGGACAATCCAGGTGCCCCACTGGACTTAGGATCCTTAGACTATTATTTAAAACGTGCTGGGAAAGGATAAGTGCCAGTGCTGGACTGACCAGGCCACTAACCTCTGCCGCCTCCACTCCAAGGGTTCACGTTCCACCTCAGAGTGACGGAGTTGGAAGGGGCCTTGGGGTGTCAGGTCCCCCGCTCCCCCTCCTCCCCTACCCTATTCCAGACAACTTCTGTCCCAACGCAAACGTCCTGCGTATCAAAGATGTATGTTCGCGATGAAAGTTCTCTGGCAGAGCTAATCTGCCTGTGCCCTGCTGCCCGCCCTCTCTTTGGGCCAAGCTGAACGCGCAGAGGGACCGACGGAAAGCCAAAGGGCCGGGGTGGCTAGCAGAGTGCAGAGCCCAGACTGTCAGCCAAAGCTCTGATTCAGTAAAACGTCAGTAGTCCTTGCCCTGTTTCTGGTGGATGTCTTTCCCCTGCCTCTTTCTAGCTTCTCTTTAAACTGTCTGAAAAATCACCTTTTTGTCTAAAGCAGCCTTTCTCAGCCGTGGCAACTTTGAGATGCGGGGGCTTCAACTTCCAGAATATGCAGATGCTGGCTGGGAAATTCTGGGAATTGACGTTCCCACAATTTCACACTTGCAAGTTGGAGGAACTTTGCTCTAAGGGATTTCCCAGGGAGCCTTATTTCCATCTTAGGATTTGCCTGCATCCTTGCCTTCCCCCCTGGCAGGCTTGTGTAACAGATCCGTCCAAAAGTCCTCAGTCTCCCACAGCCTCTGGACATTATTTTAGTGGCTCTGGGTGGTTTTATGGCTAGTATCGGACGGTCGTGGAAGGCCCCACCAACTCCCAGTCTGTCCCTGCTTTGCCCCTTGCGAATAGGAGGGGGGGAACGAAAGGAAGTCGCAAACTAGAAAGAAAGCACAACGGAGCAGCAGAGTGCGAAAAGGGAAATAAAATGGAGAGAACGGGAAAGAAAGAACATGGGAGAGAGAAAAAAGAATGATTTTTGGTAGGAAAATGTTTCCTCCCGTTCTGATGTTTCACGAGAACGTTGCAGTTGACTGAAGGAAGGAAAATGTCCTTTGCGGCCAGAGAATAGGCTGCAGAAGATGGGGCTTCTCTGCCCCGGCACCGTTGAGCAGGGACCGTGGCCCCCCCCCAGGCAGGCAGGCAGGGCAGGAAGACGCCGCCCATCCGCTGCCTTGCCAGGGGAGGCCGGAGGGAGCTTTCGGCTCAGTTTAGCCCGTCAGGAGAGGCTTTCCTCTCCTTCAGTCAGTGGAACAAATGGACAATCGTGTTCCAAAAGTCGCAGGAAGGCCACATTTTGTGAAGGACCCAAAAAATTCATAGCCTCGGAGGGCTTTTTTCTCCCTATTGATGTCAGCTCAGCAACGTTCCTGACTGACTTTAATGGCGGGGTTGGCGAGCGGGGCTGAAAGCCACCCTCCCTCCCTCCCTCAAAGTCCCTCCGGCCCACTGCACCTCCCACCCAGCGTTTCCCCCTCCCAGCCTGGCCAGTGCAGGGGGGCCTTTGGCCCGGGGATGCCCTGACCTTGCAGCACTTATTGTGTTTCAACAGGATGTGGCAGCCTGCATGACTTTCCCGGCCTGAGCTGTGAGCTGCCATGTAAAGCCAGGCAGCCGTGACAAGGTGACCGGAGCCACGGCCGGCCTTTCAATGCGCGTTGCATGGTCAGGTTGCCCTTCGGACCTTTTTTTTTTTTTTGGTCGTGCCTAGTGGACATCTCTGCAGGTCTGACTTTCCTGGCTTGCCTTGTTTGTTTCCGTCACCCTTTGCACATAGGATAGGTGGAGATAAGAGCCCCGTTTGCTTCCGATGGCGCTGGGACCCGGAGAGCGTCAGCTCTGTCTTTCCTTTGAGATTTCAGTGGGGGAGTTTTTGCCCCAGAGGCTTCGCTCCTGTCTAAACACAATTGATTCACCATCAGTTTTCCCCACTTCAGTATAAAATGTTCACAGAGTGCTATAGACTAAATTGAATATCCTCTGGATTAATATGTTCTCTTATCCGCTTGAAGAAGTCTTCCTTACTTCTGTAAGTTTATATCAAGTTGTGATATCAACAATTTTATCATTGATAAACATTGGTGTGTTACTTAAAGCTTAGATTAAAGGCACGGCTAAAGTTGTTTGCATTAAAGTCACGTGGGTTTGATTCTCTGTTACACGCCCCTTTTGCAAAATGAGAGGGTTTTTTGCTTGTAATTTATACAACGCACCCACAAGGCATAAATATTCTGATTCAGAGATTTGCTTTCATTTGAATGCCTGAACTGAAACGACAAACGGAGTCAAAGTGTCAGATCAAACTGGACATTGCTGGATCAACGTAGGCCAGCCTGATTCAGTTGCCTCGGGCTCAGGGCCATGGGAACTGAGTCAGCCTGATTCAGATGATGGGAGTCAGACTGACTCCAAGGACGTGAGTAGAGAACCTCATCCAGGATACTCTGTCTCTGGCAGCCAGTCTCGGCTTGGTGCACTCTGGGGATCGGAGTCCAAACACCGAGTTCCAGGTCTGTAACTCTTACGGGCAGCGCCGGCTGGCTCCCTCTGACTGTCAGTAGAGTCTGTTACTCTCGGCAGCGCGAGAGAGAAGCCGGGATTTAGAGAGCAGCTGAAAGAGAGATGCCAGCAGCGCTAGGAGTTCAGACTGCTTCTAGCTCAAGTCTTTTTCTTTTTTCTGGGCGAATAAATTAAAAGAAAAATAGAACAGGGTGTGGTTTTTAAAAATATAATTTTATACGCGCAAGTAAGGCCCAGCATTATATTCACAGTGTGATTTGTGGGCCCTCTGGCAGAGGACAGGTTGCATCAGCCATTAAGTAGCATGCTGCATTCTTGCAGAGAGGCGGGAAGTGCAGCATTTGGTACCGGGCAGGGTACACACCGGTTTTGTAGGATTGTTTTTATGCAACGTTGTTATGCAGGCACTGGAATAAAGAAAAGAAGGAATGGAGAGGAGGATTCAGACTGTACTTTTAGCCAAACTTCTCTGAAATTGGTTCATATTAAACAAGTGATGTGTTTTTAAAATGTAATTATAGATAAAATGATGCTGCAAAATTGCAGATATATTTGTATTTACCTGGTATTAAGCCTGCTTAAGCTGAGTGATGCTTGGCCAGGGAATTGTAGGGGCTGCCCGTGCCCTGGGCCTTTTTTGTCTTCAGGGCCACGGGGAAGATGGAAGCCTGCAGACAAGGCAGAGGAGAAGCCAGAGCCTGGCTCAAATGTTGAATATTCAGAAAGGCTTTTGGGAGTTGTTGGACTTTGGGAGTTGGCCTCCATTTATTTTCCAGCAAGAAATTCCTTAGTGGGAACCACAGGTATCTTGCCTCTTTTACAGACAGAGCTCAGAGTAGTGTGCATATCATTTATGATGGTGGAGATGCTTATTTTGAACTGATGGAAGTAATGTGTAAAAGGGTTATATTTTCTCAAATATTTATTTTAATATTTATTTATATTAATATTTATGTTTTAAAAAATCCTTCTTTTTTAAGTGAGAGGCAGATTAACACTAAGAAGCAGTGCCAGGTGGTGATGTTCCCATTGCAGGGATCCTGGCAGGGGAAAAATAACCATATTTCTTAGCCTTTCTTTTAATGCAACCCAAGGTTGCAAGTGATGTGTTTCTAGAGTAGAAAAGAGCTAATTTGTGCATCCCCAGAATTTTGAAAGAGCCGGCCTAAACAAATCCTGCTACAGTCTCTCCTGCTCACCTAATCCCAGCATTTCGCTTCCAAGGGACTGACTGAGACCCAGAAGGAGGGGGGGGAGGCGTCCAGGTGAACTCCGCGAGCATTGTTCACAGGCCTGAGATTCATACCTGCCCAGGAGTGTATTTAATCTTGTTTTAAAAGCTCCACTCTTCTGGGAGTGGGCAGTTGGGAGCGTGTGTGTGTGTGTGTGTGTGTGTGTGTGTGTGTGTGTGTGTGTGTGTGTGTGTCTCCTGCTTAATCCTTTAACCATCTGCTGTTTTTTTATGCAGAGGCCCCTGGGGCTTCCCTCACTGTAGAATGCAAACTGAAGATTTAATAAATGGACACTAAAGCTGCAATCCTTTACTTACTTAGCCACAAGCTTTATTGAAAGGGGTTCCTTCCCCTTTGAGAAGACGAGGCGCCCTCATCCCTCGGTGATCGCGCCCAGTGAGGCTTTCTCTTCCAAGCAGGAATTAACCCAGCCCTGCTTAGCTTCTGGGACAAGCCCCCCCCCCCCCCGTCCAAGGCTGCCATTTCAGGGGCATCTGAGGAATGGGGGTGGGGCAGTCAGCAAAATCAAGATGGCAAGTGTGACCACACAAAGGTTTGTCCTTATTTTAAGTGTGTGTTCCTTTTTCTCTGTTGCAAAATGGCAGAAGGAATGCCAGTGAAATGCAGAAGCCAGGGCCCAGCATGAACTGGTTTGATCCCGTAGAAAACGTGAATTGGAACTGAATTGCAGAAGGAATATAGGAAGGGGAAGGTTGGGAAAGTGTACCAAACGATGTCTACACCTTGTGGAAGGAAGGACCCTGCGTGGATTGAAAAGTATGGAAGGCACAGTGAAGAATGCTGGGCGGTGTGTGTGTGTGTGTGTGTGTGTGTGTATGTGTGTGTGTGTGAGCAGGATTTCGCAATGTTCCTTTTTCACATCTGAGACCTTCCATCTCCTTGTCCTAACAGTTGGCATTCCTTTCTATCCCCTGTCTAACGTTGCTTACCCTGGAAAGGAACAGCCTGGCATAGAAGTAGGTTGGTATGGATGCGGGGATCCAAAGTTTTTGCTTCTCTTCACAAGGCAACAGACAACCCCCCAACCCCCCACCCACCCCCGGTACTTTTCCAAGCAGAGCGGCTGTGGCTGCTCAAAGGGAAAATCCTTTACATCAAAGTTTCTCAACTGCAGCCTTGTGAAGATGTGTGTTCCCCAGCCAGCAGGCCTCAGCAACACACATCTTGAAGTTGCTGAGATTGAGAAACCTTGCCTCACACCACTTGTTTTATTTATGCACTAGGTAGAGACATGGACTGGCCAGTATAAATTAGCAGGCTTAAAAGCAAGTGCCCAGCACAGTTCCTTAATGGACAGAGACAATTCATTAATTGCAAAATCATTAATGGAGGCCAACAGGAACCTCTGGTTTTTTCAGCTCTCAGAGCGTCTCTCTCCTCACCTGGAGCAAATTGGAGGGAAAAGCAGAATTCTTTGCTCAGGGCATGATTTGCACTGTCGTCCCCATCCCCCCCCCGTCCCCCACCCCCTCGTGGTGGTTGTTCCCTCTCTTTTATGTGGCTGCTCCTGCCAGGGTACATCCTCCTCCTCCTCCTCCTCCTCCTCCTCCTTGGCCATTGATGGGAAAGTAGCTTTTGCATTATACATCAAAGCAGCCATGGGATCGATCAGGACCATTCAGGGCTTTTGAGCTGCTCTGGTGGCAGAAGGGCTGCTGGACCCTTAATTGCGGTGCTTCTGAGGCAGAGAAAGGGCCGAGCTGTAAATTAGCCTGGATTAATAGAATTTGTCAACTCATCCAACTCTTTACAGGCAGGAACAAAATGGGGGGCTCCGAGTCATTTTGTGCAGGCAAAACCAAGCAAAATATTTTCTTCTGGATGGCGTTTTTATCATCTCCCCACTAACACCTCCTTGAAGGCAAATTTATGCCTTCAGAGAAAGAAAATATTGGAAGTTGTTTCATGAATTCGTAGGAATTCCAGATGCTTTTGATTCAAATTCCTTGCTAGCTGATTCAAAGCCATCCTTGTATCTTCATTATATTTTTGATCGTCATGATAGGCCTAGTCCTGAATGGATCCATTTTTTTCAGTCAGGGCTGCTCCTAAGTCTTTGTACGTGGTCTGTTTTATATGTGTTCAGGAGATGTAGAAAGGGAAGGGGTGTCAGTTTAAAGAAACAGTATTTTATGAAGTGTGAAGGCTCATCTTTTTGTTTTGCAAAAGAAAGTCAATTACCGTAGCCAGCTAATCCCACCATTAATGGAAGCAAATTATAAAAATAGTGAGCCACAAGATGTTTTCATACATCACACCAAGCCGGTATATGTTTGCTTTGATTTTGAACATCCTGTTTCAATCCTGATATCATATGTTTAAGTATTTCCTCATCCATATCACCCTTCTACAAAATGGTACATTTCAGACATTCTCTGAAAAGTCCAGCAGACGTGGAAAAGGAGCTCTAGTTGAGTTAGTCATATTGTAAAATCCTAAAAAATATACTTCATGTTTTAAAAACATATTGCCATTAATTAACTTGCATAGAATATTTTACCTCCTTATTCCAAAGATAAATAATATCAATTGTAATAATAATCTATATTATAAAAGGTTTGGACACGACTAAAAGATGTTTCCATATTGATGATACTTTAGGAACTCTAGATGTAGCCAAGGCTTCAGGGCCAAACTGTAAATTAAGGAAGGGTTTTAAGTGAATATGCTGCCATTTTGCAGTTTTAATTCCTCCTGTAATATCCCAAGTGGCTTAAAAACCCGATTTGCATTTCATTTCACCCTCAGTGCTGGCCATTGGTGGGAATGATAGAAGAAATCCAGGAATCAGAGAACGGTGAAAATTGGAAAAAAAAGTTTTTGATTAGGCTCCTGTCGACTGAGCGGCTGAGCTCCTGGGAGCCCTGGATCCTGAACCCAGGGAAGATTGGGCGCAGGGCAGCGGAGTTGGGCCTAATTTAGCATTCCAGAAAATATCCCACTTGGTGGAATAAGAGGCAATCTTGGGTGAGAAGTCAGATTTGGGAAACTGAGTTTTTCCTCTTGACTAGAAGGAAACATCACAGGGAATTTTCAGAATAGATGAAATTTCCAAGTACAACGTGTGGAGATGGAAATGAGGAATTTGGGAACTAAGCGTTCAGTGGATGTCTGTCTGCGATAAAGTGAGTGGCAAGTCCCCCGCTTTCTCCATGTGTGCCTAGCTTCGGGTTGATAAGTACAAGGAGGAGCGACTGGAACTGAATGGGGATTTATTTTGCACTGATGGGAAGCAGCCGGGATCACCTGGGATTCAGCCCCGCACGGTTCGTTCTCAGAGAACAAGGCAGTGCTTGGTTAACAAGGAATCCCAACAAAATACATGGGAACCAGTTTGCTTCCGGCCTCTTTGTGCATCGTATGGAAACTGTAAACACAGAAGGACTTGCCACTCACATCTCACCTTATCCCAAGTTGCTTTAAGCCAGAAGTGCAGAAATTCCATCGGTTCTTGAACCATGTGGAGGCTGGGATCCAAAATTCATTATACCCCCTTTAAAAAAACTCACCTCTTTTAGCCCCCCTCTTGCCCCTTGAAGCAGCCCCAAGCCTTCCCATGGATGGCTTTTGGGAGCCATAAAGGGGTTCTCTTGTCTTGTACCGGTAGTTTTGCATCCCTGCCCCAAACTCTTAGGAAGAAGAAATGGGGCAACGGTGAGCTGCTTCTTAAAATCCAAAGCTGAACTGCCCAGGCTGCTCCCGTTTTCCTTGAGTGGCAACTGTATAAATGGGATCCTTTGTGAACCAAACTATAATTCAAGTACCTGGAGTCAAAATGTGCTTTTGGCAGAAATGAGGCAGGACTAATTTAATTTTTCCTGTCAGTCTGTCTGTCGCAGATCAATTAAACTGTCAAGTGGATCAAATATTTCAGACTGTATTTATTACATTAAGTATTTATGTCCGAGCTCTGCCTTTCAAGCATGATGTAATATAGCAACAGTAGGTGCTCCAGATCAATTTTGCAGAATTTGCTCTAACCTAATGGAAAACTAATTGTGTATTTGTAATTTAGAATATGGGAGATGGCAGATTCTTGGAACGGATGAGCAAAGGCCCAGTTAAAAGACCGGGCCTCCGAGTACATTTTGCCGCAAGCGTTCCAGGGTGTGCTGAGAAGTTTGATAGAAGATCTACCTGCTTATGAGGTGTACTTCTTAGCTGGGGAGGAGGGAAGTGGGAAATGGCATGCTGGCTTGCAAAGTAATCTCTAGATTAGAGGTCCTGGCGCTCTGCTTTAGGAATAGTGTGAGGATATTTGGGATAAAATTGGATTTTGGTTGTTTCTGTGGAACATACTGGCCGGAGGAACCAAACTGACGGCACCGTTGCCTAATTAGTATCAAGGAATGGGACAAGGATATGACTACAGCTGGTGGTCTAATCTCCTCTTAACTTAGTAAAGCAAATGTGAAGGTCTCAATGGATCAAGGCCGGGATGGGTGGTGGTCAATAGCTGTGAGTCCATCTGTTATAAGGCAATAGAAACAAAATGAAGTTGTGCTGTTATTCTCACCGAAGTGCATATTTTGCATGGGGGTTCCTTCGGGTCTGCCTACATACGGTGGCAGAACCTTATTAGTCAGGGCAGGGCACTTGGGCTGTACTTATCACGTTGGTTAAGTAACCCACCGGACTTAAAAATGAAATGCAGGCATTGCTTGGGCTTTGCCTAACACGTAGTAGAATTTGACTTTCTTTAATGATTTTCTTATTTCTTTTGTCCCATGTTAACAATTTTCCGAAGTGATGGAGCAAATCAATTAACATGCTTTATAATCAGCAATCAACTCTTGAGAGTATCAAATGCATGTAAATAAAAGGCCTCGTTAGTGCCCTCCTCTGCACAGGACAGAAAGCAGAAAGTATGGAAAGCAGCTGAAATATTATCCATCACGCCCGGTGCTCTTGTGCCCCCCAGGGGAGGAGAGGACGGGCGATGCGTGGCATCCTGGCGATGTAGCCCAGGTGGGCGTCATCCACGCTGAGAGGCTGGGTTTGGGGAAGAAAACGTAGCAGTTCAAGTTGATGGTTGTAGTAGCAGCAGAAGGTCTTAAAGAGAATCTGGGCGTCCCTAGGCAGCTGTCGTCGTTTCTTTCTTCTTCTCCTATCCTCCTGCATTGAAAGAGACCCCTCCCTGTTTTTTAGGATCCCCTCAGGTACCATGGAAGTAAAATGTTGCATTGGGAGGATGCAGAGTACTTTTCCTACAGAGCAGGACTGAGGGGCGAGCTCGGACCAAAGGCTGCTCAAGCCAGGGAAAGTATTGTATTGGGTGTATTCCGATGCTCACGGAGACTAGCAGGAGCAAAAATGAAGATAAAAGAGAATTAAACAAATCAGTTAAAGAATTAAAATGCATTGATGAAAAGAAAAGAAAGCCCACCTTAGCAAACTTACCTCTGATGGAAGTGGAACCAAGCAAAGTGCAATTAGCGGTGTCAGAAAGCAGCCCACCTTGGAGAGCGTGATCTTAATCCAAACAGGATGTTAGGTAAGGAAGGTAAGGCCCATCCTGGCCAGACTACCTGTGAGCCGCCCCACACCCAGCTCTTCTTCACCTCAATGCCTCTAGGATCCATCGTTTCCCTAATGCTGGAGCCCAGAGGACATCTAGACCCCAGCAATGGCTCCATTCCTCTTACTTGGTCTCCTTTGGGCTGGCCACCAAGATTAAGTATCCATTTCTTTTCATCCATCCAATTTGTTATGTAAAACAAGATTCCGGCAAAATGTCCTAAATACTCCAATTGCTGAAGATTCAGTCTGTCTGTCTCAGTAGATCTGGTTTGTGCTACTCAGGCACCAGAATCTTCAGAATACTGTTTCTGTGATGATATTAACAGGTCTTTTTTAATTAAATGTGCAACCAGACACAAAATCTGCAGTTACAAGAGCATTTAGTCCCAAGAGTGTTTGTGCATTAATACAAAAGTTTGCTGGGCTAGCGCATAGAAAAGAAGTAGCTGATCAACAATGTGAAATTAAAATAATGGCCAATTCCCCACCCAGTATATGCAATTCTGTTCGGGCAGAAGACAAAGGGCAGAGAGGCCCCCCCCCAGACCCGCCGCTGAGCCCACCAGAGTCTTCCCCATTGTTTTGAAGATGGAGGAGGGGGGGGTTCTGTTTTGCATGCAGGAAGACTCGGGAGACCTCTGAGGAGGGGTTGAGAGACTCTCCCAGTCTTGCCGTGGCTCAGCACAACGTGGCTAGAATTGAATCTGGAGCGCAGCTCAAGAACTGTGGCTAGTACAAACAACAGAACCACTCAGGCTGGTTCCCAAACTCAGGTCCAGTGCCTCTTCTCCTCTGTAATGGTAATTTGGCCTTTTGCTTCCTACACTCGCTCATTTGTCATAGGTGCCCGTGTACATTTTTCATGTTTCAGATTTGGGAATTTGTAGCTACTAGCAAAACCCTGAAGCGAAACATTTTCAAAGGAAAAAAAAAACCAAGAAAGTCCAGTTGCCTTTTGGAAAAAGAACCTTTGGGTCAAGATGACAGCCACAACCAGATGTTTGAAGGCCCGCCCCTTTACATCTGCCACGACAAGAAGCAGGAGCTTCGGTTGCCTGCTGTGACCACCACCTTCGCTTTTTAACTCCTGGGCTGTGCCAAAGGCAGGCTCCCCATTCCTTCAAAGTAAGATGGAGGGCAGGTATGGCCCTCCCCCTCCCCCGGGGCATCCCTTGATGCCATATCCGGAAAACTGGGCATTTACTCCCCCTCACAATCCGCAGGAACACCCAAGCTCAGCGATTCCCAAAGCATCTCAGCAAAAGGGAAAAAGAAGGCCATGTCATTCTTCCACTAGATTTCATCGCCGGCTACATGCTTAACTTTTGATTTATAGCGAAGAATAGTTTGCTGGTAGAGACTAAAGGGCATCTGAGGAACAGGAAAAGAGATGCTGAGAGACTCCAGTGTTGCCACTTCCAAGACTGGAAGTTGCATGAGGAGATCTATGGGCACACCACAGTGAAGCTGTAGGAGAAAATCTCTTTTGTTCAACCCTACGTCAACTGAAGCCTCCATTTTGTCTAACTTAATCTTACTCTGGGACTAATCTTAGAGAGGGAGCAGGGCAAAGTCATTTGCTTGAGACCACTTTCCCAAGGTTGGAGGTTGATTTTGTTCCCCAGCCGGTCAGTGCTGAAAGGGAGGTCAGGACTGAAGACAAAGGGGCCTCTGGGCATGAAATCAGCCACAACCCACCTTGGCCTTGTCGTTGTGGAGTTATGCCCGTGTGGGAGTCTGAGCTGCTGTTCTTCTCTGGAGACCAAAAGCTTTTTGGTAATTCAGTCCGTAACAGACGAGACTCCAACCGGCGCAGACTTCTCGTCTTGGGGATTCTCTCAGGGACTCTGGAAAGGATTTTATGAGGCCTCCTTAAAACTCACGTTGCTCTCCTCAGTCCACAAAAGGGGCTTAAATTCACCAAGCAAGATTTATGAGTTCCACCGTAATGGGTACAAATGTCTATTAAGGGATCGCCAGTGTGTAGTTCTACTTAAAACTGAAAAAGTTATTACTAGAGCAGTCCACGGCCTGCCCACCACATCCTGCTTCTTCCATGAGTCTTTCAGAACTGCTCCTGTTGTGTCAGGGGATGGCGACTTTTCTACCTACCGTGTACGTTTACACTTTTCTACCTACCGTGTACTTTTACACTTTTCTACCTACCGTGTACGTTTACACTTTTCTACCTACCGTGTACGTTTACACTTTTCTACCTACCGTGTACGTTTACACTTTTCTACCTACCGTGTACGTTTACACATGTTCATTTACCATCTTAGTGCAGTTGGTGCCTGGTGGCAATGCTTCCTCGGGGCATAAAGATGTCAGCACTCCCTTTTTCAGTTGTTTATTTATGTAGTTATTTGTTTTAAAGTAAAATATATGCATTAGGCCAGTCAGAGGCATAATTCACCTGTTTACTATTCCGAGGGAGAAAGAAATGCTAAGCGAACATTTGCGCTGCCATTATTTATGAGTCTGAAACCAAATTTCAGCAGAGGAATCTTTGGCGTGTCCAAAATAGGGCTGGGAGGTAGATGCGGTGTGTCCCCATCCTCTCCCTCTGCCCTTCTGGACTGGGGGATCTCGTGCAAGTCACTCCCCTTCCTGCCCTTTTGCTATCCCTGTGGAAGCTGGATAGTTGGGGAGCTGAAACAGCAACTCAAAGCATAGAACATAGACTAACAGAGTTGGAAGGGACCTTGGAGGTCTTCTAGTCCAACCCCCTGCTTGAGCAGGAGACCCCCATGCCATTTCAGACACGTGGCTGTCCAGTCTCTTTTTGAAAGCCTCCAGTGATGGAGCACCCACAACGTCTGGAGGCAAGCTGGTCCACTGGTTGATTGCTCTGACCTTTAGGAAATTTCTCCCTATGGTGAGAAATTTACTTACCGTATTTTCCGGTGTATAAGACGACTTTTTAACCCATGAAAATCTTCTCAAAAGTTGGAGGTCGTCTTATACGCCAAGTTGTCTTATACACTGGAAAATACTATTCATCTCTCTGATCTTTTCTGCTGGACAGCGGGATCGCTGGGTGAATGGAGGTAGGCGATGGCAACCCGTGGTTAAGCGGCCAACAGCGAACGGGTGATGGAGGGCAAACTCTCGTCAGATCATGGGGCGGCTGCTGCAGCCACCACCATTGCTCTCTCTAGGACTGGCCATGCTGGCGCTTCCAATGCTGGCTGTCAGGTCCCCGACGAGAGGAGGGGCAGGCGGTCCCCAGAGGTGCGCCGCTCAACAGTAGGAAGGGAGCACCTTTGCTCCCGCCGAGGCACCGCCTGACCCGCGCCGACCAAAAGAATCACTTGCCCGGTCACGGAGTGTGGAACTGAGAGCAGCAGCACACCAAGTGAGAGAGCTCAGAGAAAAGAAGGCGAGCCCCCCCCTTTGGTGGGGAAGGAGCAAAGCTGGGCAAATCACAGAGCAGGCGGAGCAGGGAAACGTTACAGGGGAAAAGGGGGTGGGGTTTAAAGGGCGAGGTGGGCGGGACGTGGAGACGTTCTGTTAGAAGTAACGAAGGAGCCTCCGGGCGCTTTCTGGATCGGATTGTGCAAACTGAGGGTGCCGCTACAGTCCTCGTGTTTCCCAGGGTTGCCTGTCGTGCCAGAGGTATTCCCTGTAGCCCCAGATTCTTTAGCTCCCCACTTTCCTTAATTCGGACGAATTTTGTGCTCCGTGGAGAAACATTAATACGCAAATGCCGTTTGTTTAACTGCGCAAAACTCGGGGGAAACCTTGGTATTTGGGAACGGAAAGGCTTAAGACTTTTCATTTCTGTTTTATGCACGGGCTGGGAGGGTCACGAAGTTTACCTCTTTTATTTTAGCAACATCTTGGCACTTATAAAAAAAGGGTACTAACGCTAAACGAGTTATGCAGATTGTGTGCCAGGAAGTCAAATATTGAGTTATTAGCCCAAACCCTATAATTTAACAGGAAAAGTAGGGGTTCGTCTTATACGCCGGGTCGTCTTATACGTCGGAAAATACGGTACTTACTTCTTACTACTTACTTTTCTCCTAATGAAATTCAGCAGAGAGACTCATGAACTTAAAACGCACTGTGGTTTATTATGAATACTTGTTGTTATTGATTTTAAATTAACATTTCCTAACTGTTTCTGGACGTGTTTTCACCTTGTTTCCCTTGTCTTAATCTGTAGCCAAAGAGCACGTAGGGTTTCCACATCAAGCAAGAGAAAATAGATCCAGGCCTGAGCCAGATTGCATGGCCAGTGAGGTCTTCCATATTTTAGGCAAAGGTTTTGGAGTGAAGGAAACTCCTGCTGCTTTGTGTTGCTTGTTGATTATGCCTAGGACATGGGGACAAAGGGGCAAAATCCGGTTCCCAGTTCAGAAACTCTGAACGGCTTACGGGTTCTGCTGGACAGTCCGTGGCCGAAGAGGTGCTCCCAAATGTCCTTGATAGCAGTGGATTCCACTCCTGCTTTGCAAATATTTCCCATTCCATTGCAGCCACGACTTCTGTCAGACTGGGATTCACCCGGTGCGTTTGTCTATTTAAAATGGTCTAGAACCGGACAAGGCTCTGCTGCTGCTTCTTCTGGCTCTTATCTAGAGATGGGCATTACGGGCTGAGTCCACTCCCGCTCTCGCTCGTGATCCTTCTGGCAGCTGATGGTTTTATCTGCTCACCTTTCTCTCTCCCCCCCCTCAGGTGGCCCCCTGTGCTCCTGCTGCGTCCCTGACCACGTGGGCCTCTCCTTCCTCCCCACCTATGGCTGTCAGAGCAACCGCACGGCTAGCGTGGCAGCCCTGCGCATGAAGGCCCGGGAGCACTCGGAAGCGGTCCTGCAGTCTGCCAACCTTCTGGCCCCCGGCAGCAGCCCCAGCCCCAGCCCGGCCTCTGGGCCGAAGTCAGCCTCCGAGAATGTCTTGGACAACAAGCCCCCCTTGACCATGGAGCACAAGGAAAGTGAAAAGAGCATTTGAGAGCCCACCATCCAGGCCACGGGGACCCCTCGCGCCCTCCAAAGCCAAATTGAAGTCCAGCTCCTTGGGTTGTTCCACAACTGAAGGAAGACTCGGTGGCTGCAAATTAGCAAGACGTGGGCGCTCACCTGTTTTGGCCATCCCTGATTGCCAGCTTCCCTTCCCTCAGGTTCCTTACCGTTCTCACTAAATCTGCCGGCACCTTCTGCCATTAGCTCGTCTGAAAGAGGAATGAGATCAGGGGAACTTCCCTGTGGAGAAAGGCAGAAGGGCGTTTTCCAACGCCTCCTCTGCATGTAGCGCCCGTGAACCTCTTCATTAAGGAAAACACGCTGGCATTTCACATGGAAGAACCTGAGATTATGAGGACATTATAAGCGTGGTTTAGGAGGCCTGAATCTGCTGATTGACCCAGGCACTTGGGCAACGATCTGTAATGTGCAGAAAGGGGAGCCAAAATCACATACCTGCTAATAGGCTTATCCTTATCCTACCAATGATACTGAATTACTGTCCACGCCCAGGAGAGACGGAACATACCGAATCTGCATTATAGGAATCAGAGACAGTTTCATGAAACCATCATCTCCCTTCCTTTAGAACCACGAGGGCCTCAGCCGTGGCATCTAGTAAGTGTCCAGCCAATGAACATTTGGGGGATGATCCCAGCCCTTACATGTATAGTATAATCTTTCTGAAAGATTTTATGGGTACAGGGACATTTTTTTTAAGTTTGTATCGTTTGGAAAAACAAAAACTTTGGGCCAGACTGTAAATTATATCTAATTTTGGGTCATTGGCAGTACAATTCGTAAACATCTTTTCAGAAATAAGTTTCACTGAATTCGGTGGAGTTTCCTTCCAGGTAAGTGGCGATAGGATTATAACCAAAAGTGCTTTGCACACGAATCAGTTCTCGGATCACCTCTTTGACGAAGAGGCATTGCTTTGCTTCCCGTATCAAGAACCCTTTTTCAATTCAATCTGATTCTTGCTGCAGCGAACTGTAAATTTCACAGTAAATTGTCTCTTCTGCCTCAAGATCACACCGAGAGGCTTAAGACAAACATCCTTCTTGTCTGCAGAGGAAGAAAAGCCACTGGAACAATCACCTTCAACCAAAGTTTGATTCATGATTGTAATTAATTAGATCCTGTGGTGTTGCAATTTTTCTAGATCCAATTCCTGCATTGTCCTGATTCCTCTCTGGATGTCTTCTGAAACCAGTTGTGGTTACACACACACCCTTTTTGTAGGAGTCGTCCATTCATGTGAAGGCGTGCCTTCCCTTCCGCCCTGACAAAGACCGGCTGGTGTCCGGAGCAGCTCTGCCAGAGCCTGTGCATCCATCCGCTCATGGGGGCTTCGCATCATAGCTCTCCATCGCAGATACAGCTGGCACCCTTCTAATTCCTGTGGCAGGTCATGGTGCAAGAAGCGAAAGTAGGCCTTATTGAACGAAAATGGCCCTGAATATATGAACCAGAGATGAAGAGAGCTGTTTTCCCAACTGACAGGATACCTGCATTTCTTAAAATAGCTTGGTGACCAGGAGAGCGTATGAATATGTGGCAATCACACGCCCAGAGCTTTTCCCCGGAAAGAGCTGTCTTCTTCAGAATGATGACGAACAGCCCTGTGGTGCTGTCTTTGTCCAGAGGAAGGGAGGGGCCAGTGATGCCGCCTACCTCCCCCCTCCCCAATCTACAAAAGGATTGTTTATTCTCTGTACACTTGATCCAGACTGACCTTTCTGTTGATCTCTTTGATTCACTCGTATTCCCAAAAGAGAACAGGCAGTGGTAGAAAACACGGCTCCCCCACCCCCACCCCGCATTAGGCCCAGCCCCTCTTCACCTCCAGCCAGGGTGCATTTATCTGGATTGCCCCAGAGCACTTCTTCCTGCCAACAAAGCCCCCCCAGCCCCCCCATGAACCGTACGGGGGGGGAGAGGGAACCTGGCCTTTTTCTGCCATCATCCCCATCACGAGATGGTTTCTTTTTATCCTTTTCTTTCAAAAAGTTCCACCATCAAAACGATTTGCCAAACAGAAGCAATTTCACTTCCATTGCAGCATAATTACCGATCACTCAGGTGAATTTGCCGTTACGTATACTAACTCTTCATCCTAATGGTTTGATTAAACCCATTTTTCCACCAGAAAGGTACATAAATAAGTGAACTGTTGAGCAAATTAAGAACACTTAACAGCATTGCATCTGAAAAGTAGTTATGCTGATTAAATTTTCTGTCCTTGAGGATTTTCAGGAAATTACTTTTGATCGTCAATAACACAATTAAGTAAACTACACACACATTAGCATGAATAATTGATAAGAAATTATGTATTACCACGAAGCACTGATTTAATAATTCATGGCGCGACACTCTAGTGACTGTGCAAAACTGGAGGCCATCACAAAGTCTGTCTGATGTGGCTGGAAAAGCTGCCTGGCAGATTCGCTGTATAATAATATGAAATACTCTGCATGATGTATTTTCTGTTGCTTTAATAAAAAAAAGTACATTCAGAAGAAAAAGACTCCAAAGATCATTTTGTATTATTTTTAAGTCTGTTTTTCCTCACTGTTTATCCCTGATCTGACTGATTTTATATAGGTCAGGGGTAGGCAACCTTGGCTCTTTTATGACTCGTGGACTTCCACTCCCAGAATTCCTGAGCCAGCCATGGTGAGGGTAAAGGGAGATTTTCTAAGCTGAGCCATGCTGGCTCAGGAATTATGGGAGTTGAAGTCCACGAGTCATAAAAGAGCCAAGGTTGCCTACCTCTGGTCTAGGCCTAGGCTGCTTTATGACTCCTGGACTTCAACTCCCAGAATTCCTGAGCCAGCCACGGTGAGGGGAAAGGGAGAGTTTCTAAGCTGAGCCATGTTGGCTCAGGAATTCTGGGAGTTGAAGTCCAAGAGCCAAGGTTGCCTACCCCTGATATAAGTGTAAGTGCACATGTGTGTGCAAGTGCACAGACCCACAGCCCGGTGCCACAGTCGTTCAGAGCCGCTTCGATGTAATTCCAAAAGCACCACTGACCCAAAGCACGCAAAGGACGGGACTTGTGCAGAATCTCAGCCGCGTTCCCGTGAAGGAGAGGCTTCACAGAGAGAGGAGAAATATCAATGATAAATTGATACAAGGCAGATTTGAGTTTCAGTCTTCTGACAAACTATTAATCTAAGAAGGCGAGTTGGAAAACCTTCACTCTGCCCGAATGAATTTCCTGCTTCGAATTGATTCGCCCAGTCCTGTAATTGACACTAATTCTTCAAGATCTCAGGCGGTGATTTATTTTCCATCTTTCCTCTGTGGGATCCTAGAAACATTAACGGAAGAAAACTTGTCTGTGACCAAACTAAGCGGGGTTTGTATATTTGCATGTTTGTGGGTGTGTGACAATTGCAAAGACGGACGTGGGGGCCAGCGGTTCACTTGAGTGCTGTTAGGTTGGTCCTGGCTAAAATCAATTGCTTTCCTCTGCTTTTGGCAGAAAGACGCCCAAAGGCCCTGCACCCACAGTAAATGCATAAAAATGCACGGAGCCACCCCCAACAGTCATCTCCTGGCTGCATCGAGTAAGTCTCTTCTGCAACCTCCTTTGGCTTTCCTAAGAAGTAGGGTTACTAATTTATTAATATGGAGAAGTGAGATTGCAGTGAGGGAATGCTTTTGGTTCAAGGTTTTGGCTATTGCATTCCTCTTGGCTTGTCAGGATCAGAAACAGGGATTTGATTTCTTTAATATGCAAATGATGCACCCTCAATTCTATTAATTTATTTCTTCTGATTTCCTGATCTGATCTCTCTCTCTCGCTCTCCCTCTCTTTCTCATACAAATCTCCTTCTCATTAATAAATTAATAAGTCCAGGATTCAGAAAAGTATCTGAGTCGTATTAAGACTGTACTTAGTCCATGCTGGTGCTGGAATTAGATACAATCAATGCCTGAAGCCAGAAGCTCTCAGAACTTAAATGTTCAACTTGCAGCTAGATAACAGACCGGGGAGGGGTTTTGCCAACGGGAGGGGCCTTTTCACCTCCACCCTGGGGATGGAGCAAGACACTGAATGCGGAGCAAGACTCTGAATGCGGAGCAAGAGCACAAAGGCGAGTTTAAGGCTTGCTCGTGGAGATCACGCTCCAGAGATGCTTCCTGGGCAGAGCCCAAAGGGCTCAAGTCAGCAGCCGGCCCTGCAGATAATGCAACACGCAGTTTGACCCAGTGATCCCAACAGGTACAGAGGGGAGTTACATATTTAACTGTTGGTTCCGTGCGCCTAACTTTCTTTCCTAATTAAGTTAGATTTGCTTTGTCATCTGAACTAGTTTCCCTGTTAATCCTTCTGCCTATGAATTATTCTTTATTAAATTTCAGCATTCTACTTCCCACCAGAGGTTTCCTCTCTTAAATGCAGCTGTAGCCCAAGGATCCATTTCTCCCACCCGCCCAGCGGAGCCTCCGCGCTTTGGAGGCCTTTAAGGCTGCAGAGAAAGAGGGAGCCTCGGGCTGAACGGCAGGCAGCAGCCCTCAGGCCGTCTGGTCCACAAATCTGCCTTCCGGAAGAGAGACTCCACATTGAGGCTGAGTTCACACCGTGCTGAGCTTGGCTAACCAGGGTTTAAAGAATAAATCACAATTTGCTGGAGTTGCACAACATGCTAAGCCATAACTTCCCTGTTTGAGAGATCCCACTAAATCAAGCAAACCAGATTTTGGGTTAATGCACTGTGCAAATTCAGTTTATACTATATATAATATAACATTAAATTATAATTGCAGATTGTAATAAGGATTTATAAATGGCACGATAGTATCTTCCCCTTGTTCTGTTTCCTCCCCTTTTGTTTGCTCAGCTACACATCTTGCAAGTTTAGAAATTCTTTAAGTCTCTAACACAACATAACTGGCTGGAATATGGGAAAGATGCAGAATAGCAGAGACGCTGGCTAACTTAGAACAAATTGACTTTTATTAAATAACTAAAATGGGTTTGAAACAGGTTCACTTACTCCTATAAATTGTCTGTATCCAGTTACCGGACTACCCCGCATACTGGCAATCACACAGCTTTATCTGAACTGCTTTTTAGCTAGGTTTGACAAAGGATATGCTAACATACTAAAATAATTTTCAATAATTTTAAATGAAATGAAATGTAAACGAATGCCCGCCTTCCATAGAAGACCTGCCTATCGCACAGGTCAGAAGGAGGCCGAGAAGACCCCTGCAGACCCCTCACATCCTGGGCATAAGCTGTTTCAACTCCTCCCCTCGGGATGGCGCTATAGGGCACTGTATGCCAAGACAACCAGATGCAGGGACAGGTTTTTTCCCCTTGCAGCCCTCCCTCTGCTGGCTTCTAGCTTTAACCTCTATATCAACCCGACTTTCATCTTCACTCAGATAATGGGAAATAATTTGAAAGCATGCAGACGCAAGTAGATAAATAGGTTCCACTGTGGTAGGAGGGAAGCAGCGTTCCATGCGCCTGTGGCATCTAGCCATGCTGGCCATGTGGCCACGGAAATGGTCTTTGGGTAATGTTGGTTCCCTCGGCCAAGAAAAGGAGATGAGCATCGCCCCCCCCGAGTTGGAGACCATTGGAGGGGGGGGAACCTTCCCCTTCGCCCTGCCCCTGGCTTCTCCAGGAAGAAGGCGCTGAAAGGCGGCCTGGGTGGCAGTGATGGTGGAGTGAACGCCCCCACCCAACCTTATGGGCCGCCACCCACATCTTCCTCCTGGGCTGCTTCTGGGTTGTCAGCCGGAGGAGGATGAATATTGCCTGCATCGGTTCTGCTTCTTTGGTTTAAAGTCTGTTTTGCTGTTTCCAGAAGTGACAAAACTCCTAAAAATAAAATATGTTTTAATAATATTTTTTAAAAGTAGTAGCCATATTGGGCATGAGAAATAAAAATCCAAAATCAGTGGAGGCAATACTTTTATTTGGCTTATTGAAGTGTTATAAAATTTGCAAGCTTTTGAAATCCAAGAGTTTTTCATCAGGCAACATTAGTCAAAAAAAAGGGGGAGGGGAGGGAGGGACAACCAAACGTAAAGTTGCTCTGTTTGTGAAAAGTCCCGATTGATCTTTCTGCAGCCTCCCCGTTCTCCGTCTGAGACCATGAAGCCTTTCAGAGCAGCTGTGTCCTTTTGCCCTTCCCTTCAGAGTATTGCATGGTGACTGAAAAAAATGGCTTAAAATAAGACACACGTGCACACTCAGAGCTCTCACAACTTAATGTTTTCTTAACAGGCAATAGATATTCAAAGGGCTAAAAATAATGATCTACAGAGCTTTGCTTTGCTGGCAATCATATTCCTGGGGTGTTCTTTTAAACAACAGAAGGAAAATAGCAGTCTTTGTAGTGTTGACCCTCCCTCACCCCCCGGCTCCTGAACTACAGCATGTGGCTAGTAAGATTCAGGCTTATTTCTGTCCAAGAAATCCCTTTGGAGAATGCTAGCTATTCCAATTAGGCGAATAAGCAAACTGAAATAATATTTGAGGAGCCTTGATTTCTGCCCCTGTGGAATCTTATTCAGGAAAGAAATGCTTGCATAGGTACAAACAAGACTTTCATTGGGACAGTCAACGCTACAAAAACTGCTATTTGTTTCAATTCAACATTTCTGTTGTTTGAAGGCAAAACATCCCAGTTGGCCACCAGTTAACTCAGGGGTCTTCAAACTTGGCCCCTTTATGACTTGTGGACTTGCCTGGCTGAGGAATTCTGAGAGTTGAAGTCCACAAGTCATAAAAGGGCCAGGTTTGAAGACCCCTGAGTTAACTGAATCTCTGAATGATCATAATGTGGAGCTCAGCGCAACACTTGACTTAAATTGCGACCTCCATACCCAAAGGGACAATGCAGTCCAACAGCAGAAGACTTCTAGGGTCTTGGAAACCAATTTTCCTGATCCGGGTGTAGGAAGGAGGCCAAAAGGGAAGTGGCAGAAGATTGACAAAGAGAGTTGCAGCCTTCCAATCCTGTTTCCTGTGATGTATCTTATCTCTGTCTTTGGGGAGGGGGAAACTAGGCTGGTTGATTATGTAAGGAATTTATAAAAGGACACTTGGGGGAGGGAACAGATCCGTGTTCTCCAGACTGCTTTCCATCTTACTAGTTTACCACTGGCAGAAAACTAAATCCAAAATCTTTAGAGATTTGAAGGAGTGGATTCTTTGGAGAAAAATACTTAAGGCCCAATTCACAAGATGGTGATGTGAAATGGGCAGTTCTAGAATTTTCCTGTGCCCATATGTGAGTTTTCATAAAGTCTATATTAAAGTGACATAGTAGAATTAGTGGATCTATTTGCATAAAGTCTATTTCAAAGTGATATAATAGAAGCTGTGCATTTCCTGTCTCAAAACAGCCAGAAACCTCACAACTGATTTTTGTCAATGGCCATTGCAAGGCTAGTGAGGGTGTAGCGAGGGGGCCTAGGGCTACAGGGGTAGCCCACATCTGCTCTTTTCCCCCCTTAATTTCCAGCTTCATCGGGGCAGGTTGACCATCTCGTGTCTTCCTATAGGGTGGCTGACCACCGGCCATTCAGAGGGAGGGAACACAGAGGTCAGCTGGATCCAGGCCTTGCCTGGGCTTTTTTTTTTTAGTAGTTTCACAAATTTACAGATATTTTTTTAAAAAAAATGCTAGTTTCTCTTCTCCACTGTGTTGCCAACAAAATAAGCAATAGAAAACAGAACTGTGAAATGTGGGCACATTTCATTTCAAATATATCACTCAGATCCAGTTCAATCACCCAGTTTCAAAACCTGACGTTATACTCGTTTCTCTTCAGACCTATAAAACCTGATGTTTGAACTCAGAATTACGTTTATGATCGTGAGGGCCCGAGCGGTGAGGTACGAATTCAGATCGCTCCAACCCAGCCCGTAGGCAGTCAGGTCAAAGTATTTCTGCATTGTACATCCGATGTACGGAATAGATTAGAATTGTTCAGAGTAAACAAAAAAGTGAATTCGCATTAATATATTTTCTTATTCTACATTTGATCTTAGCAAAAAGGCCAAAAAGTGACGTTATTTTATAATTGCTGTGCAAGTGGCATTCCTCACCTTTTGTGCTTTCAGGTGTGCCTAGCAATTCTTCTAAAGCTACAGCAAACACTCTTGCGGTGCACCTTCAACCACCAACTCTTTGGCCGAAGCCTTTGTGCCCTCCGCTGTCTCAGGGGCAAGGGGGCTCCTACCCTTTTCGGAGTTTGAGGGGGACCCATCGGCACTCTGGCTATGAATATCAAGCAGGGCTGCGTCTGGGCAGGGCAGACCCTCCGAAGGCCCTGGGCAGGAGACCCTCAGTGGCTCACCTGAGGCCGTCCCCGAGACCTTCACAAACGCTCTGGGAAGCGGAGTGGACGATGGGAGGGTGGGAACGGAAGCCACCCTGGGCGGGAGAGTGCTGGGAGCCCAGGCACAGGTGGGGAAGGAGGCTTCTGAAGAAGGCGTTTGAGACGAGTTCCTTTTGGAGGGAGGAGTGGACACTTGGACATATCTACCGCTCTCCAGATCGTAGAGCGTCTTTAACCGAAGAGGCAAATCTACAATAAAGTATTCCCCTGAATCCGGATCCTGGAGCAGCTTACGCTGAGTGGCAGGCAAAGAGGGGGAGGGACTGGAGGAGAGCGAAGGCTGATGCTTTATCAGACCACATTTTGGGGTAGTCAAGGGAGAGTCAGGGCAGATGAGGGACTGTAGAGGTGGGGCTGGCATCAGGCATGAAGCATCTTCATTCTGGGGCAGAGATTCCTCCTGAAGCTTTTTTTGTTGAGCTTCCATCTTTTTCCTCCTGCTTGCAAGCTTCTTTGCCCTCCGCAATGCCTTTTCTGTCTTGGGGGGCACCGTGGGGGGTTTGGCTGCTGTCCTTCCCATCTGACTCATCAGCTGGAGTCTTTCATTCGTCCCCAAAGGGCTGCCAGGATCTCCAGGGAGCTGATAGGCTTGTTCTGGATCAAGCGTGGGTGTTGTGGAAGGTTTATCTATACTTCCTATGGCTTTGTGTAGTGGAAAATTCGCTACTTTTTCAGTGTGCGATATGTTGAGGTCTGCAGTTGTATCTGACAATGGACCTGTGGAAGCTGTTGGCACCACAGTATCTGACCTTGGACTTTGTACGGTAGAACCGGCTGAATTACTCAACAAAGAAGTTGTGCCTCCAAAGGCATCCCTGGAAACAGGAGAACAAGCGTGATTTTCTGTCACTGTGGGAGACTTTACCTCGTGACTTATTATTTTCTTAATGCAAGGACCACCCTTTTGCCTAGTGAAGGCACGGCTCTTCGTATAATGTGTCCTTTCTCTCGTAGGGGACCTTTCCTCACTTTGTCTTGGCTCACTTTCAAAGTCCAGATTTGGCTGAATGGCAGAACTGGGCCTTAACTTTCTAATTCTGACCTTCTCTTTGGAAATAGCTAATTTCTCGGGGCTTTTTAATTCTTTCTCCGATAACACTGATAAACAATCGGTTTCTTCAGAATCTGCCATCATAGAAAAATGATCTAATCCTTCACTAAAGCTATAATTTGCGGTTAGACTGCTTTCGTCAGCTACCTGAGAGCCCCTGTTCCCTTGGATAGACCCCCATCCTTCCTCCTCCTCCTCTTCCTCCTCCTCCCCCTCCCCCTCTCTGTCTGTCTCGGCATCCTTGGGGTTCTCCGGGGCGTTCGGAGCGGCTACTTCACAGGACAAAGACCTGAGCAGAGGCAGCTTGACTGCTTTGGTCACAGGGGGCGACTTAAATGTGTTGTCTTTAATCGTGAACAAAGTGGGCTTCAACACGCTTGATACGGCTGGCGTGAGGGGCTCCTCAGGCTTGCTTTCCGCCTCACAGTCGGTGCTTCTCCAGCCATCTTCCTCCTTCTCCTCCAACGCTGCCTCTTGCGAGCCATCCTCATCTCCGTCCTCCCCCTGGTCTGCTCCATCCACAGCAGAGCCACAGTTGCTGAGCGGGTGGTCGTGCAAATCCTTTCTGTTGGCTTTCTCCGTCTCTCTGCTGCCCTGCCGTCCTCCTCCACCCGTGCCATTCCCCCTTCTCTGGCTTTCCCGAAGACAGGCTTTCTGGAAGAGCTGCATCAGAGAACAGGGCGTCCCGTGGAACGGTGGGCCTGCAGTGGCAACAGCCGGTTGCTCAGAAGGACCGGGGCTTCCTCCGCCCTTGGGGCCGTTCCCAGCCAAGGAGCAGGCCTGGCTTCCACTCTGGCTTCTGTTTTCTTCAGCTGGAGAAAACAGACTTTTAGATGCTTCATCGGCACCTTGACCCAAAGTGACTTTTTTATATTTATGTTTCTGCATGTCCTCCTGCTCTACGGCTGCCACCTCTGTCAGGAAAGGTTCGGGTGAAGAAGCAGGTTGAGTTTTATTGTGTTCGTGCACAGAAATCGCCTCAGCGCCCTCTGTGTATACTGAATTACTTTGCTGCAAATGATTCTTATTTTGGTACTTTAAAATACCTGCCCTTGACTTTGATAAGCTCAACATTACATCATCACTGATAAAATTCTCATTTAAACTGGCGAAATTGTCCTTTTCCTCAATGTAGTCCATTTGTTCAAAGATGTTAACTTTATCGGCACCAGCAAGTATTTCTTTATTGCTATAATCCGGTGCGCTGGTTGCCACGACATCTGCTTTCAGGTGGGCCTGGGCTTTCAGCTTGTCTTTGTCCTCCAGGCCTCTCAGGAGGGGAGATGGGCTGTAAGTGCTTTTCACACGTTTTCGGATGTCCTTCAGGTTAAACAGTAAACGGGGTGCTTTAGACTTGTAATCGTTCTGGGAATAAAATGTCCTCTCCCCAGGTTCTTTGGTTGCTGCAGCTTCCAACAGGAACGGAGTCACCACTAGTAGCCGGCTTCCCGGGGGTCCTTCGTTCTTCGGCTTCAGGGGTAGGGCCGGAGTCAGCAGGGCCGAGATGCCAAAGGAAGGGTCAGACAAAACCACACGTGACTCAGCTGCAGATGTTTTGGCCAAAGGAGCCACCTCGGGTGACTTTCTGTACGGGGAATCTTTTATTTCTAACACTTCGACTGCTCTGACCTCCGCCAGTTTCATTCTGCTAAAAGTAGCCTTCTGTTTCCTCCACGGGGGTGGGCAGCCGCCTCCTACCCCAAGTTCAGAGTCTGGCTTGGTGGTTTTCTCTGCTAATATAGAAACGGGTGGCGTCGGCGTCCGTATCTCCTGGGCATCAGCTGGATGGAATGCTGCCTCTGGAGGGAGAGAGGTCTGGTGGGGAGAGGGCGGGGGGGCTGGCGCCTTGGACACTGGAAGTGGGGGGGCCATTCTTGGTGGGAAAAGCGTGCTCGATGTCAGGGAGGCTGGAGAAGGACTCTCGTGCACAGGTGCAAGTACCTGGGGCAGCAGCTGTTGGGCTGCAGCACTTTTTGCACCGGTCGGTGAGGGAAAAGATACCCTTGCCAGAGGCAACAAAGGCAAGGAGGCTTTGGAGAGAGACTTTGGTGAAGGATCATCGGAGAAGCTCTCTTCCGTCGCTTTTGGCTCGGAAACGCAAGGCTTCTTAAAGAAAGGTGCTTCCTCAAAGTAACCGAGGCTGCCATCTTTGGGCATCTTCTCTCCCACTTCGATTAGTTTCTTATGGTGTGCATTCCATGACTCAAAAGCGCTGTTTTCGCTGTGGAGAAAGCTAGTTTTTCTGGCTAGTTCTTTCGCTTTCCCAGTTCTGGTTTTCGCCATCTTGTCAGAGATGCTGAACTTGGGAACGTTCGAAGCCTTTGCCTGAGAAAGCTGAGGCACAGGCTGGCTCAGGGAGGCCAGGTCTATTCTGCTCTGTGCTTTGCGCTGACCGCTGGGATCTGCTACACTTGGACGCGGCTCTGGAAGTTCAGAGATCCCCGTTTGGATGTTTACAATTGTTCTGTCACTCCAGAAAGCCGTTTCGTCTCCACAAATTAACGGACACCCTGTCCAGTTGCTGTTTGCCGGCGGCTTGGCTATCAGTAGTGAGACCTGGTTGTCAACCTTATTAAAGGTCTTTATCAAAGAAGACACTTTTGAGATATGTGTACAGTTGTGCAGATCAGAAAGCGGCAAGTCTAGTTTTCTTCTTATGCTTGGGTGGACTAGGGAATACTTCTTGTCTTCATGAGTTTTGGAGTTAGAAGAAACTTCGGAAAGTAGGAATGTCGCATGCTCCTTTTCTGACCGTTGCCTGGGGAAACGGGTGTTTTTCTTGATGGCGTAATTCCAGGGGCCGTGAAAGAATTGGCTAGAGAACTGGTGGGGGATGCCGGATGGCCCAATGGGGTCTACATCTGTGTAAGGTGTTTGAAGCTCAGCCACGCAGAGACTTTTGAAAGCTCGGTCGGTGAGGCTGCACACTTCTCTGTCGGTGTCGTCCAGCAGACTCCCAATGCTGGAGGAATCACTCTGTCCATCCGCTTGTTTCTTACTCCCCTGCATGGTCCACATGAGGCATTCATGAAATGGGTGGTTGGCTTTTGGGGCTACCGTTTCTCAAGCATTTTTCACAACTTGGGGTTAACTTTTCTTCAATCTGCAATTTTATATTCATTTCTCATAAGGAAGCAGAAAGTGGGGCTTTCCAGTCTGCAAATTGAACATATATAAGTTTACGTTATTGTATCATAATACAACGCAATTGCACATAAAATATCGATACATTATATATATACTAAAATAGCTTTGAACTAGAACAGCCCCAAGAAAAATAATTAAGAAAGATCAAGAGTTTTTTAAAACGGTGCTGAAGCTTTCGTGACTCTCCTTCTCTTTCTCCAGAAATTCTTTTATAAAACCCAAATTTTCTTTTCCCCTCTGAACAGCTGAGTTGTATTGTTAGCAGTCTACCTGGCATGGCCTGGTAGGGTCTCTTTCTCATTTAGCTCAGCCACAGGGAGAACCCCAGCAGGGTGCAGAGCCCTGGATGGCCTTCGCGAGTTTCTTTTTATGATGTTATGCCACGCATTCTGTCACGGGAACCGTGTCACGACTGAACAGTGACGATGTCATGTCTCCTTTGAATGCCTAATTGCACCCTGGACGCTTGGCCTCTTTCTTTGGCAAAAATAATTTTCTTGGTGATTGACGTGCTCTGTGTGTGATTAAAAACCTCCATTCATGAGTCTGTGAAGTTTTGCACCTCAGTTTGTTTTTCTTGCATAAAGAAATGTTCTGTCTTTAATTGTGTATTCTGAATAAGTTGCTTGGACTTGCTAGGAGTTGGGCTCTAATCTGGCAAGTCTTCCCAGGTGAATAAAAGCAAGATCTTGTGTGACTGCCTGGGGCAAGTTTGAAGGTGTAATTCCTGAAGGAGTGGACAGGACACTGAAATCTGCTAGATGCCATCTGCTTACCCTGCCCTTCCTGGCTGGTGAAGGCCAATCTCCTGTTGGGTCCAGCCAGCAATATCTGCTTTGCTAAGAGAAGCGGGTGATACCACAAGCCTTGAGGGAAGCAGTGTGGCCTGCCTCCTCAAAGACCCTCACTGGACTTCATTTCACACCAAACAAGGTTACCAGGTAAGGTCATTTGTCATTTGGGGTCATACATTGATGATACCCATTGTTCATCTTGACAGCAAGCTGGCCAAGTGGTGCCATCAAGGTCTTGTCTTAATGTCTGGAAGAACAGGCTCAAGGTTAACCTTTACAAGGCCAAGTGGCCATGGTGATGTAGGCCACCTGCATCTAGACCTGTTCCCTATTTAGTCTTCAACAGGGTTGTATTTCCCCCTTTAGAACTGATGTACATCCTGAGGTCTTTGGGGACTCCTGCTTGATGAACAGTTGGCAGATGTGGCCAAGAAGGCCTTCACACAAATTCCTCTGGAGTACCAGCTGTGCCCATAACTCTTAGGACATAACTCTTTGGTCACCTCACATTTGGAGCCTGGCAGTGGATTGCAGTTGCTGAGGCTGCCCTTGACCACGTGGGAGACGAGCTGGTCCAGAAGGCAGCATCCCAGCAGGAAGTGGCTGTGCCGTGCTAGGCCAACCTAACACAGCTGCTTTGGAAACCGCACTGCTCTTACTGGTAGACTTCTGGGCCCAATTTAAGGCACTGGTGATTATCTATACAGCCTTCCACAGTTTAGGGGTTGATTATCTGGGGGATTATCCCCCCCACCCTCTGTAGTTTGTGCTATCCCACACAATCAGGAGAGATCAGCCTTTCTGTGTCCTGTTGTTTTAACAGTGTCACACAAACACTCCATTAAGTGACTCTTAAAACTTGGCTCTTCCCCCAGGATCTCGGGCAAGGGTGCATGTGTGAAATTACTGGTCTGCTGTTATTTTTTCAGATGTTTGTTTATTTGTATTATGTATTACATTGATTAAAAAGGAATGACGTGGGAGATGCAATGGGAATAACACTTCATGAAAACATGTATTTTTTACAATGTCCTAAAATTTTGGGGAAAAGTTATTACATGTATGAATTTGCCTCAGATATCAGGTTTAATATTTTCGACATCTACACTCTTTGGAACCAGGCAGCTCTCGCGGCTGTGCTGGCCAACGGGAAGGGGTCCTGGTGACCTCCTTATCGCCCTTCAACACCGGAAAGATAAAAGATAAAATTATGGCCCCAGTTCCTCAGTGGATCAAAGACCAGATGTTACTATGACTTACATATGAGTTGGTTACAGAGGTAGGTTATATATACATATGATTACAGTTACTATAAATGTGCTTATCCTTTATTTAAATTGTTATACAAAAATTATATTTATGTACTACCTGCATAATTTTTATTGCACTGTTTTCTTTCTCTTGTTTTCCTTTCTCTTTCCTTTTGTTATTCTTTTTCCTTTGTTCTCTTTTATAAAGGCAAAACAAATAAAAAAGCCCCCCCTGCAACATGGGGTGCATCACGAATCTCCATTATCTCCTTTAATATTTAATTGGTGCTAGAGCCCCCGGAGTGATTAATAAGATAAACTGGTGATACCCAGGAAAAGCACAGGCCTGAACTGGAATACAAATTGTCCCTATATTCATATGGTATTTGGGTGCTTCTTAAATATTATATTTGTTGAAATTGTATAATAATATGGAAAATATGCCAAGTATACAAAAAAAATCAAACGTCATGCCTATTGGCAATAATGTTCCTAAAGATGTGATTTTCGTATTTATTTTTTCTTCAAAATCTATTAGATTGTGATTATAATTCCTATGAATTATGATTTTAGAAGATATAAACAATTTAAACTATACTGGCCAGATGAAAGGAGACGTGGAGAGATAGATGCAGAGGCACCTGTGCTTGTAGGAAAGAGCAAATATTAAAATATAGGTCTGTCTCTGTCTCTATATCTGTTTTATTTGCTAATCACATTTATATGGTCAACTATCTAAACAAAGAGAGACTCTGGATGACTTTAATAAAACAACAGATACATATAAATCATTATAAAAATATTTTCAGAATGTTGCCAGCTTGGTTCCACTTCAATATTTTTAGCTGCCTGGCAAATTAAAGACTATTTTGTAATGGGAAGAGCAAAAGGCCGGCCTTCTCTTTTCCGGCTACTTTGGTTTCAGCCTTGGTGACGGTAGAAACGCTGGCTGACTGACTGGGGAGCTCCAGGGGTTGAAGTCAACAAGTCTTAAAGTTGCCCTCGTTTCCACACACACCACCCCCACCGCACCCCCGTCCCCCGCCTTCTCCCCCCTCTAAGCAGTTGCTGTCTTAAAGAGAGGATGGGCTTCATCAGCGGCCAGTTCAGCCTTTCAGCATTGTATATAGGCTCTGTTTGTGTCACATTTGTCTTTATTGGGAATAATTAATAATTGCTGATCTATTAATTTTGGCAAGTTATTATTTCCGTCCATGTTTCATTCATTCTCTTCCTTCCTCGTTAGTTTTATGTTCCCTCTTCCTATTGGACTTGTTTCCCATTATTTTAAAATACTCATTTTTAAAAATTTTAATTTTTACTATTTTATTTTTGAATATTACGGTGTAATTTCTCAATTGTTAGTTTACTTTGCATTTGTCAATCTTGACTGAGGGTGAACTAGATATTACATTATTTAGTCTAGTTGCTAAAATTCCTAATGATGCCACGAAGAAAAAATGGTCTAGGTCAATGTCTTGAACTTTAGCATCTTGATTCTTGAAGGTATGTGGACTTCAGCTCCCAGGATTCTTCAGTGACCAGGGCTAAGGAATTCTGGGAGTTGAACTCCACATATCCTCAGGTTGCCCAGATCTAGAATATCTGGTCCAGGAAACTGCATTTACTGGATTCCACTCCTTACTACTACTCAGTATCCTTGTTGAGTTTCTTATCTTGATATTCAATTAATAAAACTTCAGTACCTACATTAAATCCTGATGTAATTTTGCTAATTATAAACTAATAACTTATCTTGTTTCTCCCTATTTTCAAAATATTTTTGTTTTAGATTTTTTTTGCTTCTATAAAACCAATTAAATCAGTATTGTTCTTTAACTGTCATTAATTATACATATGTGCTTACTAACCACTGTTCTTTTACTTTTATCAATCTGTTTATACTTTATTTTTCCTTCAAAATATTAGTACTGTAAGAAACTCACTGCCATTCTAAGGCTTTCAAGTGGTTTTAATATTTCTTGCAATAATATAGCACATTTACAAGGATTGAATACGCTATTGAAATCATCTGTCATTACCATTTCCTAGCTGTTTTTATTTCCTTAATCAGGTTAATTAAAAGTTGGTGATAGATCTGGTGCATAAAGTGATAGCGTTGCTGTAACAAGAGAATAATCTGTAATTGTTACTTATAAAACATTTTTATTGGATACTGGCACTGCAGAGAATGTTTCTCAAGAAATGACTTTTCCTGCTACAGGAAATGGAGTTGAAATACGAATGCTTATATATGCCTCCTGTTTTTCCCTTTTAGTCTGAATTTAAAAGGACTTTGCCAAGGTGACATTTTCATTTATTTTCTCTGAGTTGTATCTCCTCTTAGCTACAGAAGACAAAGTAGGTTGGACTGGAGAGAAGGGAACTTTTGTGGAGAGTGCAGACTCAATTCTTCCAGCACCTTCAGCCTGGACGAATCTGGCTAAGAATATGCACGCAGCCCTTACTGGATGGCTTTAAATGCATTTCAAAAATTATTTTTAAAAATGATAGCCTGCATTTCTGTTTATTCCAAATACCAAAAGTAGCTTACAACAATGAAAATGCAGAGTATTAAAAAAACAAACCAAAATTAATGCAGTTAAATGAATCATTAAATTAATTAGCAATTAAAAGCTTGGTCCAAAAAATATTGCCACATTTTGGATGAACAGGAGCGGACCTTGCTAGAGCCGGGAGTGAGGCAGGGCAAGGCCCTTCTCCGGGACGTTTCAGCTTCCGACAACAAGCATCCTGAGCCTCTCCTGATGATCCAACCAGGGAGGCCCATAGGGAGAGAGGCTTCCACACAAAGGAGCAGCCCCCCCCCCAGCCCTTTAGAGGACAAAACCAGCATCTTAAATTGGCCAGGTAGAAGTTGGTACCTGATGCCAATCTTTCACTGCAGGCTTCCTACAATTCCTGTTCCTTGTTCCATTCAGGAACAAGGAACATTTGCACTTTTTGCCACATCTTGTACTTGAGGTCCTGCTGTAGGGCATAGTTGATGTAAAGGCCCGGATGCAAACACTTTCAAACGCGGTGCCAGCAGGGGATCCAGGAACTCCCAAGGTTTTGGAGTCTTTCTGGGCAAATGCAGCCCCATCCAGAACCAACTTCAACCTCAGTCCCAAAGTGCAGTGACCTCTGACTTGCCTTGATTTAACCTGACTTGTAGTCCCTCAATTATCTCTCCTTGCTGAGATTAGGAGACATTTAAAGGTACTGACGGTGGCTTTAGAGCTGGGCAGCAGAGAGCAGCCGAGCTCAGGGTCATAAGCATACATGGCTTCGTACTCGAAGTTGGGAATTATCTCCCTGGGCAGCTCATGGCTGTGTTACGGAGCACAGAAGAAGACAAGGACCAGGACGTTGAACAGTGGACCTCTGGCACCACCTTCTGGGGAAGTCCCAACAGGAAGGGCCAGAACTCCTGCAGAAGAGTGACTCAACCGAATGACTCAGACAACTGACCTGGAAAGATGACAGGTCACCGAAAGCTGCTGAGAAGTTCAGAAGAACCATCTGTTTTCCCACGTGAATCATCCACCAGAACAATCACTTCATCCTGAACAAAACCTTGCTAGAAATTGGCTCAGAAACAGTTTCATGCAGATGTACCTGGGCCTAAGAGGCCACCCCTTTCTGAATCAATTTACTGCAAAATACTTAATACTAGTTTTTAATTAGACGGAAATTCCAATTTAATGCATAGCACATTCACACGTGAAATATTGTATACTGTATACAGGCCATCGTTGAAAAAGGATAGAACAGAGCTGGAAAAGGTGCAGCAGAGGCCTGGCAAAATGGTCGGGGGTGTGTGTGTGTCAAACAATTTCCCCACGAGAAAAGGGTCGCCCTCTTTAGCTTGGAGCTGGGTGGGGATGAGCCCGGGGTGTGTAAAGTCAGGCATGGCCAAGGGGACGGGGAGACAAAAGTAGGGGCAGGGGGCATCTGGCGATGCTGGACTGGAAGAAGAATTTGAACAGACTGGGGAGCGGGGGAGGGAGAATCCTCCGGGTGGGCTACGTCTTTGGCTTTGCAAAAAGTATCCTCTGAGACTTCCTGAGCAGGTTGTCTCTCCGGCTTTTGGGGCCGTGCTTGAAGGAGTTGTGGTGACCCGCGTGACGCCCGGTCTTTGGCCTCGAAGATGAATTCCGCTCCACGTCTGATACGCTCCTCCTACTTTTATTCCTTTGCCTTATAAATCAATTTACACCCTCAAATGTAAATTAAATGCAATTTCCTTTTTGGAAGGGGTATCCTTCAGGATTCCTACTTCTTAATTTATTGACCGGTTGGAAAAGATGCTTTAATTTCCCACACTTTTAGTACGACCGCTGAGCATTAATTTTAGGTTCCGTCTTTCTTTATGGACAACGTTCAGATACATTTGAAGTTTGGGAAATTCACGTGACTTTTTAGGCTACAGCATCATTTCTTAACGTCTTTCGATTTTAATGAAGTAAGCCTTAGGCAATGTTATGTTTGTGCCCAGGTTGTTCTTACCTGTTGTGTTAACAGACACTACAGAGGTTTTGATCTTCTCATATTCTTATTGCCCCTTTGATGCTCACCAGTCAGGATGAGTGGAAATTATTTTTTTGGAAAGCCTTTCCAAGCTACATATTTCATTATGTTTTGTAGATTATTTCAGTCTGCAAATGAATAAACAAAGAAAAGAAAAATGAAGTTGTAGGAAATAAGGCTCATTATTAAACATATGTTCATTACTCTTCTCATCCTGCTTTGATTGCCAGCAACAATTCTGTTTTCTTGAGTTGTCAATGGGTCTGAGCTTCTTTTTTAAAGACAGAACTCCTCAAAGGATGCCAGTTTTACATAAAAGTCCCATCAACTCCCCAAGGCCGTTTTGCAAAGCAACATGGCTGCCACAGGAAGCCACAGAAGACGCAGCCGTGTCCCTTGCTCTGGCCTGGATCCGTTCCTCAGCCTCTACACGTGGCTGCCAAAGCCAGAGCTTTCTACCCAGCAGTGCTCTCCTCTCAGGAGCTCTGGCCCCGACAAAGATTGGGAAAGTGCCGCTAAAGTAATGTGTGGATGTGCAGTGCTGGAGCTACAGATTGCTCGACTGAGAATTGAGGGACAAGAGACTGGAGACAACCTGCACAGCAATTGCCTCTCCTGGGAGTCTTATGATTCTCCCTGTAATTAACTTATTCTTTTTTAAAAAGAGGAGGAAGAAGAGGGAGGGAAGGAGGAAGAGAAATAACAGAAAATAAACCAGGGACCCAGAAGAGTTTTCTGTACTTTTAGAAGATTTTTAATTTCCAAACTAGTCAAAGGAAGCCACAGAGACGTCAGAAGTTCAGAAGGCTCATTGTGCATGCAAGAGATGCCCCTGCAAACTAGGCTTTCTGCCCAGGGTTGTCCCTTGTTCCAAACCGCAGCCCCCCCCCCACCACCACAGCAATCTCAGTCGTGGCCATAGGCCAGTTCAGAGGCACAGCGTACAGACTCTCAATACCAACCGCATCTACTGCACAAATGACCCCCCAGCGGATGCTGATCAGATTGCAGAGCTCTTTCAGTTTTGGAGACAGAGTGTGCTCATCACAGGCTTAGGTGGGCGGGTGGATAGCTCAGATATGGGGACCGTGCTGGGCAGTACTGGGTTGGGTTAGGCCAATCTGACTGTGCGTCCCCTGGGAAAGCTGAATGGGGTTCTGCAGGCTGTGTGTCTGTTCCACCACCAGAGGACAACATTCAGGATGGTGGTTTCACAGGACACCTGGAGGCATCTCCCTTTGTAGCTACTATATGTTGGGGGATTTATAGGTGTCCATCTCTAGGGTAACAAAGGTGAAGGGTCATGGTATCAAAGCTCCGTCCTTCATTATGCAGCCTCCTTTTTCTGGCCAAGGGCTTTTCAGCCAGGCAGCCTTTCTCCGCTTCACCTCCCTTCTGGATCTCTTACTGAAGTTTATTACAGTTCCTGGTTTATGGCAGCGAACTCTGCTTCTACAGCAACCATGAAAGAAACTCATATGACTGTATGAACAGCGAGGCGAAAGTTGCAGTGTAACTTCTTGCCCCATCTTAATCCTGCATTTTTGTTTCCGATGCTTCTGAAATATTTCCCTGTGTGGGACTCATCCCCAAGTCACTTTTCTTGATCAGAGTCCGTGCATGCATGCAGTTGGTGCAGGAACAATTACTAGCAATGGCTGCTGTGTGAAGAGACCTTATCAATTCGGATTCTGCTGTAGACCACAGAACTTTCCCTAAATTCACTAAAGCAGTCCAGCTCTTCCCAGGCTTCTGCACATCCAAAATACTGATCTAAGGGGGGGGGGGGGAAATCTTACTGAAAGTAAATATGGGTGAGTCGACATTCTTTGCCTCTTGTTCATGTGGAAGGCAAATGACTGGAATAGAAATAAGAGAGCGTCTTGGTTGAATTTAGAATTCGGGGCCCGGGTGATCAAGTTGAGACTGTTCTTCACAAATGGATTTGTCCCAGGGCTGTGGAAGAGGGTCTTGGTTGGATCTTGTTTCTGTGCTGCGTGTAACAAGACACCGTGTGTGACAGCCAACCACTTTAAAGCTTAGGAGGGCTTGTAGTTAAGAATACACAGGAGGATACATAAGAGGCAGATCCTTCACAGCCCCGGAGAAAAAGCAGCAGAGATGCTCTCCGGAACAATTGTCACAAAGTCCACCTGGCGCAGCTCTTTGGCCAATCCCGTTCTCTGCCAGTCCAAATTCCCTCAATGGAGAGGTTGTTGTGGGGAAATATTGAGGACTTAAGGACAGGCAGAATATAAATCTAACAAATAAATCAATACAATATTGGCAAACAGCCCCAATGGAGACATTGTAACCTTGCTTTGGGAACAGAAAAGTCCTTCTCAAAACTGTCAGGTCCTTGTCATCTCTGAGTTGAATTAAAGTTTTCTTTCTAGGCACACTCACAGTAAACAGGTACTGAAAAATATTATACAGTTGATTTGAAAATGTATCTCCATTAAGATCTCTTTTTGGAGAATCGTGTGCCAAATCTCTGCCAGGAAATTTCTGTTTAGGACCAGGCGGGCTCTCTGCTTCTTGTCCTGCCCTCGGGGGCTTTGGAGAAGAGGTGGACCCCCCCCCCTTGTCTCTGGCAGCCCTTCAGGTATTGGAAAGCAGCTACCAGGTCCCTCCGAATTCTTCCCTTCGGTAGGCCAGACCCACCCGGATCCCTTAACCGGGCATCGCACAACTCAGCCCTGATCACCTTTTGGCTCTTCTCTGCACGTTTTCCAAGGGCTCAGCATCTTTTTGACCACTTGAGCATCTTGTCCCCTCGAGGTTCATGGGACATTCAAGCTCCAACCCCTCGGAATACTTCCCAAGAGTAATTTTCAGCAGATGTAACAGGGGCGAGGACCAGCTCCCACTCCCCCCCCCCACACCACACACCTTTTTCTCTGCTCTCTGCTCCCCAGTGTAGACCTTCCACCCACCGGGGGCTCAGCCGCATTCACCGTAGACTTTGGCCTCCCACACTTTGGGCATCTGCCAGCCAGTTTCAGGGCCTGAACTTGCTCAGTAAACCAGTGAGCTGTGAGCTTGGCAAGCCTGCGGAGCTTACATGCGGGAAAGGAGGGTGAAACGGGACCCCCCAGCCTGACCCCAAAGCCTCAGAGGGGAGTTTGGCACAACAGAAACCAACCCACTAGAAAATTCTGAAACTCCACCGGTTCCAAAAGACCCAGTCGCAAAGCCAAGCCGGGGCCCCTGTGGGGATAGGTTAAGGTTGAGTCAACCTTTCTGACCTAACCAGATGGTGATCCATCCACGACAGAGAATCAGTTCTGATCCCTCAACAGAGGTTTTCCAGGTAAAAGACCAGGTGCAGATAATAATAGCCAGAAATCACGCTTGACGTGACCGTCGTAGCAGCTCCAGGGGAGACTGGACCCCCTGTGACTCCCAACCCCGTCTCTGAAACCGGTACCTCCAGTTCAGGCAATGAAACTGCAAGATAGCAGAGCGTGTTAGTAAAAGACCAGAAACCCCTAAATCTGGCCAGGGATGGGTGGCATCTCACCGAGGGCTGGGAACTCTCGTCTCTGCTTCCGAATGCATAAATCTACCATGTCTTCTGTGCTCCAGTTCTTACGTTAACTATATTTGTGCATTTGAAATGTTTGCCTTTCACATCCTTCAGGTAGGGAGGTTTCTTTGGAACCACCTGTCTGAGATCAAAAAGTGAAGCAGTTTGCACCTGGTTCTTCCACACCCAATGTAATCACTATGACATTTTTGTTTTTCTAACACATTTTTGAATAAAAATGGGAAGTGCCGACTAGCTGAATACGGCATGAATCTAGCTGAATCTTGCTAATCAAAACAGGAGACTTGAAAACCTCACGCTTAGCCATTTGGGGTACCTTCACTTGGTGAACACACGAAGCGTGGTGGATGGAAGTTATGCTTCGTGCGCTATAATTATTTTTCTTAACACCCGATACACCCTCAGTATAGAGTGGAAGGTCAGCCCTGCAGCACTTTGGCGAGGCTGCTGGCCATGACACTGCAGGGACAGGGATCTCTCAGTGACAACCTACGTCCACTGTGGGCACAGCCCTCCCCGTTTGGAGGTGGGTGCTGCATCCCACAGACACCTTGGCTGCAGCTGCAGCTGGGTAAAAATAAGTCTCCACTCCACTTGACCCTTGAACTCTGGCCGCCGTAGCTCCTTCCAGGTAAATAGCCTGGAAACAAACTAGAGCGCTCTGGCTTAGGAGAGGCCGGAGAGGGAAAGTGCCTTGCGGGTGGAGATCCGCCCCGCCAGACTGTACACAGTGGAATCTCTGTTCTCATCCCGCCAGAAATTTTAATACTTTTAAAACAGATCTATTTGTAATTTCTGAATGTCACACTGCCTTTTGTCTGCTGCATTTCAATTGTTGACTCTCACATGGCAGAATGAAAATAAATCCCTAATGATGAGAGAAATTCCCCTTGAGGAACTGGGGACTATTTACTCCCTGCCCCCTTACTCAGGGCTGGGGGTTGCGGAGGAAGAAAACCATCCTGACCCCTGTGCATCCCCTGGGGGTGGGGGGGGAAGACCCCTTCCTTGGCAGTGGCTCAGCACCTTGTCTGCTCTTCCCACCCCTCCCTCTTCCTTGTCAGTCACCTGACCCGAGTAGAGCAATTGTAAAGAGATTCAACGGATTCCCCGGGGTCCCTAACTTATTACTTACAATGTAATCATGCCCCACAAGCAAATTCTCTTCAGTGGGCCCCTGATGGCCAACATCCCAGCTTGTGGCCAGCAACTCTCTCTTGTCGGGGGAAGCCAGAACCAACTGCAGATGCAGGCCGGTTTGCAGTGCTATGGCGCACAATACAGCAGCAGTTTACAAGCATCAATTTCCCTTTTCTCCATGTAGCTGGTAGTAGGGTCACTTCATATTTTGGGCAGTTTTGAGCAAAAATGGTTTTCTGGAGGCCTGCAGGGTAAAGACACCAACCATGGCCCAGTCGTCAAGGTCCCAGAGTGAAAACGAACGGTGTCCCTACTTTACTGTCTTGAAAAGAAACTCCACTTTTTAACTGAAAGCTGAAATAAGGAAAGGCAAACACAGGGAGGGCGGTGGCAGCTCTGCTGTTCTTCAGAAGCAAGGATGGCAGCCTTGACCTGCCATTCCACAGCTCTGGGCCCCGTTTTCCCTCCTCCAGCCCGATTCATATTTCCCTCCCTCCCTCCCTCCCAAAAGCTCTTTTCCCACGGCCACCTCCTGGTGACGGAAGTTTCAAGATATCCAACATTTACCTGGATTTCATTTCCTTTTAAACTTAACTGAGTCAAACTCCAAATTAAGAGGCTGCAGCAATGGCTCTCCCTTTCCCAGTAGGTCTTCATCCACAAAGGTTCAAGTTACAGCCGGGTCACGCAACTGCCAAACTACGCAGGGGACGGAGGGGGATTTTAGCTGGTAGGACTTGCATTTAAGCCTCCCACCCTTGGGCGACAAAAGTCTTTCTTCCCAGAGTGTGGAAAGGAGGAATTGTTGGCTAGAAAGTAAGAGGGGGCAGAAGGGAGAGCGGTCGATGAAGAAAAGGGATCCTTTGGGGAGCGACCAATCTGCCTTCCTGACCTGCGTGTAGATCGCAAAGCGCCTCCCCACAGTCGCGGGCGGGCTTCACTTTCGGTTTGGCCAATGCTACTCATCCTCCGCAATTTTAAGGTGCGTGGACTTCATTCCCCAGCATTCCCCAGCCGGCACTTCTGGGAATTGAGGTCCGCATGTCCCAAAGGCTGAAAAACGCCGGGCTGGGCAAAAGGCTGAAGCGTTTCTGATGTCCCGAGCGAGGAGAGAGAGAGAGAGGCACCTGCGTCTTTCGCGCCCCCTCCCACCCAGCCAGACGCCCCCGAGGATTGTGGGGGGACGAAAGATTCTTTTGGAGTGGGAGGGGCGGGGAAAGCGGCGGCGGGGAGGAAGGCAGAGAGCGGCCGGATCGCGACGGAGCAGAAAGTTCGGGGAAGAGGCTGCGGGCTCGGGACGAGGCGGGGAAGGGGACGAGGCCGAAGCGCCACGCAGGACAGGCGGCACCCGAGGACTACTCGGCTCTTGCCCAGGAGCAGCCGCAGCCCCTCCCCTCCAGCCAGGGTGCCCTGTGGGCGGGGGCGGGCCCTCCCCTCCCCTCCCCTTCGGATAAACTGGGTAAGTGAAGCCCCCGCGCTTCTCTCCTCCGCCGAACTGGCCCTGCGCCGCTTGGAAAGGGGGGGGGGTCTGCAGAGGCGTCGGGAGAAGGGGCGCCCCCCCACTTTCTGCCTCCCTGGGAGGAGGAGGGGCGGGGGCCGTTCTTGCCGCGGGGGGCTCCGGCTTAACCGGCCCCTTCCTTTGGGGGAGGGTTGGAAAGCTCGGGGACCGGACTAGACGACCTCCAAGGTCCCTCCGAGTCCAAGCTGTGGGGGAGAGCCGAGGCGCTGGGCGGGCCAGGCGAGGGAAGCCAGGACGGGGCGGCTGCCGGGGAGAGAGCCGGTCTCGGAAGGGCCCGGGACGAGCAGCCCCGCGGAGGCCTCTCCCCCGTCTGAAGGCTCTGGAGCCGGAGGCGGAAAAACGCGGAGCCCGATCCCGTCCGAGGCGCCGCGCTTGTCCCCCGGGGGGCGGGTCGTCCCTGCGGGTGATGAATGGACGGCCCTCCTGGTGGGGACGAGAGAACCCGGGCCCCCCGCCCGCCGCTCTGGCGGGAGGAGGGGGGAGCACCCGAAGACCTGTAACCCTCCGTAGGGGCAGCTTTCCGACCCTTCCCCCTGAGGAGGGGGCGATGCCTGAGCCAGGCTCTCTCCCTGCCCTCCAACGAGGAGGGTCCCTCTGGGTGGGCTCCACGCCTGGAGCGGGGCAGGAGACTCACCTGAGCGGGCGGGCGGAAAGCGGAAGGAGGAGGGATTTACAATAGAGGCTGGTAGTTACTTCAAGAGAGAAGGAATCAGAATAAGACAAGATGCAAAAAAAATAATGTACTATTAGAGTGGGTTTCTTGTAATTAATTGTAATGAATTAAACGAAAAGTTGATAATCTAGGCATTTTGGGAATGGTTGACACCAGCGCAGTACTTTATAATGCCGACAGTCCTTGCTTAGCAACCAAAGGTTGGCAACTAGGTCATTAAGCAAAGCAACCACTGTTTCTCAAAGAAAGAGTTTTGGGGGGATTGCACGTATCAAAAGGCGAATGGACCCCATTTATTATAGCCTTGATATTACTTCGGTCCCGATGTCAGAGCTGTTTAAGTGTCACCTGGAGAATGAAAATGGCGCCGTCCGCGTGGGGAGAGGGCAGCTGGGAAAAGCAGAGGTGGCCGGAGAAGAGAGGGGAGGGCCTGACAGAGACAAAGGCCAGGAGCCTGGCTGCAAGACAGCTCCAGCCTCACCCTCGGGGCTCTCTCAGAATCACAGGAGAAAGAGAGGAACGGATAAAGGTAGAGAAAGAAGACTATAAAGATGTTAGGATTAAACAATGGAGAAGAACCCAGGGAAATGGGTGTGTAACCGAAGGCCGAACAATGAAGTAGAGGACGTAGAACAGGCCAAGGCCCCAAGGAAGGTCCTTGTGCTCAGGCGCGCAGACCCAAAGCGCACTGCTGACGTTACCTAGTTGGGTCAGGAAACGTCTGCAAGCAAAGAGCCAAACCCGGGGAGCCCCACGGACGCCACCCTTCAGCTGGGAACTACAGATGCTCTCACCCCTTCCTGGTTTTAGGTCCAGCCGTGTTCTAGGCCTGCCTTCCAGTTAAAGTAACTCTCCTCCATGAAGTTCTGCTTAAAGTTCTAAGGAACCTGTTGCTGTTCAGTGCAGCTCCTCAGTGCCGGCTGAATTGGTGCCAGGTTTGCCCCTTCAGTTCCAGCCCATGTGAGCAAAAACGGTGACATTTTAACTGACAACCCATCAGCCAAGTGGGGGGAAAAAACAGTTCCAGCTGCCTTCAGGATAGGGGACAAAGAGCAGAATGACCATCAGCCAGCAATCGCCCTCCGAAAGAAGACGGGCAAAGCGTGGCCTCTGGACTTTCCCCCCCCCCCATCCGTGGCCACGGGAGGCATCCTGCGTTTTCTTCCGTAGGGTAGAATAAGAGGTTGCGTCTGTCTGCAGGTGGGCCTTCCCCCCACGTCCACCATCGGGGTATGTGCAGGTGTGTTTCCTGTGAAGCTGCGGCAGAGGCTTACATAATGCCTCTCTGTGTGCACGTGTGCATTTCTGTCTGGGCGTTGTGCTTGTGTTTTTGTGTGTGGTGTATGCCGAGCACAGAGTGGCACGGAGGAAGGAGGCTTGGAACAGGAGAGTTCAAGGGCTTCTCCCGTGGGGATCTTGGAGGAATATTGTTCTTTTCAGCCTCCTCAACAAGCTCAAACTCCTTGGTTTTTTTGGAGGGGGGCAATTTAAACAGAGAAAAATTGCTCCCGTTCTGTTCAGCTTTTTGACAGCAATTCTGCTGATGGGCCAAGTCCTGAGTCCTGGCGTCCTCACCGTTTTTGCTTATCAATCGTAGGATTAAAAAAAAGAGTCATTGGCTTGATCAGAAAAAATGACCTGAGTCACAGTAACAACTTCCTGCAATGTGGTCTGTGACGAGCTCCAACGTGACAAGCCAACATCACTGTGAGAAGGGCAAACTCTCGTTCTCTCCGTGGGAGCCTCTGACACGGTGGAAATGAAAGTATGAACCTGGGTCAGGAGGTTCTTCCCAGGAAGCAGATAAAAAACCTGGATTCTTGATATTGTTCAGACCTGTGCCTACATTCATAGGACACCCTGAACCGCAATATAGCCAGACACATTTTATCCTAGTCTATATAAAAACTCACCCCTCTTGGTCATTTATGACTTAATGGGTCTTGTAGATCTTGAGTATTGAGTTAATGGAATAAATAATGGTTTAATTGTAAGCACGCCCTGTAACACAACTTACAATTTACTCCTTGCAGTTTATGCTCTAGAGATTTATGATGAAAAATGAAAATATAAACTGAAGATTTGCTTAATAGATAGAAACTGTGCTGGAAAATAAGATAGCCCCCAGAGAAACATTTGACACAGTTGAGACATAATGTCCTCTTTCACTCCGGCTGTAATCATAGTCAACAGTTAAGAATCCGAAGTCTTTGTGTGTGTGTGAAAAGTTACACAGAGGAATGAGTACATTCCAACTTTCAGTCCTGCACAACATGTGACTAACCTGGATCTGCTCTCTGGACTTCCTTCCAAAAAGGAGAAACGCGGGCAGAGCCAGAACCGAGGAAAGGATGATTGGAAAAGGGGGATCACCTTGGTTCTGGCGAGGAGCAAAGCTGTGCCCTGCTGACTTTTAAGAAAGTAAGCGAACCGAGATGAGTGGGGAGAAGGACCAGGAGAGGCTTCTGGAAAAAGTGCAGATGCTTCTCTGTTTTGTAGAATTGCAGGTAAGAAAGATGTAGAAAGGTGGTGAGAAACTGGGGAATCACAAAGAAAAGAGGATCCGATTCAGAACCAGGAAAGTTACATGCTGTTGAATGTAAGGAACGTAGCTTTGTAATTTGGGACAGGAGGCAAAACACCCTCAGGCAGAATATCTCAAGTCCAGCAGGACATAATTTATTGGCTGCAAGCAATTGGCCAAGATCCAAGGCGAATCCAAGCCAGTTTGTCTGCTCCCTTCCTGCTCCCCAGGTTGGTGGTCCTCCTCCGAGGGGGGCCGTCTCGCCCTGGAGGGCGGCCACCAGGTAGCACCAGGCGTGTTTTCCACCACCGGAGGTCTGACATTCCCCACCTAGGGAGCTAAACTAGGTCCTCTTTGGCCCAGCAGGTGGGCTGCAAAACTTCTTTTGTTTCGTTTAATTTGTTCCTAAAGCCAGCTCCTTGGTATTTTAAGATTGTTCTGTTCTGCTTTAAATTGGTAGTTTTGAGATGGTTCTTAAAATTGTATATGGCCTTGGGGGATGAGAGGCAATTAAAATATTTTACTCAGTACTTTTTATTTCTCTCAGTCCTATTCTTTTCATTTATTGCTGTTATAAACCTTTACTTGGTTTTCTCCTGTTTAGCCAAACTTAAAGATTTGTATGCCCAACTCTGTAGACTAGATGCCCTCAGGGTGCCAACGCAAACAACAAAAAGCCCCAGCAACAACCCCAAGCCCAGTTTGCAGGGTTTAAATTCTGGGCCCCGGGAGATTTGTCTCAGATTTCTGGACGGTGCCGGGTTCAACACCTGCCACCCTCCCTCCCTCCTCTTACTCTGCACGGAGTCGCTTTCTCGTGGAAAGAGACAAACAGGAGCAGCCATTCATCCTTCCTTAGCGGGTCGGGAAGTCCTCCAGAGCCGGCCTCACTCCGCCGTGGCATTTTTGAAAGCTTGGGTGTGGACAAACCCTTGAGGGAAGGGTTGCTTTGAGGCAGCCTGGCATTTTTCAGTTGTTGGAGCTTATCCATCCTTTATCTTCCCCATTTAAAAAAAATACGATTGATACCTCCTTCGTGAATAATACAGGAACAGATACTTCAAGGATTTCCTCAACCGTAGTGACTGTGAGAGAGATCTAGGCGTCCCAGTGGATCACCACTTACATAGGAGCCAGCCGTGTGCTGCAGCTGCCAAAAAAGCCGATGCAGTCCTAGGCTGCATCAACAGAAAGATAGTATCAAGATCACAAGAAGTGTTAGTCCTGGTTCATACGGCACTTGGGTGGCCACACTTGGAATACTGTGTCCACTTCTGGTTATCAGTTCTGCTTACAAAAAGTGATGCAGAGTCCCTAGGAAGAGCGCAGAGAAGAGCAACAAAGCTGATCAGGGATCTGGAGGCTAAATCATACGATGAACAGTTGTGGGAACTAGCTACGTCCAGTCTAGGCCTAAGAGAAGGATTGGGAATCACATCATAGCAGTCTTCCAGTACTTTAGGGGCTGCCACAATGAAGAGGGAGCCAAGCTCTTCTCCAAAGCACCTGAAGGCAGGACAAGGATGGAAGACCGTCAAAGGAGAGAAGCAACCTAGAACCAAGGAGAAACTTCCTGACACTGAGAACAATCAACCAGTGGAACAGAAGTTGCCTCCCGAAGCTGTGGGTCCTCCGTCACTGGAGGTTTTCAAGAAAAGACTGGGATGGAGTAAGGACTCCTGCTCAAGCAGGGGGTTGGACCACCAGTCCTCCAAGGTCCCTTCCAACCCCGTTGTTCTAGGTTCTACTTTTCAGCATTTCTCTCTCGGAAGAGAATTTGCCACGAAGGTGGAGTGAAGCCCTGGGAAAGACCCTCACTGCTGCTTAAAATGGCTAAGAGGGAGGCGATTTGGATGGAGGCCGCACTGCAAGGTGCCCGGTTGGTCACAGCCAGTCTGCAAGTGGGAGGTTCTCCCTTCCTGGATTAGCCATTATTTTGTCTTTGACCCACTGAATTTGCGGATAGTGACGGCATCATTTTGATGCCCACTGAACTGCATGTGATGAATGATGGAAGACCGTAGGCACAAAGACACAAATAGCGTAAAGGCATAAAAGTTGGAGCAATCTGCTCTACTAATTAATCTAAGCTGAAAATGGGCCGGGCTTTGCAGCTCGTAAGATCACAGGATTCTGCCAGGAAACGTGTTTCCTTCTCAGCAGACCTCGGCTCAGCTGTAATTAGCACCAGCCGAAGCAGATGCACCCCCGAGACTTCATGAACTGCAGCGGGAGACGGGAGCAGCGTTTGTGGATTCGGTTTCTCAAGTGTGGCTCCCACTTCAAGGATAGAACAGAATAGAACTGGAATTTCCTCCTTGGTTGCTACCCTGACTTTCAGCTTGGGTCAGCTGCTCCCCCTGCTGGCTGGTTTTGTGGCATTTTGTTTGCTCTTATTCTACGCAACGACATCAGGTCCATTTGTAGGCATACTTAAACATGCCATAAATGCAGGGAATAAATCATGATGAAATAATGTTCATCTAATAATAAATTAATAACATTGTTCTTGAGAAGGCTGGAACTTTCTTGGGACTGGCCTGGAGTTTCCTCCCCACTGAGCACCCACAGAGGTGCCCATTTGAGGGGCAATGGGAGTTTGTGGGCGTTGTGCCTCGTGGCCTTCAAGGGATGCTTCCCCTGCTGATCTGAGCTGGGGACGGGGGGGGGGGCAGATCCCACTGGAGAAATCTGCCCAGAAGAAGTGGGGGGAAGCTGGCTTGAGGCCCCACAGATTTATGGCTGATGTGTTGGGCAAGCAAGGATAAAGGACCCGATGGTCTGAGAAGAAGGGCCTGTGGTGGGCTAGACTCGGTGAACTGTGGAAAAACTCAAGTGATCTATTTGGTAAGTGGAGCTGCGGTCACAAGAAAATAAGGCATCTCCATTTCCAGTTAATTTATTTTGTCCTAAACAACATAAAGCCATTCACGTGGCAGTGTACAAGTATCTTTTATATACCCGTGTTTGGGAACAATATTAGTGCATATAATGTTTCACAGAGCATTTTTCAAAACCATGAGAAATTGCTCATTTACGTCTATAAACCAGTTTTGGGACATAATTAAATAAAACCACTGACAATCGGATTTGAAAAATTCAACTTATTGAGGACACTTTTACTGATATGTGATAATTAACCGTCTCATAATTTTTTCCTTCACATTATTAGTGAATTAGAGTATTTAAATGAAAATAAGTTTCTATTCTGACAAAATATGTGTCAAATTAGGTCCCTCAACCTCAGAGATAAATAGCATTTGGGACAGAACACTAAATAAAATATATTTTAATAAACAGAACAGTCGGTTCTATACGTGCTCTTGAGAAATAGGTTCTCCTGATCTCCAAGATCCCAAGTGACTATGCATAGATCTATTTATCAATACTTGGGTTAATTGGAAGAAAAAATGTGTATGGAAAATTAAAGTTTCAGTGCTGTTTAGAGACTGGAATTATAGATAAGGATAATTCAGAGGTATAGTCCTACATAAAAACACACAAGATGGCTTATGTTTCGTACTCCATTATAAGCTTTGGCAGTATTCTTGCGAGCGCAGCCACTCAACCCACTTGCAATGTCCATGCAGGGCCTTGTTCTGTCTTACCTTTGGCATCCGGGCTTCTTAAAATCAGGGACCGGGGAACATGGTGCTACCTTCAGCCAATCCAATTTTCCTAGGCACGTCCAATTTCTCCCTAGTTTGCTTAACAACGGCACTTCCTGTAACTTATATCCTTGGTGTGGGCTCTTTCTTCTGAGTAGGAAGGAGAGCTGTGATTGTAAAAGTTGCAGGAGCCAAGCCTTTCCCTGCCAAGGTCTGTCCAAAGAGGCAAAAAGTTGCTGAACGAGGAACCCAAAGTCGGCCAAACACACTTAGATCTGTCCCAGGCGAGGAGAAGCCCAGAGCGGAGGAAGGGCAGAAGAGCTACGTAGGAGAAGAACCACGCAGTGTCGAGTGACAGGCAGCTTCTCGTGGGCTATTTTTACCCCCGGCTTGGCTGCTGGCAGTGCTTCAAACAAGACCGAGGGGGAGAAGACGAGGTTCGGGGACTGGCCGGGTCCCAGGGCTGATTCAGATTATAATCCCTGCATTTTCACACTGTTAGCCACAGCTTGGAAAGGTTTGAACAAAAGTCAGCACTAAAAAAATAATGGCCAAAGATGTGCCCATGACTTGTGCGCGTGGTCGTCTTCATGGTGACCTTTCATAAATAGCACATTTCATCACCGGGGCCAGACGAGCGCAGGGAAGGGGCCCCCCTCCCACCCCCACCTGCTCTGGGAGCCAATAGAAGCAAAATGGCTGTGACCCAGACAAGTAAACACCGAGTTCCAATTTTAATAATACAATAAAATAGTTAACTGGCGGTGAAGTACGTGTCACCGAGTCTGGCTTTCTTATACAGAATTGCAGGGAGATACCCAGTCAGGGGAGCTGTGAATTGGGGGCAGAAGGGAAGCCCCTCTCCCTCTGAGCAACGAGGGGACATTCCTGCACGGGATCACGTGGCCTTGGGCCGAGTCCTGTAGGGTTTGTCATGTGCCTCCAGAGTTCATGACACAGAGAAAAATAACAACTGCTGAAAGAGGATCCGGCAGCATCAAAACTTTGAAGATGGCAGATGTGGTTTCATTTGAAAACAAAAGCTGCTGGTTTTCAGCCCAAATCACTTCTGCAGAAGAAAGCAGAGTCAGCGGAGGGCCTTGGGCAGTCTTAGGGGGCCAGCGAGTCATAGTAGCTGACCAGATCCTTGCACGGTCAGAATTACACTCCAGCAAGTGGAGTCTGCTTCTGAAAGCAAGTGAGGACTTAACTGGTCCTCTTCCGTGTTTTTACACAGCTCCCTTATTCGGGTGGAGCCATGGGCGCAAAAATTCTGCCTCTCCCCAAAATGCCCTTCTGAGGCCCAGGAGAGCCAAGGAAGGCCTCCCGAGGCCCAGGTGACTCCACACGTGAAACTGCGCATACATACACCCCAAGCCTTGCAGTAGATGCTATTGTATGATTCAATTTGATTTCATATTTGCCTTTATATTTGCTTCAGATGGAGAAAGTGAATCTGCTGGATAGACAAAGGATTAATGGAGAGAAAAATCCTGATCTCGCAAAATCTGGATACCTTCTCTATTTTATTTTATTATTTACAGTATTTTGCTAATGTCTGCATTTCTATCCCGTCACAATCAATATGACTCTTGGTGGCTTAGCTAGAATTTTTCTCAGGTGGAATGAAAAAATATTTGGATCCTTGAAGAATGTTAACATCAATGCTGTGTCTCGGAGACCTGTCTCAAAAACGTCGGTCCTGTCGCTATTGGACCAGCAAAATCAAGGAAATCATGGCTGGGGCTGTCATCGCCATCATCATCACCATCTGGCAAGGAATGTTTTGCGCTCTCTTGGCCATCGCTGAGGTGTGTCACTTGCAGGGCAAAGCTGGGTCCCGGAACAAAAGTAGAGACTCCCTGGACAGAGAATGGGTGAGTCTGTGATGACCCGGCCACCCCTGGGAAGGTCCTGAGGGGCAGCTCTTGGCTCTGCACTGGGGTGGGGGGTGAGGCAGGACCCGGAATCTACTTCTCTGCTGCTCCTGAGCAGATTTGCGCCAAAGGATCAGGGCCAGCCTGGGACATCCCTGAGAATCTCTCTTTTGAGAGCCACGATAACGGTCCTTTGTGGCTCCGAAGAGGATAAAGACTGTGGCAGACGACAGACTCAGCAGGCTTATCATGCTGTTGATTGAGCATCGGGAGGGCTAAGCGATCTCACCCTTCAGCCCAGGTGAGCCCAGGAGCGCCTGGGTGGCTTCTCTGTAGAGATCGTGAGAAGCTCCATCCTTGCCCTGAGCATCTCGGAGGCATCGGGCCAAGCTCTCGAAGCAAACCCGCTTGGCTCCCCTCAGCCACAGGCACCCCACAAGCAATTACGCTGTCCTTTAAAAAAAAGAAATACGGTATGGTGAACGTGATGACCCTGGAAGGCGATGCTGACCTAAGCATCTTTTTAAAGCCCCAGTGACAAGCTACCGGTGGCCCTGAAGGCAACTGGACTAACAAGCGATGTGCTTTTCCCGTGGCTGTGCCTTCGCTGGGCCAGCCAGCCAGATGTCGCTTTTGAAGCCACCGAGGACTCGGCACTGAGCTTGTTCACCCGAGCCGAGAAAGAAAATGTGGCCAGTGAAAAGTTCAGACTCTCCCACGGTGTCAGAGGCAAGCCAGGACGGAGGCTTTCCTCCTGAAGAGCTGGGCTTTGGGGTCAGGCCGAGGAAGGCCCGTCTTGATCCATCACCAAGAGCGAAGACGGGATGCCAAGCAATGAAGGTGACGCTTTCAAGGCTAATCCCTTTGGGAGCCATTAGGGGGGAAATCTCCCCTGAGGCTCCTCGTGTGACCCAATGATTTGGAAAGTAAAATTATTCCTACTATAATGACACTGGCAATAATTTTCTGCAGGTTTCATAGCATGTTTGTTTATACCATAATTTATATTTCAAAAGTTACCTCTGGTTGACATATAAATTTAAAGCCAGAGAGATAGAAGACAAGAAGACAAAAAAGGAAGGTGGTCTTTTTAGTGGAGCAGACATAAAAGCCTCCCCCCCCCAAGGAACCCCACATCCCACAGTGGCTTGGAGTCTGGAGAAAGAGCCAGGACTTCAAGACCCACCAAAGGGGAAACGGGGTTGTTTGAAATATCGGGGTGCTTCTGTGAGACCAAAATCGAGGCTTCCTGGGCCCCATCAGGTGATGTTTATTGGGTGGGATCCAGGTGGTGCTGACTGGGATCAGAGCAGAAGCAACAGGAGACCCACAGCCCCTCGGATAACAGGCCCCCTGGCATTGAGGCTTTTGTAGGTGATAATCCCCCACAAATTGCACCCAGGAGCTTATTGTGCAGTTTGCAAAGCGGAGGCATTACATGAACATACTCTAGCAGGTGTTCTTAAATGCCATTACCACTTTCTGGACCAGCTGAAGCTTCAAAACAGTCTTCAAGGGCAGTGCATTGCAGTAGTCCATACGTGAGATAGCCAAGGCGTGAGTGATGAGTGAGAGTCCAGCCCCCCCTCTCCCCGCCCTTTCAGGAATACCGTGGTTGCAATTAGGGCACCAGATTACTCTGCGTGGAGGCCTCTCTGGCTACAGTGGCCGCCTGCTCTGCCCATTCGGAAGCAGAGCTGGACAGCTCCGTTCTTCTCCATCCAGACCCCACAACCTCCAGGCAACCTTGACCAGGAGTCAAGATACACAGTTTAGCATCATCAGCCGACCGATGACCTCATCCCACGGCCTCATGCAGGGGGTCAGCGGGAGGGGGGAGAGGGTGAAGCAACAGCCCTCTGAGCCCTAATTTGGGAAAAGCTCCAGGAAAGCAGCCCCCTTCAACTCCATGCCGCAGAGGTCTAGATCTGGCTGAAGGGCCAGTGCAGAGAGTGATCCTGTGGGGAATAAGGGCCTAGTCCTCAGGAGGGCCCCTGTGCAGACGGCCCCAGGAGCTTCAGCCTGAGCTTGGGCGTCTCCACAAGGCTCTGCTTCTTCCAGGGAGGCTCACCCTGGACCCCACCACCTCCTGACCTGGCCTGTGCATTGGACAGGAGAGTTATCCCCCTGAACTCCAGGCAGGGTCTTGGCTTCTGGACTGTTTCTGGAACTCATTTGGGTTGTTTGTCTTTCTCTTTACTAAAACACTTAGAACAAACTCTGGTTTGCTTTAAGACAACGACCCTGATATTTATGAGCTGGTTCCACTGTGGACAGGGTGCAAGATGTTGAATTCCTTGATATTTTTATTCAGCTGGTTGGTACAAAAGGAGGAGAGAACAATTAAGATTTAGACAAGACCTTCAGCCAGATGGAAACAAATTAGAGCGTATAAATTCTTTAAAGTGAACATGATACATCACAATAAACGCATTGTTGGCCTAAAGGAGAGCAGAAACACAGACCAAAATATTGTCCTTTCCATAATTTTGACTAATGAAGTAGACAAAACTCAAAGCCAAACTGAAACCCTAAGCAAGCCATGTTATCAATGTTTTAAGAAAACAACATCCTCAAGCTTTCCATTAGATCTCAGTAAATCTTGTGTTATTTCTTACAATCCAAAGTCAAAACTCTTGCATTGTAATTTTTCTCCATAGAAAATAATCTTTCATAATGGGCAAACCTTGAAAAAAATGTGTTTATGTACATGGGTGCCTTTGAGCCAATGTCTCTGCCATTTTCTCAGCAAGGTTTTCCAGAATTCGCTTGCCATTGCCCGCTTCCTAGGGCCGAGAGAGGGTGACTGGCCCAAGCTCACCCAGATGGCTTCGATGCCTGAGGCGGGATGAGAACTACCAGGCTCCTGGTTTCCAGCCTGGCACCTTAACCACTACTCCAAACTGGCTCTCTTGCTGGTGCTTTTCTAGAAAACACAAAAGATTGTGTGTACCAATGTGGTGTGCATGTGTGTTACACAATAGAAATAACGCACAAGAGATTTAACATTTTGGAAACCATGTTGCACCATGTGATAAAAATAATTTAAAATGAGTAAATTACACTTTTACTTCTAAGCTGTGGATTCTTTCTCCGTGGAAAATCCCATTCAAGGCGGCCTGCAGACAAATGCAGCCGTCGTCATTCACACAGGCTCCATACACAACTTTTGCCTTTTCCCTCTGGCCTTAAACCGCAGCCAGGGACGGGGAAGCTAAAATTGGAGCCAAACACACTGGATATTTTCCCATGGTCCACTTGTCAAGCCAACACTGTGCAGATTGTCATGATGGACGCACCCATCTGTGTCCCTGGTCAGAGGCAGACAGCCATGACTGACAGCTTCGCAAGAATGTCCACTGTTATGGCAGAGATGAAGGAGAGGCTGTTTCCTGCCCCCAGGGTGTACACTTCTACACCCCCCCCCACTCTGGAGTGTAGAATAAGACTGTCAGGGACCATTTCAAGCCAAATCTGCTGCTTTTTAAGCGTTGCTTTTAGAATTTTAGCATTAGTTTTTAATTTTTTTTACCATCACCTTTTTAAGCATTATTTTTAGATTCCCCCAGTGGGAGGCTAAGTCTCTCCCGTAAGATTTCCTTGTTCAATGAGTGGGATCTTTCAGCTCCCATCTGCAAATCAGAAAAGATATGTCGGGTAGAGAGAAGCAGAAAGCAACAATGATTTCCAGTGATCTGGACACTGGTCCCCAATATTTTATTTGATTTTTTTTTAAAAAATAAAACCAGCTGCATCACACTTTAGCTTGTGTTTAACGTGATCAACAAGGAGACTGAGGTCGTTGGACCCTATAATAGAACATTGTGTATAAATAATTCCTTTCGTGTGTCCCAAATTCTTCCAACATCCAACATTTCTTTTTCCTAAAATCCATTATTTAAAGCTACTTGGCCGTCTCCATAAAGCCACCCCAAGTTAAGCTGAGCTGGAGAGACACTTCTTTAATAAGATATAAGAAGTAATAACAATTTTTGCAAAATAATCTCTCTTTTTATTTTGGAAAAGGAAGAGTGCTCCAAAATAATTTGTTTCTGGAACAATCAGCAGTTTCAATCTTTCTTCTAAATGTTAGACTAGTGCAATAAGCATCTGCAAAGCTTCACTTCTAGCTAACAGTTGAGCAATCTGTTCCGCCAGCCTGATTCTTTTTGCTCTTCTGCTCCGCAGCTGGTCTTGGGGAAATTCACAGCAGCCTCTGGAGATCCCCCCTGCCCCCCCCCCGCCCGGGTCAGCATGGTCCCCCCTTGCTTTATGGCTCCTGTCTATAACTAAACCACAGGAGAGAAACCATTTGCCTTCGGAAGATCCCTAGTAGGGATAACAGACCAGGATAAGTTTGCTTCATTTAATTGCCTCTATTTTTAATTTGAAATTCAGATTAAAAAATTATTCCTATGCAGGGCCAAAGGGGAGTGTGACTTGCTCAAACTGTCAGGAATTCATCAGTCTTGATCCGCTGACCTGATCCCAGGAATTCGCCTCTCTTAAGTTCCCCCAAGAGTTCCTGTGGTCCTATGAACAGAGCCAGTCCTTCCCTCCGCTGTCCCTGTGACGGAGGGAGGAGGGCCGAGCCCAGTCTGGTCCAGGAGAGGCCCTTTCGCGACCACCAGAAATATCGGTCACTGGCCACTCTGCTTCTCAGGGTTTTTTTTTTATAAAATTACTTGGGCTTCACTGCATCCTGCAATCTTTACGCTGCAGGTTCAGTGTCGTGTTGTTGTTGTTGTTGTTTTAGTTCACTTGTGTGATTTTCAGCACTATGGTGGAAACTTCAGTAATGTATCCAGATTTTGTGGTCCTCCAAATAATGAAATTCCCCTTGAAGCTTTTCTGGACTTTGGAATAGACACCCGTGTGTCTTTTGCTCCCAAGCAATCTGTAGAACCGATGCTTTTATGGTTGCAGTCTTGTCCAGGTTTATTCAAGAGTAGGTCACATCATCAAGTTCACCCATCAAGATCAAGTCTTTGAAAAGCAAAAACATCAGCTGTCTACATTCATCAGCAGAAACATTTTCCTAGAGAGTTTTGAAACTAGAATGGCAGGAGTAAACCACAAGATTCAATATATTACAACACGATGAGGTATTTTAAGGTTTAGTGGAGATCTGAAACAATTATTGTAAAAGATTGCAGACTTGCCTCAAAGGTTGAAAGCCAATGGCATTTTTACTGCTAGCCGGTTACGTGTTTTTATGAAAGACAGCTTTATTTTTATTCCTGTCCATGTGTTGCAAATATATGAGCAGTATTTAATTAATAAAGAACTTTATGTACTATTATCTTCAAAGAGGTGGCATGAGTGTTTTAAAACTTTTCTTTGTTTTGCAAGAGTTCTGTCACAGAAGCTATGCTAGAACGCTTAAAAAAAGTGATTTTAATGCATATTTGTGAAACAATGTAGGGAAAAGCAAGATCTTTCTTTCTTATTCCCTTGTAGGAAGAGAATGCTAAATAAGAGAATTCCAGCTGTGCAACAGGAATGCTACAATGGGTTATGCAAGTCATTAATATTGCAATGAAAACTAATTAAACCTCGAGCTATGAAGAAGAACTCAACAGAGATTTAACTATTGGAAGTGCAGGATTACAGGGCCTTTATAAAACTTTATTTCAGCCCTCGGAGTAGAATTGCAAACAAAATAATGTAACCAACTTGATTTAAAAGAAATTAACCACAGGCCCTCCCCAGGGCTTTGCTCTTCTCATGTGGATGACTTGCCCGGCTTCCAACCACCAGCCCCACACCCCGAGTTGATTTTTTGGGTACACACAACAGGACGCCCAATCTGATGAGAGAGACCTTCGCTCCACCAACAGTCCCAGGCTGACCATTTGGACGGTTCCCCCCCCCTCTAGAAAACCTGCCCTAAGAAGCCCTGCCGAGGGGGCAGCAGCGGCAACAGCGGCTGAGGTGACGGTGCTCGGCCCAGCAGCCTCTTTGCAAACCTGAGGATGACTGGGGGGGGGCTGTGGAAAACAAAGAGGCTTAGGGTAGGCGGGGGTCCCCCTTTCGGGCCACCTTCCCTGGGAGGGTCCTGCCCAGGCTGCTCCTTTGGGAGGCAAGAAGGAGTGGTGGCCCCCAGGGATACAGTCACCCTCCCGGGTGGCTCTGACAGCATCAGGCGGGGCCCCAGATTCTGGGTGGGCACTGTGGCTATTCAGACATTTGGAGGGAGCTGCGTGGGAGCGCCATGCCCAGCTGCAGATGGCGTGGGTCAGGGCCCAGCCTTTGTCTCCGCACTGGTCAGCGGTGGCTCCTGACGGCTGGTGTCCAGAGCCCCACCTCATCAAAGCGGCCGAGAGAGCAGCACCTCCTACTTTACTGCCAGACATTTGCACACACACACACACACATTTGTTAAAAACAAATGTCAATGATGCAGAACGAGATTGACTTGTAAATGGACGGGGTTAGGGTTAGGCTGCCCCGCCTGCCGGCCCCCAACCCCCCTCACAACAGCCGGTGCCATTATGGGCTGCTTCACCCTGGAGGGGCTTCGAAAGGCATTTTCATTCTACAGACAAACTCAAAATGGCAGTTACCATTGTCTCTCATCACAACCTCCATATAATCGCACTCTCCATGGCCCCGGTGCTCTCATCTAAGGAGCCGTTCGGGGATTGGGCCGGGGGGGGGCCAGAGAAGGGAAGGGGCAGCACCGATGACTTGATGGTTTGAGGTGCCGGAGAAATGAGCAAACCAGGTAAAATGCTGCCTGCGTCCAGATGTTTATAAACTTCTGGCTGGAGAGGCAGAAAGCGGGCAGAGGGGAGAGGCTAAGGAGAAAGAGGATTGGTACCTGGCATAGCCCTTGGAAGAGTGAACAGGTATGGGGTGCAACTCTTCTTGGTTGCCTCAGTCCTGCCCCCCCCACCGCAACAACAGCTCTGCTCCCTAAGACATTCCCGGGCCACGAAGTGTGTGTCAGTGCAAGAAAAGGGGGCCCAAAGGAACAGAGCAACTAAACCATTGGGTGGAAGCGATGGGTCCACGCTTTCTTTGTTTCTCTTCCCCTTCAGCAACCGATGTATTTCCAAAACAATCTTTCCTCCCTGAGTATTGTGCTGCTCCTGAAAGGAAAAACATTTAGAATCTTGCCCAGGAGACTCAGGGGTGGATCGGGGAAAACGCCCTTCGGTGTTCTCAGGTTCTGCATGTCAGAACTATACAAGGACACAGCCCGATCCAAGGTCAGTTGCCTGATATTTACCACCTGGCTGAGAGTTTTGAAGGCTGACGTGAGACAAAAGACCGTCCAGTTTCCGCCTGCTTCGTTCCGAGAGGGAAAGAGGCTTTCCCAGCCAAGGCCGGAGGGCGGCTCTTCCCACTGGCCGGGAAGCGCTCGGGTTACAGACCGCAGAGCCAGCGCCCCAAATCGGGCAACTGTCTTCTGGGGACTGACCTTGAATAGAGGAAACCTGATCTAAATCCAGACAGCTGTAATGACACTGGTCCCAGCTGACAAGGAGTAGGCTAGAAGGGGAGGGGGACCCACCGCCCAATGATCTCTGGGATCTCTCGGTTTTTTTCAACTATATCACGACATTCTTTAACTTCTAACCCTCCTTCTGTTTTGTGGCATTCACAAGGTTTCCCATTTGATAAGTTCGTATTCTCTTTCCTTTACTACAAAGGCCCCTTGGGTAAGAGTCTCACATCCTGTTTTTGACTGATTGATCGTCTCATTGTTGGACAAAAGGCAGCCTTGTGTAACCCGAGTTGTGCTTATTCATAAACAAACATCACTGACCAAAATACCAACTCTATGATTGTTCCAGGAGGGCAGTCCCTAAAGAGCGCCCCCCAGGGGGGGCCCAGCCTGCTGCGTCCTGGGCACCCCATGTAAGGTGTGAAAAGCAACTGGCGACTTTCGCCCCCAGTGTGTGAGCCAGATCCAAAGGCAGGCGGGACTCACCCAGATGGAACTTGACACATGACCTGGGTGGAAGCACCAAAGTGTGAAGTGTGAATCGCTTGCCCATTTCCTAACAAAGCCTATTAAGTCACTGGTTTGATTAGAGCCATGGAGGCACACTGACACAGCAGAAGTGACAAAGACGCCACAGTCGTACGTGTGCTTTCCTTGTGCTTCCCCTAGTAGCTGTTTATGAAAAAAAGATCTGGGAATTTTAAATAATACTATGCAGAGAAAAGTATTTTATTGGGTAAGCTGGCCAAGCACCTGGCAGAGTGGATTTCCTGGTCTCGTCTAGCCGGTGGGGCTGACCGAGACTTCAGGTGTGAAGACTTGGCAGGGAGGCCTGTCTGCTGCTGCCGCCGTGGGAGATGGTGGTTTTTCTGCTGCGTGACTGTAGCTGGGAGGCTTAACCCTTTTACGCCCACCCCATTCCTTGAACCTGACCCACCCCCACCCCAACAAGGGCAACTGAGCTGAGGAAAGAGCTAATACCAATGCAAAGATCCCTGTCCAGGAATGGTCACAGCCGGTCAAACGTCGGCCAGAGGCACACGCGGTCACTACAGTCTCTTGCACCTCTACGGGTGATCACGTCGGTGTGTGCTCAGGAGCCCTCCGTGTCACGTACATGGATAACGTCAGGCAAATAAATAGAGGTATCTGATCTTGGTCACAAGGAGAGAGTTCACAAAATAAGCCGTGAGTTCTGAGTTGCACATTTAGATGCAGATCTCCACCTCTTTGCTCATTTTCCCCTTATAATACATTTTTGTGGAATAATGTGCAATTACGAGGCTTAATCCTAAAACAGGTCTTGATGTTAATGTAAACTTTGCCCTGGCTGGAAGATGCCTTTCCGTTTGCCTTCGCCTCTTCTCCCAGTTCTGCTCTTTGTGTACTAAAGAAACAAAGAAAAAAAATCAAATGTCTTTATTCCTTCCGTTGTTGCTTAGTTCTGGGGTTGCTCTGCTCCTTGGACCTTTGTGCAGCTCAACTCCCCAGCCTCTCGCCAGCAGCAGGATATATATTTGCAATTAATTCTAGTTTTTACCTTCACTTGGTAAATTCGAGCGAATGGCGCTGGATTTATTTGTGGTCAGAACAGCCGGCCTCTCCCCAGGGACCTTCTCTTGGTGAAAGAGGCCAGCAGTAATTTTCAGCCATGAGTAATTGTGCATAATATAGTCCTAAATGATTTTTCTACTGTAATTTCATTAGAGTTTAGAAATTTAATTAGATTTTGAATCGCTCTGAAATAAAGTAGCGAAGTACCCAGAGACTAAGAGCAGTGGTTATATTGTCTTTTGAGGCCAGAATTCTTGCTCTCAAATTGGCATGTGTTCATTAGGAGGAACTTTGTAGAACTTTGTGATATATTGTTGTCTTCCAGAATGGACTCTGAATAGGCCTTCGGAGAGCATTAGAGGAACACACAATTATTATGCACTCTCTTCTTGATGTTTAAGATCATCCTCTTACATGCACTTAATAAAAATATGCTTCCAAAGTTGAGAGAGAAACTGTGGAGACAGAAAAGCTGCTCTTTAAGTGCCCCCATGCTCTCCCGGCTTTATTAGTCACCCCAGTATTTGCACATGATGTTCCAAGGAGGAGCTGTTTGCTTAGCTTTAATGATGAGGTAGGTTTATAGTTCCTTTTATTACTGCAACGTATGAAGTTTCATGGCAGCTGAAATTAGAGTCTTCTGAAACTTCCCAGTGCCCCTTTTGCCCAAGGCAGGGGACGGATTTCTCTTCCCAACTGGAACCCATAAGTTAGACGTGTTCTTGCCATCGGTAAACGAAGGCTCTGCTCAGGCGGTGGCTGGCAACCGGACTGGGAGCCAGAAGGTTCTCTGCGTTTGGGGCTTCCTTCAAAATAGGGGAATGTGACCGTCGACTGTCGATCAGAGCTGTGGTGGCAGCGCAGTGGTTAGAATGCAGCATCGCAGGCTGACTCCACTCACTCACACTGGCAGGAGTTGTATTCCCTCAATCCTGACCGGCCCAAGGTGGACTCAGCCTTCCGTCCTTCCGAGGTCGGTAAATGAGGACCCAGATTGTTGGGGAAAACATATGCTGACTCTGTAACTGCTTAGAGAAGGCTGGGAAGCGCTGGGAAGTGGGACGTAAGTCTAAGGGCTATTATTGCTCTTGCTCTTGACAGAATTTGTTTTCCATAAAACATGGGTCTGTTTCCATGGCAGGAGGGGAGGCACGTTCTTTCTTTGCTAATCTCCACCCAAGGTTTGAAGGAGGCGTGGTGGCAACTGTTACACAGCGGTTCTTTGGCGCAGGAATGAAGACGAGGTAGCTGGGTACAGGAAAAATCATATTTTATTTCGTGCAGAATCTGTACTGAGCAAATGGCTGCAACTAGCCCCAATATATAGTCTAGCCCCTAGGCGGCAGCCAATAGGTTTGAAACAACCATTGCCGCCTAGGGATAGCCAGTTGTAGCGCTGGAGACTTGTAGTCTGGGTTGCTGGAGAGCTGTTAGCTGCTCCAGCAACCCACATGGTATTACTATGAGCCCAGTACATAACATCAACATCACGGGAAGAGCAGTACTGAGATCTCATTATTTTGTGACCTTTTTTAAAATCAGAATGTTGAATCTGTGCAAATGGGCAGCAATTCAGGCCTGCCGTGAGGTGTTGAGGAGTCTTTGGGATCCATGAGGATAGGTCAAGGGCCAGGAGTGGCGCCCTCGGTTGCTTGCCCGTCGTCCACATTCCCACCTTGCATTGAGCCACACTTGAGGGACACAGAGGACTTGGACAGGGGGCAGGGAAGAACCGGAAGGAGGCCGAGGGGCTTGGAGGTGGAATCCCATGAAGAGCAGACAGGGTCTGTTTAGCCTGAGGAAGAGGAGGCTACGGGGAGATACAATAGCCACCTTCCAAGACGTGAAGGGACGCCATAGATCAATGCACATACTGCAGCACAGATGTGCTCTTCCTGCAGCTCACGAAAGACCAAAATGGTGACTGTGTTGTCTTCTCAGTTCATCCTGTGACCTTTCGACCCATAGTCTGACTACAGGAGAGCTCTGGTGTGCATGACTGATAGACATATGTGCCTCCTATTGTATATCCTTGGAATTCTAAGGCACAAACCTCAAGACAGTTTTACAGGAAGTGAACACAAAGTTTAAGAGGAAAAATAGAAATGCTCCAGCTGAGTGAGGATGATCAGGAAAGAAGACATCGACGGTCAGGGACGCTGGGGGACAGCCAGGTCATCCCGGGCTGAAAGGGGGGCTTGGCTGAAGTTCACACAACAACAGGCAGAGGGGGCACCCTGACTAGCGTGGCCTTTCACGTGGCTGCTAGCAGAGGGGGCTTCAGGCTGACACTTGGCCAGGGAAACTTAGAAACAATTCTTGTAGCTGAATTGAAATTTGGTTAGGGTGGTATTTTTAACTTTAATTTTGCAATCCTAGAAAGTCCTTGTGATTAAAGCTATAGCTTAGGCATAATTGCTACCATATTTGGGTAAAAGTAAGCAAGAACTGAAAATGCACTCACAATTCTGATGGTGTCGTGCTTTGGACTCAGTACCTTTGATTTGGGAAGCACTGAAACGGGAGCTCCAAGCTTGGCTTAATCATATCAGAGTGAGGCCTTTTTTTATAACATCGTGCAGTGACTCCTGCTTCCCATATATAGTTCCTGCCAACAGAACCTACTTGACCACTTGGGGATTCACCTGGACAGAATTTACAAATGCTCATCTTTACTCAAACAGCTTTTGATCATGCGTGCCAAACCAGTTTGTTCGTCCAGGATGTGGAACTTGCTGAACAGGCTTTAAACAGCAGCTTTAGATGATCCACCATGGAACCGTTTGTGCAGAACTTGCCACAATGCAGACTAATGTTGGAAACTGAGGTCTTAGGTGCCACCAAATGAAGTGCAGCAGAGAGACTGTCCAGCATGTTGGAGCTGGCAAAATTGAGAAAACATTTTGGTGTGGAGCACAGAAAAGAGAGACAATGAGGCAATAGTGCTCCCCAATCCATCCATCCACTCCAGTCAATTCTAAAGTTCCTCACAGGGGCCCGAAGTAGAGAGCACCCTAGCCCCACCTGAAGTGGCTCTTTGGCTGGCCCCTTCAGCAGAGCTCAGCCATTCCTAGAAACAAACGGCCTGCAGCTACTCTTTCCCTGCCCTCCCTCCGAGGAAGCGGTGACCTTGGCACACGCTGACCGGTCCTGCTGCTTTTCTCCCTTCAGCCGGGGCCCCAGAGACCCAGACGAGCAACATGGCCCCTCGGTGCCGCGGCCTTGACTCTCCTGCCGTCAGGCCTGAGCGACAGAAGTCCTGGAGGGCCGAAGGCAGCCTTCAGAGAGAGCCTTGCCCTCCGGGGAACAACTGGAAGGGCCCTTCGCCAGGCCAAGTGGGGCTCTGTGCAAAGGAGCCCTTCGGGACCAAAGCAAGTTCCTTTCGCAAGGGGAACGTTTTGAGGAAACGCATGAAGTGTGTGTGTGTGTGTGTGTGTGTGTGTGCGTGCGTGGGGGGGGGTCCCCTTGAGATTCCTTTTGTCTGCGTCACAGTCTGGCACTTCACTAACTCTGAAAAGTGAAGTGCTGCATTAGATTAAGTTGCACAAATTCCCAGTTCAATTATACGGTAGCTTATTAGTAGCCTAGGCTAACTAATATTAAATTACTAAAGTTATGCTAGTAAGTAATTCTGAGTGTGTGTAGTGAAGACTAAACTCTGCCTATTCATAATTTTCTTTCTATGCCTGCATTTTCATTAAGGTTTCCATTTTGGAAGTTGAGAGAAGATGTAGGCACACACACACACACACACACAAAGACCCCCACCCACTTCTACATGTATGTGTTCCTTCCTTTCCATGGAGGAAAAATAAAGCAGAAACAGCCACTGCTGGGGGATCCCGCCGTTTCTGTCAGGAAGGACAAGCAGGCACTGTTGCAAGCTGTGTAGAAAAAGGGAGCTTATGTCGCAGTCCTGCAAGGCTGCTGATGCCACTCTCTCACACACACACATACACACACACACACACCATGAATGCTGCTGGGCAGGAATATGGGTAAATTGACGTGTCCCAGGGTAACGTTGCAGGATCCGATCGGGGTCGATCACCCAGACCGGAGGCTTAGCCTTCCGAGCTTCCGGACTGAGGGTGCCGGAGGGCCCCCCCCCATCCTCAGGGAGAAGTTCTCTGTCCAGCAGAGTCTGTGGGGCTGTGGGGAAACATCGGCAGGTACATGAAGAAACGGATGAGAGCAGAGATCAAGCTAGGCAGCGGTTTTGAGGCTGCAGTTTGAAGACGGCGGGCGGGACTTCTTCGCTGATGTCCCAAGAGATCTGAGAGGAGAAGTCCTGTTTGATACATGGCCAAAAAAGGTTTCAAAATTCTATTTCGAACAGGAACATCGTGAGTTAAGGGGAGGGTGCAGAGTCTTTCCCAGCATTGGCCACATCTGGTACATGTGGTGAAGCAACGGCTTGCGTCGATGGAGGCGTGTGTTTGCCCTCTTCTTGAATCTGGGTATATTTATGTGCATGCATCCCAACGCTCACATATTCCTTAGCACACGCCATCTGCCAGCTGCCTGCCCTCTGTGCCATGTATTCCCCCCCCCCAGTCTGTGACTTGTGGCCTTTGCTCTCCTGTCTGTGCTCTTGGCACCCACCACAACACCCCCAATCTCCCCCCCCCGGTATCAACCAGGCTTAGGTACCACATACACCCTTCAAGGATGCTGTGCCTCTGGTGTAATTAAGCCCTCGTGGGCAAAAGCTTTCTAGAGAGAGTCTTAGAGAATGGAGTTTATTTTAACCAGGTTGCCTTAATATGGTCCCTGAGAAGCCCAGGGATGTGAAACACTGAGTGAAAAGATAAATTTAGTCCACTGTTAAGAAAAAAAACAGCACCAGACTTTGGCATTGATGAAAACTACGGAGGTCTCTAAACAAAAGGACAGAATTTTAACTCCTGCTTCTTGGGACTGAACGCCTTGAAGACCGAACAACTTCAAGACCAAAAGACTTATAGCTGAACAAGGATATCAAGTCCTGTAAAAGTACAAACTTGGTAGGGAGGTTGGACAATGACCTTGGCCAGGAAAATCTCACAAGCGGCAGAGATAAAGCAGACTCCTTTCCAATGGGAAAAATCTCAGAATAGCCGAGAAGTTACACCGAGCATCGCTTGCCAGATATAAAAACCTTCTCCAAAATCTGGAACGGCCCCCCAGGCATTTATAAGCACAGGCTTGCTCCATAGCATTCTCATTAATTTGCTAATTATGAATGTTAGGATGTTTCTAGGCAAATACTAAGACTTTGGCTTTCCTGACACTTTATTCCTAGTTTTTCCTTTGAACAGAAGTTGGCCAAAGCTCTCGCTGTCCCTTTTATTCCACCTGAGAGACAGGCACGAGCGCGATATCAAATTCACTGAAAATGCATTCATATTCATACGAGGTTCCTGGAACGGCTTGGCCTGTAGTGTAAGTGGCATTGTGAGCCCAGACTCAGAGGGGGGGCTGGATTAATGGGCGGATGTGTGGAAATTAAAAAGAAGCACCCCCTTGCCTCCCCCCCCTCTGGACAGTGACCGCTCCAGGGAGCTGCCCACAGGGGGCACCTGACCCTCAGACTGGAACAACTGGGGCTGTTGGTGGGTGAAGCCCAACAATCTCCTTGGTCTCTTCCTGGGTTTCCCCTGTGGAATCAGGTCCTTAACCTCAGATGTGGACCTGGCACCCAGTCAGGAAAAACCTTCCAAGAGTCAGCCGGGGGGGGGAACGCCCTGGGAATAGCTCTCCCGGGACTTTGTGGGCGCTTTTTAGGCTGAATCGAAACCTCCACCTTAAGGAAGCCATTAACCCTCCGAGAGACCCAGTTGAGGTGTGGCAATGATAGCTTGATGACAGCTTAAAAATATAAAACGAAGAAGAATATTTCCCTTGCGAATAGGGTCAGTCCCCTTTAAATCCTAGAGGATCAGCAGCAGAAACAATAACTTCTGCAGGAAAGGGATCCCCTTTATAAGAAAAGGTCTCAAATAATGTTTCAACACCAAATCACCCAGGAATTGATCAAATTCTGTAGAAACAAGTCACCAAAAGTTAGAATTGATTAAGTTAGCCAGCAGACTGTCTAATCTCCCTGTCTCTTTGCCGGCGTCCTTGCGAAGTTGACAAACCATCCAGAGACCTGCAGCCGGAATCTCCTGACAATGGTAGGCTTAGGTTAGCTATCTTGCGCTAAATACAACAGATGTAATCTTGTATCAAAAAGGACAAATATAAATGTAAACACTAATCACATAGATTGACCAGCTGTAAAAGACAAAGAAACATTTTGTACAAAGGTCTGAGCTAACGTCAACTCAGGGCATTTGATCTCTGTCCCCAAATTAGGGGCTCTCCGTTTCTGCAGAAATAAACAGCTGGACGTCACCGTTCTCCTTACGGCCTGGGTCACCGGCCACTCTCGACTAGGAAAGCAGAGCCCGGCCGAGGCTCTAGCTGAGGCGATTGGGCTAGAAAGCGGCAGATGGGGCGGCGCAAAGCCAGCTGGGTGAGCCTTGGGCCAGCCCCAGCCTTCCAGCCCCAGGAAGGTGGCAACGGCAAATCATTTGTTGTGCACTCGGCGTGTGGTCCTCAATGGAACTGCACCTCCATGGAGGGAGGTGAGTAGTGGGATGCCCCAGGGCTCTGTTCTGGGCCCAGTGCTCTTCAACATCTTCATCTATGATTTGGATGAGGGGATAGATGGGGAACTCATCACATTTGCAGATGAAACCAAGGTGGCAGGAATAGCCAACAGTCCAGAAGATACACTCAAGATACAGAAGGATCTTGACAGACTTGAACATTGGGCGCTATCTAACAAAATGAAATTCAGTGGTGAAAAAAGGAAGGTTCTACATTTAGGCAAGAAAAAACAAATGCAGAGGAACAGGATAGGTGGTTACCACGATGTAAAAAAGATGTTGAGACTCTGGAAAGAGTGCAGAAAAGAGCAACAAATATAATCAGGGGACTGGAGGCTAAAACATATAAAGAACAGTTGCTGGAATTGGGTATGTCTAGTAATGAAGAGAAGGCCTAGGGGTGATAGCAGTCTTCCAGTATCTCAGGGGCTGCTCCAAAGAAGAGGAAATCAAGCTATTCTCCAAAGCATTTGAATGCAGGACAAGAAGCAATGGATGGAAACTAATCAAGGAGAGAAGCAACCTGGAACTAAGGAGAAACTTCCTGACAGTTAGAACAAATAATCAGTGGTGAATGCTCCAACACTGGAAGTTTTTAAGAAGAGACTGGCCAGCCATTTGTCTGAAATGGTATAGGCTTTCCTGCCTGAACGGGGTTGGACTAGATGACCTCCAGGGTCCCTTCCACCTTTATTATTATCTTTTATTCATTAAACATGAACCTCAGTCAACTGAACATTCACATTGACTGGCACTGATGGTTGACAAGGGTTGCTGCCAGCATCCTAGGTATCAACCAGGTACCTCCTTAAAATGTAAGATGTTCCAAGTAGCACAGTTTTTTTGTAGCATTGCTGGAGTTATTGCAGGAAGCTGCAGTTTCTTGATGTGTTTTGCAAAGCTTTTGGACTTTGTTCCCAGTGCCCCAATGACGGTGGGTATCCCTGTTACGCGTTTCATCCATAATCGCTGAGTTTTGATGGCCAGGTCGCGATATTTCATAATTTTCCCCAGTTCTTTTTCTTCAACTCTGGCATCTCCTGCTACAGTGATATCGATCAAACAACAACAACAACAACAACAACAACAACAATAATGATAATAATAATAATAATAATGATAATAATAATAATAATAATAACAATAATAATAATAATAATAATAATAATAATAATAATAATAATAATACCACTACTATTACTTTGGAAAAATCTTGCCAAGAAAATTGCAGGGAAATTGCAGTGCTGGAGGCAGAGAGAAATGAGCTGAGCGGCTCTGGAGAGGACGGCCCCGGCCCTTTTTTCAGAGCTTTCTTTCCCCGTGACTTTAGAAGGGCTTCCTGGCTCAACAGCAGTTTCAATATACTGAAGGCTAGTTAGGGTGGGGGTGGGGGGAGGAAGGGGGTCTCTTTTTAAGCATAATAAAATCTGTGACAAACCAAGGCCAGGCTCAGAATAGAGACTAGAGGGCCTCCAAAGAGGAGCCTGAAGAATAAGCGAAGGGGAACTCTCTTTGAATGAAGCAAGTTTTAAATCTGCGTCTTTCTAAAATATTTATCTCATTTTAAAAGACTGCAGTCAGTTCACCGAGTATGACTGCACCGTTGCAGAGCCCTTGGAAACGGGGCTCCTGCAATGCATCTATTCCGTGGTTGGTGCACAGTCAGCCAGAGGCTCAGACCGGACTTGGCTTTCCTCTCCGCCCGTCGCGCCCTTCCCAAGGACCCCGGAGAGGCAGAGACCAAAGCTGCCTTTTGCAACGGACCCACGGGGAGTCTGTCAAGGCCGTTGTTCAAGCGGCCACCCAGTTGCGCTGGGGTTTCAGCCGAGGTGCCTATTGCTAGGGGTACTTACCTTTGCTTTCCTCACCCCGTTGGTTGTTCTACTTTTCTTGGCAAGGACAAAAGCAGGCAGGGTGACCCGAACTCCTCCCCCTGGGCTTCCCTGGCGCCCCCCCCCTTTGCTCTCTCTTCCAGATGGATTTGGTCTAGCCTGAGAAAAGCGTCTCCCACATCTAACGGCATCCTGCATAATTTGGTGAGTCAGTCATCTAAGTACGGAGTTAATACGCTCTCCTGCCAGATTTCAGCAGAAGGCTGGAAAGAGCCCAGTTCAAAACAGGCCCCTTGCCGTGATGAGAAACACATGTGTTGGTGCAGTTGCTGAAACGATCTCTCCCTCCGATTACTATTTTTACTCCAAGTCTTTCTTTCTCTAGTGCTTCCCTACTCTGAAGTAGCCCTGGGTAATTTATTTTAAAGCCAGATTTTAAGAAAGCGGCAAAGCTTCCCGGCTCTTGTCATCAGCATACGGTGTGTGATAATCTCCAGTCAACGAGACGTGAGACGTGCTGAGGAGAAGCCACTGAGCACAATCAACAGCTCTACCGACGGCCTTCTTTGGACAGCTGTGGAAAATGGCCTCTCGGTTGAGGGCATCTCTTCTCTGACCACGCCAGGCAGGGGACACGTGGCTCTCCCCTCGTTTTATTCCTTCTCAAACTAGGGGATAAATTATGCTGAGAGAGAGAGAGAGAGACTGGCCCCAAACCAACCAGGATGGAATTTGGTATCTCTGGGTCCAGTCAACACTTTAACAATCACACACTGTACACTTTGTAGGAAAAACGGTTTTCTTCTGAACGTAATATTGTTCAGACAGCTTTATGTAGGCCAGTCAGTCCAACTTCATATTTTGTAAGAAAAACGCAGAATCCATCCCCAAAAGGTAAGCATTCATATCGCCTTTCCTGATATAAATATTAGCTCAACTGAAAACATTGTAATAGCTTTGAACAGATGTATTTCTTTGGAAGGAAACATTTTCACACCCGTTTGATAAACTCCGGGCAGGTAGAAGAACTTAGTGAAGCTCTGAAGACCGATTCAGGAAACGGAAACAGGACCTGAAGGAGGATAGGAAGAACACAAACAAGTATCCCAGAATTGCAGAGCAAAAACTCACGGTGGTGAACTCGGTCGGATACGCTCAAAACAAACAAAATAATTGACATCCCAGCTGCTCAGTGAAGAAGGTAAAATGCTAACAAGAGACAAAGAAAAGGTGGAAATAAACTATTGGGGTTCAATTTTGTCCATGAAGAAAAGTTGCATCCGAGGAAATTGTGAAAGGCGGGAGGAGGAGGAGGAGAGAGAGGGGTCTGCAGTGGGTGTCACAAGGGCCGAGCTGGCAGCCCTTGAAGGAGGTCCACACAAGCAAGGAATGGGTCTCATGCAGGGCGCTGTCACACCATAGCGAGGATGGACACGGTTTAGTCAGGCAAGGCCACCCCCCAGACACGCATTCACACGTCCAGTCTCTCCTGGACCTGCCCAACCGGGCTCGGGGAAGGCAGCGGGGCCTTCAAGCGCAACTCGGCTGCTCTCTTTCCGAAGGCTCCCGGAGCTCCGCCTGGGCAGGGGCCACCCGCCTCTCGGCTTTGCTGGGGGGCAGCGGCACCCAATTAAGGCGGACTCCGAGTTGAGAGAAACTTGAGAATTGGGATCGGGCCCGGAGGGCAGAGAGGCTCGGAGGCTCCGGGCCCAAAGGAGCTCCCTCCCCTCGGAGGGCGGCGGAACCGACCCGGCCCTCGGAGGAGCCCCCGGAAGGAGGCGACCCCGGGCCGGGCAGGGACCGGCGCCCCACTGGCTGCCGCTCGGCCAATGGGCCTTCTCGGGAGGGGACCCAAACTCGGAGGAGCCCCGACGGCGCGGCGAGCTTCGACGGTGCGGCCGGGCTTCGCGGAGCCCGGCTCGGCTTCTGCGCCGGGACGCGGCGCGGGGGAGGCTCGGAAGGCGGCGCCTGCCTGCCTGCTCGGCCCGCCCGCCCTCCGCCCGACCCGCCTTCGCCGAGAGCGCGGCGTCGTGGTCGTCGGCGGGCGGGCGAGCGGGCGGGCCGGTTCTTCCGCGGAGGCGGCCGGGGCGGCGCGGCCGGGGAGGTAGGCGGCTTCGTCGCGTGAGCCGGTCGGGCGCTCGCCTAGCCCCCGGCCGCCCTCCCGCCGCCCGTCCCGCGCGATGCGGCTGCTGGCGCTGCTGGCTCTGCTGGCCGGGCCGCCCTGGGCAGGTAAGCGGGGAGGGGGCAGGGGGGCAGGGGGGGCAGGGGGGGCAGGAGCCCCGCGGCGGTCCTGGCCGAACGGCGCCCGCCGGGGAGGGTGCGGGGCCCGGCCCTCGGAGCGTCTTCCCCGCGGGAGCAGCGCTCGCCTCCGGCCCGGCCCGGCCCGCCCGTTGCGGCGGCGGCGGCGCCTCGGGGAAGGCGAGGACGCCTCCCTTCCTTCGGGGGAGGGGCCCCCGGAGCCCCCGCCTGGGCTCTGGGGAGGGGAAGGGCGGCGGGGCGCGGCTGAGCCCGATCCTCGAGCTCCGGGTGGCTCCGATCCGCGCAGGCTGGAAATGGACAGAGCCCGTTTCCCCGTGCCTAACGGGATCGGCCTCTTCGGAGATGTGCAGGGAAGGCCGTTTGCAGCCTCCAAAATTGAGAGCGGGAATCTCAGATGCGCCGTGGAAAAAAAACACAGCGGACTCCGCCATCGAAGCCCCGTCTGCGAAGGGACCGGTGCCCCTGGCAGGCTGGCAGGCAGAAAAAAGGGATATTTAGAAGAAGAGAACTTTTAAAGGCAAAGCAAGCGAACGGGCAGGGTTGCAGGCGAAGGTGCTCGCCAAAAGCCAGACTTCTGCCCCGGGGCTCGCCACACGAGACCCGCGGAGCCACGTTCGGCTGCTTCTCTCCGGACTCGAGCACCGATGGGCCGGCGGGCGACGTTTATGGTCCCTCGGTGTCCCCTTCCCTTTCTAGAGCCAGCCCAGCCCTTGTTTCCATGGGAAACCACGAGGAGGAGGAGGAGGAGGAGGAGGGGATAGTGGGGAAGCAGATGGGGGAACTCTGGGTCTGAAACAGCTGAGCGGGTGGCGTTTCTTCTCCGCCCCGCCAAGGGCCGGCAGAGCTTTTTTCTGTGCTCCGATGTTAGAAGAAGTGATGAGGGATACGCTCAAGAGTTTGGCCTGTGGAGGAAGCAGCCTGGAGTGCAGCTCTAGATCTGGACTCCGGTTTGGGGCAGGACCTGCTCTGGATCCTGTCCCTCTTGCTGCCCCCAAGGCAGAGGTGTTGGTGGATGAAGTTGGTCTGCCTGTCCCCTCCTTGCTTCAGAACAGGTTACTCTTCAAGTAAGTTCTCTTGACCACCAAAAATACAGGAAATGGGCCATTTTCATCTGAAGCAATTGAGGCCTTATAATTCCAGGCACATCAGAGTGTGTTGATTATCTGGACTCCATTACCGACAGGCTTTTGGCAAGAATGAAAACTGGAAGTGGTTAATGGTTTATTTACCCTGAGGTCTTGACTTGGAGCTGTTGGGTAACTTTCAGAGCTTCAAGCACCTCCCCTTTTTAGCGGGGGGGGGGAGGGGGAGAAGTGGGCAGAGTCAGGTCAGCCTTTTGTGCCAGGTCTCCTCCATGCTGACTGGGGGGAGTGGGGGGCTGCTGTTGCCAGCTAGGCCTTTGGCTTCTGTTTTCTCTTTCCTGCAAGCAGCTAGCAGCTAATGGGCCTGCTTGCGTATCTAATGGGCCAGCTGTGACCGTTGTTCAGCTGGTTAGGCCTGGCAATACCTATCCATAACTTGGTTTGTTTATTTGATTTTTATCCCACCTTTATTACTTTATAAGTAACTTAAAGTGACAAACATACATAATAAGCCCAGACAGCTTTCATGTCCAAGGCAAGATTAAAACTAGAACTCACAGTTCCCTGGTTTCTAGGACAGCACCTTAACCATTCCACCAAAGTAGACCAAGCAATTGTTCTCCATACCAAACTTAAGCTCTCTTTGAGAAGTGCTTAAAACTTAAATGAGTGCAGAATCCTAAGTGACCAACAACTGCACAATCCTGGGAGTTGAAACCCACACGTCTTAAAGTCATCGGGCACTGCTGTAAGATGAAGGCATAAATACAATGAAAGAAATTTTAAAAGCTCAAGAAGGTTCAGAATGCAAAATATGAAAGCATAGAAAAAATGCAAAGATTTTGGGATAAATATGTCTGTATGAATGGGGTCTGTTTTTCTCTGATAACCCAAAGGAATTTTTCAATTGCTTGTTTTTTTAAAAAGAGCTATAATTTTGTTACATATCAGAAGTCCTAAAAAGAATGATACAATGTTGCACACGGCTTCTGAGATGCATTTGTTTGTTTTTCCGCTTTGTAGATATTTGTGAAGCTCTGAACGTGACCGTCTCTCCGGGACCCAGAACACGGCATGTGGTTGGAGATAATGTTACTTTATTCTGCCATGTTTCTCAAAAAAGGCGAAGAGAAAACCTCTTGGCTGTCCGATGGATTTTTGCTCTCCCCTCTGCCCAGGAATACCTGATGATCAAAATGACCAAATATGGGGTTGTCCAGTACTATGGAAATTACACAAGCCACTCCTATAAACGAAGGCTTCGTCTTCTGGAGGAGAAACACAGGACGATGTACACATTTTTGATCCTGAATATCCAGCAAGCCGAACAAGGACACTATATTTGCAAAGTTCAGGAGATTGGCAAGCAGAGGAACAAGTGGACTTCGTGGTCCAACGGGAGTGCCTCCACTGAAGTCCAAGGTGAGAAAATAACGGGTGGTGTGTTTTCCCCCCAGTCTATGTAGGATTGTTGTCTAGCTGTACTTCCTGGTGTACCTCTGGAAGAAGTAAGCCCAAGAAGGCCTCAGATTTGACCATTTTGGTTGAAGACAATTATCATCCATTACTTTAAAAAAAAGAAGGCAAAAAAGTTAGTAGTTTGTCTTTTGTAAGATCCCTTCTTAGTAACGGTGGTTGCCTTGGCTCTCAAGTATATTGAGATACGATGGATGGATGGATGGATGGATGGATGGATGGATGGATGGATGGATCTCCTTGCCATTGGAAATAGCCCCTTCCAATGACATATTTCAACAGTATTTGTGTCTTTATTTACCGCAAATCTATAGATGCCAATGTCCTCACCTTACTCTCTCTCTGTGCGTGTGTGTGTGTGTGTCTGTGTGTGTGTATACACATATACACAAACAGACACACACACACACACACCTTCCAAAACAAAAGTTGGGTTTAGGGGAGAAGTTACTATTTGAGGCATAATACTGTACTTTGGGCAGGCCCTCTTTTAATTTTAACATTAGTTGAGAGGATGGGCAGATCCTCTGTTCAGGACGAGGCCGGCAAGCTTTGTTCTGCAGTCTGGATTAAAGGAGGGAAGTTCTTAGCACGAGTGAAATGTAGAACTACAAACGTGATCAGAACAGAACAACAGTTGCAACTTGGAACTCACATTAAATGGAACATATGTTTTGTTTTACGCTAGGGGTAAAACATCTTCATTAGGAGAACCCCCCCACCCCCCAGCACAGGGGGTGATTCCCATCCTGTATGGAACGGAACAAAGATGTCCTAGGCTATAGGAAATCATAGAACAAACCCCGATTTCCTAGTTTTTTCATTCCAGGGCTACCAAAGGAGGTCTGGTAGTAAGTTGCCGGTTGCTGTCAACATACCAAAGTTTTTCTTTTCTTTTTTCTTTTCTTTGGAGATGATTTCGGAAGTAACAATAAGAAATATTTAAAAAAAAAAGCACAAAAAGCCCATGAAGGGATATGTTGATTTTTTTGAAACTTGATTTCTGATTTAGCAGAGTGGGATCAGAAAGAAAAACAAAATTGGTTCCTATTAAAGAAAGAGGGAGAGAGAAATAGAGAGGAGGGAGGGAGGGAGGCAGAGAGAGAGAGAGAGAGAGAAAGAAAGAAAAGAAAAAACCTGCATTTGTTCAGAGGGAACTCAACAGAGTCACAGGAGATTTTCTGCATTTTCAATTTACACCTGAACTTCTCAGCAGCACGAGCAACATTGGCAAAGCCAACTCAGTGTCGGCGTGTTCCTGGTGGCGACTTGCCTGTAAAAATATGCAGAACACCCAACCAGCCGGGCCACGTGGGGGACTCTCGTCTTCCCGGAGCAAAGCATTTTAAAGACCAGTGGTAAATATAGCTGCTCCCGGGCAGAACTGCAGATGTCAGCAGCCTCTTTCCGCCTGAGCTGGGCCAGCCAGCCCAGCTCTTCTGTGCAAGGACGGGGCAGCGTATCAGGTGGGGAGGGGTGTGTGGGCCCCCCCAAGCCCGGTTCCCGCTCCGAGTCAGGCCCAAGGAACCCATCGGCATCAGAAATAAGGGTGGAGGGAGTCGTGAATGGGGAGAGCTGCGGCTGGATCCCATGGTGACCCAAATGATGCCCTTAGGGGGTCTGAAAGAGGAGAGGAGGGGTCTCCTTCAGCAGCAGATCAGGAAAATCCAGCTGTGGAAGATGGGTCTTTTATTTTCAGTTGTTCCAGAGAAGAAGTTGTTCCATCCTCGGACTCTGAGCTGATCAGACTCTGTAATTCGGGCTACTGGGGTGGGAAGAGACCCCAGGCCAACTTCTGGCGACGTCATGCGGGAGCAGGCCTGCCCGCCTTTCTCGAGCTTCTTCTGAGAGTGCCATGGAAAGCTCACATCTTCTCCTGAGCAAGACGGTGAGCCCCCTCCCCCTCCCTCCGCCTGCCCACCCAGGGAGGGAGCAGCCCAGCCTGGCTTGCCAGGCAGAATTGGACCGGGACACTGGTGCAGCTGCAGCAGCGGCTAGAAGTAGAGCCTCTGCGGGCGGATCCAGCCTGGCTTGGCTCCGGGACAACCGAAGAGAAATGCGAGGATGACCTTCCCGGTCTTTTAAAAAAGGAAATGCAGTCTCCCAGGGCTTTGAATCTCACTTGAAGTGGGGAGATCGGAAGAGAGCGCTTAGCCAGCATCTATCCGCAGAAGGAAAAACACTTTAAGGGAAAATATTTTCCACATCTCTTAGCCACACTTGAGACTTGCACATGCTAGGTGCTGGGAATTCACACCTGGAAATGGAGCCAAATTGTATTTTATCTCACGTTTCCCACTGGGTTTGCCATTCCTTTGAGGTGTTTTTTTCCCCCTCTTCCCAGACTGGTTGAGTCTACAGGCCTCAGTTTACCCAGGGGCCTCCTGGCTCAGGACTCCCCAGAACCAGTCTGGCTTAGCTTCTAAACCTAGTTAGGAGCCGTAGAAGCGGGGTTATCAGGCATAAAAGAGAGGCGTTTCCTTGGCCTTTGCTACAGGAAAATAAACAGCAAATTATTTACCTCATTTTAAATGTGTAGCTCTCTAGATTATTTCCAAAGCAGAGGTTAAATGTTATAAAGCTCAAATATGCAATAATAAAATTGGCATAAAGAATCAAAATAACACCAACGGCTTCCCCACGACGAAAAACAACTGTGCCAGGAGCTTCACGGCTTAGAAAAAAGGGACGGAGGGGGCAGGATGGATTCATTGCACAAATTGCCCTTGTCATCAGTGTCCCAGACGCAGCTGTTTGCTCTCTCTCTGTACTACTGGAATTTGGAAGTCTCGAAAAGAAACTCCCCGAAACCTAAGATTTGTAGATGAGGAATGTGTGTGTGGGATTCATTACTTATTTATTTACTGCGATCGAGGCGGGAGGATAAGAATCCGTGGTGGAAAGATCCGTAGTTCGAAGGCAGCTGAGCGGTTTCCCCCTCCGACTCTTCCTCAGTGTCCAGCTTTTGCAGCTGTTGGAGACCTTCGCCCTGCACACACACACACACACACACACACACACACACGTGGAAGGCTCAGTACTGAATGCCACAAAATCTCAGCCTAAACGCCTCCTGGTCTTTCTCCCGGCCTTCAGCCTCCTCTTTACTTCCCCACCCAACTGCCTCCCCCTTGTGCAGTCCTGAGCCCAGAAGAGCACGGCTGCCGTCCCCGTGTTCACTTCTTCATTGCCGACGGTGAGTTCCCCGGACGCGATCGGCTCTGCCTTCGTCCTCTCTGTCTCTGAGACAAGCAGCCCTGGCGCACCAGCACCCCGGAGCCCCAAATTTGTTTCGTTAAGTGGGGTTTGCCCCATTTTGTGACCTTTCTTGCCACAGTTGTTAAGTGAAATACCACAGTTGATAAGTTAGCGACAGGGTTACTAGCGTCTGAATTTTGATCACGCGACCCATGGGGAAGCTGCAAAGGTCGTCACTACGAAAAACAGTCACAAGTCACTTTTTTCCCAGTATCGTCGTAACTTTGAACAGTCACTAAACGCCCTGTTGTAAGTCGAGGGCTACTTATACCAGCCCAGACTTTCATTTCCATTTTTTACATTCACAACTAGCATTTCTAAGAGCTCCTAACTTTCAGCTAATGAAGTTGCGTCCCTTGAATAGATCAGATTGTTACAACTTCGAACTTTTATTCCCGGTGTCTTTCCTTGCAGTCTTTCGTTCTTAGGTGTTCACTGCACGTGTTAAACGGTTAATGAGGAAACTATTTTTATTTACTTATTTATGATTTTCATATGTTCGCCTATCTCATAAAAAGCGACTGTGGGCGCTGTGCTTCTTCCTGGCCTCCCCTTCCGTTTTGAGCCCCTCTCTTCTGTTCTCCGAACGGGACCTTCTCTCGGGTGGCTCCGGTGGGCTATGAAGTTTCACCAGAAAGCTATTCAGATGTCCTCTCGTCAGCTTGATTGACATCCATGCACACAAACAATACTTTAACAATGGATTGCAGTTGTGGACTCATTTTTTTAAAAAAGATTTAGTAATGTATGTGCTCATATTCATTGTGAGCCAGAAAAATAAATACAGATTGGATATGTACTTACCACAACCCACATCTGGCAAAAAATAGAATACAGAGAGAATTTGTGAAATGTCACAAATACAAAAGAAAAATAGGCGCCTACATATCTGAGTTTCCGTAATAGTTGTATTTCAATAAAAAAATCCTGGCCAATTTTGCCTAGATGTGTGTCCAAGTCTGACAGAAAGAGCATGACTTGCTGTGTGGTCTGAAGCCGTGTGAATGCGCTGAGCCTTGTGGCTGGACGCCTCAGGCCCACAGCGAAGGCCAGCCAAGGAAGTTCAGCATCAGGTGGAAATGGCGCTTTATTCCTCTAGACGGGACTTAAGAGGACCTAAAATGCAAAACTGTATAAAGTTTGTTTTTTCAGAGATGACTAATGTTTTCTTCCATTAATTTCAGGATGGTGGAAGCAATTATAAGAATGGGGAGGATGGAAATTACATGCTTTGCATCTGAAATAATATGTGTGGTCACCTTCCTCTTCTTTCTCTAAGTCCAGCTCAGCCACCCTCTGTCTCTGTCTTGCTCTGCCATCACTGGTGGGTTCCTGGCTTCATTTTTTAAAAAACAGGTCCTGACTGTATGTGGAAGAGCTGTAACTTTGGTGCTTTCTCATGTCACGGGTCTTCATATGACGTATCATTCCCCCCCCCTTCTTTTGCTGGTGGAGGATCCCCAGTTTACCCTTTCTTGCTGCCAAAGGTGTCCTCGGGCTGCTGTTCCCCATTTACTTGCCTGCTTATCTTTCAGGAATTTGGCGGACTTCTGGGGGGAGGATCCCCCCCCCATCCCCACCTGCAGGCCTGCCCAGGACCCTGGCGATGAGCAGCAGGAAAAAGCAGTGTTGTTTGGGATTTTCAAAAGGAGATAAAATTTGTAGTATGCTGAATGGATTTCTCCAGTTCTTCAAATCAGTTTCAAACAGTGCTCACGAAAACACCCTGCCCCCCCCTTCCACATCCCCCGTCCCCCTTTAAATAGATTTAAACAGAATCTCAGAGTTGGAAGGGACCTTGGAGGTCTTCTAGTCCGACTCCCTGCTCAAGGCAGGAGAGACCCTATTCCGTTCCGGACAAATGGCTGACCAGTGTTTTCTTGAAAACCTCCACCGATGGAGCACCCACAATTTCTGGAGTCTGAGCCGTTCCACTCCTTGACGGTTCTCATTGCCAGGAAATTTCTCCTTAGTTCCAGGTTGCTTCTCTCCTTGATTCGTTTCTTAATTAGTTTCTTCATTAGTTGATTAGCCTCCTTGATTATTTTTAATTGTTATTTTTGGATATGCTTTATGGATTCTCTTTAATATTTATGCAATATTTATTTCAGGTTCTACTGTGACTTTTTTAATGTAAAAGAATTAAAAAAATTGAAAAGAAAAAAGAAATAGTGGGGACAAAGGTAGAAAAAAAAGAATATATTAGAAGAATATTACAAAATATAAATTTGCAGGAGAATTTAGAAAATATTGGAAAAAGTAGAAAAAAACATTCCACTATTGTTTGTACAAGCATCATTAAATTGAAATTAATGGTTATTTATTCAAGTCAAACCAGAAAGTGTCAAAAACAGCCAAACTGAATTATTGGTCAGAATAAGAGGAATTAGAAAGACGTTGTGACTCAACTGAAGAGGTCTCTCTTTAATCTTATAACTAGCTAAAAAAGAATCTAATGTTTTAAAACCTTGTGCTACAAGAGACACAGATTTAAAATACATAAGATGTTTATGTGCAGAATTATAATCTCTAAAGAGTCTCCAAATTAAGTGAAAGTTGATAATTAGATTTATTTTTAGATGAAAAACTATTTTCCGCAGGTGATCACTTCCTTCTTTGTTTTTCAGTGCTTCCATCCCATTTTTTGGATGAAGAAAAACACAAAACATGGACATTTTTTGAAGGTTAAGTACAATTTTCCTTTTTTGTTATTCTTCGCAGATCTAGTAAAACATGGTTTTGTGCAATCTTAATTTTAAAAGCCAAGATACTTTCCCCAAAGTTTAGCTGAACGTGTGAATTGCTAGTGGGATGAGGGCAACATTTTCTGTGGCTGAAGGATCTTTGACACGGATGCTTTTAGCCATTACATTTCCTGTTGGACACCTGCCTCGTTTGCCTCTCCCATTTCCAGCGTGAGTATAAATAGTGTTTATGTGTCAGGGATAAATGTTTGAAAGGTGAAGAAATTGAGGACCCCACCGCCCGGTCCTCTCCTCTTTGCCATGGTTTTCATTTTATACTGACTTTATAGTGTGCCTATATATGTAGAAAAGTGTAATCTAAATTCCACGAGGAAGAGATGCTTGAAATTGCTAGAAATTACTTTTGAGGTGTTCAAAAGCTCATCATTTTTTTAGACTTTTCCCCTCTTATTTCTGTGAAGCATTATACAATAATCCAGCCATGAATATGTTCATTAAATGTGTCCCAAACAACAATTGAATTAAAACCCTGATTTTTTCCCCACCTGATTTAGACAATGTGAACCTTTTGATAATTATCTATTTAAATATTATTTTGGACCAGTAGAACATTTTTTTGAGAAGTAAAGAGAATTTATTGGAACATGTTCAGATATGACAATAGAAATTTTATTATTTATTTTATATTTTATTTTATTATTTGCTGTCCATCTCATTTTGAAACAACTCTAATTATGTTAATTTTATTGAGAATAGATCTGATAGGGAGTTTGAAAAATAATATTTTGATAGATTTGAATGTTACTTTAGCCAACAAATTCCAGTAAATAAGCTTGAATTACATTTCATTGTTTGATTGGTCAAGCAAAGGATTCAAAACTTGGTTAAAATCACGTCATAATTTCATGATTCAATCTTAAAAGGCGGGTATAATATCTTTAATGATGTTTAAAGGTTATGAACCTTTTTGAATTTTCAATATTTATGCATCAATAAGAAAGAAAACATTAGCTGTTCTCCACACGTCCTAAAACTTGGTAAAGAGAAACCAATTAAACAAATTAGTTAAACACATTGTACTTATTTATTTATTGAAAAAATGATCCAAAGTTACATTTGTGTGAAGAAGAAACTTTTCAGCACCACCACATGTAAAACTTCTGGTTTGCCCTTAGTTGGAGCATAATAATATTTAAAAATAGTATCAGATGTAATCACATTTGAGAATTTATTATTCATAATCATTATTCTAGCTGATTTCAGTTACTGCAATTGTATATTTATCTTAATTTTTAAAAAACTTAGGAAGATTATGAGTTACTTCTAGGAAATTCAGATGTTGTGTCACTCCATTTGAAAAAGATCCTTTTCCTCTTAAACTTCTCTGGCAAATTAACATTCCAAAAGGCCATTAAAGATAACAACTGGATATAAAAACTGCTTGTCTAAAAAGCAAGAAGAAGAAAAATGGGTAAAAAAAATCAATAAGCTGATAAACTGAGACACATTTACTTTAAAAAGTTTAAAAATAAAAAGACAAGAAATTATATTGGTAAGGGAATACATGTTTAAAATATAAGGGGATTTTTTTAAAAGTTAAATGGACTAAGCTAAGTGGACTTTCGGAAAAGATAGATCAAAGCTACAATACAGACACACAAACACACACACAAGAATCTTAAGAGGTCCACCTCCAATAAATTACAAAACTGTAAAAACTACAATTATGTAAACAGATTGCTACATTCCTCTTTCTTGTCTCAGCTTAATACACTGACTTACCTGTGGCGTTTGGATCAACGAATTGTTTCTCCCTGGAATACATGGGTAAACAGAACAAAACAACCAGATAAAGTCAAGTAAATACAGTAATATTTTTTGCAATTAAAGTTGAGGACATATTAAAACTCAGCCGTGTAAAATATTAACAGATTTTGCATATATGGAAAGATACAAATCATAACATTGGTCATCTGACTCCACATTTTGCATAAGCCACAGCAGAAATTGGGGCGCGCTTAGGGCGATGGCCCTGTGGGAGCAGAGGCACTCAATACGTGCCCTACCACTCAGCCTCCACCCTCTTTGGAGACGGGGGAGGGGTCGGGCCTGAGGCCTTTTGTTTTTCCCTCTGTCCCCAGACCTCTCGGTCTACGCGGTGCTGATGTGCTCGGCGGGGATCCTGAGCATCATCCTCTTCGGCCTGGTCCTCCTCTGCCAGATCTTGAGCCACAGAAAGCGACCCCACGGTGAGTCCCTTGCCAATGTAAAAGGTTTCTGTAATTCATCTGTAAGTTTAGTTTAAATGTATTGTCACCAAATTTACCAATTCTGTATGTTTGTTTGTTTATTCCATTGTTATCTTTGAATGCTCTGTGCATTTCCCTTTAACTACGGCCAAAATGAGAAATATTTTGAAATACATAAAACTGTGTATAAATCGAGAACTTCCTCAGATTTGCACAGAAAATTGAGAAGCTCGTCCTGCAGTGCTTTAAAAAGTGAACAAAGACAACCAAATGGCCCTCACTCCTTCAGAAATCACATGCAAATGAAAATTACCATGTATATACATTTTTTTTATTTCTATTTTTCTTATTTCTATATTTTTTTCACAGTGAAACGTTACTTGGTGAAATGTCCTCAGAAAAGGTAGGAGAAGAAGCTTTTTTCTGAGAGCTACAATCTTTAATTTTGCTACAAAAATGTCATTGACTTGAGAAAAACACATTTTAAGTTCTGGAAATTGTTTTGAGAGCCTTTTAATCAGTGCCATAAAGAGGAACGTACACTTCCCCTCAAAAGAGCACGGATGATCATCCATGGCTATAGAATACGGGCTGTCCGTCAGCCTGCTTAACCTATTTCCTTCAGCTTTGAAATGTTCCCATTGTTGAAATATTTTTATTTATTATTACACAAATTTATATAGCCACCCGACTCAGACACTATTCCTCCAGGCTGTGCGCAATATTAAAACACAAAAATTTATGTGGGAGATTCGGTCTCAATAGCTCAAAATGATGGTTCCTCTTTGCCCTGGTTGAGGTGCCAATGATGGCGTGAGCTGGCCCTCACGTGCCTGACCCAGTTTCCCTTCATTTGCCACATTTTGCGAGGATGAACCTGCCTGGGACAGTAACCTTTTGGGCCCATCTCAGACTAGGTGCATGTGTGGATTAGGCTCCTTTTGCTCCAAGCAGGATTAACTTTGTTTGTCTCTGCGTGAGATAAAGGCTCAAAATGCTCAAGGGGTCCTGGGGAATGTGGAGAACCTTTGCACTAGCTACACTCTCTCTCCCTCCCTCCCTCTCCCTCCCTCTCATTTTCCAGCTTGCAGGAGGCCGGGAGTCCCAGCAAGGCAGCCGGGTCTCCGGGCGCCCCCACCCAGAGGAGAGCCCCAAGGGCAATGGAGGCACCACCAGCAGTTCCTGCCAAAGGTATTCGTGGGGTTACGAGCACTTTGACTCTGGGGAGCTGCGGCTCCCGAAAGGAAGGAGAGCTTCTTCGCTGGACTATTTAAGCAGGTGGCCATTTGCCAAGGAATGCTGGGAAAGAGGATTTCTGCATTGGCAGGAGGTTGGGCTAGATGGTCTCCCGAGACCCCTTCCAACCCTGACATTGTATCTTAATTCCTTTATTGTAGGTAAAGGTGGCGAATTCTTCTGGGGTGCCCTGTTCCTTTTTTCCATCTCCCATAACTTTTATTCCTTATTTTTATATGACTTCTAAATTGCCCTCAGTGGACGATCAGCAGCTGAGTACACATTCCTGAGAACAGACCGAAGCCACAGCCCTGGGTGGGAGGAAGAGCCCTGGGCTGCCAAGGAAGCGCATGGGGTCCGGAAGCATCTCAGGAGAGGCAAAAGGCCCCCAGATGGGCATGCTGGCCAGCTGCAGGGGTGCTGATTGAGTGGCAGATGTTCTTTTTTGTGCATTTCACTCTTACCTGTATTCACATTACAGCAAGAGGAAAATTATCTGATCTTATTTTTACAGCACCGATATCCCACGCCTTCTCAAAGCCTAAACTTCTGAAACCACAAAGGAAGCTTACCTTGGTAAGTAGCACCGCAGAGATCTGCCCTTGCCGTCGGTTATCCGGTGTGTGAATATGGCTCCCTCTTTCTCCTCCCTTCCTTCCCTCTCGGGATGGTTTGAGGTTAGCATCCGCACACAAGGCCTCCTTTCATCGACTCTCAGGGTCCACGGCAGCTCCTGAAGAATCGGATTGCTCCTCATAGTTCCATCTTTCACCCAAAGAGTTTAAGGCCCTGCACTGTACACATTTTATTGCTTTCTCTTACACAAGCATTGGCATCAGTTTCATTTCCGTAGCATCCTGTTGAGGTCAGTTGGGTTGAAAGAGCCTGAGTGACTCTCTCAATAAAATAAGGCAACCTGTGACCTGCTGGGCCCTCCTGTCAGAGGTGTCTCTTTACCTGTGCAGAGAAACACAGCAACCGTCCAACGTCCAATAGCAATGGCAGTTCCAACCATTGAGTTAGTCCTCTGACGATATCAAGGGACTTCTGGCCAAGCGGAGAGGAGTGCCCCCTTTTTCGGAGCTGGAGGAAAAATGACTTTTCAGTAAGAGAAGGAAAGAGCAGACCAGTTGGCCAGCTCCTTGGTCGTAGTGTATCTCTGCAACGTTCCCTGCTAACAGGAAAGTCTACACCAGTCCGCTCTGTTGTCCTTTCACCTCAACCAAAGCCTGGTCTCACCCCAAGCACCCTCGCCCCCTTTTAGGCAGACTGAGGCGGCCTCCTTGTCAGCTGACATCATGTTGTTGGTCTCCAACCGCTGCTGATGCGCCAGGGAGGGTTTCACCAAGGAGGCAAAATGGCGCAGTCCACTTGGAGTACGGAGATTCCCGTTGGACTCTTTCTGTGCTTTGGGCTCCTCTTAAACTTATGGTAGCAGATATTTAAATTTTCTTAGTTACAGATTGTTTTTCTTGGCTTCTATAACTTTGGCTATGTCGGGGTTCTCCACTTTTTGTGATCCGTGTTGCTCCAACCATCCAGAAGGCAACTGCTTGTGCCGTAGGGCCCAAGTGGCCCCTGGTCACCGCTCGGCCCTCTCCCTGTGGCCGTGGGGCCCGCTTAGGCCCTTGCTGTGGGGCTGAGAACTTGGCTAAAGTTTTTGTTTCCCTTTCCTCTGGAGAAGGTTTGGAAGCTTCCTGCTTTTCCTGGGTCTTATCGCTGTTCTAGTTGGAGGGTGTCTGTGTGTCCTAGGAAAGCATCTCGTTTCTTTTTATTTTTGCAGTATGTTTTTGAGGCGCAAGTCTGGGAGAGACGGAAAAACGGCCCTGCCTGTGAGCCCCAGAGGGAGGCTCTGGAATAAATGCCTCCATGGGACTCGCAGGTGGAAGTTCACCACGAGGCATTTCATCCCTTCATCACCCCTCATGGTCGCTCCTTTTATAGATGGAGTTTTATTCTTAGGAATTCTTAGGAGATAGTCTTGTTTCGCGTAACATAAAATCGTACAGTTTCTCTCCCTGATCCTTATTCCAGCAGAAATGTAGCAGCCTAGCTCCCAACTTTCTGTTATTATCAATTAGAGATGCTGGGAAGTTACAAAATCGAGGTGATCATTTGATTGTTTCCGAGAATGGGGACTCAGTTCAACCCGTGCTCCCCACAGCTGTGACTACAGTTATGAGGATCTTTCAAAATGTATTTTTCTGTCAGAATGTAAAGTAAAAGAAAAATCTCCAAAATGAAATTATAGAGATATGGATGGATGGATGGATGGATGGATGGATGGATGGATGGATGGGAAGGGAAGGGAAGGGAAGTAAGGAGAAGGAAGGAAGGAAGGAAGGAAGGAAGGAAGGAAGGAAGGAAGGAAGGAAGGAAGGAAGGAAGGATGGATTACTGCGAAAGTTGGCCAACCAGTAGAGAGCCATCCCTTTCAGTTTTATTAAATCGTGACTATTGTTGAAAGTAAGGTTTGAACTTTCACCCCGCAGTGGCCCCCCAGAGAACCAGCCTGAGCTTCCCTGGAGTCATGAGGACTCCCATCAGGTGGAGTCTTTATTTCAGGTCTTCGTCGCCTTCGTCACCCACTTGCCTAAAAAAAAAAAAGAGCGCCCTTCCTTGAAATCGGCCGGGGAAGCCCAAAGACTGCCTCTCGAGGGCAAGATGGTGCCTCTGACCTTCTCTTCTGCCTTTTTTTTAATTAATGTGCATATTTTAACATGCATATTTTCACGAATCATTTTACTGCAAAATACCCAGAGGTGTCTTGGTGGTTGTTGGTAGCACTAAGTTTGCTGACGGGAAGAGGAAGGGCTTGAGGTTACTTTAGCTATTCTTCCTTGCATCTCTAGACGGCGCGTTTCCAGCTGCAGATGTGCTTTGTGATGCCATCCCTCTGCCACCTCCTGGGTGGGAACAAGCACAGCTACGGCGTACGTTGTAAATCGTCATGCTATTTTACAGCATTGTCCATAAGGATTGCATTTTACTGTATTGCTGTCCTTTTGCAACACCCTGTTCAGAGCAGGAAGTAGACTTTTCTTCTTAAATTCCTGTTAAATCCCCCAGTGCCTTAAACTGTCAGCAATATTTTCTCGGTCCGCCATTTTGCTTTCAGTTGAATAGGCTGAATGCCCCACAGCTGGAGATATTCAGTGTTCAGGGTTTGAAAGCACGCACGACGCATGCTAAGATTTCCTTATTGTTGATATTTAGAGCTCCTTTTTAAGCTACTCAAACTTGTCAGTGATAGCCCAAGAAGCATAATGGGGCAGAGCCTCAGGTTTCTGCTTTGGAAATGGCCTTTGGAAAACCGTATCTTCTATGTTCAGTTATTATACATAGTTGAGAACGATTCTGAACCTCCTGTGTGTTTCTTCATATTTTCAATCAAATTATTACATACTGGAAATATGCATAAGGGAAATTATTCTACACATTTTATGGTGCGCCGTTGCTTGTAGCAGTAATTGAAGTACCTTTTCCACTTATGAAAGTACTAATTTTATTTGCTTTTATTGCTTTTCTAGATGCAATTATTTATTTAGTGTGTTTTGGCTTTATTAAATTATGTTTACTATAGGAACATCATAAAAATGTATGAAAGTAACACATCAGCCGGGGCTGCCCAGTGACCTGTATTGGAGGAATCGAGGGTTATTTTTCATATCCAAACTTAATAGAATAAAGAAGGAATAAGGATATAATCTACCCAAGAAAACAATGCAATTTCCAGATAACATAATAATACACCTGGACAATGTAATTTCATAAATCTTAGCTCTAAAATTTACATGAGCTGGGTGTTGCTGTGCCGTTTCAGAAATCACCATGGTTCGGCTGGATTTTGAATGAGAATTATAACTAAAGGCCGACGGCTTTACTGAATGTGAAGCAGAGATGCCTCCGAGGGCGAACGGCTACGTTGGCTAATTGGCTCCAGGCCCCACAGCTGGGCTTCACAGGCCACCCGGGTGCCTTTCGGGGCCATTTCTTCCACTCGGGGCCTCTTCCCCACGGAGGCAGCCGGTGGGGCCCCCCCTCCCCAGCGCCATGCGCTCCAGACTGCAGGGAGAGGGACCCCCTGGAGTGAACGGGAGGGCATAAAACGAGGACCAGCACCTTGGCTCGCCTTGAAACAGTACAATCTCCAAAAAAAGCTTCCCGCTTCTTCAGCCTGCCTCGCGTCTCGGGACCTGGTTCCACTTCTCACGGGGGAAGCCTGTTTGGGGGGCATTTGGGGGTTACGTTCTCACTTCGGGTCTGCCCCGGGTTCATCGTTGCCTCCCGGGCTGAGCCGAAGGGCAGCCGGTGCCCCGTTGGATTCAGCCTCCGCTCTTCTCTTCTCCTTCCTCCGCAGCTGAAGGGCAGAGAGGAGAGCCTGACCTACGCCGAGCTGGAGCTGCAGAAGCCTCCCCAAGAGGCCAAAGGCGCTTCTTCTGCCACCGTCTACGCCCAGATCCTCTTTGAGGAGAACAAGGTGTAAACGATGTGCAACCAAGACGGAGCCGGTTGACCTGGGGGGGAGGGGGGGGCATTGAATTACTTCTTTCCTCCCAACAAGCATGTAGGCACCGTCCTTTTAGTGGCGCTTCTTTCCCTGTTTAGTTGGAGGAGATTTTAAGGCTGTGGAAACGTTTTGTTTTGAAAGATTTCAGGGGAGTTTTTTTAGGTGAGTAAAAACATTCTCAGGAACCAACAGGAAAAAGGCAACATCTTTCCTTTGGATGATTGCCATGATAAACATTTTGAAAAACTGGAGGAATAAGAATAAATAGAAAACTGGAAGTTAAACTGTGCCTTTACATCAGAACTTAATCGTGGGAATATGAAATATTTTATTGGCTGGGAAAGAGCTCCGAGTTGAAGTTGATCAGTATGACTATAAAACGGCAATTTTACAGACCCAGGATTTAATTTTTTTTAATGCATGTAAGAAATGTACATTGGTCCCTTCCTTTTCTATGTTATTAAGACCGTGAAAATGTATTTTTGAATAAATAAATTTTTCCATTAAAAAAGGCTGATTTCTTTGTTTTATTGCATGAAATGGTAGCAGAGTCCTGCAGAAGACAGGCAGTTGCGTTGGATGGCCTCTTGGGTACCTTCCCACGTGACAATTCTGTGTACGAATGGGGGCTTTTCTCCAGCTGCCCCCTCCCCCGTGGTGCTGCTCACGCCCCAAACAGAAGCGGCCCTTCTCTCAAAGCAGCCGTCCTGTCACGGGGGCTCTGGCTCTTGGTCAGGCACACACACACACACACACACACACACACACACACACACACACACGCCGGGGCCCAGCAGAGCTGCCAGCCTGAGTCACGGGGCCACTCCTGGTTTCCTTCGGCCTCAACAGAACCTCCAGGTGGCCAGGAACATCCTAGCTGACTTCCCGAAATTGGCCTTCTAATCCATCCATCGTTTCTCTCAATGTGTTTTGCCACCTGGCACTCTGCAGCCCTTGGGATTGTTTTAAAAAACATAATTGCATTGGTTGTCAGAAAGAGAATAGCCCATTTTTCCTCTGTGTTGATACAAAACAAGCTTCTGCATGGGAAGTGGACACGTATTTTCAGTTGAAGGTTAAAGTAGGGTGCACAGAGGCTGGATAGTCACTTGTCTGAGATGGTATACGTCCTCCTGCTTGGGCAGGGGGCTGGACTAGAAGACCTCCAAGGTCGCTTCCAGTTTCGTTTCTATTCTATTCTATTCTATTCTATTCTATTCTATTCTATTGTATTCTATTCTATTCTATTCAGTAGACCTATGCTTCCAAATATTTGATGTATAGTTCAACACAACTTTAAGAATTTTTATGATAATGATGACTATATCAAACTAAACAGAAAAAAATATGCTGGAAAATTTCACAAATAACAACCAGAAATTTGACTAAATAAGTCCAAATAAGTCCTTTTGTTGAAAAGAGACCAAATGTTGGCAAACAGCCCTTAACAACCATCCATTTTTCAGGTCAGTTTCTATCCACATTTATTCTTCTAGCCTTGCCTAGTAATTTGTTTGGCAAACTCAGCCACCCTAATGAAGGAAATGGGAGGGGGGGGATGATGACACAATGCTGGTTTCCTTGGACCTCAAAGAAATGGACATTGAAGTCAAATTCCATGCCAGAAGCGAGCGGACAAGATCTGAAAGAGGGTGGGATGTCCAGAAAACAAATGTTAAGTTGCAGAGCCCGTGAGGAGAACCAGATAAGGCAGCAGATGTAACTTAGTGAAAGGGAAACACTTTGGAGCTGCTGAAGCTGAGCAAAAACCGAATGAGCTGAAGGGATGCTAAGAATACAAAATGGCCTCCTTTGGCTACACAGAATACAAAACGGCCTTTTTGTATTCCAAATAAAAGGAAAATAGAGTTTCTGCTCAAAAAGGACAAGATACAAGATATTAACTAAAAAAGCAGCTGAATCGCTGGAGTGAATTTATTTGTGAATATTTGTCAGGAGGAGGAAGTGATACATTTCGGAGATGAGCTTGAAAAGACACAACAAGCAACAAAATGTGGCTTGAGACAAGATTGCATGCTCAGCTCTTGGCAAAAGAATGAAAAAGCTGATGTCTCTGTCCTGGTTCTCTGTGTGTGTACACACACACACACCATGCAAACCTGCCTGCAGTGGTTGCATCCTGCTGCTGGAAATGATCAATCAGCACAGATCAATTTCAGGAACATTTTATCTGATCACTGTCAGACACATTTCAAAAAGGAATCAGCCGGGTGGAGGTGTGGAGGGAAAACCTGGTTGTATGGAAGTGCCCTAAAAATTAATATTAACAATCCAGGCAGAACCAAAATTATGAAGAAAGGGAACCTGTAAGTATATATCAAAGGAAGATTAATTCCAGAAAAGGATGTTCTTTTCCATCTGTCAAAATATATAATTTCAGTAGTGACATCTATATCATGGACACTACATTACAAATGAAATTCAATCTTACAAATCGTGGATGGATGGATGGATGGATGGATGGATGGATGGATGGATGGATGATGTGCCATCAAGTGAGATTTAACAACCACATAGATTTCCTACCTGATCATCTGCTTCAAACATGGTCCTTCAGGTCTCCTAAAGTGACTTGAGTTCATCCACCACCCTACTGCTGTGTAGAGTTATCCTTCCAAATTAGTCGTTCTTCTGACTAATCCCAAAAAGTAGGAAAGTAGTAGTAGTCACATGTTTATTACTTAAAGCAGAAAATAAAAAATACAGGTAAAGATGTAGCTTAAAAAACCCATAAGATATCTGGGATTAGTGATATTTAAAATGCCAGCAGCTTCCATAGCAGTCTCTAAGCTAGACCCATCCAAGCAAAGAATTAAAAGCTGGTCTCAGACTTAATTTAGGAATACTTTCAGAGAAGTTTCTTGGCTTTACCCAAATTTTCAGTAATGTAAGTACATGTTGACCAAATAGAACATTTAATGTATTGTGGGAAAGCCTAATTCTTGCTAACCTTGACCAAATCCCAGCCCGGTCTTTCAAGACACTTTTTCCTTCTTCAACTTTCAGCTTGCAAATCACTATTTACAAATGTTGCCTGCAAACCTTAGATTTTTTTTTGCCCCTTTTTAGGAAGTTTTTTTTTTAAGTTGATGGGGATCCAACTATTGGTATGGTGTACCTGGTGCCAGACTATACTGTATTTACTAATTTTAAGGGTCAGCAAACAATGATCCAACTTCCACAATTTAATTAACAATATCTGTGAGGCTAGCAAGATATTTCTGCTGTCCTTGCAGTCTTCAGGCAGATTCTTTGCAAATAAACAGGGCAAGAAGTTGTGGCCCAGATTTTGTTTTGAAATGCATCCTGCCCTAGGAAGGGGAAAAGAGAAGTTGTAGATGATGGGCTAGAGGGAGCTGCAGGAAGACATGTAATGCTGTACATGGTGCTGGTGTGTGCGTGGTATAATTGGGCCATCAAGCAATCAACTCTTTATTGCTGGTCATTGCCCAGCAGAGCATCACCTAATCAACTCAACAATTTGATAAGATCAGAGTTTAGTAAGATGATGCAATAAGACAACATGCTTATTTCCACTAATGCTATGACTCTTGCATAGAAAAGCTACATTGTTCAGGTTTCTCTGAGCATCACAACTTTGCCTTGTACAAAACAGATGTTTTGTTCTTTTGGGGAATACTCTGGCAGCCCAGCCCCCCCCATCTTTGCCTTGCACCATTTCAGTTCCTTCATCAAGGAGGCTGGACGGAGAGAAGCAATGCAGGAAAGAGGCAGATGGTGTGTGTGTGTGTGTGTGTGTGTGTGTGTGTGTGTGTGTGTGTGTGTGAGAGAGAGAGAGAGAGAGAGAGAGAGAGAGAGAAATTGGCCCATTTCTGCTGTTTTACCATTAGCAGAATTGGGCCACTCACTGGTGGGTGTTTTTCCCATCAGCCAATCCCATGCTGAAGTGGGAGGGGACAGAAAGAGGATTCAACCAATCCCATGCGAGGTACACCTGAGGTCAGCATGGCACCTGTTATGTATTAGGCTTTTAGGAACAACTAAAGCACTTGCATAAGAGTCACCACCAGGAGGCGTTGAACTGTAACTGTTTCGGCGGGAAGCAGTTTCGGCGGGAAACAGAGGTTTAATCCGATTGGTTGGTTGTGTACCTGGCCAGGTACTGGCCAGGTATATACGAAGTGCAGGTAGCCCCTATTCCCTAGTACAGTCACTTCTACCTAATAAAGAGCTGTTATGTTGTACTCATCATCTCGGCATCCTTCCTGCTGTCCAGAACCCACTACACAACAGCACCCCTGCGCTGTCAGCCAGGAGAGACCCATCAAGCCCCCATGGGGAGGGGGAGGGGAAGATGGCACCTGGGAGCTGCAGTCTTGCTTTGACTTGGGGAGGGCTGGAGGCCCCTTAGTTGAGGAGGGGCACAAGGCACAAGGCCCAGATGGCAGAGAAGAGGGCAGTTCTAGCATTTGCCCCACCACCACCACCATGCAGCCCCCCTCCCCCCCAGCTCCATTAAAGCCCAGACCTGAGGCAGATGGTCGTTCTCCTTCCTCCCGTCGAGCAGTGGGATGACTGGCCCCGTCTCCAAATGGGACAAGAGCACCTGGCTGTGGGCACAGGAATTCCTGACCCTCCACACCTTCTGCGCCCCACATCCCACAGATGTGGGCAGCAGCATTTTTAAGCAGCCTCTAAGCAGACTAGGGTGGGGAGAGGGGCTCCTCTAGGACAGCTCGGTCCCTGGCGAAGTTGCTGAGTTGTGCTCTTTCTGCCCATCCTTGTGCTGTCATTGGAAAAGAGTGGACTGGTGCTGAGATGGGAAGAAGGGCAGCTCCACTGAGCTGCTCCCAATCAGGCCCTTATTGTTAATGTTGTGTGTCCCGCAGTTTGGAGAGTTCAGTCACGGACACCTTTTACCGCTAAATACAGCCTGCTCTTCCACATTAAATTTTACCACCATCTGCAAACATTCCCAATCACATCAGTGTGAGCAATTACGTGTGTGTGTGTGTGTGTGTGTGTGTGTGTGTGTGCCCACACTGTGGGAGACAGGAGGCATCCCTGGCATAAAAACTACTCTGTTGTGCAACTGTCTAATAGGTTCATTAGGCGTGGGAGCCATTTTGAGGTCAATGTAAGTGTATTTATTCGTTTATTAGATAACTCTAATAATATTCTCCTTAATGGTTGCCTCTATTAACTTACAGCAAGCTCGTATCTTACGAAACATGATTCAGAATTCACCCAGTTAAATGAGTTTATTTTACATGTCAATCTCGATATAGTTATACACATATTCAAAATGTGCATAATTATACTATCTATAATATAAAAGTCCACACCATAAGAGCAAGGATAGGATTCAGCAAGAGACCTAACAATAAATTGGACCTGTCCTCTCAGATTGTTGCTCCTAACCATTTATTATGGATAAAAGGAGCTATGAAAATAATGCAAAAAAAGGCTGGGTATTTTTGCTCACATAAAGGCCAGCCTGAGGGAGAAGAGGAGGTGGGGAGGGGGAGAACTTTTCAGCACTGAGGAAGTGACTGATCAGATCGAGCCAAGGCCCAGCGGCAGAAACCAAGGCAACTCCCGGTGAACTCTCTTTAGTCAGCCAGTCAAACTACGATGGCTTTATGCAACATCGCATTCTGAAGAGCCCGCATCCGTGTCACGGGCTGAGTGACAGCTGAGTGGATGTCTTATAAAATCACCCTGATCATTCTTGCACTGGCAGCCCCGGACAGCCTGAAGATGCCACAAGGCTTCGGAGACATCAAATTCTGAGCTCACAGGACAGGCGCCCGGCCAGCTGAAGGTCGTCTCTAGATTGAGGCAACCGGCTCTGGGTAGGTGAAGCAGCCTCCCCAGCAAAGTCCTACAGATGTTAAATAAAAGGGAGACAAACGGCTGTGCTTCAGCTGAGCCCCATCCCAGAGAGGTGAGGCTGTTAAGTTGCGCCTCCGACACTTTTTACGATCTCCAGCAAGAAAAGAAGGCCAACGTACTGGAGGCCAATCCAAACTCTAGAAATCTCAATGGGGCCACATTTCCTATCTCCTTCCTGGTAATGGTCATCCATCGTAGGGCCAAAGCCGTGTCTGTGCAAAATGTGGGTGTAAAACCTAGCAGAAAGATTCTGTTTTAGCCAAATGTTACTAATTTTTCTGCACCACCATCTCCGCCAGCTTGTCCAATTATGGAATAGTGGACACCGATCAACAGTTGGCTGGATGGTAAGGGCTTCTTAGATCATGTGAGTGGCCACAGGAGCCGTATTCAAAGAAATGTTTCTTGTTATTTGCTAAAAACATGAGGAATCAGTTCTGTCCGTTATTCTCAGAGGCAGACTCCCTAAGGGCCAACAACCTGCAAGTTCGGCAGGCACAGAAAATCTTCTAAACCCAATCCATAAATACATTGTCCATGGTAAACAAGTGAAACAGCTACCCCCGTTCAGACAGCCTGATTGCAAAACAAAGCACTCAATCAATATAAATATTGCACAATGTGAGAGTCAAACATGGTTAGAGCCGAGCGCAGAGCTACGGAAGCCATGAATTCAGAGAGCGGCTCCAGAGGAGGAGATTGCCCAGACCAGCCGGCCACCTCAGGCAGGAAGATGTTTAGCCTCAATGCACTGACAGCCCCCAACACAAGCTCTGTTTTGCTCCAAGAGATCGACACCTGGGATTCAAACTGATCCAGCTATTGAGGAGATATCAAGAACCACAACCACCACACAGCCTGTTCTGTGCAGGACACCCCACATGCAGAAGCAGGCTCCCTCCTTGCACCCTTAACCAGAGAGGCGTTTCTCAGAACCGCTGGGCAATGCACTTAATATCATTTACCTTTAGATGCAAGGCGGAAGATGTCTTTAACGTGACTTTGGTCCCTTCCTTCCCGCTCTCCTTTTAAGTCCAGCTCATTGGTAGGATGTGGCCACAGCTGGCACCCGCACTTGGTGCTTCACCATTCAGCAGGGAGGGGATCCAGTTGCCACAAGGACAAACGGACAGAAGACGGCTCACTTCTTGCAGACACCAAAGCATTTTGGGGGGGATCTGTGCATGTCTTTCAACTACTCGGTTCAGCGGCCTGTTTAGTGGCAGGGCTGGAAAAACAGCAGACAAAGGAGGGCAGCTCTCGCCTGCAGATTGAGGGAGGCAGCCAAAGGCCGTTCCTATCTATCTCTATAAAAAATAACATTAATTAGGATGCTTTGCCATTTCCTGAACAACCCATAATTAGGTTAGATAAGAAACTAGCAGTGTCTAAGAGCTATAAATGTCTAAATTAAGTTATTTTGAAAGTGCCCAGCACTTTGACATTTTGAGAGTTCACAGTAATTGCGGTATTGAGATAAAATTGCTCCTGTTATTTAAAAGGTCATTATCTTCTTCACTTAGATAGATGGAAACTATTTTCCACTCTAGTGAGCCATTGTGTTTGGGACAATTAGGCAGGCTTGAGTAGATTTCTACCAGCCTGACTCCCACTTATCACAGCTCAGGCCGTGACACACAGAAATGTTTGTATAGAGAGACGCAAAGTAGCCACTCTGTATTCCACTCACAGGCCAGCACCACCACGTGACTGAAATTTCCAGGCTGAGATGCTAAATAACCCTCGTGCAGCTGTTGAACGATGCGGATCGGTTGGTGGCTGCCTACTCAACTCGGTCGGCCTCAAGAAGACGGGCCAGGAAAGCAGGGATCGATTTGCAGCTGTGACTCCCAGGGACACGGCGGTCTCCCCTTACAACACAGGGCCCCGGCAGGGCTCTAGGGAGATCCAGCAAGAAGGCCCGGCCTTGGGGCAGTCGCGGAACTGAGATAGTACAATAATACAGCTAGAACCCAGGATGGACTGGAGAGGCAACCCGTGGCGTCCTTCACTTCTGATGCAGAAGCCTTGTGGGAAGTCTGAGGGTCAAGCTGGACACCCGGACACCAGGTTGACTGCAGGGATGTCTCCTGACCACAGCCAGAATCTGGACAAGGTGCCAGAGATTAAAAAACCAAAACACAATACTTAATGTGACGCTTATTTGATTGTCACGTTAGGTGAGGCCACAGCACGGCCTCTGAGGTCCCTGTGCAGCCAAGGAGCCGCCTTTGGCTTTCCATACTGAGGAATATCGGAACGAGCAGTTGCCGCCCCCCCCCTTCTGTGCTGACAAGTCATCCCTTCACCTACAGGCCGCTCAGATGAGACTCTGTGAACAAAGTTTATTTTCCTTAGCAAAAACAGCAATCACACAGAGTCTCTACCGAGAACATCCCGAGGAAATGCACCGCGGCAGAAGACGCTTATCGACTTGTTAAAAATCCTAAACACAGGTGCAGCTCTCTGTCTCTGGGAGCTGAACTAGGTCTGGCTGGGCAGAAAAACTGAAATGTCAAGAGAGCAAAGGCCGGGTGACCCCGGAACCCCGAGAGGGCGTTTCCCCTCTCATCTTTCGCAAGAGCAGTTCTGGTGCGCTTCAGTCCGGATCCTGCTTCTGGCCCAGGAGACGGGCGTCCACTCCGACCGGCTCATGGACAAGCAGAGCAGCCACCCTGGTTGCCGTGAGTCAGATAAGAAAAACAGGCCGAGGGGAAAACTTTAATTCCTTCACACTCGACAGGTCCCAGTCAACACCTGTGGCTGCGTGGCATTTATTTTTTAAAGGAGAGACAAAAGAAACTGCCAGAAATTCAGATATCAGGATGAATATTGTCACACTTAATCCCCCATTGCTAAAGTTTCAGGAAAGCAGAAACATTGATAATAAATAACACCCAGAATTATTTGATAATATTTAGATAATAGTTGAAAGATAAGCCAAACATTTCCATAGATTTGTTCCTTGGTGCTGGCGATGGCAGAAGGAGCCTTTCAAAGAGAGGAGAATTTTCACTGCAGTCTTGGTTGCCTCTTCATAATCTGAGAAATCTCCGCATGGATCCCAGCCTGGGCCCTTCTTAAACTGCCCAGGGTGGAGTTTGCCACCTCAGCTTTGCGAGGCAACAGAGGAGAAACTCTGGGGCCAAATATTCCTGAAAATGTCTCCCGTCTGCCCCACCTCAGTGAATCATTTCAGGTCCTCACGACCAAGGGGAGACCGATCGCCACCCCATCCTTTGCTCAGCTAAGGCCTCTTGCTGGAAGGAGCTTTTGCTGGGATTTACATTTGTCCTCATTTCAAGAGGGCTCCACCTCTTCCCGAAGTTACACACTTGCACAGCTGAAGAGAGCAGTTCGTAGTACTTCTTTCTTCTACTCGTCAATTGACCAACAGTAGACCTTCCCATCTTCACTGCCAGCCAGAAGCTTGGAATAATTTCTAGGGAGCAAGTAGAGATAGGAGGGGGGGGGGAAAGTGTTTTAGGAGCAATGTGGTTGAGAGCACTGAAATCACACTGGATGCTTCTGGAGGAAATAATTCTGGAGGAGGATGCTATCGTGACGTTTTAAAGTCAGATCTATATATCTGAAATATCCAGGGTATATATACGAAATCCCCCGGAACAGCTTCGGAAGAAATACTAACAGGAATGACCTTTAGATCGTAATCTTTCCCCTCCGCAGGGCGACCCTGTTCCTCGAGACTTATCATATATTCTGAGTCTAATCCAGTCCAGCTTGAAAATACTTATTTGGCAAGAGGGAACCAGATCCGCGGCTCCCCTCGGTCCTTAACGGAGGATGCGGCGCTTCTCCTCGTGCGCCCCCCCCCGCCCCCCCGCCCCGCTTGTCGGCAACGGCGGCCCGGGGCCGGCCAGGGCGCGCGTGCGGCTCGGGCGCCCTCTAGCGAGCTGGCCGGGTGCCGCCGTCCCAGCGGCGCTTACCTGGCGGCCGCCAGAGCGGTGACGGGCGCGGCGGGCCGGGCGGCTCCCTCGGCGGGGCTGGTGCGAAGCAGCCGCTCTCGGCGGAGGACGAGCGCCGCTCTCCCCGCTCTGCCGCCTGCCGCGGGGGGGGGGGGGAGAGAGAAAAAGGGAAAGCTGAAGCGGCGGGGACTTCCCCTTCGGAGGCGGGGCCGCGGGGGTCGCCGTCTGCCACCCCTTCACCGGGGAACAGCCCCCCCGCCCGTCTCCAAGGGCCGGGCCCGGCCGCACTTCCAGCCTCCCCCATAGTTGCACGTGCTGACGTGCGGCTGCATCAATTGCGGCTAAATTGGGTTTGCGCGTTATTGCTTTCTAAATTGCACGCCTAGTTCAGCAGAATCGTTCGTCGGTGCCGAGTGTTTCGGGGCTTAATAAGATCTCCCAGAATACCCTGCTGTCGGGATATAATGCGGCCCGTAATTGCCCCGTTAAAACAAATTGCCTAAAGTCCCGGTTATTGCCAACGTGCCCGAGTCTGTTCCTTGTACAATCGGTAATTAAATGCCAAGAATACCGTGCAAATAATGTAATTCGATCGCGGTTACTTCAGCTTTATTTTTACGCTCCTGTTTTGGATTAATCATTCTTTCCGGGCACATCTGGCGGCGGCTGCTGCTCCTGCCGCAAATGCCTCGAGAACAAATTCTTTTGAGGGAGCGGAGGCAGCCGGGATGAGGCCTGCTTGCTATCCAGAGATGCACCCCTGACCACCTGGGATCCTGGGAAGAATGTGTGGCCTCTGGAGCGATGCCAGACAGGGTCCCAGCTGAACAAATACTTACCTTCTGTAGATAACGCACAACTGAGGAAATGATGGAGTTGTATTATAAACAAGCGCTCCACTTGTGCCATAAATATGAAGAGGAGGAACGGTCCATTAATGGTGGCAACTCTTAGCAGTCACACAGATAGATTTTTTTCCCATGACCATAAAAGTAATCTCCAACTGACCATATATTCATTCATGTGATGTGTGTAAATTTGGCTTGCAAGGGGAGGGAAAATGCTTGCTGGTGTATGTACAATAATCTCTCAAAATAGCATTACACGTGTGTCAGGTACACGCATGCATGTTAAATGTACAAAGGCCCAAACCTAGCAAGCTGTTGCTCTGCTTGTTAGACGTCTGCGTTGGGTGCCCTTGACCGAGGGGGTAAAGACAAGCGTGGGGGGGCTAAAGGCTGCTGCCTTCCTCCCATGGAAGACGAGCCGGATTCTGCCTTTCTCTGGAACTGCTTGGGCCGCTAGGACTAAAACCTGGCAGAGGGAGCCCCCTGCTGGCTGGCTTCAGGCCGGCAGCCCTCTCCATCTAAGCATCCCAGGCCTGGTTTTTGCCCTTACCCTGCGGGGCTTGGCGCTTGCCAGCCTCTGCCTCTTCCACCACCATCTCCTCTCCGTGGCTCCCAGGCGAAGCTTCTTCAAGCTTCCAGACCTGAAACATCCGGGGGGGGGGGACAGTGAAAAGCGCCACCCAACGAAGCCAATTCCATAAACCTTAATAGATCAGTCAGTCAACTCTGGGACAACGGTTTGTGAATTGCTCCAGTTGGGAGAACCGGGAGCTTCTCAACTCTAGTCTTAAACACAGCCAGGCAAGAGAGTGGAAAGAAGAACAGGCAAAAGGGTTAAATTAACTAAAAGCATTCAGGCAGTCCTCCACTTAGTACCACTTGTTTAGTGACTGTTTGAACAGCATTAAAAAAAGTGATTTACACTCGGTCCTCATATCTATGACCATCGCTCCATCCCCACAGCCACACGACCACTATGCAGAAGCTTGTCACCCGGCGGGTATTTATGGCCACCACGGCACCCCTGGAGGGGGCCCTTCTGGTCGCCATTGACACCTTCCCAGCTGGCTTCCAACAAGCCAAGTCAACGGAGGGGGAGATGGATTCGCGTAACAACTATTTCATTTTGCAACTGCCATGATTCACTTAACAACCATGACCAAAAAGCTTTAAACTAAGCAGGACTCACTTAATGGCCACGTTGCTTAGTAATAGAAACTCTGGCCCCAATTATGGCGGTAGGCAGAGGACGGCCCGAGAGACGGGAGGGCAGCGAAAGGCCCTTAAAAGAAGCTCATTTTTTCCCCTTGAGGGCCATTTGCAGCCGGGATTTCAGATTTCTGCAGCCTTGGAGGAGCATCTCCACTGCAGCCCTCGACACCCGTAATTCAGGAAAAGGAAAGCGGCTGCTTGGTGACTTAAATGAGCCCCCCCTTCCCCAGGGGGGGGCCTTAGCCGGAGGGATGAAGCTGGAGCAGCCTCTGCACCTTTGCCCTACTGAGAGAAGGGGCAAGGATCCTGCCCGGGGGCTCTGGCCTGGCTTCTCGAAAGAAGCCTGATAAATCAGAAACACCTAAAGTACCTCTAAACTAATTCAATGAGTTAGTAGAAGGAAACGCAATGCAGGCTGAAAACATGCCGTTTGGTGGAGTTTAAAGAATAAAACGTTGTATTCTCGTGAGTGGTTTTTACTAAAAACGGCAGGCGGCTTATAAACTGCCCTTTAAGCGCCAGGGTTTACAGAGACCCCTTTGAGGGACCGGAGAGCCCCCTGTCCGGCTGTGGGAGCCCCACCGGACCCAGACGCCTGCTCCCCCCCGCGCAGCTCACCCCCCGGGGGGAAGAGGTGGGATGTGAAGGAGGGGGCTGTTTCATCCATTCTTTGCCAACTGTTGGGAACCGCTTCCCCGGGTCATCTTTTGCTTCAGGACCCCCGGCTAGCCCGAGCAGAGAGGAGCGAGCGCCAGGGAACCCGTCCGCAGGGGCTCGTGTCCCAAATCCTCCTCTGCGGAAGTTCTGTAGAACCTGCCTCTGCTGCAGTCCCCAGGCTGGCTCCCTCTGCCTCCTCCGGGACGTGAAGCAGGGCGTCCCTGGAGGAGGTGTGGCCCCCTCCCTCTAGGAGAGTCCTACCTGCACGCAGCCATCCGTGTCCCCCGTGACCAGGAGGCTCTGCACATCCCAGTCCTTCACGTCAAAGAAGCAGCAGCAGCAGATGACCCCTCCGGGCCTTAAGGGAGCCTCTCCTCTGGCCAGGGGCTGCCCGTTGACCGTCCAGAGGCACAGGGTCGTTCCGGCACACGAAGCCACCTCGCCCTACAAAACCGTCCAAAGCGCAGTTCAGGCCAACGCCCTTTCCATCGCGCAACTAAGATTAGACAGCCACCGTGGGCCAGGCAGGAAAGTGGGCTCAGCCACACAGGAGCGGCCCAGGCAGGTTCCCCGGAACGGAGGAGAGATGATCACAAAAGCAAAAGCTCAAACTGAACTGGGCAATGGAACAGCGTCTGCCCGGTCTCCCTCCTCCCCCTTCTAGGGAAGGGGGTGGAGAAAGTGGGTGCATGGCTGCTTCAGAGGGTCCTGGATGAAATCCTGAATCCCTTCCAGCCAAGATTCAATCAAGGGGCAGAAACAGCCTTGGCTGCAGCCTGGCGAGAGCGCAACCCTCCTCGCTCTCCTTGACCTCTCAGTGGCCTTCGATGCGGTTGACCAGGGCATCCTCCGGGGCTGGCTGTGGGGTTCGGAGTTGGGGGCTGGGTGGCAGAGTCCTGTGCTGCTTTGTCTCCTTTCTCCAATCAATGTTGATAGGGAGTGAGGTGTCCAGTCCATGGTCGGATGCCTGGGCGGGTGGAACAGTGGTCCAATGCCTCTCCTTTCTGCTCATTCCCAGCTCCGAAGCCCCTCCCTCTCCCTCTGCCTTGATCCTCACCTGATCCTAATCAGTTCCCTGCAGGTACATTTCCCTGCATCAAGCGGCACATCTCTTTGGGAGGCCTCTTTTGCTTTTGAGAAACCAGCAAGCCAGGAGAGGACTTTTGTCTCCCAGGATGAACCTGGCTGAGGCAGGCAACATGAGAGAACTCTGGCTGGATTGGGGGGGCGGGGGGGGGGGGGCGGAGAAGCTTCTGCTATTTCACCAACATGGCATCCAACAACGGTATCTGGAGGGCTTCATGTAACCAAACACACCGGAGAGCCAAATCTCTTGAAAGCTCCCAGAACTAACAGCCCTCCTCCTCCTCCTCCTCCTCCTCCTCCTCCTCCTCCTTGGCTGCTCTGACTCAGAGACTGCTTTTAGTGCCCTCTTTCAACATTAAGGATCCTATTAAAAACCTCGGTAAAAAGAAAAAAAATCAATCTGTCGCGCCTCAGGATGGTTTCTCACAGAGAAGAGCACCCATTAAGTCATCATGAAATGTTCATGGATTTGTCAGAAGAACGATGATAAATGAAGGCCTCACCGTTGAATCATTGATGGCAACCGCCGAGAGGCCGGCCTCGTGGGCAGGAAGCCGGGTGAGGCACGTCAACCGGTTCAGGTCCCAGAAGATGCAGGATCCGTCCGCAGAGCCACTCACCAGGAGGCCGTAGGCCGTGGAGGCGGCCAAGCAGGTCACCGGCTGGGTGTGTCCATACAGAGGCTGGGGAGCAAAGCAAGCAATGAATACAACACAGAGACACACACACAGACACACCCCGAGAGAGCAGTGGGAGCGAGCCCAGTGCAGCCTTCCTCTTAGGCTTGCGGACCCCCGGCCTGCTCCCCGGGGCCAGGGAGGGGGCTCAGTGGGAGGAAAGCCCCTTGGGAAGGGAAGGCAGAAGGCCCCAGGGCACAATCTCCTCCTTCTATCACACACACACACACCCCCAGTAGGAAGGCAACGCAATTCCAAAAGGGCTTGAAATAAAAGCAGAGAAGTAGGATTGCCCCTTTAATATCCAAGCAGCAGAACTGGAGCTTTGCAACCAAACTGGTACTGGGGAATGTTAGAGCCACGCAGTTTTTTAAAAAGGAAAATATTGAATAAGGAAGCCTTCTCTCAGAGCTACACATCAGTCAACGGCGAGAATGCAGAATTAAATTGCCGACATTGCTGTCTGCCAACTTCCGGCGTGACTATGCTTGCGATTCGTGTTCCTGTTCGGTCACTGCATCTCAGAAAGGGGGGGAGGGAGACGGGGAGGAGGGCAGCTGCTCCAGGCTACTCACACTGAAAGATGGAAAAGGTGGAGGGGTAAAGATGGAACAAATTATCTGTGTGCCGGAGGAAACAAGCAAACTTTTCTCCGTGTCTCAAAAGGCTTAATATTTGGGGCAGCCAATGAAGTCCAAGGGCAGGAACATCACGACAGGCTAACCCGGCGTAGAGGGAAGAGAAATCCGGAGGCTGAAGCAGGCAGCGGGCAATCTCCTGGCCTTTGACTGCCGTCACCCCAGGGCCCGGTTTATGCTACGCCCGGTCCCTTGGAAGAGAGCGGTAAAAATACTCCGACCCGGGAAGGAAAAACCGTTTGCACTGATGGGCCTCTCTGGAGTTTGGAGAAGGGGCTGTGGGTGCTTCGAGGACAGAAATGCTGGGGGGGGGCTCCCCATAACAAAAGGGCTGCCCTGGGGGATAGGATGACTTCCCACCATTTATTACAATGTCACTAACCTCTTATTTAATCCCTACAAGTGGCTTCCTTCTGCGCCGTGCTGCCTTTGCCCCTGTTCTGGGCAGAGGGTCCACTGCCAGACAAAGCACCCTGAGGCCCGTAGCTATTGTTTGTTTCTGGGGCTCATTTAAAGATGGCCAAGATTATGTACAAGGCAGCCCTCTGCTTTAGGACAAGCCAGCATCCCGTGTTTTAATCACGTGCAACCATTTCTACAGAAGGGCAAAAGGCCTGAGGAGAGCCGTGGGAGGGTCTGCAAGGTTGCCAGCCCTTCCAGGTGCCACGCAAGAAACCCAGACGCATCGCTCCCTTCGCTGAAAGCCACCTAGAGTCACGTAAAAGTGAGATGAGTGGCTATGCAAGGAATGAAATAAAGAAATCCTCCCTGATGCACAAGGACACACACACACAAACACGGCTTATATAACGCCCGCCCCTCCTTAGTTAACACCTTCATCCTGCCAGGGGCAACCTCCGCATTGATCGGTGGGCACAGAAAGTCCCAGGAAATCCTTTTTGGCCACTGCTGGAGGCCCAGGCGGTGCCATCTGAACGGCCTCCGGAGGGTCTTCAGGAAGCGCCTTCAGGAGCCTGGGAAAGGGGCTCCTGATCAGGACACCTGGGCTGGGCCGGCCAGCCTTGCCCTCTTGGTCCGTCTGCAGCCGAGCCAGAGGCGGCTGCCCTGCCTTTCTCCGGTGGCTGCTGGGCCCGGAGGCTCCCCTGCCCTCTTTCCTCTCCCACCCGGTCAGGCCATTGCGTCTTGATAATTGAATAAATAAAATCAGGACCTGCCGTCCGGTATAGCCGTTCAATGGCATCAAAGGGGGATCAGATAGTTTCATGAAAGAAAGGGCTGTTAGCGGCTGTCCTGGCGGTTGCATGCATTTATCTCAAAGTTCATTCTTCGGATCAATAGATTTCAGGGTAATCAAATACAATTAGTAAAAGCAATAAAAGATGCATATATATGCACCCATCATGCTTTTCCTTTCAGAATGAGCAATATTATACAAAGATAAGCAAAATAAATTAAAGGCAAAAGACAAGATAAGGTAATCTAACTAAATAATTTACATTAGCCACTCCACATCTTTCTGTTTTAACAGACTATTCATATTCTACCATTTATTCCTTTTACCTCTCTCTTCTTGTACATCTCATCAAGTCCAGTTAACCAATTTATTTCTTCTTCTTTTTTAAATGGTTGGTTCATTCAAATCTCTCCATATGACCCAAATACTTCAGTACACACGAATCAGCCATTCCTCTGCTCAATCCACATTCATCACCTGTTAATCTTTCTCCTCTTCTCTTTTTACTATATCCACCTCCGAGGCCCACCCACCGTTCCCACCGCCTCCTCCAAACAAATTTTGTTTCTGTTGACATTCCCAACTGTCTCCTTCACATGACAAGAGCTCCCATAGACAGCAATCTTCATAATTTTGAGAAACATTAAATCTTTGCAACAGATCATTATTATACTTCACATACTATGTTTCTACTAGAATTTACATATCTTAAAATTCCTCCATTTTCCAGTTCTTACCAAAGTATGTAAATTCACCCGGATGCTTCTATACTGTATCTATCTATCTATCTATCTATCTATCTATCTATCTATCTATCTATCTATCTATCTATCTATCTATCTCTATCCTCTACAGATTTCATTTTACTGAATATACCGCAGAAGCCATTTTATATGCTGCCTATCTGGCTTTCTTCCACAATGATGCATAAACCTCCTTCCTGACGCAACGTACACGTACAAAGTCTGAAATGTTCTTCGCACAACTGCCTTTGTATTGGCCACTTCACTAAGCTGGGCCTTTGTTACCTCACCAGCATCATCTTCATAGCAGACCACATACCGTATATACTTGAGTATAAGCCGAATTTTTCAGCCCACTTTTTGGGCTGAAAAATTCCACTTCGGCTTATACTCCAGTCAACAAAAAAAACTTACCGAGGACTTGTGCGCGGCCGAGGCTTTGGTGCTTCCGGGATTGCGCGCACCTCTCCCAAGCCACCGCCGTCGGAGACCTGCCGAAGTTTGGGGAGGTTTGGGGAGGTGCGCGCGCACCTCCCCAAACCTCCCCAAACGTCGGCAGGTCTCCGGATCTCCGTGCCTTGCCTGCCTGCTTCTTTCCGCTGCGGAAAGAAGCAGGCAGGCAGGTCACGGAGATCCGGAGACCTGCTGAAGTTTGGGGAGGTTTGGGCACGGAGATCCGGAGACCTGCCGACGTTTGGGGAGGTTTGGGGAGGTGCCCAAACTTCCCCAAACGTCAGCAGGTCTCCGGATCTCCGTGACCTGCCTGCCTGCTTCTTTCCGCAGCGGAAAGAAGCAGGCAGGCAAGGCACGGAGATCCGGAGACCTGCCGACGTTTGGGGAGGTTTGGGGAGGTGCCCAAACCTCCCCAAACGTCAGCAGGTCTCCGGATCTCCGTGACCTGCCTGCCTGCTTCTTTCCGCTGCGGAAAGAAGCAGGCAGGCAGGGCACGGAGATCCGGAGACCTGCTGACGTTTGGGGAGGTTTGGGGAGGTGCGCGCGCACCTCCCCAAATCTCCCCAAACTTCGGCAGGTCTCCGGATGGCGGCGGCTTGGGAGAGGTGCGCGCGATCCTGGAAGCACCGAAGCCTCGGCCGCGCGCAAGTCCTCGGTAAGCTCCGGGCGGTCACTTGCTTCGCGTCTCCTGAGGGAAGGGGGGGCGACTGGAGCGGGCGTGTTTCCTCGCCTGCTGGGCGCCGCGATTTGCCCGGGGAACGTGCGGGCCCCGAATGGCAGCGTGGAGCGAGGAAGCGGACAGCCAGGGCTTCCCCGAGAGCCGCGGCCACACAGGGTATTCCTGTGTATTCAGGCTTGCAAAATGGCGGATCGAGCCTCTGCTGGCAGCGGAGGCTTGCAGAACGGCGGATCGGCTTATACTCGAGTCACGAACTTTTTCCAGTTTTGGGGGGTGAAAATGGGGGTCTCGGCTTATACTCGAGTCGGCTTATACTCAAGTATATGGTAAATCCATGATTATTATGTGTGCAGAAGATACCTAAACTAATCAAGGCATTGAAACATCTAGTAGCTGTGTGTATGCAACATATTAAGTTTACTTACTGTTAACCTTCCAACAGTGTACTATTTATTGTATTATGACCCTCAAAACGAGCTAATTCATTAGTCAAAGCAGTTCTTTTATCTTTTCCTGACTGGGGACTAATGCTTCAGTGAACCCTGTTCCTAAATCAGAGCTAATCCTGCTAATTTTTCTCTTTTCTCCACCCGTTTTTCTTCCTCTTCACTCCTGATAAGGAACAGGATGAGAAAGGGGGGTGGGGGGATGGGAAAGAGAGATATGGAGGATGCTGAGGGAGAGGAAATCTCCTCCTCTGTTTCCTGCTAAGCCCCTGGGGGGGTTGCCCCAGACTGCTGCCCCAGCAGCTCCATTCAGCTTCAGAAGAGGAACACGGGGGGGGGGAATCTACCTGTTTCAGAAGTAAAGCCGTGGCTCCCGCTGTGGTCCTGCAGAGATCCCAGACACAGACCACGGAGCTGCTTCCAGACGTGACGAGGGTGCCGGGGGTGGGAGACACAGCGCAGAGACAGTGGCCCCAGTCAGCCGGGGCCTCCAGGACGGTCAACTTCTGCTTGGACCAAGCAGCCAGCAAGGCAGGACAGAAGCAGAGAAGAGGACAAGGGAAGAGTGAAGCGGGCCTGACGCTCCCGCCGTTGCCCACGCTTACTCACGTGCCTACTTATTTCTCTGGAATTTTAAATGGGTTAAGTAAAGGGTACTTTTGTGTGTTTTAATAAAATGGGCTTTTTTAAAAAATACAAAAATAGTTGAAAAGCAAATATGAAGTTTGAAACAATTTAATATTTTTTTGCCAGTTTTTTCTATAAAATGCGGTCTACCAAATTATTTTTGACTATAAAGTCTGTGCTTTCTTCCTGCAGCCTCCACCGATACTGGCTTCTTTGTCCAAGTCGCAAATACTAGTGAAAAACCAACAAACAACTGACAATATCGAAACACTAATGAATTCATAATAATGAGTGTACATTCCTTTCAAAACATACTCAGAACATTCCATATATCTTATCTGCTGCTGAAGGAGGGAAGGAGATTTCCCCACTCATCTAGCAGTGCTGTAGCTTGTCTTCCTTCCAGCGTTTCAGGCAAGCTTCTCTTTTTAAACAAGGTCAGGGTTCCTGGACGCCTGGCTCCCCCACCCAGATTTTGCTGCCAGGAGAGCCGTCCACACAGTGGCCGAAGGTGTGTCACTCCCTGATTGGCCACCTGTCTCAGGTCTGGTGGGCGGAAGCGGCTTGTAATGCACTACCCAACAGGTAGCAACCTGTAGCTCATTATTACCTTGTCTGATCCAGAATCAGCCAGACAGCAGGTGAAATCACTGAATCCCCAGGAAAAGATTTTATTCCACAGCGGAGGTAGCAAAATACTTTTCTTCTCCACAGCCAAAATCCCCTTTTCTGTACATACAATATGACCAACAGGCCCTTGAGGTGCCTCTACGGAAGAGAAAGAAAACAACTTTAGAATACATTTTAAAGAGGGGGAAAAATCTGCTACTTGAATTTGTTCCAGAACGTTTTGTGCCATCCGATGTCTAGAATTCTCTTTCTCCCCCAGTTCCCCTCTTAGAGTTGCCACGCTTGGGAAACTGCTCTAAATGCCAAAAGAAAAGTGCCCCGATCTAGAAGTTATAATGCTCTTTGTGCACTGTTTATCCAGTCGATACCTTTGGGAATAATTGATGTCAGTTTCAGATTATACAGATTACTGACGGAGAGAGCCGGAGAGGGAGAGAGGAAGCTGTCTTTCCCCACTGAATGTTTCCTCAGGCTGACAGCATTTCTGGAGGGATGTGGTTTCCTAAAAAGCTGAGAATGAAAAAGAACCATCAATAAGCAAATTACATCAAATCAATGGATTCCGTAAAGTAACATACGCATGCACCAGGAGCTCCACTGCATACCTTTAAAATATTTGTTTCCTTACAAATTACTTTTTACTTTGCAATGCAAAGGAGTTATGGTAGCAACCCAAAATCTCTGAAAAAGTTACAGTAAGCACACTATTGACATAATAAAGCAGTAAAACATGAATAAAATAGTAAAATTATATTGGGTCACAAGGAGGGAACACCACGCTTCAGGCGCCGATGAGAACGAGGGGGCGATAACTGCTTTCCTTCAGGAGGGCCAGCGGCATTTTTCAAAGAGGTCAAGATGACCATTAAAGAATGACACTGAGCACCGATCAAGCCCAGATCGGAGAATTACTCAGGGTTTGGTCTGAGAATGAAAACACCCCGCGGCCTCTCCACCACCTCGGCTTCTGTTCAGCTGAGCTTTTGGGGGCGATGAATGCCGTGTCCTGGTAACACTCTGTAGCTTTGCCTTTGGCCAGAGCAAAGCACCCCTAATGCCCCCAATCCTTTAGACAGCAAAGCTGTCTCTAGTTAGCGCCAGTAGAAATGGCTCCTTAGCAGATAATTTGGGGTTGTTTGCTTGGAGAAATGCACTAATTGCTTGGAGGCTAGAAATGCATCATTGACTTTCTGGGTAGCGATCCATCATGCTTGCCAAAGTTATGCAGGATGAATCGGTCTTTAATGATGACCTATGCTAGAAGGATACAGCCCCTCCTGCTCCCCAGGAGGAGAACAATACGAGTGAAGAAGTTAGCTTAGTCCCCACAGACGAGAATGACTCCCAACCAGATCTCCCCTTCCAAGGGGTCCCTGAGGGAGGCCAGTGGCTCTTCAACACCTGGTGGCTTCAAAGAAGCGGTGCAGAGGGCGTCGCTGGATGAGAAAGTAATGGGAAAGGCACTCTATATAGCAAACAGTTTCTGAAAAGCACCAAATCACACAACTGCAAACCGCTCCGCACAAACAATCCACAGAAGCTGCCCACGTGGCTGCAGAAGACCTGAGTTAAGGGTTGGACTTTGGGTCTTGAATGACTCCTTCTAGGTGGATGAATTAGCTGAAGCTTCCACTTCTTCCTTGAAAGCTGCTTTGGCTGTTTTCCCTTCTTACAAAAGCTGATCTCCACCTACTGTATATCTGGATATACATTCATGGTTTTGGCTTGCAGTAATAACTTGGTGGAATATTCTAACCCATTAAATGTATTTATGTTATAACATTATTTATGTTACTGTGTTATAATAGACGTATTTGCTGGAAGGATTATCCTTGTGCAAGGAAGGCAATCCATGCCTGCTTCTATGATACCTCTTGATTTTGTGTTCTTGCTCTGCCAATACTCAATGACTGGACATTTCTCAACACAGGAATTCCTCCTCGTTACGCAGTGATTTGCAGAGTGAAATGTAAACGTTCACATGAAAAGCCCTTTATAAACTTGGAAGGAAAAAAGATTCAAGACCAATGAGTGAGCTAAGCAATTAAACAATAGTACCTAATAACTTTGATTACCGATTAGGTGAAGAAAAGCTGATATATGATTTCCAAGTTATCAAAACAAAACAAAATATATTAAAATGGTATTAAACTCACAGAGATTATCAGAAAAGTTAGCACATGAATGAAGACAAAAACGGGAACTGCACCCTGACTTATATCATCTTCTAGTCATCCAACCATCATTGGATAAATTAATATTATATTAATAAAGATAAGTTTTATATTGCTTCAGTGGTGGCTGAGTGATGCCTGAAAACAGCAAAACTCAACTTTCTTTTGGCAACCAGGTTACTTTTTCAAGAAATCCCATAACAACAAATCTCAACAAGAGATGAAAATAATTTCATTTCTTGCTAATTCTATGTCCATGGTTGCTTAACGGCAACCTGCACATGTTTGTATCGTACCTGCTTTGGGATCTGTCCAAAATTGCTGACAAATCCCAGGATGGTGCTCTTGATGAGAGGGTCGCCAATGTTGTCCACTTGTACTTGATCGCTGTAGAAATAGGGGTGGAAGACGTTCACGGCCTTCACTGCAGCCGAACCCTGCTGCTTGAAGCCGAAGATCAGGTCGATCCAGTGGTGGAGGTGGCTGCTGACGTAATCGCTTTCCAGGGCCTGAAACCCAACCGAAGCCGTTCAGTTGCCTGGAGAGCAGGAAGGCCTCCTATGCCTTCTCACAGGGGGTGGGGGCCTGCGAGAAGCCTACATGTCTGGTACATCACAGTGGCCTCGTGTGTAATGTCCACTACAAAACACAAAGGCTATGAGTAACGGCTGCAAAAAGGGAATCCTATTCCTTTTCAGAGATTTCTCTTTACCTTTATTTTAGACTAAAGTAAGTAGGTTGTGAATATTATCTCTGACTCTGTGGTCCTGACTCCACCACTCCGCCTCTCCATACAGACCTGCCTGTGCAGCCTAATAAAGCGGTGAGGGTTTCCTCCCGCCCAAGGTGGCAGGTCCACGTCGTCCAGCCGGGTCCCATCCTGCAAGCATCCTACAAGGGACAGAAGAGGAGAAACTCTGGTGGTACAGAAGAATCCACACAAAGAGGGTGTAGACTAAGCTTAAGAAGACCTCATCAGGGGACAACTGGGATTTGGTGGGAGAAGCTGCTGGCAACAAGTAAAAAAACTGGAAGGCAACAATGGAGCAAGATCCTTAGTGATCATCCCTGGTCCAAAACTTGTGATGTGGACTTCGAGCAGATGGAGCTGCTGAGTTGGTAACCGCTGTGATCTGTCCAGTTTTTGTCTAGACAGAATCGGTTGATGAGGAAAAATAGATTTAGCCATGGACAAATACCTCCAGGGTGTTTTAGAAGAGAGGGGTGCTGAGTCAGGAGCCCCTTGGCTGCAATTAGAACTATAAAGATGAAAAAAAGAGTAGTTTTTAATGGGACGTCCAGCCAGCTCAAAATACTAACATTTTTGTTAGTATTTGCATATTTGAGCACAAGTTCATCTAGAATGCTTAAATTTTGGCTCTTTCACTCAAGAGGCAAATCCATCTCAGTCATTCTGAGGCTGTGGAGAGCCCACGATTCTAAATGGAAATCCAACACAGCGCCCGCCTACTCACCAAAGTCAATGTGGTTGTGGTTTGTTAAAAATTCAGGGAGGTAAAAGAATTCAGGTATCAGTTCCCGGACATCCGTCATGTTATGCCTTGAGGCTGACTCCCAGGTGTTCCTCAGGCTGTGGAACATGCGGTCTGCAACATCCAAGTCCCCTCCCTGCAAAGAGGAGGGGGAGGAGAGAAGAGAAGCCATGCCCCCAGCCAGAGCTTTAGGCCACAGGCCGCCAGGAATCGGCATCCACCAGAACTGCAAGCTGTGATCATGACAAAACATTCCAAGATGGTTTGAAGAGTCAGAACAAAGCCTTTTGGAACGTTTGGATGTCACCTCGCAAGGCACCTTAGGGGGAAAAGGAGTGAAGCATGTGGAGAAACGGATCCTTTGCCAGCCATTAATCACGAAGGCGTCTCCATTGTGCTTCCGGAGAGTGTGGCGGTGCTGATGTGCACAGAAAATATTGCACAGGTGAACGCAAGTGTGTGGCTTCACTAAGTTTCAACGTAACCTCAAAGCGAATATTTCCTCAGCGAAGAAACTGAGGCTGAAAAGAGTTTGACGTTTCAAGAAGGCAATTGTCTAAAATGCATCTCCAAACCCTGCAGAAAATGCGTCAGAGGAAGGGCTTGAGATGGACTTCAGAGTCCCCAGACCTGAGCACGGATCTCAAAGAGACACAACGGGCAGGGAGCTGGGGTAACATTTCCCAGAGAGAAGAGTTTTGCAAGGAAAACTTAGCTGGGCAGAGGAAACATTTGCAAGCTGTTATTTTTTCCCCTAACAGAATGATACGAAGTCTTGGCTGGAAGGTGGTTCAGACTCTTGCACCTTCCATACTCATTGTTTCATTATTTTGAATCTGTAAACAATTGCAGGTTCCCGCAGCGAGGCCGTTGCATCGGCTGCTGTTCGCTTAAGGATTTCTTGAAACTTACAGTCTCCTCAGCGATGCCAACACGTTTGCACGTAGCTGCCCTCCCTCCAAAGTGAAGCAAATCATGTTCCCAGAGGGCTCCTCTGGTAATCCACGGGGGGAGGGGGTGTTACCCCCAAAAGTAAGGGTTTGCCTCCTTCTCCCTAATTGCACTACTCTCTGCCCCATCCTGTGAGTAAATCTACACCAGTGGGATTGTGCAAGGGCAAGGAACCGTGAGCAGGTGGGCAGGTGTGTTGCAAAGTCATTGTTGCAGAGGAATTCATCACTCAGAGGCCGCCTTAGCGGCCCCCAGAGCCATTTTCCAGTTAAAACTAGAGAGAATCCAAAGACGAGTCAGCTTTGCAGAAAGCGCCAGCTAACGAGCGAGTGTCTCTCCGAAACCTCTTCAGGGCTCCCTGGCTTTGATCTGCACTCTGGACAGAATACGTGACTGACACCTTTTCATCCGCTTTTTCCATTTTTATGAGAGCTGATGGTAATCTCGAGAGAGACAATGTGATTTGTAATAAAAAGGTTATCTGTATTAAATAAAAATAATATCTACATAGAAAATGTTGTTAGCGCCTCAAATCTGGTTAAAGATATTACCATCCAGAAAAATGTAATTTTTTGCAGCTGTCTAATGCATTTTGGAGAAAGTAATATCTCTAAAACGCACGCCTGTTTTATTTATAAAGAAAGCAATAACTGATTTGCAGTATTTCTTATATTAATAACTGTATTTGCATATATTTGTATCAGAATTAGTGGGCTTTCTTTTTCTCAGAATGCCTGGGTTGTAAAGGAAAGGAGGGGCGGCTAATTAAAGCTTTTAGTCCATGCAGGAACCTCCCCCCCCATCCCACCACCTCTTCTCTGGGGTGTAAGGCCCGGGAGCCAAACTTCTTCCCTCAACCTGCAGAACGTAGAGGCGGCAAAGGTTCTGACTCCTTGCTGAAGGGGAAACTGACATATTTTCATGATCACAGCTGGATAAAGCTCCCTTCGAGGGATTTAGCACTTCATGGTGAGTTAGGAAACTCGGAATATTCTCCAGCCCAGAGAATTGTTCCTACAATGCATGAACCTTATTCCTGTTTGCTTCATTTGCAACTGTCACCTCTCCTACAATCCATTTCTGTTTTCTGCCTGTCAGTTTTTAATGTTTTAAAAGATTTTTTTTTACTTTTTTCTATAACAATAAGGGAAATTGGAAGGTTTTTCTTTAGCTCGTGTTATTGTATAATGTCCCTTTGTTATGCAAGGCATTAGACTAGAAGGGATTTGCAGATCGAGGTCACAGATTCCTTCCATGTCTTTTGTCCCGTGTCCTGCATCGCTTCACACTTAGCAAAGTATATTTGACAGTAGCACTTTATTCATAACATAGTTTCATATTTCTGCTGTTAGTTTAAGCAATACTGGGGGGTTTTCATAGTGCTGGAGTGAACTATTCCATTTATTTATTCATTCATTCATTTTTAGAAGCTCTAACCCTCCTCACAGAAATGAAATGCTGCCAGACGGCCGTGCCAGCAGCGGTTGCCAATTGAAACTGGCGCAAGGGTTTGCCTGACCTCGACCTTGGCTGGTTCAGAAGACCCAGATCAAAGGAAGGGCTCATTCTTGGCTCGCCGCAACTGAGGGGTAACGGTGCCCAGAGCGTTTGTTTCTGCTGGGCCTTGACGATGTCCCCTCCTCATTCCTCTCCTGTTAATGAAGAAGCTGGCCTCCATTCTTAGCTGTCCGTAGTTCTTACCATTTCCTGATGCTCTGATCTGGTTGACAACTAGTGGTGAGGGGCAGGAGGGGCTGCCCGGTTCCTGTCGGGTACTTTAGGAAGCTGCAGGAAAATTTCCACACCGATACCGACATCCCCCACCCCCACCTACCACTCCCTGTGCTCCACGTCTATTTTGGCAATGAAAATTGGACCCCTGACTTCCACAGAGACTCCTGCAATGCAGTTTTTAAAGAACTCCAAAGCAAGGACTCCTTTCGAAAGAGCACCGGACTGACTGCTCATACTACACGGAAGTTGAATTTAAATCTTACTACTGTTCAATTGAGGGATGCGGTGGCTCAGTGGGTTAGGACGCTGAGCTTGTCGATCAGAAGATCGGCAGTTTAGCGGGTCGAATCCCGAGTGCCACATAACAGAGTGAGCACCTGTTACTCATCCCAGCTTCTGCCAACCTAGCAGTGCGGAAGCACGTAAAAATGCAAGTAGAAAAATAGGGACCGCTACAGTGGGAAGGTAACAGCGTTCCGTGCGCCTTTGGCGTCTAGTCATGCCGGCCACATGACCACGGAGACGTCCTCGGACAAGCGCTGGCTCTTTGGCTTTAAAACGGAGATAAGCGCCGGCCCCTAGAGTCGGAAACGACTAGCACGCATGTGCGGGGGAACCTTTACCTTTACCTTTACTGTTCAATTGCTTTAGGGTAAATTATAGGCTGTTTTGTGTTTTGTGCAGGGTACTTTTACTGGTAGGCAACAGGAAAAAAGATGAATGAAAGAAATAGTGGGGGGGGACAGAGAAATTAAGATGAAGACTGAGCCTGTCGCGTAAATAACTTTCTTGCTGGGCTGTTGAGTTCTCAGCTACCTTCGAAGGCAACCCTTGGCTACAGCTTTTCCGTGTGGCTTCCAGGTTTCTCTAGGCTTGCACAGCTCCTTGCAACCCTCCCTGCTGCACGCATCCATTTGCTACCAGAAGTGCCGGGGGGGGGCTTGTGCAGCTCAAAAGCTCCCAATTTCATCAGAGCCTTTGCCACGGGTGTCAACCCGCCCACCCACTCCCACGTTTGGAAGACCCCACCTTGTGCAAAGCTCAGCCCACCTGCAAAGATCGGAAGGTTTCTGTGAACGGCTCCAGGCGGACCAGGTAGGAAGCCACGATCATGGCGGAGGAGTAGTGGGTGCAGTAGTGACTCCGAGCAGAGAGGTTACCTACAAGCAGGAAAAAATCCCAGTTTATGGACTTCGTTTCTGGATAAATCAATTGGTTTCGATTTCTTCAAAATCAAGCAATCCCCGAAATGTGTAATAATGTGTCTCATCAAGCAAGTTTTCATTCGCGTCTTTAACCAAAGCAGGCTCCTGATCAGGGCTGACCGATGGCTCAGGAAGACGCCGGACCGGTAGTCAGTTCTAGTGGGCTACACTTGCTCATGCCAACCCCCACCCACCCACCCCATTCTATCCAGCTCCTAATTCTCCGCTCAGTTTTGTGAGGACAACCTTGCTGCTGCTTCCAGTTTGTTCCGGACCTTCTTGCCAAAAAGACAAGTGGGGTGGGGGGAGTGGGGATTTGGGGAACAGCATGGTGATGCTGGAAGTGAGACCTGTACCTTCAGTCTTCTCCACTTCTTTGAAGCGCTGGATGAATTTCTCTTTCCTCTCCTCCGTCTGTGCCCCCATGGGCTTGGAGAGGTCACGGAAGGTCTTGGGATCGGCCAAGTCCAGAGTCTGGGACGCAAACGCAACATTGCTTTACCTATCAGCCTGGTGGGGCAGGGGTTCCGGTCACTGACCGGAGGCACTTTCTACGGACTGCTGTGTCCTTCTAGCTACATTCTCGGTCAACCAAACCCCGGTGCAGCCACCTAACCGGGAAGGGGCTCACCTGGGAGTGGTAGTCTGCAAGCACCCAGGGAAAGACGGGGTACTGCATGAGGTCGCTGTGGGTCCGTCCCGCCAGGGTGTTCAGGTGCATGAGGTACTCAAAGTTGCCGATCTCTCTCCTCTGCCAGGCCATGAAAACAAGGAGCGTTGGCTCAGCTGCAGGGCTGCCTCCCAGTGAAACGGGCCGATCGGTTGCCTCGTTTGCTAAGCGAGTTTCCCCAGGACGGCCGCCACTGACTTTTCAGCCAGTTTCTCTAGCTTTCTTTGGCGCCCTTTCCTGTGGATGCCTGTAGCCACGTTTGGGAAGGAAAACAGCCTCCCACCCTCCCTCCCACCCTTCCAGGAAACCCACCATGAACGGAAGGAAATGGCGAGAGAGGACAAGAATGGCGCCAAGGGCTAAGCGGATGAGATCCTGCCTGCCTGAGGGCATCTCCTAGACCAGAGGCCCCCAACCTTTTAGGCACCAGGGACCGGTTCTGTGGACAGAGGTTTTTCCACGGACCAGAGGGGGGCGTTGTGGGCTGTCTGCATCCCACGGATGGGGCTTTGCTTGTTTGTGCGGACCGGTTGCCGGCATGCTGCGGCCCAGTACCGGTCCACGGACCGCAGTTGGGGACCCCTGTCCTAGACCTCTTGTGAGGCCAGCACCCGAAGCCCATCACTCAGTACTTTTCTCATAACCCATGAGCTATAAAATCAGGTATAAAACCATGGCTTTTGCTCTTATTTTTGTTGTTTTTTAATATATATATATAATTATCACAGGTCTCAGTCCCTGAGCATACGCTGCATGGTCCGTACGGTGAAAGAGGGCTATAAGAAGAGGCGCTCGCAATTCTGCATGAGCTTCCAACAGTTCTCCTGGCTCCAGTTGGGAAATAGGCTTAAATGAGGATGCGAGAGGGGCCCATTCTGGTAATAGGTTCGATTAGGAGCTGATTTCCAGAAGCTGCTGCAAAGATAGAACTCAAATATTTCTCCCAAACGTCTGCTAAAATTCCACAGTCAGTTGTGGGTCCACTGTGTAACAAATCCCCTTCTAATCTAATGCCAAAAATTGGCAGAATTTTTCAACGTAACAGCTGATATTATTTGCTATCAATTCTCTCTCAGGGTGTTCATTTTTTCCCTTTCTAATGAAGGCTTTATATTGTATTTTCTGCCAGCTCAATGTCTGTGGAGGAACGGGGCAGTTCCCCCCCCCCCGCTCGAGTGCCTTGTAGCTGGGGCTTTTGTGTCTTCCTGCATTCAAGATTAAACCCACACTTAGAGTTAGGACACCTGCAACGTCTCCAAATACGGCCCTGACGCAAGGTCACAAGGGCTTCGAATTAGTGTCCAGAATTGCTCATCAGCTATTTCTGATTAATCGGCTGATATCGTTGCTACCTTAACTTGGTGAAACCCGAATCTAGTGAACCAGACTCGTCTCCTGCTCAAGGAAGACCACCAAAGCCTTGGATCGCCCTTTTCTGCCAGATAAAGCTGGATTCGAATCAACCAGTTGAAAGTCCAAGTTAGGAGCTTGAAGGTGGCATCGGACTGTAAACCCATCGACTGAATAAACAGCCTACATCGGACTACAATAGAATCGATGGCTAAGTTAGTCTCCACTTGTCTATTCGCCACTTGGGCAAAGCACAGCCCTCCCATATATCACAAAATCCATCTTTTGATTCCAACCCAAAGTATAATTATCCCCAGCACTCATTATCCAGTGATATACTATCAAACCATACATACAACCTCTAGTGCCTTTCGAACTCACCGAGGCATGGAAGTCTCCTGCTATGATAGCAGCTGCTTATGAATGAGCCCTCAAAAACAGGCCTTTCTATCATTCCAAATTATCCCAAGCCACGGTAGAGGAGTGCAGATATTAACAACTGGGAAGTGTTTCATTTGAATATGACTAATTAGAAACAAATTGGCTCAGGACTGTAATCCAACGAGAAAAACTTTGTTTGGGACAAAGATTTTTGGGATATCCCTTTGGCCAAATATCACGGGTGCTGGAAATAGCTCCGAGCCCAGGAGAGACAGCCATTTCCTTCTAACGTAGCTCAGGACTTCTGGCACACAAGTGGGCAGCAGCCTGGATTGGGCCGGACAGATCAAGAACAAGAAAGGCAGTTTCTAACCAGCAGGCAAAGATTTTAGGACCAGCTCTCTCCTCCTCCTCCTCCTCCTCCTCCTCCTCCTCCTCCTCCTCCTCCTCCTCCTCCTCCTCCTCCTCCTCGCCAGCCTCAGAGGGCTCCCATGCTTGCTCCCTGCTTTTGCATATAAACTTCTTAACTCTATGGCTTGTACAGAAATAGCACTATTCTTCCTGGCTCAGATGTAGAGAGTGAAGCACTTTTTGTAAAGTTTGGTATGTACAGAATACTCAACTGTGAAGAAAATAAACTTAAAAAATTAATTGACGGTGAATGATTTCAGTGGAACGGAAAAAAGATTTTACCTGCCACTTCAACTGCATGGACTTTTTTTCCCTTGATTGTTTTCTGCAAAAAATAAATAAATAACATTGTATCACTCACATTTCCTTTTCTAATGAGCACAGAACTGGAACAAAACCCGATCTGTGCAAATCAACCTTAATTTCATTGGAGATCTGAGATTCAAAGAAGACCTGATTCGATTTGTGTCTGAAATCTGAACGCAAACTTGGTCAGTTTAAGCATCAACGTGAAAGGAAGCCCAACTCCCTTAGCAGCTGTTGATGATGTCGCCTAGTTTGGGTCATGAAACGTCTGCAAGAAAACCACCCGGCTCAGAGAGCACCGAGGATCCCTCGGCTCAACCCTGAGCTGCCAATATTCTCCTCCATCAAAAGTGTAAGCCCGTTGCAATCACCAGATGTTATGCTTAATGACCATGTCTCTTAGCAGCAGAATTGCCAGTCCTAACTGGGGTCATGAAGTGAGGACTACCTGTAAAAGTATGCAGTACAAATGAGGAAGAAGTGGGGGGATTTGGGTCTGGCAATGGTGGGTGTGGAAAGGATTCCAGAACTGCAGCTGATCCCGAGATAAATGAGGCTCAGCAGCGTAATGTGGCCTCAAACAGGCCACCACTTTTCCAGAGGGTGGGGGCTCCTCCTCACCGGAAGGGTCCAAACAGAAGCTGGACAGCCATCGGTAGAAATGACTTCATTGCCCCCCCTCCACCACCCTGAGCCAGGGGCCCTGCGGTGACTCTCTGCTTGCAAGGAATGCAAATGAACACGCTTGCTGCAGCATTCAGACATGTCTTGACTCTCCACCGGAGAAAAAGACGACGCTCTCTCTTCTGCTGCGGTGTCACCGCAATGATCTCACAGACATGGTGGAGCTTCTTGCAAGCCACCCTGGAATGGTTCCAGCCCCAGTTCGCCAGTCCACAAGCCCCGGCCGGGGCTGTTGGGAGGCTGAAGGCGCTTCCTCTTAATAGGAAGGGGCTGGTTCCCCAGGCCCGGGAGGTGGGGCTGGCCTGGCTGGGCTGCCTTTGAACTTGCCCGTTGGCAACGAGGCCGTGTTGTGTGATCTCCAAGGGCTTGGAATTTCCTGTCGCTTAGATACCCAGTTTCACAGGCGGCATCACAACAGCTGACTACAATATCACAGGAACAGGGTAAGTCACCCTCTCTTGAAGCAAGCAGGTTGGCAATTGTTTTAAATTACTGTTTCAGTTTTAGAATTTGTGGGCCAGCGAATATCAAATGAGAGTTTTTCAAAGATTTATCTCCAAACACTGGCAGAGAAATTCTCCATTAATCAGAGAAGAGTCTTGGAAGAATGGGTTTGCCAAGAAAGCATGAGGCCAGGCAATTTCTTAAAAATAAATAAATAAATACTTGTTTTCTTGTTGATTCTCTGTGTACAGTAGAATCTACAAGTCCGAATTGGGAACTGCAGGCTCCATTTAATTTAAAGCAGCCTGTTATTCGGAAGTAAAGCTATTGAAGCGTTACTCAGCAATCTAGGAAATTGAGCAATCTGGTGAGGCTGCAAGGGATGGTAGGAAACCTTTAAGGTTACATCACTCTTGGGTTAGACAGGCGCTCCAAACGGGCTGCAATCCTCAGTAAGTGCCATGTATTGTGGAAGTTTTGGTGACAGCTGTGACCCCTAGGAAAGCCCCTCTGAATCCTTTCTTGGCCACTCTGGTTCAGAGCTGATTGCACGGAACAAAAGAAAAATTTGCCAGCTCCCGGAGGAGACAGAGTTTTCCAGAGCTTAGGATTTTGACAGTTCACCTGTGACTTTGAGGGGAAGTACCTGGCTGCGTGCTGGCTTAGTGATTCTAGCATTTACACAAACACTAAGTCTACAAAGGAGAATTTCCAAATATTTTATTGTCTAATTCAGAAATCTTACTTTTGCAAACCATCTTGGCTTTTTTGACCCCAGCCATAGGGCTCCTGGCACGCATCCATTCCTCCTGGTGGTTGCCTGTTAATCTACATCTGCACAAACACACTAAGCAGCATTAAGGCAGGAGTTAGACTAATTCTTACTCTCTTTGTCCGTCTTATTAATTTTGATTAAAAAGTGAGCAATTAAAAGATCAAAGCAGATTTCAGATGAAGTGGGGCGCTTGTAAAAAGTTTTTCTAATACTTCTAAAACACTCGCTCCTCAGTAAAATCAAGGCGAGCCTGGCCAGACGGTGACCCAAGAATGCCTTCGCCCACCTCTTTCTTTTCTCCTCTGAATGAATTTTAGGGCGAAGAGAGGAACCCGGCCCAGACACCCACACTCACACTGTATTGTTCAGGTGGGTTATTGAGACAAACGCAAAGCCATCGCTTCCCTCTGCTCTCGCTGGAGGTCCCTGGAGTTGCACATGATTAATGAGCAGTCGAAAAGCCTGAAGCGCTTGTAACGGAAGCCTTCTAATGGAGAAGTGTGTTCTAAACAAATCTACATTCTTTTACAAACAATCATTTATCAAAACAGTGATCTGACTCCTCACAATTAAATGTGGAGAGTTTGGATCAGCTGGGGATAAGCCAACCGGAACCTCGGCTCTCCCAGAACAGCCACCAGCTTATCCCTGCTTCTTTCCTGGCCTTTTCTGGGGGGGGGGGGAGGAGAGGGAGGGCGGCTGCTTCTGGAAAGCTGTCCTGCCCTCCGACCCCTCGAGAGACCCGCCTGTCTGGAGGAGCCACGCGGAGGGCCGGGCGTGAGGCACCCTGGCATTTAATGGGTAAAGGCAGAGAGCAGCCTGGGGGGGGCAGCTGTCAGGAGAGCAAGTGAGCTGTACAGGGAGTCCTTGCCTTATGATGGCAATTGGGATCGCTAAGCAATGCAGTCGTAAAGCAGGGCATCACATGACCGCACCGCTTACCGACAGAAATCTTGGCAGTCACGGTGGCTATTGTAACACCAAGCCGCGTGGGTCCATCACGCGGGAAGCTGGGGGAGCCCCAGATAAGAAGCGTGAGGGGGCCGTAGGGGGGAGAGGTGTTAGGATTAGGGCAGCGCTCCCCACTCCCCAAAGCCGCGTTCACCTGACTGCTTCGTCAAGGATGGGCGGACTGGTCCAGGGGAGCTCTGACCAAAGCAGGCAGAGGAGACCAATGCCCTAAAATAAATGATGTGCTGTGAGGCGGCTGTGATGTCTGCCAGCAGTGGCCAACGACCTCACAAACGCGCCCTTCTGATGGCCTCCCCAGGCGCAAATACCCAGGGCAGGCTGGGGGATCCTGGAGGGCCAGGTGAGTGCCGCTGCTGCTGCTGCTGCCTGGGCCTCTGCTGCCGGGCCGGGGCGAGGAATCAGCCGAGCCAGAAGCAGCAAGAGTGTCCCACCCCGCTCGGCCTCAGGCAGCAGAGCCTCGGGGGGGGGGGTAGTCACGCTTGCTTTATGTTTGCTGTTATCCTAATATTTAGTGGTCTCCAACTCTCCAAGCCTGGCAATTCGCCTCAAGTAACAAGGCTACGCAGGCTAAGGGCAAGATGGATCCCGGTTTGTGGGACCATAAAATCTGGTAGAAGTTTAACTTGTCCTTCGCCAGAGATCAGGCTGGGGACTTTGGGCCACCTGAGGAGGAAAACCTGGCCTTCCTCTCCTGCCGCAGGCCGAGCCGTCTCCCTCTCCCCCTCTCCCAGCCCCCCCCCAGGACTGGGACCTGGGTGAGAAGGAACGCTCGCTCGGCAAAGGGACCTCGGCTGGACTAGGGACGCCAGGCGTAAGCAGAAGGCGGCAATGGCAAACCACTCTGATAATGTTTTAAGAAAATAGCTTAACTTGTGATGATGTCACTAGGATTCAAGTCTCAACTTGAAGTAAACCTTATTTCGACGCAGCAAAACTGTCGCATAAAGACTGAAATAGATCTAGTATATTTCTAAAAATGAACCCTTGAAAGCCTTACAAGCTTCTATCTCTGCTCCCCAAGTGGCAGATCCATAATCGGTGATACAGGATGCCGCTTCCCCTAAAAATCCTTTAATTATAGATGTACCTCCTTACTTTGCTACAGGGAGCAAAATCAGCCATGAATTGCTGCAGTGTATACATGAGGAATGTAAAATAAATCATGGTTGACACCTACGTGAGCCAGTATTTTTCCTTTCTGTGGAAAATGTACAAGCTCCCACTGAATTTGTCTAATGAAAGGATCATATAATGCTTTCCACAAATGCTTCTCATAAACATACTGGCTAGGCTCCTTTTGGCTACAATAAAAAAAATCATTTTATTGGCTGGCTATAATCCATGGGTTTTACGGCAGTTCTGCTTGCCGCTTTAACCACAGAGATGAAGCATGAAAACATCTGATATCAAAGTATGCCAGAGGATTGTCTATCATGTGTAAATTAGTGTCACTGAAAAGTAATTATTTGAATATGACTTTAATTCATATATTGTTAGGTACAAATTGCCTTCCTTTGCTTTAGCCAGTGAATGAGCCATGGATGGCCTTATAAACTATAAATCTTATTCCCTAAGCTGGTACACCAGTTGTAATTCCAAGCCAATTACATGTCCGAACTGCACCAGTTCCAAGCAACAACAGTTAAAACCACAATCTGTGCTGGTAGCTGTACAACTTTTGTTTCATTTAAGACTCCTTAGAATAAAAGAATATTATTCTACTTCTACCACAAACTTTGAAATGATAAACACTTTCCGATTAAGATCACTGCAGCAACTCTCTGAAATACTAATATATATCCATGCATAATGTAATATTTTCAAATATTATCGTGAACCTAGTAGTAAGATAGGTTTGAAAGTCATTTTATAGATGATATTTGCTTCCCTAAGCTTGCCTCGCTGTGAGGAAAACGATGTACATATTTGTACAGGTATCAGTTAGAACACGTAGAGATGACAGAACACATATTTATAGAACAAGTATTACCATGAGAAGCAAAGTATGACCAGTTATCAAGATCCTGATGCTCAGCCCATTTTAGCAGCTCCCTCCCACCTCCAACTGGTGGAGAGAAGAGGTGCTTTTCTGTCTTGGCGGAGCAGAGCCACTCTGCCTCCCCAGCCTCCCTCTGCAACCGGCCCCAGCAGCCCCGCAGGCTGGGCAGGTGGGCGCTGGAGGAGGGGTCCCCTCTCCTGGTTAAGTCTGCTGCCCGTCTCTTTGCAGGCTTCTAAGGTCCAGCCCCGAGTGCCACCTGCAGACATCACCAGGACACCTTTCCGTGACCTCCAGCCAGAGAGATGGCCAAGGGAGGAGCCAAACCCCCCAAGGGGAAAAAGGTCACCTTGAAGGTGGCCAAGACCTGTATCAAGATCACCTTTGACGGGAAGCGCCGTCTTGACCTGAGCAAGATGGGCATCACAACCTTCCCCAGGTGCATCCTGAAGCTGGAGGACATTGACGAGCTGGACCTGAGCAGAAACATGATTAAGAAAATCCCGGAGTCGATCGATAAGTTCCAGAACCTGCGCTGGCTGGACTTGCACAGCAACCAGATTGACAAGCTGCCGGAGACCATCGGGAACCTGCAGAACCTCATTTTCCTCAACCTCTCCAACAACAAGCTGACGGCCCGCAGCTTGCCCATGGAGCTGAACCAGCTCAAGAGCCTGCGAAACCTTAACCTGGGCCTCAACCACATTGACAACCTCCCGACCACCCTGGGGGCTTTAAAGGAGCTGCAGGAGGTTGGGGTCTTCGACAACCTGCTGACCCTTATCCCGAACAGCGTTGCAAAGCTCCCCAAGCTGAAGAAGCTAAACGCCAAGAGGAACCCCTTTCCTGGACCCACCGAAGAGGAGATCTTTATTGATAACATCAAGCGCCTCGAGACGCTTTATTTGGTAGAAGAGAAGGACCTTTGCCCCCCGTGCCTGAGGAAATGCCAGGAAGAGAGGGACAAGCTCAACAAGCTGAAGAACACGGTGCCTGCCCCCCTCAGAAAGCCAAACTTCTCAAGCCTCATGACCCCCAACTCCCTGGCAAAGGAGAATCAGGCCGAGTGGAGGTGAAGAGGCCGCCAGGCCCGTCCCTCACCTGAGCGACTCAGCGCAGCGCAGAGGTGGGCGGCCCGCCAGAGCAACTGCGCATCCCTTCCTGAGCAACGATCCCATCTAATAAAAGAGCTCTAGGTCACGTAGGACTTCTATGATGCTCGCAGACCCGTCTCAACCCAGCACACATTCCCATAGCAAGAGACCAGGCTCTAAAGTCTGCCGTGCCCAGCTTCTCTCCAGCTTGCCCTCGCCACCTTCCGAGAGGTGCCCCAGCGGCGAAGGCCTCCCCTTCCCTCTTCTGATCCAAGCGAGGTGGGCTGGGCCTTTGGCCACCAGACACCAGAGGGGCATCCCAAGGCAGCCCAGTGCTAGAGGCACGCTCTCTCCTCCTTCCCAGAGAGGTCCCCAAGGGGATTGGCTGCCAGAGGCAGGAGGCTACCACCCAAAGGAAGGGGCGGCTTTGCATTTTAGAACCAGGCTAGTTTCCCTTTCCAGTTCAAAACGTGGAGTTTGGGAAGAAGAGCCAAGGATTGTCCCCTGTGTCCTTAACCCCTCCATGACTACCAGCATTTAGGAGCTTGAGGTCCTGGATTAGCAAAGTCACAGAGGGGTGAAATCCATTCTTCTGATGATTCTTGCTCCTGGCTAAATCCAGTCAGGGCCCAAGGATCATTAGGGAGCAACCAGGCTGCCTGTTCCAGCACGTCTCTCTCTTACCAACAGATCACACGTTGCACCTCAACATAGCGAACAACAATTGCAATTCTTTGGGCTCCTTTCAAAATTCTTTAGATATTTGGCCTAAGAAAAAATCTCTAACTGCATTTTGAATTTTACAGTATTTTGGTAGCCCTTTGATTGTGAACCTTTAACATCATATCAGCCATTGAAATGTTCTTGGACGTGGGCCTTTTCTTCCCTCACTTGGAAGAGTTAATGCTGGCAACCTTGGTAATTGCATACAGAAATTACTATTTTAAATTGTCCTATTTTATGCCTCAGCTCAAGCCATAATGGAGTTTTGCAGTTTCTCTGTATCTTAGAGTGTCAGATGAATTAGTACATTGAGAATTTCCAAATGAGTTGCTTCTCTAGCGTTTAAACACAACATTGGCCAGGACACAAAACCTTCAGAAAATTCAAAAGATGCACCATTGCAAGCAGAAGAAAAGAGGTTTACAGCCTGGGGCCACAGGCAGCATTCGGGTTATGAAGATGGGTAAGTGATGCCTCGATCATTTGCAATCCAGAGTCACAAGACTTTGCTGTGCATGCAGAAGGGGACTCTGCAACTCAGGTTATGGAGATACTGCATGCTGCACATTTGTTATGGTACCAGTTGTGAGGGTCTTTGCATTACGCTGCCACTATCACATACCGGGCGGCCCCTGTTGTCCGTCCCCCTAGGTACCCCAGACCAGGAAAACAACTCCACAAGAAGGCTAAAACTACATTTGGAGGTTGGCCATAATAACGGAATATAGAAAACCTGGCTGTGCTGTTTTTCCTCTTTCTCCTCCTTGCAGTTCAATGAATTCACAACATGTCTTTGTGGGAGCTGCTTCCAAGTGTTATCTGGATGTTCAGTCCCTTTTGCCTCGGCTCTAGCGTATTTCCATCCAGGTCATCCCTAATCTCTACTTCTGTTGAGCCATTTCACAATAAACCTAGCGTTTATTGTGTACCCACAAAACTCTTATCTGAAAGCGACAATGTGCCAGCACTCAGATGTCTGGCATTTAGTCCTTGCATGCTATCTCATCTGCATTTGAGAACTAGACAAAAGAACGTCATGGATTATCGATAGGGACATGCATGACCCCGAGTCACATTAATGCAGGACATTTGACCGTCTTCTATAAAAACCAAGCCACTTCTGCACAGAGCCTGTCCCTATAGAGGAAATTCCTCTCGAAGGAGCAGCCAAGGAGTTCCAAAATGCATGAGGCACTCCTTCCTCACACACCAGGGATGCTGATTTCCACATGAGGTTTCTGGGCCAAAAGAAAATGCTGGGCACAGGGCAAAAATTGTAACATAACAATCGTAAGTCATTCAGGAGCAATGAACTTCTGTGCTGTGATGAACATATAGTTTCCCAAAACCTTTTCAAGAGGCAAACATAAATTAAATCTACAGCCAATAATTTTGCAAATTTGTCTGCTAACTAGTGCAAATACAGGGATCATATTATCTCTGTACGGTCAGTTTAAGATACTAGCCCTGAAAGTCCTAAATGGCTTAGGGTCTCATGTTGCAAACCTGGCTAGTTGTCAAGACTGGCAGGAAGGGCTCTCTTCAGAAGGCCACCTCCACAGCCTGGTCTTCTCCTGAGCTTCTCCAAGGCTTTGGGACGCGTTGCCTTTCCTCCCTTGCCTCCTCCAAGCCTCTAACGTTTGGCTGGGCTGGGAAATGATTTTAGTATTAATATAATGCTTCTGCTTTTTAACATGCATCCTACTTTCTGTGTTCTGTTAAGTGTTTTGAGTTGGAAAGCAAATGCAGACTATGTACCAGATTAGATTAGATTAGATTAGATTAGATTAGATTAGATTAGATTAGATTAGATTAGATTAGATTAAAGGGAAGGGAAGAAAAACCTGAAGTGAACCATACACTTTGAATCCAAAAAATGCTTCCAGAGACAGGCACTAAAGCCAAGGTTTCTCAGAATAAAACAAAACATCATGAACCAACTTTTCCTGAGAGCTAAATCCAGAGGCTTCCCGGGTCGAGTGCAGCAGTTAAAGGGCAGGAGAGAGGCCCACGCCAGCCAGGTGTCCTGGGGCCAGACTGCTGCCGCCCCCCCCCCACCCCCCCCCAGGCCTAGGAGGAAGGGGCCGAGGATAAATGGCCTCCAGAAACATTGCCATGGAAGCTGCAGGGGTTTGGGGCTTGCTCAGTCAGGTGTCGCCAAGGGTCAGAGAGACACAAAACAGCTGAAATTAAGGCAGAGCCTGAAGCTCAAATGACGCCTGGCATGACAGGATTTAGAAGTGCTGTGTAGTAAATGATCCTGACCTATCTGCGTCCACCAAAGGCTGATTTAAGAAATGAACAAAACTGTAAATGTGGTAATCCTCTTCATTGAACTTTCTTCTTGGAATACCCATATATTTCTGTTACTGTAATACTGTGTTTAGCACTTACTAAAAAAATAAAAATAAAAAAGGAGAAATGTAATCAGCTCCAATAGAAACTGTTAATGCTCTCTGCCTTCTGCAGGACTGCTGTACGAGTCTCTAAAGGTCAATACGCCAGAAATCTTCTTTGTTTGGAAAGAAATATCTTTTGGCTCCTTCTTTAAACACTTTCATGTGCTCCATGCTCATTCTGTTCCTCCGTTAACTGGAAATCCCTTCATTTGTTATTTAAGTATTATTTTAATATGTCCAAATAATAAGAGAGCGTGGAAGAATAAGATGTGAAGGACCGTTAAACTCTGACGTCACGCTAGCCTCTGAGAATGCAAATCCATTTACTTTATACCTGAATGTGTACAGATAGTCCTCAACTTACGACTGTTTATTTAAAAATGGTTCAGAGTTACAGCAGCTTGGGGAAAAGTGACCTTCCTGTCCTCAAAGTTATAACTGTTGCTCTACCCCCCACCCAACACCTGGGTCCCCATGATCACAATTCAGGCAGTTGGCAACTGGCTCACATTTCCACCGGTTGTGTCTTGCAGTCACCTGATCACAACTTGTGACCTTTCAGCTGGCTTCCAACAAGCAAAGTCAATTGGGGAAGCCAGATTCACTTAATGACCATGTGATTCACTTAACAGCTGCAGTAAAAAATGATTGCAAGAGAAAGAACCATCTGTCCCCCAAAGCTGAAATTCAGTGTTTCCAAGGCAAATGTCAGGCAAGGGCTAATACGAAAGGCTACAACATTTAATTGGTTCTATATGAGGATATGCAAAAATACCTTATATTAGTAGACTCATCTGTGGTGCCTTTTGATTTCATTGAACAAAATCTGAGGGGGGAAAATAGCATTATTCCTCTGGAAGGTGAGAGCTTTAGACAATTTATTCTGAAAACTCCTGCATATTTATTATGGACATACAGCAATTACCACCCACTGGCAGGATTGAAACGACTTTGTTTGGGGATCCTATTTCTAAAAAGAGGCACAGAAATATGCAGCCACACCTGTGCAAAAGGAAACAAGACGGGGAAAGCCTGCAGAAGAGGGCCTCCTTCATCCGCCACATCCAGGAGTTGTCTACTCTTATGCTTCTTATGGGGCACCTGGGGGCATCCGTGGGGCTGCTTGCCTGGGAGGCCCTCCAAAGCTGCATAGGGTCCTCTCTGGGCCATGTGACCAGGAGAGACCTGCCCGGGTGGGGAGGGAGGGGACCTTTGAACAGATCAATTGCCCAGGGAGACACACACACACACACACACACACACACATATATATATATTAGTCTACAGAAAGTTCATCTGTTAATAAACAGGCCTCAACTTTCTTAAATAATTTCTTTACAGAAATCCATTGTGTTAGAAACCATTAAGAAACAATAACATAATTGGTCTTTTCTTCAAGAGTTATTTCTTCAGTCTACTTGATTTTTCTCATGGTTGTTTTATCATCGCTTTAACAGGATCAGAAAGAGCAATTCATCCAGCATGCTCGGATTTTGCCTGCCAAAGGCAGGAAGCCAAGTTGTTACGCTCATTCCCACTTGGCTAAGGCCAGAATGTGTTTGGGCTTAGCGACTGTCTGTTTTAATATTCTGCAGATATAAGAGAAACACAGGTTTACAAAGAAGGTCTTGGAAATCTACCTGTTATATTAATATAACTGGAACAAGTAGATGACTCTGTGGACCTCTGTAGAATGTTTAATAATGATGCGAAAATGTGCAAATGCTGGCGACACGGCAACATGTAACATGTGGTCTGTTGCACAGAACAAATGTTTCTCAAACAGCACAAATGGCTAGGTATACCGTATATGGAAAAATTAAGATTTCTAATGAACTCTTGAAGAAAACATTGTGGGACCAGGCAGAAAGCAAAGCTTCTTCACAGCTTCTGCAAAAGGTACCTTGTCAAGACCTTTTTCCTGTCGCTGTTGTGGAATACAAGGAAAATGGAATAGCCATTGTTTAAGAAGATCTCCAGTGCTATCTCCTGCGAAGACAAACCAAATGGGGTGTGGTCTGCTGGCAAGGGAATGGAAAAAATGCTTCTTTCTCTAAGCGATTTCAGCTGCAATCATCTAGCCAAGCGGACTAGATCCAGGTACCTTGGGATCTCCATGCTGCTATCCCTAGAATTCATTGTCAGGGATGCAGATCAGACAGATACAGAAAGCTTGTCCTCCAGACATCTTCAAAAATTGCTACTGAACTTTACATTTAAGGATACAGCTAGACAGTACATATATGAATGACTTAGAGAATTGTTTCCTGGACTTAGCCACTGTTTTTTAGAGCATGGCCTCTGGCAGGCCCCGCCAAAAGGCTAAAGGGTTCAAGGTTCAGAACTACCAACCCAAACCTGGCTCCAGGTTCACAGCACACCCGCTCATGCAGTCAGTCAATTATCCTGAAGCTGAAAACCTTATAAGGTTTCCGAGAACTCTGCTCGAAGAACAATAGTTTTTGTTCAGCTTGCTCATCTAAGCAATTCCAGTTCTGCTATTGCTTAAAGCATCTCATTGACAGGAAGACTCAAGCTTGGAAGAAATGTTAAAATCAGAAACCACTTCCTTTAACCTGGCAAAACCCAGACAGGTTACACATTTTGCTTTTTAAAAAATGTTTATACGGTACTTGGTTAACTTCACTTTATTGTTGCTATTAACTTTATTGTTGCTATTATTCTTGCTCTGTCCCTGATCAAGTTGAAAATTTAGAGCACATTCAAGTCAAATGCAGATATGGAATTCATTCAAATATTTTCAGAATCGTCCTGGCCTTTTCTACCATCCAGTAAAGCATTTAACAGTTTGTGCATTCATACAATAGTTGATGATTTCTTTCACTCTAACCTGCTGAGCATCCGTCCAAGACTTTGTCTTTCTTAGGCGTCCTCTCCTCGAAGGAAAGCCTAGGGACACAGCCAGCTGGTTCTTACCTGCAGAAGGAAACGCATCGGCCGGATATCCCGAATGTCACTGTAGGAATGGCAGGAACACGTGGGCTCCACAGCCACGGCCTCCGTTGCGCAGCACAAGTTGTAAATGAATGGCTCACTGATGCTAGAAACAAACATAGGAAGTGTGCATTAAACAACCACTGCATCATTAATTGGACTCCGCTAGTGGCAAGCAAGGCCGTTGTCCTCTTCTGCCTTGCCCTAAAACCTGCAGATGACAACTTGTTCCAGGCCCGTCAATCTGAGTCGGGAAATAAGACCAGAAACAGGAAGCCATTTGGCTTCTTTCCTCAGCACCTTCTTTGCTCGCCTAAAGAAGAGCCCTTTTCCCCGAAGCCGAAGCCAGCCCGGCCCCTTCGGGACCATGGAATCTGAGACCCGCCTGGGGGGGAGGGGCAGGGGGATGGGATCTGGATGGAGGGCAGCATCTCCTCTCCCTCTCTGGATGTAAAGCCATCTCTCGGGGGGGGGGGGGAAACGGTAGCAAGACGAGAGGCAGGGCATGCTTTAACCAGCAATAGCCCGTTTAACCCCCTGAGGTGCCACTCAGGTAGGGAACCGCTCACCAGGACAAGCAGTGGCGCGTGCAATAAACGTCCCCCAGGTGGGACAGAGTAAAATGCTTGCAGAGGTAGAAATGGTCCCGGCCAAAGAGAACCGCCCCTTCCAACGCTACGTGTCCGTCCACCGTCACCACAGACAGCCGGCTGGTAATCTAAACAGAGAAGATGGCAGTGCACGTAAGCTGCAGGGCCCTGCTAACTTTTTCTGCACTGCTAATATTTTACAAATAAAAAATTAGTAATCATTGACTGAGCAATACTCGCTTCTAAATGCCCTTCCTTCCACAATGTAGCCTGATTCATACTAAAATAACTGTTAGTCAATTGAGAAATTAATTAATCCTAACCATAAAAAGCTGCAAAAAGGGGCCCTGGTGAGTAGGTGAAATAGCCCTGCTTTGCCTCCTGACTGGAAAGGGAGGCACCTCACGTGCTTTGGCTTTGCCCGTTCATTTTGCAACAGGAGAGGAAGAACGCCGAAGCTGCTGAAATTTGGGGAAAGCCCCAGTCAGCCCTTCCCAAGCGCTCCACACGTGTTGTGATTGTACCTTTTCATCTTGTACTAATTCCTGGAGGACGATTTTCCTTTCCACACAGACTTCCAAAACCTCCTCCGAATAGAGATGTTCATGCAGGGCAGGAAAAAATGTCAGCTGATCCCGACCTGCTTCTGCTTCTCTGTTCAGGGCTGGCCGTTCATCTGCATTAAAATAAAAGGCAGAAACTGTGCAGCACCTTAATAGCTTCTCACAGTACTGCGGAACAAGAAGATCCTTCTGCTAGACGCTCTGTTCTTTACCTGAAAATATAATCTTTGCTTTCATCACATAGCTTAGGAACGTGATATGAAAATAATTTTTAAAAAAGCATTTGCTGCCTGCTCTTACAAAGCACGTCAGCAGGTGGGAAGGGGAGGGTCAAATATATTGGCTTTAGCAAAGGCTGCCAGGCCTCTGTGTGGTCCTTGTGGTCAGGCCGGCATCTTCTGCGCCATCACGGCGTCTCATCTGGGAAGATTACCTTGATCTGCCAGAGGAGCTGCGGGGGAGGCCGCCTTCCGTGTCTGTGGAGCCTGGAAAGAGGAAAGGTTTGAGCTGCAGGGAAGGCCCACAAGACGAGCCAGGCCGCTTCTGCACAGGGAACGACTCCTGGATGCAACAGCAGTAGCGCTGACTGTAGACTGTAGACTTTCACAGCGCCCTACAGCCCTTTCTCTAAGCCGCTTACAGAGTCAGCCTATTGCCCCTCCCCCCTGCAACAACCTGGGTCTTCATTTACCCACCTGGTAAATGGCTGGAAGGCTGAGTCGACCGTGGTGGCACAGTGGTTAAGAGTGCAGCACTGCAAGCTCCTTCCGCTGACTGCCATCTGCCAGCAGTTCAGCAGTTCGATTCTCAGCAGCCCAAAGTTGACTCAGCCTTCCGTCCTTCCGAGGTGGGTAAAATGAGGACCCAGGTTGTTGAGGGGGGCAACAGGCTGAAGAGGGCTCTAAAGCACTGTGAAGTGGTATATAAATCTAAGTGCTATGGCTACAGCTATTGAGCCGGTCGGGATCGGACTCCTGGCTATGGGCAGAGTTTGCCTTCAATCCTCCACTCTAACCACTGCACCATCCCATCAGCTTATTCCCTTCATGCAGTTGTCCAAGAGTCACCTGCCACGTCACCTCAGCCGGCGGCGGGAGGGAATCCTGTTTCCCGCCCTTTGCTTGCTCGTAATGGCTCTGCATCACACGCTCGGTTTCACTGGCCCGTTTTCTGCCTTTCTTGGCCTGAAATCCCAGAGTGTCACCCTAGGACTCTGCATGGCAAGCCAGGAACTGAAATAACCGCCTCAGCCTTATCGACAGTTAGCAAACCTTCCGGCCTGCCAGCTCAGAAGGCTAAACTGTAGACTTTGAGCGCGCCTCTTTTATAACTCAAAGCAGCCTCTTTTTTTCCCCTTTTCTTTTTCTGGCTGGCAGCAGGGGCACAGTAGGGCAGAATTTAAAATTTTAAGTTTTCAGTTGCAATTAACGCAATTCAGCAATCCGCCGTTCGGGGAAGTCTCGGTTGATGAGACAACCCTGAGCAAGAGGAGCCTGGAGCCTGTTTCCTCGTCTCCTGCCCCGAAAGCAGGTTACCTTGTCTTGCAGTGGTTGCGCTGTATCGTGGGTGACTTTGAACTGGATCCTCTTCCTCATCCGAGCAGGACCTTCGTAGGCGTCCAGGACCCACCTTGTGACCGGAGGCGCCACTGCAGAGCCCCACGGGCCCCAATTCCTAAAAAGCCGGTCTTCAAGCTCAGTCCAGGCTTTGGCAGACTTAGAGTGTGTGCACAGCAGCCTCTGTAGGAAAGAGAGAGAGAGTCCCTGACAGCAACGTTTTCTTCTCTGCTCCTACTCTTACCCAGCTGCTGCCTTGAGAAGGAAAGCAGAATCTTATTTATTAGGTGGATGCAAATACTCAGTTACCTGCAGAAGCTCCAGGTGGTGCCCTGGGTGCCCCTCCTCCACTTATGCTCCACAAAAGGCGGGTTGGGCTGAGAGGAAACTCAAAATCTCCCCGGTAGCTGAGGAGGGACTTGCACACTCGCTCTACCCCAAGAGTTCAACCCCTTCGCCTATTGTGGATCGTTTCTTTGGGGCCGAGGGAGGCAAATGGCTTTCGAAGGATTACCAGGACTCATAAACTTCCCTTGATTTAATTTAAATTCAATCAAAATGAAATAAATTGAAGGTAGTAAAGATGGCTCCATTTAGTTCTTTGCTCTACAAAATTTCACATAGGCAGAATGGGACATCTTGTGAGTCAAATCCTCTTAGCTCACTCAGGAAGCAGTGATAAAATACCTTTTCCTGTAATTACTTTCAGAGCAATAACTCCATCAGTTCACTATATTTTAAGCAGATAAATATCAAATCTCCTGCTAGAAGTGAATTCAGGTAGTGACTACTACTATATCACTGATATACGAGCATCACGGAGAAGTAAATGCAGATATTAATACATTTGGGGGCCCAGAGCGTTGCAGGAAAATAAAAATAAAATGTTATTTTGTAACAGAGAGGGATCTGAATGGGAAGAAAGCCAAAGAAGCACAAATGAATGTGGGATAGATCACCGGATCGGTGATTGGCTGAAACCTTGAACAGAAGGATCTGCTGCTAGGAGGGAATATGCACTGCAAAAGGTTCTGCTTCATCCCCACAGGAGTAAACCCGAGTCAGAGCTCTGTCTGAAAGTGCAACAAAGACACTCAAAATAAAGAGAAACCCCCTGCTTGAATAATGTTTACTTAAAAAAAAACCAGGAAGAGAATAAGGATTCGAGAGAATTTGATGCATAACAACTCCATTGGATGAACATAATGATGATTTTAGAACTATGAGTTCTTTTCTCAGTCTTACTATTTTCTTTCTTTCTCCATTTTTACTAATATAAACTTCTCAGAGTCTCCTGATGGTTGCAATATGTGATCAATGTAATCAATCAACAGAACAATCCCCTCTCCTTCCCTTGAGGCAGACATGTCAAACACAAGGCCCGGGGGCCGGATCCGGCCCGCGAAGTGGTTTCATGTGGCCCGCGAAGGCATCCTGGAAACAGTGAGGGAACGGCCCCTGCTGCCTTGGCCCTGGCCCAGGCCGGCTGGGAGCCAATGTACAATTTCATGGTGGCCATCTACGCTGAAACGCATTCAGTCTTAGCTCCACAAGGCCAGCCCCTGCCGCATCACCCCCACCCCCTGGGCACATGCTGGGGAGGTATCACCCTTTGTGAGGAATGAAGAAATGCACCGTCGCCTGGAAGTGGCCAGCACATGGCCCTGCCTACTTCGGGCAGGCTAGGGGCTGGGCAGCGTTGCGCTTCTCTTCAGATTCATGCCACCCGGCTCATCCTCTCAGCACTGTGAGGAGAGCAACCCGCTGCCTGCCAAAACTGGGCAGGCTAGGGGCTGGGCAGCATTGAGGCATCCAACCATATTTTGTTTTTCCTGCCAAGGAAAAATATGACTTTTTAGTTCCTTACCTCAACGTGATCCCTGCACAAAGCCGCATAGAGTTCTTGGCCAGTTCTCCTGCATTTTTCTAAATATGATGTAAAATCCTGATTTAAAACAAAAATTATTAATAAACTCATGTCTGTAACAAAACATTTGTGCTTCACATCTGATGAGTAAATCTTAAATGAGTTTTAAAATTGTGCTAAGAAGTTTTTGCAATCTTTTCTGTCATGGACCAACCTTTTTAAGGTCCCCTTGACAAAATGGGAAAACCAGACATTTTAAAACGGGGTGTGCATGCGCGCTTCCAAAAGAGTGATGGCACAGATAGAAAAGAGATCAAAGAAGGGGGGGATAAAGAAAACTAAAGGTAGAGAATGAGAAAAGGAAGAAAGAATAAGAGGATAACAGAGCTGAAAGGGACCTTGGAGGTCTCCTCGTCCTGCTCAGGAAGGAGACCCTCTATTATTCCAGCTGCCCGCTCTCTCCTTGGAAGACTCCAGCGACGGAGCAGCCACGGCCCCCGGAGGCAGGCCCTTTCCCTGCGTGGCTGCTCAGCAGAATCCAGGAAAGAGGTAGATGCAAAGAAAGAGGCTTGCCTCAAGGACTGGTAGAAGATGGCAGCGGGAGCCCAAACGCAAGATGGCCGCATTAGTCTATTAGCCTATTTCAGCAAGAATAGAATGTAAAAAAAAAGTAGAAAGAATTTGTTCCAGTGTCAAACTTCAAGATCCATGCCAGGATATAATAAAGCAACCGGCATAGTATTTGGCTTCAAAGATTTGCAGCAGAACGAACACATTTTCTCCTCTTGATGAATAAATGAAAATGCAATAATATCCTTAGTTTTATGGTCTGATCTCAGTTCTGGTAATGCAGGCAGAAAAGCTCTTCCTGCATCAACAGAAATCACCCAGATTTACCAGCAAATCAGCAGTTTTAAGGAAATGCCATTTCTAGTCTGGCTGTGAACTAGATATCAAAAAAGACATTCATGCTGCAGTGGGGGGAAAGTTAATATACATCATTAAAAGTAAATTCTCTGGTTGCATTGAAAGAAAAAAACAGGTTGCCACGAGCAGTTCTGAAATGAATATCAGATTCAAAAGTCCCCCTGTGTATTTAATGGCATGCTAATTTACATTTTAATTACTTCCTAAGAAATCAAAGCATTTGTTGACAGTGGAACATAATGTCAGCTTCATAGAGCACTGTCGGTAGATGCTTAATGAATTTAATTAGATAATCAGTGGTGTTATCTTTCTATTATGAAGATAAAGATGTTACACAAATGATTAGCAGAAATATAATTAATTATAAATTTGCTTGTTTGGTCTCTTGAAATTGAAATAATATACGTGGCATTATGATAAGAGACTTGAAGAGGACCCTGACATTGTGCACTTCACCCCTGGTGAAACCCCGGCTGTTAAAAGGATTGCAGGCAAAACTCACATCTGGACTGATGACCCGCTAGCACAGCCACCAGAAGTTCTGGTCAGCTCAGAACAATTGACTTCTAGCAAATATGTCTTGGAGGGCCCTGCACGTATCAGAGTAACATTATACGCTTCCTTCGAAACAAAGAGTACACAAGGGGACACGGACACCATATTTTGGCCAAGCCAAACAGAATGAATGAGTTGCAGGTAGATGTGAATGTGAGTTGTGCTGCCTCAACTTCCTTTGATTTATCTGTGTGGGCAAAGGGAGCTTGCCTGACTATGACACTCAGACAGCCTTTCCCTAATTACAGCCGTTGTGTTAAAAAGCAAAGGGATTGACATAAATATTAAGGCAGACACCTAAAAACATCTTTGCAGAAGAAAGGGTTAAAAAGTTATGATGTCTTTGCAACTCACCAAAAAATGATTAGCTACAAGCACAAGAACTCCCGGCTTTATGGAATCAGCTGCCGGTTGAGCTCCGGATGGCACCTGACCTTCGCTCCTTCCAACGCGGTCTGAAGACCTACCTATTTGAACAAGCCGGCCTGGCCTGATGGGGGATGTGCTGGGATTTTTATTGGGGATTTTTATATTATTCTACTGTTTTTAGCTCGGGCTCTTACTTAATTCTTTTTTAATTTTTGTATTCTGTGTTTTTTATGTGCCCTGTTCACCGCCCTGAGTCCTTCGGGAGAAGGACGGTATACAAATATAATAAATGAAATGAAATGAAATGAAACTTCTGCTTGGATTGTAAAAACAACTATTTCCCCTTTTCTTTTGGGGGAAATAAATACTGTTTGTTTTTAAATTTGGACATTTTGCTTTTTGAAGACCATGTTTCTGTTTGCAAGCTGGGAGAATAGCTAAATGCTTGAGCTGTAAGAAAATGCTCGGTGTTGAAGGCTGTACTAGTGAATGAAGAAACTTTATGAAAATTTCTCCTGGTGACAAATTATTTCCACATACTGTAGGGAAAGAGAAGTTCTGATTCGGACAGGTGGAAAAGCATTTATTCTGAGAGGAAACCCTTCAGGGAAGCTTTTGGTCCAAAGTGAGGGAAGATCTGGAGAGCAGGGCACAGTCACGTGTTTTGGTGAGAAAGAGACGAGCCAAAACAAAAATCTCCCATTGAAAGCAGAAACAGAAATTTGATGCAGAAGACCAACCTCTCCAGGGTGAGACCGTGTCCAGCCTCTCCAGCTGGAAAGTCAGATGTGAGGCAACATCTGCTCAGCCTCAGATTCAAACCGGTTCATTCTTTGGGGCCAGATATTTTCAAAACCTTCTAATTAAAAGATCCACATATTGATTATAATAAAGAGTTATCTCTATTTTTAACACGATCTTATGGCTACTATGGCTGACTTCCCTCTTTATATCACAAGCAGGCATCTATCTTGGTCCCCTGAGAACTATTCCAGAAGATGCCTAACACAGAGGCGGGTGGCAAAAAGGCTCCAAACCTCTCCTTGGGAATGTTTCTGGCAACTAGGATAGGATCAACGATACTTGCTTAGTTTAACAAAAAGACAAAAAGACACTAGGCCTGGCCATGGATTTTTTAGCAGTGGTCCTGTATTACCACTCAGCTCCTGTACAGTTCCTCGCCCTGGTAGGTCAGCCTCTGACCTATGTCCATCTTGACCTCCCTCGTCAGCCTCCTCTCCTGGCTGTCTCCATACGGGCTGAGGGCTCAGTCTGGGGAGGCAAAGCAGCACCTCCCTCCCCCCCCAAAAAAGACCCCTTGCAGCATGCCAGGTTGATTTCCTAAAGGACGCTTTGGCCGGGACTGATCTGCAAAGGCTCTGAAACATGGTCAGCTCTTCCTCCTGTCCTCTCTGTACCTGGCTTGCTTACGGTTGCCAACCTCCTTTAGCAAGAAGGCTGAGTGGGGAAACAGTTAAAACAATCTAGGAGGGAGCAGAAATATAAACCATCAGCACTGTGAATTCTTCTCTTTCCAAGGTGCACACCCCCCCACCCCACCCCGAATGCACCAGAGCTATAAAGAATGTACTTCTGTCTGTCTGTGGGTCTGGAGGTCCCAAAGATCTCCTATCAGTCATTTAGCCCACTGTACAACTCATTTCCTTGGAAAGCACAGAGAAATATAATTGCCTGCAGCAGAAAGAGGGCCCGAGAGTTGGGGGCTCAGTGGCCTGTCACACTACAGCGAAGCGTCTATCAGATCTTGAAGTGTCAGTTCCTGACATCACCGAGAGCAACACAAAATGAGTAATGTTCCCCTGTAATTCAGCCTCTCCTTTAATTACAAGCCTCTCCTTCTTAGAGAAGGAAGACAGAAGACGCAGGAACCCCAATTTCATGCACTTGTGCCTGAATAATGCGTCTGCTCGTCCTTTTCCAGATGGTCTCCTTTCCTACCACAAGAACTAATGATGTGGGCACATTTAGGGAAAAACCAATAACAGTCTTTAACCTTCAACAACAAATACAAGTTGTACAAAATGTTCCTTGGGATACATTAACAAATATCAATTACTTTGCTCACTGATGTGTAATCAGCTGTAATAATCAAAATTAATTTTAAGAAATAATTAAACAGACCCCAAGGCAAATAGTTGGTGCCAGCACTGAACAGTAACGTGTATTCCCATCACACCTGGAAGGAAGTTACTTAGCCCGAATCTCTTTCTCAGCCAACAAAAATAGCTAAAAAACTAGCCCTGAGTTTGTTCACCCACTGCTCGTTGCACTTTGCGCTCCTGGGGGGCAAAAAGTGCCCTGGTTATTTGGCCATTGCTTGTCATCAAATAGAGCAGGACTAGGACTTCAAATCGGGAAGCTCAAGATATTACCTTACCACCTTTTTTTTTTTGGCACCTGAGGTTCCCACGGGGATTTGGAAAGGCAATTTACGCCAGTTTTGCGTCTCACCTGTTTTAGGTTCCTGCTGGGAGCCAGGTTCTCATTCAAAGGACTCGTCTTGCTTGAAGCATTGACTAGCATTTTGCTCTGGGAGTTCTTCTTTTCCGGCACTGGAGCCAGAGAGAAGAAAGGAACAACAAGCGCAGTTCATGCTATTGTTATGTTGTACCGCTTCCGGCGCCCCAGAACTCCTATTCCTGACCGTTGATGCCAGGCACTGCAAAGGGGCGCCTCAGGGGCTTCAGCATTATTCCGCCAAGAGCCCGGGCTTGGCAAGGCCCAGAGGAAAGCTGGCATCATAGGCGGTGGCTGCCAGTTGCGTTTTCCTCTGACCTGGATGCTTGTTTTTCCAAACAGCCATCTAGGAGATGCTTTCTGCTGTCTAGCAAGATCTCCACTGCGTCCAGCTATGGGGTGTTCGGGCCATCTCTGCCCTGTAAATAGCCGGACCCCACCTGTCGCCACTAGTTATAGCCCACCAAGTGGATTCAGAAGCTTAGATCACGACGGGACCTGTCTCACCGCTCGCTTGGTCACGTGTATCAGGGTTAGTAGCTCCCAAACAGACCCCAACCGCCCTCCCCTCCCACAGAAGGCCAGGAGCCCTGCGGTGAAGCTACGTCCGTCAATGTGCAGTTTAAGAGTAGAGACCTAGGAAGTCCCGAGAGGTCTTCCTCATGGCTTCTTCCCATAGAGGAGCTACGTCAGCCATCTTCATTGTCTCTTCTCCATCACCTTTCTCGTTAAACAAAGAAATTTTATATGCGTCCTCTAAATCTTTTCTTCTCCCAGAAAGAAGCCGGAGCCAGATTTCCTCAGCTGCCCTCTGGATTTCTTGCTGAACTAGAAATAAATGAAATGCAAACGTGTTTTGGCGTGGAAGGATTACATCAACAAAAGGGCCAGGCACCACTTCCAGGTTCAAGGCTCTACCAAGGTAAGCCTGAGCGGCAGCTTTGCTGCTATTTACTGAAACCAGGACACTTCTTAAAGCAAAATCACTCGCAGCACTCCAGATTTTGATACCGCTTGTCCAGAATGTATGTAGGATCAGAGCCGACATGACTAAAACAATAAATGGCCCATATCTCCCACTGTATCTCGTGTAACAATGTCTTATTTTGTTGCCAGACAGTAAATTATAAACAATTTGGGTAACAAGGGGTCCTTGGTGCTCTCCGAGCTTGCTTGTTTTCTTGCAGACGATTCATTACCCAAACTGGGGAACATCATCAGCGCTAGTTGTTTCTGTATCTACATTACAAAATGCACCCGTCTTTTAAAGAGTATGCAGAGCAAAGCAGGACATACGCAAAGGCCTTCTCCTTTCCTTCTCTTTACCGGCCCCTGTTCCACACCACCCATTTCCACACCAATCACCTCACGCTTACCATCCTTCAGGGCAGAAAGACCCTCATCCATTCTCTCTTCCTCTTTTCTCAGGGCAAGAAAAACAGGGCAACCCAAAGCTGGCATCCGTTTCGCCTCACCATTTTCATGATAGCTCTGGCTAAAATATAAGCAGATTCATTACGACCACTATCTGAGAGAGAAAAAAGTTGGGCTGTGGATTATTTAATACATCTTAATCCTGATACAATTATTTTTAAAGAACTTCTAAAAATACATGCTTATTATTCACCAAGAATAATCACAGGTTTACTGAAAGTTTACTCTCTCGTGATGGGGACTTCATTGTGTTGGAATCCCCCCTCCCAATTCAGGAACATCAAAAAAAGATTTGAAATGACAGCTAAACGGAGGAAGCTTCGAAGATGGGCAGCTTCTCTTAGAAACATGCCTAGAAAGAAAGAGGCCATTACGGAAGGCCTTGCAACTCCATAGGACACATCCACTGGGCACATCTGTTCCTGTGTCCTGCATTAAACTCCTGGAGTTTCTTCAAGATCAAATCAACACTGACCACATTGGAATTATTCAATGAGTATCCTTGAAATGCATACCCCTACAGGAAACATATCGTCTCTCTGGAAAAAAAGTTTTCTGTAAATTTCTGCTCTCTTGCATCTAACAGTTCTGCCAGAGTAAGAAAGCCCGGCCACACCTCATGGATCTCAGCTGCAGCAGGCAGTACAAAAAGCTTGCGATGAAATCCAGGCTAGAATTGTGTGCTGCAAAGATGATGTCCCATTGCGTCTGAAGAGTGTGCAGGACTTCCAGAAGACTTTGTGACCCAGAAAAGGGGTGCGATAAATAGTACAAGATGCTGTGGTTCAAACAGTTGTACAAGTTGCTCAAAATTGATTCTTTGTGGAGAAAAAGCTTTCTTTTTACCTGTTAGAAAACAGTCAAGAGGCTCAGAATGCTCTGAATTTAAGAATAAGACCTAAAGCGTCCCTAAAAATATGAAAAATTTAAAAATAATTCTGATCTAAGACACTTAAAAGCCATTATGCATCCAGATTTGCAACAAAATATTCCGGAACGAGGAATGCTGTCTATTCTTCTGCTTTCTATGGAATTTGTTTTGGCTTGTTCTTACAGACATTCAGCCACATGCAAATATAAATGAAGATGTTTCTTTTTTCTCTGTTATTTTTAATCTGTGGCAAGTGAGAATGTGCACTGAAATGCACCTCCAGTCATGATTCTTAAGCGCCCGTTTGCCTTGTGCAAAATTTTCTCTAATCCAACTACTTTCCTGATCCAACAAGCTTGAGCAAATGTGAGCATTGAAGCTATCAATCCCCTCACAATGAAAATTAAATCCATTATAAAGAGGATTTAGGGTAATTATTTGTTGTCACAGAAGTAGCGTCCCTGGGGTGGAAGCCATCCCTAACAAGCTTACAGCGGCCATCACGTCTTACATCTGCTGCTCCCTAAAAATGGCTGGGAAGGGCCCTTGCGGGGCGGGGGGGGGCGGGGGGAGAAGCTCTTACCAGTTGCACTTGCTCTGCAATGAAAAGGATGGTCTTCCTCGGGTCTGTGACAAACATTCCCTCCTGAAGTTTGCCTACCAGCTTCTGAGTAAAATAGCAGACATTTATGAGAAAATAAGGCCTGGCAGATTCCAAAGTGTTCCTGGTGTCACCATTTCCTGCAGGGCAGAAGAGAAGGAGGTACTTCTAAAATGCAATCAAAAACAATGGGACCTCTGCAGACTTTTTTCTGATAAAATGTTATGTTTCTCTTGTCTTCTTATTTTTTATTTTTCTAAAATTACTGAAACAATCTTCAAATTTTTTTAAAAAATTAGAAAAGAGACCATCCCAAACAATATAAAATACTAAGAAGGGGAAAAAAAAGAAAAAAATTATCTTGTATTTTATATTTATTGTTAGTATACTATATTTAATAACAAATATATTGCTTAATCAAATAAATAAATAAAATAAAATAATTATAATTATAAAAATTATAATTATAAAAATAAAGTAATTATCAGTCCTTATACTTGGCAATCAAGCAGTCTAAGCAATTAGGAAAATGTACGCCTTCAGCGAAGAAACTTTCATTTCTACAAATAATGTTTTGATTAGGAAGTTATTATGTTATTTATGAGTAAGCAAGGTATCGACATCTTCCTTCTGCCTAAGCTCCACTGCAGTTTGTCAAAGGCAGGAATGGCTAAGGACGCGTAACCCACGAGGTTCAAACAGGGGAGGGGGGAACCCCTCGGCCTCCGACCCAGCCTGCCCACTGCTCAACCACAGACGGAGGGAGGGAGGCGGTGGGGAGGAGCTGAGCAACCCATCGGGCCCTTGGAGGGCTTGTTGAGTTAGTTGCAAGACCTCCAGCACACTGGATGGTATTGCTGTTACCGGGTCCCCGGATATTCAGGTTAGAACATACGGCTGAATTGCAATTCCCAACCCTTAGCCTGGCTGTTTACAAAAACAAAAAAAATGCTGGGATCTGCAGTTCAGCCATACCTGATCTCACGGTACGTTCTGTGCATTTTAGGTAGATTCAGGCAGGAAGGTGGATGAAGTGCAAGTGATACTCACCTGTTAAACCGGAGGCTTCCTTGTAATTTTGACCAAGGTTGTAGACAACCTGTATAATGGAAAGCAATAGCTCTGTCTGGAAGGACGTCTTTTGCTCAATAGCAGCATTCTCTGGAGAGGCCTGTGTAGCAATAATATATAAATGACTGAATCTGCAGGGTTAGCGTTATAAGCAAACAAACAAACAAAACACACCTCATGTTCTTAGGAAGGTTACATTAGAGTGAAAACATCCTCAGAGAATGTTCTAAAAGAATGAGACAATAAGAGTAAGGCAGCCATTTCCAGAGCCAGGCCTTTTCCTCAATAAAAGGTTGGCGGTAGTCCTAATGCTCTATAGTTCGCTACCGAGGCTGTACAAAGAGCCAGACTTGTACATCATAAAATCCCTAAGGAAATTAACCTTGCAAAATCTTGCAAAAACTCTGGAATGCCAAAAGCGAGCCAAAGCATCCGCTTCCCCTCTGTTTTATCAAATTCTTCTACTTAGAGAGTTTTCCTAAGTAACAATGCAAGTAGCAAGGGACAGAATATGCCAGTGGCAAGCAAGGGACAAGGCTGGACTTCCAACCCCCACGGCTGAAGGGACAGACAAAAGCACCAGACCTCTAGAATGAACTCCAGCGGGTGCCACCTCTTCTCCCTCCAATCCAGCAACATTATTCCCATCAGGAGACGCTGAATCAAGTCCCAAACTTCTTTCCTAGCTGGAGGCTGAAACCAAGAATCACAAAGGCCAGAATGATTTTCCTGGGAGGAGGCAACAACTGACCCGCTCCAGGAAAACATCAGCAATCCCAGCGTGGGACCAGCAGGTTGGGTTGTGTTTCCACAGTTACATTTTATCCCCCATGCGGAAGGCTGGTGAAAAATAGATCAGCAACTGGAAGATCGACTGTATATAAACATAAAACCACAAATAAGACAGATTGCTAAAATGTAATAAAGCAGCAGTCATGATGTTAGACAAAATTGCATACGGAAAATGAGCAGCGGCAGAAATAAAGGATGCTATAAATTAAAAGCCCTTTGAAACCATTTCTGGTGGGAAAAGAGACAAAGATGGCTTTTGTCAACAAGAGTATCCTGGAGCCCCACTCTAAATGAGCTCATCCTTTGTAGGAGAATCCAGATGCCCCCTTCCCCAACTGGCACTTTGGACTCGCTCAAAATTGTTTCTTCCAGGCTCAAAGAGCACATTAGGACCTGCGGGCATCTCACTCGGTTAATGTTCCCAGAGTCGGATGGCCGTGTGGAGAGCAATTGCCAGAGTAATGGAGGCCTTACTGAGTCGTGGCCAGCATTGGTGATGCATTCCTTTTTTGTCCGCCCCCTCCCATCATTTGTAAAATAAAATAATAGTAACAACAACAACAATAATAATCTGGTTTCCTGATTTCTGAGGTGGCTTTACACTTTTCAGGTCGCAGCTACAGACTATAATTCCAAGAATCTACTTCTCTCTTTTAGAAATTCCTGAGCATAAGTTGTTTTTAGTGTGGCTGCCTGGCATTTCCCACCCTGGGGTTTAAATTAAGGGCTGCTTGTAGGGCGAGAGAAGCAAGAAACCAACGTGTGGGCAGCTTTCTTCCCTGAGCCAGGAAGAGAGGCAGGTAAGAAGAACAGAACTTGGCCTCTTCACCTCTTTAGATCTGCTGGAGAGCAGCCAACTTGCTTAAACTCCTGACTGGAGGAAGGTGGGAAAACTCCCCCCCCCATGGCCTCTGGTCTCCCGTGAGCCACAGCATCTGTAACTCTCAAGGGGCTCAGCTGATGCGTTGTATCCGAGATTCATGCTATTGGACGAAGCCGGATGCTTCTGCCCCTGGTTTCAGCCACTCAGCTTCCTCAGCTAAGTCGTCCCTGTCGCTTTGCACGGGGTCAACGAGAGTTGGCCCTCCGGCACCTTCCTTCACTCTCTGAAGCAGGAGAACGGGTTTCCTGGAAAAGCACTGCTTGGCAGAGTTTGTCCCGCAACAGATGTTGTGGGAATCACTACAGGGCTCTCTCTGCTGCTGAGCTGGGCTGCCTTCCACCCATCCATGAACTGACAGAAAAACAGACTTTGCTCTACCGGTATCCACTGTTGATCCCCGTCTCTGTTTCCAGTCACTGCAGTCAGCTGACTCCGTCCTGGCTACTAGGTGACCAAGGCTAACATAAACCTCTTTGAGGCACTTTGGGACACTGTTGGTTTAAAGGAGAAAGCACAACTTCCATGTGGATGGAGATTACTTCATGCTGTCTCACAAGATTAAACCGCCTTATGAGGACACAACAGAGGCATGTTTATGTTGTGGTTAGATGCAGGTGGGAAAAGCCCACTCAACTTCATGTCTCTCTGAAAGAGAGCTAAGGCATAACATGTTGTGGCTGGTCAGAAATGAGCATTTCCCCATATATTAGCCTTATAATATCTAGATAAATTATATGTTGCCTAAAAAGTACAGCCTAGGCTTAGGTAGGTGCAGAGTTAGACCAAGCAAAGTTGAAAGAAGGAATCATTTATTTATTTTATAGTCTGACTTTTCCTTCAAACTGATTCTCAAGACAGTTAGCAGTTCTTTAATTTGCCTTTTCACTGACTGAAGACTTCAGTTCAATTGGTAGCATGCATCAATTTGTTTTCTGTCATCTAATCATCTGGTACTATTTGAATATCGTCCTTGAATGTCAAATTTCAGACTCAGACATTGGAGGAATAATATTGTCTGGCTCTTAGGTTTATCCAGTTAAAAATAATCAAGTATACCAATTCCTCAAGACCTCTGTACCGACTCCTCGTTTCTTCCATCGCCACCCTCATCTCTCCTTCTGTGGGGCTGCTCTTGAAGAGAACAGAATCAGCCAATCGGCCCACTGGACAAGACCGCAACGCTGCCTACCTGGGATGGCCCAGAGGGGAAGGCAGCCAAGGCCAGGGCTTGGAGGAAGCGAGGGTTAGACCAGAGGGGGTCCTGAGGGTATCTGTGGTGCACCAGATGGAGGAAGTGCAGGATGTCCTTTGCGAAGCTGCTTGGCCAAGAATCCTCTCCCTCCCCTGGAATCTGGAGGAGAACGTAAAACCACCGCAGTGGTGAAACACCATCAAACAGCCGTCCAGTTCTTTAGATTTTACTTTCACGGAGAGGACAGAAAATAAATGAGTGGAACGTACAAATAGCAGCAGAGGAAGCGAAGTTGGGATGCTGCTGAAGAGCTTGAGAAAGGCTTCCTGCCTCTGAATTGTAAAGCCATTTGGCCGTTCTTTATTTCTTTCCTTTTCAGAGCAATTTGTCTTTCTTTTCTCATTCCTTATCTCCATCCTGTTTTCTGGAAGTTTTTCCTCCTCGTTGTGCATTCTTTAATCCTTCCCTCTCCATCCTGTTTAGTTTTATTTTAACTGATTTTTTTACATTTGCGATCTTTATTGTTTCAATGTTTTATACTGCATTTTACTCAATGTCTTGCCACCTTTGGCAAGATGGACAGCAAAGAATTTTGGTTAAATAAAATAAATAAATAAACTACTGCATATAACTGAGACCTAGTTGGCAAACAGGGTTTGGTGTCCTACACAAAGGTGCCTCCATCCAAATGTATTCCACACGGCAGAAGCTCAAGCCTAAGAGTCACCCTACTGGCCAGATTCTCTGTCTACTGACATATTTTTCAACCCCTTTTCTGTTATTTTCTTCTAAATTTTGTACTAAATTTTCAAAACAGCCTAAGCTCAGAGGTATGTAAATAGAGACCAATCAGCTGCTGGGACCGCTTCAGCCCCTCGGCTGCCCCCTCAGTGGTGGCTGTGGGGCTTCATCCTGCCACACTCCCCAGGGCAGCAGGACTCACCTGCCTGATGAGGGACGAGACCATCTCCAGCAGCAGAACGGCGGCTTCTGTGCACAGGCCAGCTTTGACCGCCATCTCTGGGTGATGGTTGCACAGCAGCCACTCTAGTGTTGCACCCAAACCTGCCTGGAAAATAAACATCTTGTGAAGCTGCAGAAAGTGTCCCGAAGTACAAGCTTTGCCCCACCGCTAAGCCATGCAGGAAGTCTGGGTGGCTTCTCTTGAAGCAGTCGGGTCTGTATTCACTGGAAAGTATGAGGAAAGCTAGAATTCTAAAAAAAAGATACCTCCAAAACTGTCGTCACATTTCAAATTGGTTTTTACTTCTAAATTCTATTCAAAATATGGGCAAATGAGGGAACCTGAATCAAAATATTGGGATGCAAATTCTTATAACACTAAAAAAAAGCAAATAAGGAGCAGAACTTGCAACAGCACGTCACAACACACATTTGAGAAAACTCCTTTGATGCGGATAGCCAGAATAAAAATCACTGCTCAGTTTGTTGTTCCTTAAGTTTCCTTGTGCTAATGAATTCATTAATACGTTTTCGGGGGGGGGGGGAGAAAGCAAAATGTGACAGTAGCACTATTTATATCAACATTTTTTCTGTTATGCTTACTTTGCAAAAATTTGTATATGCACATCATCATCTCAAAGAATTAAACAAGGTATACCTGATTGCGCACCCCCCCCCCACAGACAATTTTTTTGCGGTTTAATCAATAGACACATGCAGGCTGATAATTACCTATGAGAATAGACTTACTAAAACTTTCATTTGTTAACCCTAAGGACAGATGGCCCTCCAGCCATGCTTTGGGGAAGGGGAACATATGCCCTCAATTAATTCTATGGGTTAATATCTCTTGTTATCAGAAAATTCCTCCTAATATCTTTCTTTACTGAGATGGCTAACCAGCACAAGAAATTAGTATTCAAATATTCAGAATATCCCAAACTAAAACAACAATGTCAGTAGAGTTAAGAAAAATATATGCAGACAGAAATGTTTTAAATTTGCTTTTAGGTAGCTGTGGAACTGTTCCAAAAGACTAATGTAATGACCACATGATGACCCTTTTTTTAACTCTAAGCTGTATGAGCTGGTCCTATTTCAAATAAAGTTTTGATAGCTGGTAGGCACAAGATGTAAACAATACATGTGAATAATTGTATACACGTGATAGTACTACACAAAATAGGTTTTGAATCCCTCCCCAAAGCTGAGCTTTAGCACTGATCTGATTCCCAGGAAAGGGGCTACACGGGATAATTTGAGGGAACACCTGCTGCCGGCATCAAACGCCCTTCGCCCAGTGCGCTCCCACAGGGAGGGTCTGCTCAGGGTTCCGCCGGTGAGAGATTGCCGGCGGGTGACACCCAGGGATAGGGCCTTCTCAGTGGGAGCGCCTGCCCTCTGGAACCAGCTGCCGGTGGAGCTGAGAACTGCCCCCGACCTCCGATCATTCCGCCGGGGCCTGAAGACCTGGCTCTTTGAGCTCTCGGGCCCAGGCTGAGGAGAAATTTTTTAATTGGGTTTTAAATTGTGTACAGGGTTAATTTAATATTTTTTAATATGGTTTTAACTTTTGTATGTTGGATTTTTTAATTCCCTGTAAACCGCCCTGAGTCCTCAGGGAAAGGGCGGTATACAAATGCAACTAAATAAATAAATAAATAAATAATCTGGGCCGCATCTGCTGCGCCCTGTGACGTGAAGTGGCTCTCAGCAGCTAAAGGGAGGTCCCTCCGCAGAACGCTGCCGTTTCTCGTTCTGTTGCCTTTTCTGTGAAAGTTTCCCCCCTAGGATATGCTCACGGTTGAAGTTTCTGTCCTTTCGCTTTGTGCAATAAACTCTTTCAGCTTCCACAAACCTTTTCCCCTTGCTTTACTCTGTCAGTGCAGTGGCTTACTTGAGTTTCATCTGGTGGCTTGGACAGTGATGTGTCCAGAAGAAGTCCCGAGAGGAGGAGGTAAATCTCCGGAATGTGGAGTGAGTAGCTCAGGAACATCTTTAGCTCCATTAATCCAGAGAGCGGATATGGATGGTGCTCAAATAACTGGGGGGAACTCTTCAAATTGTCTAAAACAAAGAACAAGAAACTTTTCCTCACTCTCTCTCTGAACTGACTGACAACTTACTGACCTACTGGATAAAAGAAGAACAAGTCCACATGAAGGAACCAAACTGGTCTTATTTACCCAAGGAAAAGCTACACAATACAGCCGTCTGTCGTGGCTGGTCTCAGCAGAGAAGCTTCTACACGGTGGCAGCACTGAGACTAGATTCCCCGGGATCTCCTTCACTGTGATCCTCATAGGCTGCTCTGAGTGACAGAAGCTCACCATTGATGGTGGGGGGGGGGCTGTTGCAGCCAGGCTCAAAGCCTTTGAATGAGCTGAATGGACACACTCCCCCAAGACCCAGCTCCACTCTCTTCCCTTTCCATGTGGACTCTCGCTGATCTAAACTTTCCTGCTTTCATTTCAGTCTCCATTAATACCTGAAATAAAACCATGTCTCAATGTGGACTGAAGAGTTTTTTCAACCAAATAACCAGAGTTTAATTGTATTGGCCAGACACCAAAAGCAAGTTAAAAAGATCAAACCTGAAGCGTGAAAGATCAGGCCCAAAGAGGAGACAGTGAAAGCGATATTGGTTCACGGTCACCAATCCCTTGGCATCCAGGCTGGGCTGCTAGCTTTCCTTCAAACTTGTTAGGGTTATTTTTAACAAAAGGCAAAAACATCTTAAAATAATTAATACATTCCATAGAAATCAAGCAGAGACAGACAGGGTAGATGATGAGAGATAGGAGAGAGAGAGAGAGAGAGAGAGAGAGAGAGAGAGAGAGAGAGAGAGAGAGAGAGAGAGAGAGAGAGAGAGAGAGAGAGAGAGAGAGACTGAAATAATTAGTCATGATCCACAGCTAGGCTCAGCATCGCACTGCAAGCACTCAGGACCTACCAGTCAAAATATTCAGCCCCTTTAAGCTGCTTCTCAGCCACAGGCCCGCCATCATCCCGTCTCTGAACTCATGCAGGTGTGCACGGTTGTGCAAGAAATGGAAAAGCAATTTGGCTGCCAGTACAACTGTGGTTTCATGTACATGACTTTGCATAAACATCAGGAACCAGTCAGGGCCCAAGGCCTGGAACATTTTTTCTTGGATCCTGTGAGGGAAACACCATATTGAAAGACACTTAAATGTTATTTGTTGTAACCAGGGCTTTTTTTCTCATAGAACGCTCAGAACGGAGTTCCGGCAAGGCAGGTTGTATGACATGTGTGAGTTCCGGCACCTTTTTCTTTTACAAAAAAAGCACTGGTTGTAACTATACTACATGGTGGTCTTACTGGAACAACAAAAATTGAAAACATTTGCTAACTCCTGAGCTACTGTTGTGGTTTTAAAATCCCTTAGGTATACCAAACGTAACAAAAATAGTTACAGCCTAATCTTAAACCTTGTTTAGATAGAAATAAGTGAAAGACCCTATCCCTATGTAGCCAGTCTTCTGCAGCTGGTGACTCAAAGAAAGCAAGTCAAGGTGGACGTGGATGTTGAAGTACGTGCACCTCGGAAGCAAAGGAGGGCTCCCCAACTCCGGATCAAGGTTGGAGAGGGACTTGCCAGGAGGGAGCGCTTGGCCTTCCTCGCTCCTCCTCTGCCTCCCCCAGGCTCTCTCTTTCCAGCCCTCTCAAAGCCTGACTGGCTTCCATTCCCTGGAAGGAAAATCTTCCTTGCGGCTTCAGGATTCTGGTGGGATAGGGAATCCAATGTCCTGCTCTCTGTAGATTGATTTTTATGTGCCTATTCCCTACACCTCTGGGCAATTCATAAAAACCCTGTTTGGGTCTGTCGTAGGATCCAAGCACAATTTATTTATTTATTATACCTTTATTACAGACTGTAGAGCAGAAAATATTTGGGATAGAAAACGAACCAAAAAGATTGTTCTGCCATTCCCCCGCTTCATTTTCCCTACTTCAACATCTGTATCATTTTCTGCTTATTAAATAATTTATTATTTTAAATAAAGAGGTTTATGGTTTTGATTACTGGACAGGATAGATTATAGAAAGAAAAGTGTTATGTTGTACTTTAGAATAAGAGATAAGTTTATAATTGTACTTTTAACTGCTGTAAAGAAGATTGTATACACACAAAACCACACACACACACACACACACACTCTTACTTACTCAGAGGACAAATGAAGTTTATCTGGTTGAATTACATCCAGCAGCATGCTCAACAACTGATTTCGAAGCCAGACCATTTTTCCAGGTGTCTGAGTTAAATCTAAAATTCAGACAACACAAAGAATGGATGTTTAAATTCTGCATAGGAATGTATTTGACTTTTACTGAATGCAGGATACAAAATGAAGGGAGCCTCGGCAGATAATACATGGGGACTGGTAATAAGAAATTCTTCAAATACTAGAAGCGTTGGTCAAGTCTATCCTAAGGATTATCTCTTGTTTTATTTTATCTTGTAGAGTTCATACGTGACTGTTAGGAGGAATGGACCCTCTGTCATCAGGCTTTAACCTTAAGTTTATAGTCCACTTTCAGAAGAAACGTGCTTTTTACCCAAAGGGAAGCCTTCTCTTTGCAAACAGATTTCATGCGTGTAGTGTATGCCTTTAAAGCATACACGGAAATGTCAGCACAGCAGGGGGCTGGACAGCTCCAGGCTATAACCGCTTTGGCGGGAAAGCCTGAATAGAGTGAGTCGTTGACAGCCGCAGGGCATGGGCAGCTCTGGCGGGAAGCCAGGGTTTAAATCCATTGGCCACCTGCACTGGCGGGAAGCCCAGGTTTAAATCTATTGGTCACCATTCACCTGGGCAGGTATAAAGAGACGCCAGGTAACCCCTTTGCTCCAGCTTCATTCCTGACTCAATAAAGAAATACTACCCAGCTCAAGTGTCCGTCTCTCCGTTCAACCACGCGACATTGCAATGCGTGAGGCAAAGGCCGGGCAGCCTCGCTTTTGGCCCCACTCTTAGACAGGGCTCCCTGCCCTCTCGGGCAGCTGCTTTGCCACCATGTGTTCCTTAAAGCGGAAGCCTGGCTGCCACCCTCTCTCCCTCCCTGGGCAGAGGGGCCAAAGTAAGGAGGCCGCCCTCTCCCAAGGGGGCCGTTGGCACCTCTCTGTGGCGGGAGGTTTAGAGGGCGATTCTGGAAGGCCCAGTGAGCAGCACAAAGCATCTCGTTGCGCCATGACTTTCTGTCTCCTTTCCAGTCCTGCACAATGGAGTTAAATGTTTCTTTTTGTACCCTCAGACGCTTTGCACTCTTAGCTATGAGCATAACAGGAGAGTAATGAAAAAGAAACAAGCAGCTTTTGGGCATTTTTCTATGTATTTCAATTTTGGTTCCAAGCAGGAGATGATGATGATGACGACGATCCTCCTCCTCCTCCTCGCAGTCTCCCCTCAGGCAGGCAGGGAGCAACCAGAAGTTTGGCTAGTGGAGCCCGCAGGGGAGATTCCAGAACGGAGACTGGGGGAAGCATGATCTGACCTGCAAAGTCTGTGCAACATGTGCTTCCTTGCCTGGCTCAGCAGCTGCTGCAGCTCCTGCTATTCTCAGGAGGTTGGTTCTCCCTCGTGAGCTGAAATTACGGATGTTTGCTGTTCCACTGTTCTCTTTCCCTCAGCCACACCTGAGGCAAACTTACATTTGCTAATTATTAGGCAAGAACACAAACCTTCTACAAAGCTTGCTGTCACAACCATAGAGTGGCATTAATTCATAATCCCCCCCACCATTTATTATGAGACAATTACCAGCAGGTCCTTAATTGCCTGCTGCATGGATGTTGCCTTAATGCTCTATTCCTTCAGCCCAATTTATAACTTTTCAGGAGTTACAGGACTAGAGTTTGGGCCTGAGAGACAGAATATTAGCAAAAGCAGCTACAGAGGCCAAGAAAAAGACAGCTGAGACATCGAGGTCACAGTAACCTTATGTCTTGTGCTATTTCTTGACATGTAACCTGAGCAGTCCACAACTAGACAACCCATTAATTAACAACTGGCCAAGCCACAGCTGAAACAAGCAGACTGCTGGAAAACAAGGCATGATGCAATGAAATGTGTTCCGTGTCACATCGTTCTCCCTTTGTGATGTTGCACGCAAATACTTCAGGGTTTGAGTCTGTATTGCAATGCATGTTTTATCACTTGTCCACCTCTGATGTCAAAGACGCAAGCCATTATGTGCCTTATTTTTATATTACAGGTAAATAAAAATATTCTAAAATATTTTTAGCAACACACAATTCTGTTTTATACCTTGTCCAAATGACTCTGGAATACTATTGGAGAAGGTCTCATTTTCATCAATAGATGCAGGACATAAAGTATAAACCAAGAATAAGCCAATCCTGAACAAGAAAAAGTAAATCACTTAGATCAAATTGCAAAAGCAAGGCTTTCAAATCACTCTTAGAGGGAATGGCAAAATAATATTTTGCAGGTGGCTCACAGGAGAAATAAATATTGCTATCGATGCGTCCCTGCAACCTCACCAAGAAGGACGAGGAGGCTACTTATGAGTCTAAAACAAGGCGTTTGTCATAAAGAGGAGCTAAGCCTCCTCGGAGTTGTAAAGCAGGGCTTCTTACCCTCACCAACTTCTAGATGTGTGGACTTTAGCTCCCAGAAGTGCCCAGATGGGAATTAATGTCCCCCTTTTTTAAAAGTGGCTAACCCTAACCCTCCTAGAAAGAGGAAGGATGCCGAGAAGACCCATGGGAACCGAGGGGTGAGCAGAGGCATTGCTGCACAGGGGCAGGGCCCCCTGCTTCCTCCGGGATTGGCCTAGCACGGACAAACTGCACCTCTGCACTTTCTCCCTGCCGCTCATTGAGCTGCTGAAAGGGGTCTTCGCTTTGTAGCTGGAAAAAACATGAACTGTGTAGTGAGGCAAATCTTTTGGCTTAAGCTTAAGCAACCCGGGTGTTCTATTTGCTGACAGGCTGCAGGAGTTGAGCGGAAATACCAGCACAAATCCTTGATGCTGAAGTGGCCCTGAAGTGAATGGCAGAGGAGGGTAGAGATCCGATGGACGCGAGAGGTTGGGATCCCAGAGTCCCCGAGGAGAAGGAGCAGCTTGGGCACCATCTGCGCCTGCTGGATGAGGGTCGCGGTGGAACTCTTATCTCTACAAAAGACAAAAAGATAATTTAAAAAAGGAGATTTTTCTTTTCCTGGGGATAATATAGCCGCAACATTATTTGTATTTCTGCTTTTGAACTCCTGGCTTCTGATGTTGTCTTGGCAGCTCTCAAGATACCAGCCATCAGATTCTCAGCCAGTTCACCTTCTGCTCTGCATCGACTCAGCTCTTCTCCTGCACGATGCCCAGCAAAGAGAGTTCAAATCACGCCAATTATTGATTCCTGGAGCTGCACAGCACAGGAAGTAATGCTGCTTTGACAAAAATCTCTACATTATCAGAATCCTGGAGAGTTTTTCAATAAAAAAGAAATGGCATTCACAAATCTTCACGGTTTTACATTTACAAAGCACGACTGCCGTTCTGCAATCTCAGGAACCTGCACCATGCTTCCATAGACATATGCAGCGCAAAAGGATATGGATAAATGTGGAAACATGCAGTAAAGTCTGTTGTTGTTGTTTTTTTAAAGGGAAAGACATTGTCAATCCTATGGATTTATAGATGTCACCATTAAGAGTTTTAGTCCCATGGCATGGCTGCCATGTGAGCCCAGGATACTTGCAATTGCTGACCCGCTTAGCTTAACCGACCTCTGTACCTGGAGGACTGGAGGACTTCCGTGAGATGTTTAAACAGAGGGAGGTCCAGATTTTCCGAGGCAGGGCACCACAGCTGGAAGCCAAAGGGAAGCAAAGCAACAAAGAGAGGCCGTTTGGTCTGCATGCTAAAGAAAGGGGGGGGGTCAGCCTAGGTTGCAGGAAACAGGCAATGGCTGCCTCTTTCCACCTTCCAGTTGCCCAGATTGTTGCTGCTCAGTCTGGCTCTACCTATACACCACTCTGCAAAAGGGTTCTTGTCCCCTGGAAAACTGGCAGGTTGTGGGGAAATCTAGAACTCCTGACAATAGGATCTGTCAGGGGCTTTTTTTATAGAGAGAACCATTCCATCACAGTCGCCCCAATGAGATGGGTGGTGTAATAATAAATAATATATGGTATGATATATGATGTGATATGACCTGAATTACTGCCTCAAGTGCCACTGTCTCATATGCACCAAAAGGGCTTCTAGGAAGGAGACATCTCTGTATGCCAGAAGTAGTTTTGTTTTAATATGTATTTTGAGAGGCTGATTGCCATGGCATATAATAATTTTAATTAATGATGTCTCATGAGTGAGCAGGTTCACAATATTTTTTTTACTGCCAAACAAGATTGGGGAATTTTCTCTCCATTTATTGAGAAAGAATTTTGGAAGTAAAATTATAGGAAAATTGTGTTCTCCAGGGGCTAAAAAAAACCTCATAAACCACCCAGGTTACTCAGACCCTGCTGCCAATAAACAAACAAACAAACAACAGCATCATTACCTGAAAATTGCAGACAATATGTTGGAAGATCTCCACGTTCTTGATCGTCGACTGTTCTAAGCCGGCTTCCGAGGTGCCCCCAATGGAAAGAACGAGATGCAGAATTCTGCTGTTTAATAGGTGGGTCTTTTTTTTCAACAGATATGCCAGAATCTGTAAAATAATGTAACCCAAAACCAGAGCAAAGAGATGCTAATTCCACAGTATTTTATTTCTATTACTGGATAAGCCATCAATAACCAAGTATTAAAATCCATGTTATTGCATAATATAGATATTTAATTAATTTTATAGAAAACCTGCAGCGTTATGAAGACTCAAGCTGGACACAATATCTGGAAGGTAATGAAACTTGTCAACTTTAACCTTGTTCAGATTTCTCTAAGCATTCACATTTTTCAAAGATCAAAAGAACAACTCTGTTTGTCCACTTTAAATCCACCCTTTCTTCTTAAGCAGAGCTTCAGCCACCAAACAAAGACTTGGGAAAATCCATTTCCTGTTCTGGGAAATTAGACTAACTGGCCTTTCCACTTCCCAGCCTGACTCGCTGGCCCACTGAAGGAACAAAAAGAAAACAGCTGGGCTTTCCAATTACCATAAAGCAAACAAAGGGGATTCTTGCCACCAAGGCTGCTGTTGGAAGGGGAAGGTTTTTTTCATTAGAAGGACTCAAAATTCCAAGCTCCAAAACTTGGAGGAAGTGACTGGGGAAAATGCCTTATCTCCTCCTCCAAAAATAGAATGAAACGATCATGAAAATTTATATTAATTTTGAATATGAAAATATTGAAAGAATGTGACAATCAGCTTTTTTGTAATGAATTTCAGTGTAAGCCACAAATCAGGCTGCCAGCGAATACTTGCTGTTCAAGTCCTGCACTTCTGAATCAATGCACAAGCACAATCAGAACTTTTTCGGGAGGGGGGACCCAGCTCCAAAAGCTGCCCACGAAGAGGCAGCAGCCTCTCACCTCGTAGCCGCGGCCTCCCCGCATGAGGCTTTCACTCACTGCGCTGCTGCTCAGGACGGTCTGCAAGACCTTGACAGCCGCATAAACAGTGTGGTCATCCTGAGCCCTGGCCAGCAGAGCCAGCAGAAGAGAAGGGCCACCGAGGTAGTTCAGACTGACCACTGCCGGACAGGACTGGAAGACCCGCGTTCCTGGACAAAGAGAGAGAAAATGCTGACAGGAATTGAATTGTCACTGAAAAGCTGCACAGGATAAAATGAACAGCCAAAAACTTTCTAGAGGTGTGTAGAAACAAGAAAAATAATAAGAATAGTAATAATTTAGAAAATCAAATATTTTCTCATGCCACAAGTAGATTTACATATCTCAAATGCTTACTTCTAGAAAGATTGATTGTTAAAGGAACATGTTATTTTTGCCCTGCATTTAACAAGAAACACCACATCTTGTGCTTTTTAGGACAATTATTTCTACTTCATGGGCCTTTTTTCCATGTGTAAAATCCTACTATGAGCCTGACTATTTAATCACCAACAAATAGCTAATCTGATAAAATGCTGTCCCAAAGACAATAATCCACAAACCAGCTCTTTTTGGAGCAGAGGTGACCTTCCCCACAAGATCCGGTGCAGACAGAAAACAACCTAGCAGATCACAGAATTGCCCAGGTTGGTTGAATTAAGGGAATTACTTTATCCTTTTTCAAAGATTGCTCTCAAGATGCGGCAGCTTTTTCTTCTGTTCCTCTAGATCAGGACAATCTTAAGTTTCCTGACCAGCAATCTAGGGGTTCCTGGCCATAGAACTGGCATCCTTTCAAGCTTGCGAAGACTTCTTCTCCGTCAGTTTGGACGCCAGTTGGTGAAATAAGGGTCAGGGTCAGGCATAGGTCTGAATACATGTTAGGAAGCTACAATTTTCTGTATAGGATAAAGCTTTGCATTTCTTTTACATTTCTGCTCTTTCATTTTACAGATTTTATTTATCTATTCATTCATCGCATTTCTACCTTGCCCTTCTCACCTAAGTGCCTCTGGATGGTTCACACTTTACACATGTGGTTCAGGATGCATTTTGGCTTACCGTGCTGGCCTACCACAACGGCACCAATTGTTCTTAAGCACCCAGGGAGCTTTGCAGCAGTATTTTCAGCCAAGAAAACAGGTGTTGTATTATCACGGGAGGACAGCTTCAGCTAAAAAAAAAAAGCATGCTGTATTAGAAGACAAAACAAACAGAAAATATTTCTTGGTTTGTTTCTTAAAAATTCCAAATAGTATGCTGGATGATTTATATGTTTACAATCTATTCATCTTGATTTTATAAGAAATAGTTCAGATGTTTTAGACTGTTCACCAAGAATTTCAGATTAAATCCTGAACTACGTGGGAAGTGATTTTTGCATAATTGGCATACAAAGAAACCAGAGTGGAGTTATAGCATCTGTGGTACCGAACTCTCTTCATTGCCAGAGAATAGAAAGAGATTCTAAGGTCTCGGTGAGGCCTGCATCTTTCAAGCGGAGCTGCCCACGCGAACTGTCCAGCTTTGAGCTCAAAGGAGAGAGAGGCTGTTGTGTTTCATCCGTACTTGTCAAGTGTCCTTAGAGACTTAGAGACTTAATGTGCCACGAAAGCTGGGGAGGGACTGAGCTAAAGTTAATGGCCACATGTCAGTGATTGCAAGGCCATGGAAGAATCATAGATTTCTCACAGAAAATGTCAATTTTATGACATTGAGCATCAATATCTCCAACTGGGAATAATCTCTGCTGGGAGATCTCTGAAAAAGCCTCGGCGAGTCTCTGTTCCTTGGACCAAGGATTAGATTAGACGTGTACTAATAAAGCACCTTTTAATCTAAATAAGTCATCTCTAGTGAAACGCTCTTTCCCAAATGTTTTTTAACGGAAAAACCCCCTTTTTATCTATCTTATCTCAACACGTGACAAGATCTGGTTGACTTTGTGTCAACTGGAGTCAAAATAAGTTGAAGCCAAACTAGTAAGCTAAATTCAAAAGTTAAAAAATATGTCAAGGGAAGAAAGTCCCGTTGCCTCGTGAAAAAGCACCTTTGGGAGGGTAAGAGAAGCTGATGGCAAATAACCTCTGCATTGCTGGGAGGAAAATAATATAGACCCTTCATTGTTTAGAGTCCCAGGACCGAAGCAGCATAGCAGCACGTGCAATAATAAACTCTGAGTCTTTACTTTTCCCTTACTTGTCATCCGTCTCCTCGAGTAGAAAGCTGAGACTGCAAAACCATTAGAAAAGGGGTGGCTTAAATTTTAGAATGCTGTATAGTGAAAACATGGGAATGGGTTTAACTTCACGTTCCTGGCTTGGAGTCCCTTAGCATTCTGAATCTTCTTAAGACGGCTGCTTGGATAAAGCTTGTCTCTCAAACTCAATGAAAACAGCCTGGTCAAACATCCATGTCTAATTAGCATCAACTCCTTCTCTGTCCAAGGAATGGGACAACTCTATTTTTTCTGTGCACCAAATGACTCAAAGGACCTACCTCTTTAGCGACCAGACGCCCGTCCACTTCACCATAGCTGTCCTTTATGCCTTTAACTGTTGTATACGATGAGCATCTGGCGTTGATACCGAAGGAAATCTTCTCTGGTGGCAACAAAGGAGCCATCTGCACATGGCCATGGGAGCCTTCTCCTGAAGGAAGAAACACACAAGGAGACAGTGCAAGGGATCAAAGGAAGCCAGAAATTCTCAAGTTCCAGTTCCAAAAATCAACAAAATCCTTGACTTTTCCCCACACTTAACAAGTCAGGCGATGCTCTGAGCCAAAATTATATTTCCTCAAAAACCGGCGTCCACATTTATTTGGACTGATTCCAACCATCCTTTGGGGAGAAGGAACTGTAGTTGGCAGGTCAATGGCTCACCTATTGCCCAGGCTTACAGTAATTAGACCTAGTTTTTTCTTCTGCCATAGTCTATTTTTATGTCACTGAACGTTTCTACCTGACAGTCTTGTTTTCTGGATGCTTTGAGAATTCCATTATGCTAGGGTCTGCACGGTTGGTCGTGAGAGTTACCTCTCTTTCTGTCAATTCCATAGCTGGATCTGGTTTCTCTACCTTTCCACGGCTGAGTCCAACACAGGTTGAAAGATAAATTTACTATACTGTAGCAGGAACAATCACATAACCGGATCTGGTGAGTGCTCAATCACACGAGAGCTCTTTTACTGAAGTCCCTGCAGTTGCAGGTTTTACCTCTAAGCTCCACAGCCTGGAAATTGCTGTAGTATCTCGGACCAAGTTTTTCCAATAGCTGCAGATTTTTCACGGGCAGAACGTCTTCAAATAGGAATATGGGGCCTTGGCGCCAAGACAAGCAAGACCTCTTTTTCCACATCAGCGGTGTAGCTACGAAGCCAAAGACATCGATGAAAGAAGCAGGCTCCATAAAAGTGAAGCTCCCTGGCAGTGGCCGGATGTACTGCATCTGCAGGGGAAGAAAAAGGAATGGCTGAAACGCTCGAGGGAAAATGAGCATGGACACAGAAGGCAGGAGAAGAAGTAACGGGTGGAAACTGATCAAGGAGAGGAGCAACCTGGAATTAAGGAGAAACTTCCCGACAGTGGTGACAATTAACCAGGGAACCGGAAGTTGCCTCCAGAGGTTGTGGGTGCTCCTATCACTGAGGTTTTTAAGAAGAGACTCGAGGGCACAAGGTCTCCTGCTTGAACTAGAAGACTTCTAAGGTCCCTGGCAGCTCTATTCCGAATGAACTGGCTGTCTATTGAAACATATGCATACATGTTGAACCTTCTCCTCAAGCGCCCGGCTTTATATATTTCAGAAGGATTTTTCACTGGAACACTGCAACCTATCGTACTTTTCTTGAATCACCCCCCCCCGCCCCCATACAAGACAATCTGAGAAGAAATGCCGTGGCATGAAAAGTAATCAGATTAGCTAACCCTTCTTTATACAGCCACGATCTTTGTCATGAAGCAGAGCTTAAGGCAAAGAATTCTTGACGCTGAGTCCAGCTAGCAGGGAAAGCCGAAGGAAGAAAGAGTCTCATTCTGTAAGACGTTTTACCTTCGCAGAGCCCACCAGGCTGCCGTTCAGATAGGCCGAAACGGTGCAGATCTGCTTCGTTTCTTTTGCCACCGTCACAGCGAGGTGATGCCACTGTCCGGTCAGAAGCAGTGGGGCACATCTGAACTGAGCTTGGCAGAGGAGAGAGGTCTCATCTTCAAAGTCAGGTACCATTGTGTCTGTGTTGTCACAAAAAAGGAACAAATTGCCACATTATAGTGACGCCAAAGGGAAACGTTTTACCGCAAGGTCAGGAAAAAAATGTTTGGCGCAAGATGGTGAGCCAATTTTTTTCTTTTCCTTTTAAACACTGGAGGCCTCCTTTTTGGACATCAACCACAGACAGCCCCAAAGACCCTCCCAGACACATCCACGGGCAATGTCTCGCCAAGCGAGAACAGCCACTGAAAGGACTCCTGTGTAGATATGAGTTTGGATGTGGAGGAAATTGGGAGACGATGAGGGCAGAGGATCTTTTAGGTTGTTCAGTTCCAAGGGACTTGGGGATTCGAATAAGAGTGTTTTATATTAGGGTTCTGCAGTGCTTTGGATTCAAGTCCAAAAGCGTTCTTCAGACCGTGGAAAGGCATGAAAGCAGCGCCTGTCTGGCACTCTTCACAGCACTGCTCAGATGATGCTGATGCTGCTTTAAAAGGAGTGGAGGTGTCAAGCTTGCAACTGCACTCAATCCAAAGGACCTTGTAGACTTGAAGCAAGCCTATTGTATGCTCCGATGGTTTAGAGACAGTTGTAAGGGCTGCTTCCAAACTGGACTTTGCAAAAGGGCTCAATGCAGCCCTGAGAGAGAGAGAGAGATTGAGCGAGAGCATTACTGCAGTCTGAGCAATGACCAGGAATGGTACACCCAGTCTCTTCGTGAAGCGAAGGGTGGGCCTCACGTGCTCCAGAAACACACTTGGAAAGAAGCTCTCTAACCACAGGGGTCACTGAAGCTTCAATTTCTTTGCTTGGCCATATCTTGATTAGAGAACTGCAAGGAGAACTCACATACTGTAGAATTTGAAAAGCATATGCACAATGAATTTATGCCTGTGTTGAAGAACCGAAAATGTTTTCTGGGCACAAATTCAGGTTTCGGTTTTAATTTTTCAAGTAACCCAGGGCTTGAGGATTTTAAATTTTCTACATCTCAGGCCTTTGTCAACCTGCTTTCACTGAGGCCGCAGATAGGCCCTCTGGCCCGGAGATCCTCACCTAAAGCTTCAAATGCCACTTCCTCCGTTGAGATGGTTAGACAACCTTCGGTGGGAGAAAACCTCACTGCGAAGCAAACAAAGACTTCTTCGGTTCTTGCCATGTGACGCAACAAAGTAAGGAAACGTAGCGGGTGGTAATCGTGAGCAGAACTCATCTTATCGATCAGAAACCAGGAGGAAAAAGTCAGGCCATCTGGTGGAGGGAACCGCCTGATGCCTAGGAGGGCGGAGAAAGGGAAAAATCAGAGACTGCTAAGAGCAACGGAGAGATACTGCCCAGGCCAGGTGGGACAAGACACGGTGCCACAAAGCCCCTTAGGAAAAATGGGTTTACAAAATGTACGACTTCCACTTTGGCACGGGAGGAGCAGACTATATGATGGATACAGCCAGTTTATGCAAGAAAAATTGGGGATTTCAAAGTCTTGAATTAAAAATAACCCACCCACCCCCATGAATTAGTGAAGCTTTTAGGCCCAGCCTTTCTTGAACACGAGCAAATTATCTTCAAAGCTTATTGCTGTTCCCATCCTTTCTTCTCTGGGATGATCTCAAAATCTCAAGAGAAATAAACTTAATAAACACTCATATATGTGTACGTATACATACACAGATACACATATATGTATGTATTAATCTATCCATAACCTAATTATAACATAGGCCTCGAGCCTTCAAACTTCTGAGCCATAAACGCACTGCTACCCGTAGCAGTACAGCCAACATTTTGAAGACAGTATTTTAAAAATCTACCTTTTCCGGCTCCCCCCAAAACAGAGCGTTCGGTGCTTTGGCCCAGAATGGTGGCCACACTTGGGATAAACAAACAGCTGCAAACACAAGAAAGTAAAAACAGTAATAGATGTATTTCTTTTTAAAGGAATAGAAATAGAGATAAACGACCACAAACTTTCCCAACATAAAGCAAAATCTCTCTCCCAATTACTCCTGAATCATCCCCTTCCGTTTTGCAATTCCTATGACTAATCAATAGAAATATAAGAGAAGATAGATCTTTGGAAGAGTGGCACTTCCTCACTTTACAGTTTCACAGATAATGGTGCTGTGTGAAACTTTAAATGAAACGCCCCAATTTACTTCTCAAAGCAAAACAATTTTCCCAAAAAACCCCTGTGTTGCTTTGTAGCTTCGGAGCCCCCTCAGCCTTTTCCCACACAGATGCCCCCAAGAAAGAGGAGCCTCCACGGTCCAGAGGGGGGGGCTTCCCCAGACATGGGCCACCCTGAAGCGCTGGCCAAAGTTACCCAGCCTGGAGCTGGCTCTGGACCAGGTTTGGCAACAACGGCGGTCGGGAGAAAGCAAGCGCCCATTCAGAGCCCTTGCCGAAAGTGCTGTGAGGAAGGCAAACAGAACACACACCCTGAAACCTGCTCTGGGGAGGGGATCCCACAGTGATGGGGGGTGGGGGAGGGTGGACCATCCTGCCACGTGTGCTGGGCATGGGCGGCCTTGGTACATGCTGAAGCTCACCCAGGGTTTGGTGCAGGTTATGGCAGCTCCACAATGTGTGTTGGGCATAGCCAGGCTAGACACACACACACACACACACACACTTTGGGACGAGAAAAGATCTCCTAGGCTGGTTATCTCCACCCGCTCCACCGATACTTTTCTCCTCCACTCATGCAGAAGACAAAGCCTCCAAACAGGACCGTATCCATGCTTCAGCCAGTGAGGAATAACTGAGGTGCTTTTCACCCCAAATAAACGGCAACTGCACTAACAAAAAGGTTGCCTGACATATTAGGTAGCTAGCCTGGCCATTCAAAGATTGATACACAAAGACAGATTTATTTTTTCACTTCTCTGAGTTCTGCAATTCCACGCTCCCTGTTCTCCTTTATAGCAAAATGTGCATTAAAAGTTGCATAAACGCATCTGAACACATGAGGAAGTGATACAAAGAGACAGGCTTCCTTGCTGCTTAGAAATAGTTATTCAGTACTGTGACTGTAGGAGCTACAAAAATGTTTCTACATGAAATTCAAAGGGCTACATCATTTGACACCTATCTGGTACCATTTCATCCCCGAGGTTAAATATAACTCCCCACACACACACCCGAATGGTCCCCACCCATGCTCTAAATGCTGCCAGCAAAATATGTAGTTCTCTCCTTAAATACATGGGGGAAAATAATATTAAGTGTATTTAAATTTAAGTGTTGAAAAATGTAAACAAGGTCAAATTACATTTTATCCTATTCCTACTCAATTCTTCATCTTAATCATGCCCTTTTGGGATGGGTGCCCCCCCCCCGACACCATTCAAAAACAGCTCAAAACAACTGTGCATCTCTGGCCTGCACAAAGCAGTATTGGCTCAAAACACGAAGGAGGACTGGAATGACACGCTCATGTATGCAAACAGCAGTAGATATGTAAGGATAGTATTGCTGACTAGGCCACAAGGGAATTTCCATGTATATTTCCCATTATACATTACAGAACTATGAGCAATAACGAAGAGGGGAAATGAGAAACCTCTGTCCGTAAAGTTGCTGTGAACTACAACTGTTATCTAATTGGCCCCATAAATGGGTAATATTCCTTCAGGTGACCAACTTTAGGCATCTAAACAACATGATTGATTGATTGACTGACTGATTGATTGATTGAATGATTGATTGAATGATTGATTGATTGATTGATTGATTGATTGATTGATTGATTGATTTTTGAGCTATCCACAGATCGAACTAGCCTCCGTGGAACCAAAGGCAAAGGACCTGGAGGCTGAGAGGAGGGATGGTGGAAGGGGAAGCACAAATCAATATATTACCCATATCCTTCGAGGGACATGTCAAACTCCACGAAGGAAGGTGCCAGGCAGGTGCTCTGCAGGTGCAGGCTGCGTGGTGTTGTCAAGGAAATAAGGCTCATGGCCGTTTGGAGAGCCATTGCAGAGCCCGAGGAGTTGTCAGAGCCCAACGGGGCATGAGGAGGCTTTGTGCTGTCGTTCCATGCAGCTGTTCCAGAACCTGACACAAGACACATGCCAAGTCAGTGATACCCCCGCAGGTTCCAACCGGGGAACTTTGAGAGAGACGGCAGAAAGAAGAGAAGTAACTAGAGAAACACCAGCAAAGCATTCCACAATTGTGAGTTGGATGCTTCGTTCAGCAGCCTCATAACTGCAAAAGGCTGCTGAACGAATGGATGCCAAGTGGGGGGTCTGCCTGTATTGACTTTGCCCTCTGGGGCAGCGGAGGACATGTCCGTTCGTTCTTCCCTCTGAGAATTCTTCAAAGCTACTAACACATCCCGCATCAGTCATCTTTTTGTAGATTAAACAGACCTTTTAGCTGCTTTTCGTAGGGTTTGGTTTGCAGATCCACAATCTTCTGGGCTGCCCTCCTCTGGACTCGGTCCGATTCCTCTTTGTCACTTAGGGATGGCAGGGGGAGGTTCACATGGGGTGGGGCAGCGATGGGGAGGGACATCATCCGTCGGCACAGAAATTGTCTGAAAGAGATTGAGCAAAGGACAAATGTTACACAACCCAAAAGAAGGAACGCCTGGACGAGGCATCTAGGCAGTAGGTGCATGGTGGGGGGGAGGGGGGGCAAAGATGAAGTGGGTGGGTGAAGGCCCTAGAATTGCCTTAAAGTCTTCACCGCCTGTTCCCCAAACCCGGGACTGCCAGCGGTTCTGGAGGACAGGATTCTTGAAAGATGCCGCCACGGGCCTTGGGGGACTTTCGAAGTCTTACCAGTTGCACCTCTGTGGCATGTTACCAATAGTGTTCTTCCCAGTGAAGAAAATAAGAAAATAAGAAGCAGCAGCTGCTCTATAAGATGTTCGCTGCCTGGAGTTACTTGTAAAATAACAAATAAGGGCAGGATACGGAGACACGGAGAAATAGGTCACCTCTGAAAACACCAGCCACAGTTGCTGGTGAGGCGTTTGGAAACCTGTTGCCCGGCCCCAGTCACGCAAAGCCCCAGGCACCCCACACACACCACCCCGCCAAGGCATCACCTCAAGACCCCGGGCTGAATGGACTGGGAGGCGAGCTTCTCGAAGAGCCGGATCAGAGGCGGGTGGAGGGGGCTGCTCGCATCATGCAGAACTTCCGGGCAGGAGCCGACCAGGCTGCCCAGCAGGCCGGCAGCACAAGCCGCTTGGCGGTTTCTCTCCAAGCCCATCGAGGATTGGATGTGGTCAGCTGCAGCGAACTGGACCTCCAGGGATAACTGAAACAAGCCAAGACAGGGCAAGAAGGGCAGACCTGAGTGGAAGGCTGGTAACGAGAGGGCAACCGGTAACCGGCGGCCATAATGAGCGCGGAGAAGCCCTGGACCATTGCAGAGATCAGAGTGCAACTTTCTAAACGAAAATTTAAGAGATGATGTAGGAACCCGGTTAATAAATAAGTTTAGAAATAATATAAAATTGCCAAACGCTGCTTTACTATTGCATGCTTTTTGTTAGAATCATTCATTGCTCCATATTAGATTTTATTGAAATTAGTTGCCTCTTTGTGTGTTATCTCCACTGCACACAAATTTTACTGAAGAATTTTAGAGTTGCAAACTGGGCTGCTGAATATTTAATTTTTGACTGATATTAGCACACACCTTCATGATCAGAAATTAGAAATAGGGCATCTAAAGTCATTCTGCGGTCACTTTTGTGTATGATTTAAACGTATGTAAAATACAACAGACAGGAAATTAATTCAAAATTGAAATGAATGGCTATTGGAAAAAGGCTAAGATAACAAATGTGATCAGATAAACACAACAGCAGAACATGTTCAGAGATGTTTATGTTCATTGTAATATGCTGTCTCCAAAATGATGCTAGATAGGTTGAAAATTAAGATTAATTAATTAATTAATTAATAATTAAGTTGTTGGCTGAGAGACTGTGAGTTCTTCTCCATCTTAGGCATGAAAATTCAGCTGGGTGAATAGGCCCGTCACTCTTTATCAGCCCACCTCACAGGGTTGTTGTAGGGAAAACAGTAGGAGGGGGGGTATTAGGTATCTTCACCACCAAGTTGTATATAAAAAAAGCAAGATTAAAAACCTAAAATGATAAATAAACTAAACTTTATCTAGGTTTCTAAATATGATAAATCTGGATCCTGTTGCTACATTTCTTGGAGGGGGGGAATATAAGGTGATTGATGGTGTCTATATTCTTCTGATATCCTTGCTGATCAGTCTGGGTTGCTTAGATGAATTAAAACTGATCCAGCTCCATAACATGATCTAGATCAGCGGTGGGGAACCGTGGGCCTTCTGTGACTTGTGGAATTCAACTCCCAGCACGGCTGGCTCAGGAATTCTGGGAATTGAAGTCCACGAGTTATAAAGGGGCCCATGGTTCCCCACCCCTGATCTAGGGCATGTTTTCCTCAGTAGTAGTAGTAGTAGTAGTAGTAGTAGTAGTAGTAGTAGTAGTGATGATGATGATGATGATGATGATGTTGGAAGGGACTTTGGAGGTCATCTAGTCCAACCCCCTGCTCAGGCAGGAAACCCTATACCAGACATGTCAAACACAAGGCCCGGGGACCGGATCCGGCCCGCGAAGTGGTTTCATGCGGCCCACGAAGCCATCCTGGAAACAGTGAGGGAACGGCCCCCACTGCCTTGGCCCTGGCCCAGAGACCCTCCTTCTGCCAGAGACCCCCAGATCTGTCCCACTCCTGCCCAGGCCCCCATAGGCACCCTTGATGCAAATGATGTAGAGCTGGCCACGCCCACCCAGTAGGCCATATGCACTCTAGCCATGTCCACCCAGTAGGCCACGCCCACCCTGGCCATACCCACCTGGCCCCGAGGGCAACCGCAATGCTGATGCAGCCCTCAATGAAATTGAGTTTGACACCCCTGCCCTATACCATTTCGGACAAATGTCTGTCCAGTCTCTTCTTAAAAACCTCCAGTGTTGGAGCATTCACAGCTTCTGGAGGCAGATTGTTCCACTGGCTAATTTTTCTAACTGCCAGGAAGTTTCTCCTTAGTTCTAGGTTGCTTCTCTCCTTAATTAGTTTCCATCCGTTGCTTCTTGTCCTACCTTTGGGCGCTTTGGAGAATAGCTTGACTCCCTCTTCTTTGGGGCAGCCCCTGAGATATTGGAAGGCTGCTATCATGTCCCCCCTCATTCATTAAACTAGACATTCCCAATTCCAGCAGCCGTTCCTTATATGTTTTAGTCTCCAGTCCCCTAATCATCTTTGTTGCTCTTCTCTGTACTCTTTCTAGAGTCTCAACATCTTTTTTACATCGTGGTGACCAAAACTGGATGCAGTATTCCAGGTGTAGAAAGGTACGGATTCTGACGGCTAAGCAAAAAATTGGTAACTTATCCCAATTAGAAAGAATTGCTAGTTTAAAACTTGGGAAAGTACAGACTATGCAGAAACTAACTGAATACATACATGTTTTAAAGAAAAAGTGGTGCTAGTTATGGCCATCTTCATAATAATTTTAAAAAACAACTTGAATTTATTTAGTATGCAAATAAAAATTGTGTCAAGTAGTGTAAAACTATAATAAATGGGGTATTTTTGGTAAATCTGTTCGTTAAAATCATAAATCTGAAAAATAAACAGTGGCATTATGGGATATCTGGCACACATACTGTAAAAAGCTCTCCTGTAACCCAAGCAGAGATCTTTGGCAAACGCAGTTTTTCTCTGCTCAGCAGAGAAAGATCGGCAGGGCAAGCCAGTTCGCGTTTTGGCCCTGACCCTGTTTGAGAACTGAAGACCTAGGAAAGCTTCCCATGTGTCTGCCATGCTGGTTTCTAGGTCACCTGTCACGGGTGTGTTTGGTGGATGGCCAACACCGAGCCAGCTCAGATCTGCCCAGGTTAACTGAGCTGAAGGTACCGAAAGGGACGGGACCGGTCCAGGTTCAGTTGGGGCTGCAAAGGATTTTCACGAACTGGGGCCTCTGATTCACCAGCAACGGAGAAAGTGTCATCTGGATTCTCCAAGTAGGCTCTAACGCTTTTTGTACCTTAAATATTGCTCTTCCTAATAATAATAATTTTGCTTCAGCAAAAAAGCAAGGTTAAGGGGAAGAATGACACCGTGAAGATCTTGGCTCGGTAAATCCGCATTGCCCTCACAAATTCAATAGAGCCATAATGGAGTACAAGGAATTGATTGTTTGCATTATGACAGCAGTCCTGCCAATAATGAGATTGCCTTGTTTTGAATAAAATGTGCTCTTTTCAGAGATGCTCGTTCCAGGAAAAAAGGGTTTTAGTGAAAAAAATTAATGGTGTCAGGAAAGTACTTTCTCTTTCCCCAGCTGTTATGGATTGATTTCCCTACGCCTCCCTCCCGGAGTCTGTCAGGGGCCCAGGAGACGCAACTACAGATCAGCAGAGAAGACCACAACTTTGCACCAGGACGACGTCTGAGGGCAAACGTGTCAGTCGGTCCACCACACGCGCCTGCTGTTGTGAAGCGGCCCCTCTCTTCTCTTACCGGCAGGCTCCATACTTGGAGGGCCTTGCAAACTGCACTTTGTACGTGACCAGAACGGCGGATGGGGATGGTGCTGATGATGCTAATATACGACTCCTCATTACTTTGTTTTGTAGTTGGGTGACCATATCTGTTTGCAATGGTGGTGGATGTCTGTGACTCGGGTGCAGGATGAGGGTGAAGCCTCCTTCTCCGAGCTTGTGGGTTGGTTTCCGAACGTTACCTCCCCAGGCTCTGTCTTGAGGGGGTGTCAGTGTCGTGCTCTTCTCCTTATAAGGGCTTCAGGTACTGTGTGGGTGTGTCGACTGAGGGCCTTGTGATGGGCCAGGTCTTGAGTCATCAGTGAGAGAGGCTTCTGATGGGGGGGTGTTACATCAGGTGGGGGGGTCATTGGCAGGTGAAGTGCTGGTTGGGGGGGGCTTGCGTGGGATGGTTGAGGGTCATTGCTACCTCTGGCTGGCTATGTAATTGATTCGGATCCTGGGGGCTTCGTGGGCTATTGTGGGTCGGTGTGTCTGTGGATGGAATTGCTGGTGGAGGGCCAGGCTTCCATGAAGCCATGAGCATGGCGGGTGGCAGTGCGGCCGATGTTTCTTGTGCTGCTCCAGTCGAACTGGTGCTGTTTGGTGTCGGCGTGGGTAGAGGTGAAGGATTTGGGGTCGTGGCGTTTTATATTTCTTTATTTAACTAAATAAATGTATCAGGTGACTATGAATACAGATGAAAGAGGGCACTGGAAATAGGATGGGTGTAGAATAGATTTCCTTTCTGTTTTGCTTTCATTACTTTTCTCTTCTGCATAATGCTACATTTTGAAAGGAATAATGAGTATGCTATGCTATATAACCTCGCCTGCATGAAGTTGAGTCTCCCTGGTGGGCATCAGTCACTTGTTGACTCACCTCTGGATAAGCTTCATTGTAGAGTTTGCCGATCAGTGTCACCATGACACACAGGGCTCCAGGACACACAAGCATCGAGTCCTGACCTCGTGGCCTTCAGAGAAAAGAGAAGAGGACTCCTGTTGCATTTTTGTAAACTTGTACACATTAAGACAAAAGAGTAGGAACCAGGTCACAGTCCCACATAAAAACAGGAAAGCAAATGCTTCTGCCAACCGGGAGGGGAGGAGAATTTGCAACCTCCTGGGTGGCCCTTTCTCTTCCAAGGGTGGCCCAGGAAAAGGTGGTCCTCCCAGCCGGCCTGGGGAAGCTGAAGCTCCACCATGGAGTCCCATCAAGCACTTTCTATCATGAGAGAAATGGAAGGACTACACTCTGTGCTTCAGATCTTCCTTCCTGAAGCAGAAAAAAACAAAACTAATTCTGTAGTACCCCCTTCCAAAGACAGGCACCCCGTTTCTTTCAAGGAAACCCCATGACCCTCCCGTTATTAACATAAGCACACACACACACACGGCAGAGTTGACAACTGTCCTTTCCTAACTAATTCTGTAGTGTTCTGTAAAGGTTAGCTTGCACTTCATTGTGTCTGAGTAGAAGGACTTATTTCCTCCAGGTTACCAAAGAAGGCATTCTGATTTGTGATCTCAGTTTTTCCAACATTTTGAGAAGTATCTGCTTATTTGGAACTGCCTTTAAAACAAAATTAATGAGTGGGAACTTTAATTGCCTCTTCTTTTCATAATTTTGTGAATGAACTATGGCTCCTCCCAAGAGCAACAAAGATGATCAGGGGACTGGAGGCTAAAACATATAAGGAACGGCTGCTGGGATATCTCCAGTTTAATGAAGAGAAGGACCAGGGGGTGACACGATAGCAGTGCTCCAGTATCTCAGGGGCTGCCCCAAAGAAGAGGGAGTCAAGCTATTCTCCAAAGCGCCTGAAGGCAGGACAAGAAGCAATGGATGGAAACTAACCAAAGAGAGAAGCAACCTAGAACTAAGGAGAAATTTTCTGACAGTTAGAACAATTAACCAGTGGAACAACCTGCCTCCAGAGGTGGTGAATGCTCCAACACTGGAGGTTTTTAAGAAAAGACTGGACAGCCATTTGTCTGAAATGGTATAGGATTTCCTGCCTGATTAGATGGGTTGGATTAGATGACCTCCAATGTCCCTTCCAACTATATTATTATAAAACTTTTATTCATAAAACATGAAACTCAGTCAACTGAACACTCAAATTGACTGGCACTAATGGTTGACACGGTTTGCTGCCAGCATCCTAGGTATCAACCAGGTATCTCTTTAAAATGTAAGATGTTCCAAGTAACACAGTTTTTTGTAGCTTTGCTGGAGTTATTGCAGGAAGCTGCAATCTCTTGATGTATTTTGCAAAGTTTTGGGACATAGTTCCCAGTGCCCCGATGACAATGGGTATCACTGTTACACGTTTCATCCATAATCGTGCAGTTTCGATGGCCAGGTCACAGTATTTCGTAATTTTTTTCAGTTCTTTTTTTTTTACTCTGATATCTCCTGGTACAGCGATATCAATCAACTTCCTATTATTATTAGTATTATTAGTATTATTAGTATTATTAGTATTAGTATTAGTATTATTATTATAAAACAGCAAACAGAAAAAGGAAGATTCCTGTTTGGCATCTCATTATGATAAATTATTGTGAATTAAAATTGTTGGTCTTTATTTAATAATAACAATAAAGTTGGAAGAGACCTTTTAGAGCCAACTTTAAACATCCATAATTTTGTTAATGAATAGTCCATTTACGCAATCAAAGACTTCCCGTATATCTAGATAAGATATGCAGCTGAATCTCTTTTGTGGAAACGGAATATAATGAACAGGGTGTAAAAGTGGGGAGACTTCCAGAAAAGGCGGCACAGTCTGGAGACTGAATCATGCACAACAAATAAACTAAGAGTAATCCCATCTTAATTAGTAGAAACTTGGACAGGCTTCCAGGAATAATTGTGCGTGTGTCTGTGTGCCCCTGTTGACCTCGTCTACCTGAGAGGGCTGAGAGGGGTCAAGAATCCAGGGAATCTCAACCTTAGCAACTTTATGATGAGTGGAAATCAGCCTGCTGGAGAATTCTGGCAGATGAAATCCATACATCTTAAAGTTGCCAAAGTGAGAAACGCTGATTTAGATTGATATATGTGTATAATTCTACCCATAAATAAGCATTATTTGAAAGCAAATATGCATGAACCGGAATGAAATTCCATGGTATTCAGAGTCTAAATCCAACTGCAAACCACCCTTTTGTCCTACTGAGGGTGCTCTTCACCCCACTTTTCTCTAAAGGAGTGGGCAAATACTTCAGAAGAGGAGCTGCTGGTGCCAAGTGACAGCAAAGAAAATTTATCAATAACTTCCTTTGCACTTCAAATAATTGTGCCACTTCCTGCGACTAACACGGAGGATACTTAAGTCTGCTATTAACATTAAATCATTTGAGCTTGCCTTGTAGGTAAACCTACATTGGAGTAATCTATAAATGTGTACACTCATGAAAATATAGGTTCCAAGTCATGTAAGAAATAGGGTAATTAGAACATCCAAATTAGTACTTCAAACTTTCCATAACGTAACCATCGACGGCCTACCTGCTCTGGGAGTCTGGCAGCTGAATGGCAGCTGCTTCGCTGGACTTTCCATTGTCCCAAAGATTCCCTAGAGAACCTTCTTGCTGATTTTCTGTCCCGTCCTGGATGCCCAGGGTGGGAGGATCTGTTTCCACCAAGCAGCTCTTGAAATCGAAGGGGTTCCTCTTGGCCATGGAATCAAGGAAGCTGAATATCCTGATGCAGCTTTTTAGCCGTGTTGGGAAAAGCTCAGGAGAACAAACAGCTGTATTTGAAAGCTCAACGAAGGATCGTGGTTTGTCGATCTGCATAGGAGCTTGTCCCCACCTTTGTGCTGAAAAGCAGCCAAGCAGGCCAAGGTCTTCCGCCATCCTCTCAAAGAGAGCGTTCTTCTGGAAGAAGTCTGTGTTGGCAGAGTCCGAGTAAAGAGCGGCTGCCGTGGTCTGGAGAATGCGCAGTATCAGCTCTAGCAGGTGGCGATGAGCAAAGGAGGCCCAGACACCCGAAGGCGGGTCCTGCAAGGCACCTTCCATGTCAGCCAGAAGGGAAAACAGCCCATGGAAACCACCGCTGGTTCTGAAGGCGGAGCGGCCCTTGGGGTTCGCCAGGGTCTTCAAGAGAGACTAGCATTGGGGGGGGGGAGAAGGAAAGAAGAATCTGTCACTGCACACACAGAATTTGCAAAGTACAGCAGCCAACTCCATAAGAAAACTGGTCTTGACTAAAGTCCTTCAAATGAAGAATTTGCTGTGCTAAAGACAGAGGGTTTCCAGAAAGCCTTCACAGAAGGGTTCGGCCTAACCTCTAGCGGGAAGCCATTATTGGCAACCTGGGCCTTTAAAATAGGTTTCTTAGGACTGCAGTGGCTGGGACCCATCAAGCAGTCGACTGCAGCATTTTGAACTAACAGTGGCTCTACGGGCAGCCCCATATTGAATGCACTGTAGTAGTCTAATTGCGTGAGGGCAACGGCTTGAGTCACTATGCCGGGACATTCGGACCATACAGCGTCAGACCACAAACTAGAGCTATCATATCATAAGGCAAAATGGATTATCCTTCCATCAGAAGGCATCTGGCAACACCTTTTCAGAGTATCACGTTTCATCAAAAGACATAATCTTTTGTGAACTACAGCTTACTTCATCAGAAGATTGTCTTTTGTGAACTCGGGAGGATGTGACGTATAAGTTTGCCTGTAAGGGGTTTAAATTTTTTAAAGATATATGATTTCAAAACTTCTCCCTGATGCCGATCCTGCCTCTTCCTCCCCCTTGCCCTGCCTTCTCCTTCCTCCTCCTCCTCTGGCATTGGAGGGACTCGAGGGGGAAGCTTAGTGACTGCCATTCAGTTTGCATGCTAATGTATCACACCAGGCAGTAGCTCCCGAACAGGCATAAACCTCATAAACTGGACCTTGATGTATCAGAATGGCTTCGACACAATCTGGAGAGGTCAGTCGTAACCACATTTCTTCTGGCTCTAACTCTGTTACAATTTAATTGTCTATTCTTCTGGCTTTAATCTGTAACAGGCCTGCCTGGAGTGGAAATCCCTAACTAAGTTATAGCTAACAGAATTTATTTCTGCATGGCTTTCTTCGTTATTCGTCATAATTGCCCACCGCCTGCCGCTCTGGAACTCTCCAGCACTTGCACTTGGGGTTTAACAGCTAAATATAAATTAGCAAATCAATCTGCATTTGAACATAATGTAATCATGATCCCAAAGGCTACAGCTAGTAAATTCATTCTCTTATATTATGTATTAATATAGTTATAATTTGTCAGAATTAGGCATCAAAGCTGCATTAGTTTTTATATCAATTCAGGCAAGCAGCAAACTTAGCCATAAGAAGACTATTAGGGGGGGAGGGCGTTACCTCCTTCCACTCCCTCTAACAGGGAGGCTATAGCCTTCCCCCCCCCCCCGCAGCCTTCTAGGGAAAATAAAAAATAATAAAATAATGATGAGTAAAAAAGGAATATAAAGAATCAGGAGCGTACAAGAAGCAGCATCAGTCTCTAGGTGGGTGAACTTACTTAAGGTAAGTTATTTTCACCAACCTGCTGGACGATAAGGCTCTTGAAAAATTCCTCTGAACAGGTACTATTATCTTTATATAATTATATATATATAATTAGGTTTATAGCAACAGCACTTATATACCGCCCCATAGCAGAGGTCCCCAATCTTTGGGGCACCAGGGACTAGTTACGTGGGGAGGGGGCCTGGTTTTGTGTGCTGCCTGCATCCTGTGGATGGGGCTTTGCTTGTTTGTGTGGAGCAGCTGCTGGCATGCTGCGGCCCGGTACTGGTCCACGGACTGGGGGTTGGGGACCCCTGCTGTACAGCACTCTCTGGAAGGTTTGCAATGTCAGTATCGTGCCCCACCAACAATCTGGGTCTTCATTTTACTGATCTAGGAAGGCTGGAACTCAACCTTGAGCCAGTCAGGGTCGAACTCCTAGCTGTGCGCAGCATTAGCCTGTAATGCTGCATTTTAACCATTGTGCCACCGTGGTTCTTATCCCAAACATGGGAAATCTAAATAGTTTACTACTGTACTTGGTTAATTAGTTCTCTTTTGCTTTTTGCCTGACACACTTAGCCTCTTCACAACTAGTCAAATTGTCATTATAAACAACCATCTCTACATTTCGCTTTTAGCGCAATATGGCAATATAGAGTATTGTGTTAAAAATCTGAGGTTCTACTGATCAGTTTCCAGTTGCCAGCTGCTGCCTTTCTATGGCTTCTGCCTTCGATTTCTCAGAGTCTCCTGCCCAAGAAGAGACACGGCAGGTCATAGAACAAGGGGCCTCTTGACTAACCTTCGGCTCTTCCCTGTGGCCAAATGGATCCTGTGGAAATTGCACAAGGGGGCCATTGCCCGGGAGCAGCCTCGTCCCCTTCTGCTCTAACATTTCGTATCTGGAGGCCTCCCGAAGATGGTAGAAATTGCCACACCAGCTAAATCTGCTCTCTCTACTCCAATTATCATCCCCATCTTATGTTAAGCCTTCCTGGCCTTACAAAAGCGCCAGACTGGGGTTCTTGTGGATTGTATCCAAACCTTGGCTGTTCACAGGCCACTGAAAAGGATAATCACTCTTAAGGGTCTTCTCCCCCTCCCAATCCTTTTAATGGACCATCGACCTACCTTAGGTTGTTACTGACCACTGCAGCAGCAGGGAAGTTTTTGGAGGCCAAGAAATGTCTCCGACATCGGGCCCTGTCCTCAGGGGCAGCCAGGAACACAGATACACACATCGTTCACCGAGTTGGAAGACACCAGATAAATCTCCCCCACTGCCCATCCCTGATCCCCGCAGGACCTACTAGAGATTTTAGAACGGGTGCCAGCCCAGCCTCTTTGGGAAGACTTCCAAGGAAGGCGGAGGTATCACTTCACGAGGCAACCTGTTCTACTCTCGGACAGGACTTACTACCAGGTAATGCCTCCTAAGGGCGAATAGTATTTTCAGTTTTGGGTCAGTTTTAGGGGCCGGTGACACATTTCAATGCATTATTTCCCTATGCGGCAAAGTAACTATATTTCCATAGTTTAGAATTTCCCTGTGATTCATGGCCTAGTAGAGGAACAAAGCCCAACCATTAATCTTTTTCAAATAAGATAGATCTGGCATTTACTATTCCTTACTTTAAGCAGATCCAACTTGAAGTGCAGCTCGCCCTGAGTAGCGGAGCAGAGAGCCCCTACAATGGAGCTCATGTACTCCTCAGGGTTGACGATGGACAGTTGCTCCAGGATCTTCACGGCATCACTTCGGTATTGCTCACTATCCATGTAAATCTTGATGTAGGGCACCATGCCGTAGTCCCTGAGAATGACTGAGAAATCACATGTATAACTTGCTACTAAGCCATGTTTCAAGCAGAATCTGAAGGATGGTCACTTAATGATATAAATGTGATGACTTTGTAGATTATTTTATAATATATGACCAAGTTCACAGACCAATTACTAGAATAATTAAATTTCATTGAGTAGCACAATGAATGCAACATCGTACAAAAGAGTAAAGCCCATGGTTTAAGTGAAATCTTAAGATATTTATTCCCCCACCTCTGAAAAATCGGTGTTGTTAATATGTGCCAAAATTGGTGCAGCCTCCTTCTCAACTTTTGGCTCTAAGTATTTCCTCCTTGGAGTAAGGCACCATGGTTGATGCCACTGTGCAGATCACTGCATGCTGCTATGGCTGCACTGTAAATACGTCTGGAGTATTTAGTTCTATGTGGGGGGAGGGGGTTTCCCAAGAATTATTCTTTGTAGCCCATCTCTGCTTTCCTGTCTCACCATCTGAATTCTTCCCACGGAAAGATGGGAAAGCATCTCTGGAGGTGCCTGCCACAACCATTCTAATGTCCATGAAAAAGTTTTCAGTTCTGTCCCCCCTTTAAGGTTTTTTTTTCTGATTAAGAAAGATAGGAAAATGTTGAAAAATGAAGAGAACGACATAAATGGAGATAGAAATAGCATTGTGTTATTTGGACTTTCTCTAGATTCCATGAAAAGAAAATAATTGCATTTCCTCTGTTGAATTAGCCTAACCCAACATTTGCATGTAATCACCTTAAAGCTTCTCTAAAATTGTAAGATTTTTCTGAATACATAGCCAGGTCCCAAAGTCCCTATACACGTTAGGAAATAATCTTTAGAAAGCAATGTGGGAAAATGCTGCTTCTCTTTCTTTCCCAGTCAGTTCTTATTTTTATGGAGAGTTGCCCGAATCGTGAATCTTCCACAGACCGGCACAGTGGCAAGACTCGGAAACCAAATATCCGCCAGCTGATTGGATTATCCGCTCGCTTCAGGCTCAACAGAGGAAGCAACCGATGAAGTCTCCTATGAAGTCATCTTCTGCAACCCTCCCCTGGTGGCCCATGAAACTGGGCTGGTTCTTTTCCCTGTTTTACCTGTGTTCCTAACAGATCCCACCACCAGCGCAGCCGTCATCTTCAGTATCATTTTGAGGAGTTCCTCCGCTTCCAACAGATGAGGACCTGCTTGGATGCTTCCTGCATGACAAGAAACCAGATTGATTTCCTCACGGGAAAATAAATTCTCAGAATGACAGAGCTCTCTTGGACCAGCTGTCTCAGGAGATGAGGAGACACCACAGCTTTGGAAGCTGGACAGTGTGAAAAAGAAAAAAAGCCAGGATTTGGTGAAGGAGATTGGGGGGCGGGGGCGAAGCTAAAATGGAACCTATTGGGGGAGGGGGTTGTGGGAAAATAACAAAAGTATGAGGAAAGTGTGGGGGGAAGGATCCAATGAAGCTCTGAGCAGATAAAATCTCAATTAGTCCCTGACAGAAAGCCGCTTATGTGCTGTGAATGGTGGAGGGAAAGGGAAGGAAACGAGAGTTTCTCTGAGCAAAAATTTCATTCTCCTAAAAAAAGCTGGAAAGGTGTCAACTTCTGCAGGCACCGAAAGAAGGTCCAGCGGGAGAAGCAGCAGATCCTGTGGGCCAGATGGCCCAGGCGTGAGTTGCAGCTAAATTTGGGATCCCTAAGGCAAACGTGAATTTCAGATGGGGCTACTAGAGACCACAGGCAACCAGAGAAAGGGGTGGAGCTGAAGGCAACCCATTCCCAGCCTGAAGATTTAGAATCTATATATATATATATGTATGTATAGTACGGTACCTTTCTTTATCAGTCTTTTGGCTTCTTTACGCAATTGAACAAGCAGCGTTCCTAAAAGTCCCGAATCTCGGAAGATGTCCGTCAAGAGGGGGTCTCTCTGCGTGATGCTGTGGAGGCAGCCCAAGGCAAGCGAGGCGCATATGGGCTCGGCCTTCTCGCTGACCAAACACTGAACTTTCTTCAGGACCTCATGAGGGATATAAGACAGGTCCTCCACCACCGACTCCACCAGCTGGAAGAACCGGACCTGGACCGGGAAGGCCTTGAGAGGAATGACCCCCACAAACCGGCAGATGGGCTGCAGAGACCACTCAAGCAGGAAGAAATTCATGGGGTCCCACATCCAGATGGATTTCAGGACAAGCAAAACGTACTGACAGAGATTTGGGTTGTTGGATCTCTCAAAAAGCAGTTCTAGTACTTGAAAAGCTTTCAGGTTCCGTATTCTTTTTCCTGTGGAAACAATAACCCTGTCAACAATTTCTGTCATAGCTTTAAAATCATTGTTGCTCCCTTCCTTGTGGTAAATCTAGGAAAACTTATTATATTGCAGCGGTTTGTCTTAGTATGGATGCCTAGAGCAGAAAACAAGGACGGTCTGTCTTCCATGAGGACGGCCACCTTTAATCTTCCCCAGGTGAAGCCTGCACATCTTTTTCAAGGGGGCCTCGTAGTGCCTTGGGCTGGTCAGAATCGAACTGCTGGCAGTGAGCAGTGAATTAGCCTGCAATGCTGCATTCTAACCAGTGCGCCCCCACGGCTCTTACGTGTTCACTAAATACAACCTACTTCTATAAGTGGTTATTCAACTGCACAATAATCTTTTCTTTAAAAAAAAGAATAACTTAATTGAATTTGGAAATCTTTAGTTAGAAACATGTTTCTACATGGTGGTACCGGTGACAGAGACAAAGGATATTTCTTGTTTTAGCTAATTTTTTTACTTTTATAAACATTCCAGGCAGAGTAATCATTTTTATTTATTACCACTTTTTAATAATAAAATAATGTCTGCTCAAGTCTATCCTAAAGTATTCAGCTTTTAATTTTCATTTTAGAAGGAACAATGAAACCAGAAAAGGTAAATGCAATGTAAAATATTAATTCTCTTGAAACAAAATTATGTTGCACTTCTTGAATAGCCATGTTTGTGGCCAGTAAGCCTACCAATACGTGGCCCTGTTTTAATACCTGCATTATTGGCAATTTCCGCCCCCCTTTCCATTTATTAGGCAAAATTTAAATCTTTGACATATTTTATTATATGTGTATGCCGTGGATTGAAATGTCTTAACTCACTTACCAGAAGAAAGGGGCCGTTTCTCATTAAGTTGTGGCAGTTTCTTATCAAACTGTGGCAGTTGTGGATATACAACATTGCGTGAAACACTCAGTTCAGTTTCCCCACAAAGTGTCAGTTGTGTCACTAAGTCCAGCGTCTCCATGATGCTGGCATTTTCTTTTTTGTCCAGTGGCCCTTCATACCTGGAAACACAACTGGAAGAATTAATTGGCAGAAGAATCAGTTCGCATACAATCACAGAACATAAAAATCATACAATAGCCAAATTGGGAAGGACCTCAGAGGTCTTCTAGTCCAACCCCCTGCTCAAGGCAAGAGACCCTGTACTATCCTAGTCAAATGGTTGTTCAATCTCTGTTTGAAAACCTCCAGTGATGGAGCACCCACAACCCCAGGAGGAAAACTATTCCATTCAGTGCTGCATTAGGAAAGTTCATCGGAGGGGGAGGAGGGACAGGAAAGTCTCAATATGGGCACTGCTCAGCTTTAGCAAGGCCTGAGCCTACAGTTGTTGATCTATTGATACTACAAATTGTTGTGTTCTTTTGTTCTGCCCTGAACATGACAAACATGCCTAGAAAAAGGCACAAGCTTTGATTTATGTTTGCAAAACATGTGGGATAAAGTTATATAAGTCTATCCCTGAAGAAGAATTAAAAGGGAAAGTCCATACAAGAAAACGAAATAATTTGCATTTTAGGTGCAACATGTTATTGTAGTCTTTGTCCAGAATGGTTTAACACCTCAATTCCATCATTGTAAAGAAATGTGCATTTACAAAGGTGCATGAATGTTACAAGGTACTAGAAAGTATTTTTTTCCCCCAAACAAAACAGTAAGGCAAAAATCTGTCAGTGTCATATCTTGGCAGCCACTATGCTATCAATTGACTTGCCTTAAAAAAACTTTCAACAACAGCTGGTGCCCACCATTGTTCTCATACTCCAAAAGCAAGGCTGGGGAAATCGGGTAGGAATTCTTCACAAAATGCAGGATAATATTGATGGATTCACATACTTCCCAAGTAGGCAAGGAATCATCAAGTTCTGACAAATTGTGAATAAAAGTTTTGATGCAGTCTGTAGACAGAAAAGTATTACATGTAATAAGTAATCACCAGATGTAAGATTATGGCCAACATCATCATCAATGTTGTGTACAAATTTCTACTTATGCTTCTGGCACCATAATATTAATTTACATTAAGCTTCATACATACGTACCAAAATATAACCTACAACCTCTGAACTCCTGGGGAAAAAAATATTTAAATCAAGAAAGGATAAGTGTAAGAATATACGGTAACTAGAGCCTTACTGGATCCAGTCAAAGGCTCAGCAACCTGCTAGATTACTCAAATTGGATTATTCTAATCAAAACTCTATTAAAAGTTGGACAGCAGCACAAGTTTAAGGGAAAAATAACGCCAACTGTCAACCAGAGAGAAGATGAACAGTCCTTGAAGAAAATGACCACCAAAATTGGCCACCTTTCAGCTGATGACATTTTTAAAAGTCTTTTATCAATTCAAAGAGCAGAATACAATGCAAACAGATAACTCAAGCAGCCTCCATAGGGAATATAGCCCAGCAGAGGAGCTTCCTCCATGTATGAAAGTAACAGTCACAAGCAAGAGGCAAAGAAGATGTTTTGGACAGAAAATTTAGAAATAATCATCAGGGTCTTGCAGGTAAAACAGGACCTGCGCATTTAAGGAAAGAAAAAACACATATTGCAAAACAGAGAGAGGACAGTGGATTGAAAGGAGAGAGGGGATGCAATTGTGCTCCATTAGCAAACAAAGAATCATTGGTAATTATGAAGAATCCAAACGAATGCATCCTGACCAGCCCCCACCCCACTCCCACCCCCCACTCCCACCCCGGCTCATTAAGTGTACCGTGTGCTTTGAGCCACGGACCAGGAGCCGCTCTGAGGCACACCTGAACTGAGGACAGGGGAAATTGGGGCCACTTACCTTGCAGGTATGAAATCGTGGTCTCGGAAAGGGCCTCTGAAATCGTTCGGAGCACTTGGCTTGTGGGCTGTTTCCACCCAGGGCTGCCTTGGTCCCAGAGAGAGGATCTTGCTATGATCAAAGATTTAAGATGACCAGACGTAAGAAGCATCTCCACTCCTTGTTTTTCTCCATAAATGTTGACCATTGTCTAAAAGTAAACAAGAACAATACCACTATTTGATTCAAATAAAACTTGCCAAACAAATCCTGGATTATTATTTTTTTAAAAAAAGAACAAAGCTTCTGTAGGTCAAGGCTGCCACCCACCTGCACCAACATTTCCTGGGTCTTCCGTGGGCCCGGATGTTCCTTCCTGTCACCAGGAGCCGCCTCCGGGGGGGACACAAAGAAGAGGTGTAGGCACTGCAGCAACGTTGCAGGCAACCCAGACTTGATTATATTCCACCGGAGTTCCTGTTCCTGCCCCAAAGAAAATAAATACAATGTTTGGTCCTGAGTTCAGAACTTGCCCAGAGAACATTTTTAGCAGGGGGGGGGGAAGCAAGACCGGTGAGAAAAGGGGTTCACTGTGATTCTTCTAGGACTTGTTTATTGATCTCCTCTTGCAGCTTTTCCAAAGTTTGCTGTCCACCCACTTCTCTCTTTCCTTCGATTCTTCCCTCTTTGTTTCTAGGTTTCCTGTCCTGACTTATCTGACTTTTTTTTTTAATTCCACCCCAGACTAGTAGCTTCTCATTCTCAGAGCTGCTGGCCTGAACTTGTTTGGTATTCTGAGTGTCTAAACATCCAAATTACCATTCATTATCCCAACACGAATCCAATAAACTCTAGAATAAAAAAATACACACTTATGTATGGGCAAAAAAAAAAACCACATGCAGTGATCAAAAGTTTTGTACCTTCCTGGAAAGTGCTTAAACTGAAGTGACTTGCTGTTCATTGGGTTCTCTTATTCTCCAAAACAGATGGGACCATTGAAGTCATTTGGACAACTGGCACTTAAAGCTCCTCCACGGTGTGGAGATGGCCGGTGGCTTGAACACTGCCCCCCCTCCCCTCGACTCTCTAGCAGTAACCCAGAAGACTCGGCAGCTGTGCCTGCGAGAGCTCCTGCTGGTCTTCAAAGGGCTCTCAGTAACGAATGGAAGACAAGCTGGCGCTCAGTTGGCAGAAAACTAAAATCCTGGCTTTTGCCCCCAGACCCAAGATTCGTTTTTGGAGCATCAGTGGCCGTAAGACTGAGCAGGTCTCTTGTTTCAAACTCCTGGGGAGTTAATCCTGCATTTTGCCAGCAGCAGGAATGCCCATGGAGACATCCTTCAATTCCTTAGGACAGAAGGTGGCCACCGTACATCTGCAGGACTCAATGCCAAGCCAACAGCTTTGTTCTTCAGGACTGAAGAAGCTTCTTGGATTAGAAGCAGAAAAGTGAGTTTTAAAGGAAAAAAGAAAAACACCAAGAAAGTCCAGTTGCCTCTTGAAAAAGCACCTTTGGGACAACCCTGACCTGGACGACAGAGGATCTCCATAGACAACAAAGCTCCTCCTCCTCTGGGACCTGAAGCCCCACCCCACCATGGCTGCCGGGATACACCGGTCAAATGTGCTGCTTTCAGTCTCTGCTACGACATGCAGTGTTGGCTGGTTCTGCACCGCAGCGCTCAAAGTTTGTCGGGTGATGACCTGTGTCTTAAAGCAGACTTCATGAGCCTCTGGCTTCCCATGTTATACGGGGCGAGGGAGACGGTCTTCCTCACGTGAGCTTTACGCACCCCTACACCCATCTAACGCTCCCAATTCTCCTTTTACGTTCTTTTCGACTCAGTTGTTTTTTATATATTTACCTTATGTTTTGATATATACATTTTTATATCTTCCATTTTTCATAATGTTTTTAGACTCTGATGTAGATTCTACACTTTTTAATTTAACACCCCACCCTTCCTATGCTGGTCTATCACCATAATAAAGGTTTGGTTTGATCTGAGTCCGAGGAGTGAACGCAGCATTCAGGCAGGCTTGGTGCCAACGTTTGAACCGCATGAACACCTGAACCAGAGAGAATGTCTTTCTCTTACCGAGCTGTAGAGCAAAAGCAGGTAGATTGATTTGAGCAGCAGGTAACCGTCAGAATCCAGCTCTCCCTTCCACTGCAGAAATTGCCAGACAAGCGGTCGAGCGGCTTCTGTTCTTGTGACAGGCAACATTCACCCCATGCAAGAAAGGAAGGAGACGGTCAGCGGACGGCAGAGGTGCCAGTGAGGAGGCACTCCAGACGAAGAGGAAATATGGCACGGCTGCGGAACATCGTTACTCTGCACGTGCGCTTGCAACCAGCCATATAGAAATCCATACAGCACACGCTAGAAATAACTGCTGTATAAAGCGGCCACTAAATTGCAGCAGTTCTAGGAAAGCAGCCTAATTTCCTGGCTCCTTGCCAGCCCTGGATATTTTCCCTGCAGTCATACCTAGTTCAATATTAATCCTGCCCTGTTTTAGCTATTAGTCTGTGGCCATCTACAATTTTTATACAATTCTCCCATTCCGTATCCTGATCTTTCACTCCGTCGTACCTTAAAGGGACAAACTGGCATCCTGACCTGGCCTGAACAGAACAGAGCTTTGAAAGACGAGAGTTTTTAATGTCTGCCGGGCACGGTTGGCACAGACCTTTTTGACAACAAGGTAAATCAGAAAGCAGAGAGAAGGCTGCAAGTTAAATACATGAAAGAGCCTCACCTGTTGGATTTCCATTCATTTTCTTCTTGATTTCTTTCACCAGAAAACTGGAAGTTTCACTCGCTAAAAGCAGGATATTTGGAAAATAGATACTGCCGTCTGACCGCTCCCAGGCCTAAAACAATTTTTTTAAATGTCAAAAAAAAGAAAAGAAAAGAAAAATTGGCATTCAATGCATTCACTGGGTAATTTCCCCTACCAGAATGATTTTTTTCAACTGACTGGTTTTTGTTCTTAGCTGGAAGCTTCTCACATTCAGGATTGTCCTTTTTTGAGGAATGTGGGATAACCACCATGGCTTTCTAACCACTATTGCATTCCCGGCACCTTCCAGAATGGGCATTCTGGAGCCAGAGAAGCCAGCTAGGTCTTCCGAACTGCCATCTTCAGTTGGACATCCCTACTCAGGACAGGCTCAGCAACTGTCCCAGTGGCTGCTTTCCACCTCCCCGGGGCTTCTTCTCAGCTTAAAGGGAAGCTGAGGAGGCCCCATCCACCTCTACAACCTTTGGAGATCTGTAGCTCACAAGGCATATGTCCATCAAACAGCTCTGAACTAGTGGACAATAAAGAGAAAAGAGACGTGCAGTTCCATTCTTCCATATACACTGGGTGTTGATTAAAATAGGCCCTAACACTTATTTATTTCATTATTTTCTAGGCCACTGACTCCCAATACAATTGCTGTTCTGGTCAGTTGTACTCTTATAGGTTGTTTTTGGTTATGAGCCATCAGTATAAAAATACAATGGATTACAACAGAAAAATACCAAAGCTAAATCATCACAAATCAGATCAAGAAAAAGGAGAATATTCTGAAATGATAGCAGTATGAGAATCCTCCATGCTGTCCTTTACGTGCAGTGTTCTCCTAGGTGCATCCTGGATTTAAGGAACTTTGCTTAGAGCGCTTGTACAAAGAAGAACCTGGAAGTTAGTCAGTGATTGCTAGCAAAGCAGAGCTTAGGCCAATGGGGTTCAAACTGCTGCCCCTCATTGCTAATTAGCAGCCACAGCTAAGCAACATGGCTGCATTCTGTAATGAACACTTAACAACAATCCCCCATTTACCTCCATCTGATACGGGGCATCATTTGTACCAAAAATGCCCCAGCGGTGTTATGAAGCTGAGTTTGCATGATCCTCAACAACTTAGCTGCCATAATCGTACCGTTATCCCAAAATCAATCTAACGGGAACAACCGATAAAAAATTAAGTTTATAATCAAATGTAGCTGACTCAGAAATCTGTGGTTTTCAGCTTCAGCTCAGCAAAAGGTTGACACTTCCGTAGCACAAATCACGGGTTAAGTACACTTATATCCCTTTACAGAGGCACATTCTGTTCAAGAAGCCTGAAAGTTGCCCTTTTTTAAAAGTAAATAAAGAAAAAAATAATGAAACATCAAAAGGTGGAAGTGAGAGATCCGAAGCGCAGAGTGGTATTTAAGGACATTCTTCAGTGCTGCTTCAAGCATCTTTGGCTTCCTCTCCTTGCCGAGTCTTTTCCTTCGGGCTCCTGCAGTTGCCTCCGTGTGCGTCCTTGTCCCACCAAGCCGTTCCTAAACAGCCCCCTGAACGCCCCCAAACAGCCGCTGTTTCTGCATGGAAGGAGAGCGGCAGCACCTTCCCTGATACCTTTTCAGGTTGGGCATTTCCTCTCTTCTTTTTTCTTTTCTTTTCTTTTTCTGTGGATATCAGCTGGACTTCCTTCTGTTGAAAGTAGCCAGTGTATAATGTGAAATCCAACTAACCTTCAGAAAAGTGGCCAGAATGGAAAGCCATCGTCTCTGCTGTTCTTCCGGACTCAGGAAAAGAGCCGCCTCCGTGTACTCCAAGACCTGCCGGTCCAGCGTCTCCGGCCGGAAGGGGAGCTGCTGGCATGGAGGCTCTTCGCTACGGCCTGAAGGCTGCGCTTTGGCTGCTGCCCCATTGCCTCCTTCGGGAAGGGTGGGATCCTGGCTTCCATGCTCCTCTGGTGAGTCCGCTTTCTCTTCCAGTGGTTTTGGAAGCTCTAGCACAGGTTCCATGCTTTGGTCAAACTGATCTGGAAGAAAATAGAACAAAAACATAGAATAACAGAATCGGAAGGGACCTTGGAGGTCTTCTAGTCCAACCCCAAGGAAAGCCTGTACCATTCTGGATAAATGACCGTCAGTCTCTTCTTGGAGACCTCCAGTGATGGAGAACGCACAACTTCTGGAGGCAAGCCGTTCCACTGGTTAATTGTTCTGCCAGGAAATTTCTCCTTAGTTCTAGGTTGGATCTGTCTTTAATAATCTTCCAGCTTGCTTCCACCAGGTACTTTGGAGAATAGGCCAACCCCTCTTCTCTGTGACAGCCCCTCAAATACTGAAAGACAGCTGTCGTGACACCCCTAATCCTTCCCTTTAACAGGCTAAATATACCTACTTCCCACAACTCTTCATCGTACAGTTTAGCCTCCAGAAGCCTAATCATCTTTGTTGCTCTTTTCTGCACTCTTTCTAGAGTCTCATATCTTTTTTATCATAGTGGCCAAAACTGGACACAGTATTCCAAGTGTGTCCTCACCAGTGCAGTATAAAGCAGTATCAACACTTCACATGACCTTCATGTATCTAAGGCATTATACTGCTTTCATTCCTAATTAAAACAAACTTTGGTGCTATCTAAATTCGGCAGTGGGCTGTTTCTGAGCAGGAAAGGGGCACGGGAGGATAGGGAAGCAGCCGCATTGTGGCCATCTTTCAAAGGCCAAAGTTTCAGAGAGAGTTTCCCACAACATTCCTTTGCCTGGCATATAAAGATAATAACCGTATGTAATAAATGAGGGCCTGTTTGGTGCAGAAGTTAAGACATCAGGCCAGGAACCATGAGTTCTGGTCACATCTTGGCCACAAAGCCAATTGGGTGACCATGGGCCAATCACTTTCTCCTGGCCCCAGGCAGGAGGCAATGGCAAAACACTTCGGAAAAACCTCGCAATATATACTGTATATATATTTAATACTTAGAAATAGCTCTGTTTCCATGAATATTTGCACCCACCCACTTGATAAGACTAGTTTCATTCTGAGCTAATCCTGTATGGCCTTCCTCTTTCTTTGAGTTTCACAACACACAAGGCATCATGTTTTCTTCACAATATATTCTTTTTCCAAGTCAAGTCTTAGTCTTTCACAGGCCTGACTCATCATCAGATAGGCCATAAATACCATTATGGCTTGATAAATCATGTTTTAGTGCAACTGAGAAGAAGCAGAATCGTTTATCAGCATAGCCAAAGTTTAATTTTATCCCAGGCATGTTCTAAAGATCTTGCAGACCAGACTCCTGCTGCCTGTAACTTACCATTAGCTGCATCCCTCACTTATATCATAAATGGCTAAATATTGTCTACAATTTTCATTTGTAACTTGGGTAGAAGAATGTGAACTATAGACATGTCATCAATTGCTTGAGTGACTCTGTGCAAAATCAGATTAGCATTAACTAAGATGAAAACAAGAAGACAGTCAGAAAGCAGTAAAAACAATAACAGCATCCCATAGGTATGACTATAGAGGGGAAGAAAACCTCAAGAACCAAGAAATAAAATCCCAGCCTCAGAACCCCATTTTAAGGACGGGCTCTGTGCTCTGTACAAGACTTTCTGCTGTGCTCACAACTTCTTACAGGTTAAAACTTCAGTACCCTGATTTGTCTTGGCAAATTATTCGTCTTTGTAATTTGAATGCCTTTTGTTGTCTTCTGCAAATAACACTGAATCACCACAATGTTTTAGGAACGTGTCTGAGGTGCTAGAATTCTAAAATGAGGAGCCATTTGGAACCTCTAATATTTCTATTTTAGTGGAGAACAAATATGATTTGAAAGGAAACAGTGTAATTTGGCCAAGTTCCCTTCTGAATCCAAAGAATCCTAAGGTAAACTGAGATTTAAAATATCTGCACACCCACAACTTCTGGAGCCATTCCCCTGGTTAATTGTTCTGTCAGGAAATTTCTCCTCAGTTCCAGGTTGGTTCTCTCCTTCGTTAGTTTCCATCCGTTGCTTCTTGTCCTGCCTTCAGATGCTTTGGAGAATAGCTTGACTCCCTCTTCTTTGGGGCAGCCCCTCAAGTACTGGAAGACTGCTATCATGTCCCCCCAATCCTTCTCGTCATTAGACTAGAGGTACCTAGTTCCCACAACCATTCATCACACAGTTTAGCCTACAGACCCCGATCATCTCTGTTGCTCTTCTCTGCACTCTTCCCAGGGCACCCACATCTTTTTTGTATTGTGGTGACCAGCACTGGACACAGGCCTGGATGCAGTATGGATGCAAGGGAGAGCCGTGGGGCTGGGCCTAGAGCCAGCCTCTTGCTAGATGCATTCCCATCACTTTCTCACCAATGCTCCCTCTCTCACAGAAATGCTAAGCAGAGCACAACCACACACTTCCCTACTCCAGGGGCTTTGACCAAGCAGAAGGGGCACAGATCCAAACACAGCACCGGCGATCTTCCCAACTCCACAGAACTAACAATTTCAACTCCTCCCAGATCACAGCACAAAACCACGTGTCTCGTTTTACACAGCAATACCAACTTCTTTCCAAACCTTTGATTTGGAAGCAGCTCTAAAAGCGTTACAGAGACAGCAATTTCTGAAGACCCCCCAAGGAGGGCAAATGCGGACATACCTGTGCAAGTTTTGTCCTGAGTTGGTTGCACCTCTAAGCAAGAAAAGGAAAGCGGCTTTTGACAACTTTCCCCCTTTACTCATTTGACTAGGCAGCCGGGCTTATTTCCTGGCGAAAGCAGAAGTTGAGGAGCACAAACAGAATCAGAGCTGAGCTGGAGGTAGAAAAGGCCACGGGGGGGGGGGAGGGGGGCGTTATCTGGCCAGGCTTTGCAGAACTGGCTGCACGGAAACAAATGAGGGAGCCAGAGAGCGGTGGGGGCCCTCGAATGGGAGGCCTCCTTCTCACGAGGAAGCCGTCTCATCTTTCTGACTGGGCTTTTCTTTCTTTCCCTTTGAAATGGTTTACTGTGGCGGGGAGTTTCTCGGGAGTTTCTCCGTTTTTGAAGCTCACGGGAGACTTCGATGTTCCCATTTCTTTTCCTGGCCCGCCAACCCCTCCCGACCCCGTCAGAATGCACAACAGAAGGATTCACTCTCTGCCTGAAGGTTTATTATGTAAAGAATTTATTTAACTGTCAAGGCAACTGCCAGCTGGCCAAGCAAATAATTCTTCCACCTTGAATGAAATGCAGAAGGGAGAAGGAAAGGAAAGGGGAGACCGGGTTTTTCACCACAAAATCTGCCCAGATAACAAGTCTCTTAGTTGCTAACTTCAGTATTGATCACTTCTACCCATAGCACCTTGGAAGGTGGGAATGTTTATCATCATCATCTTCTCACTAAAAGACTACTTTGCTGAGTGAAACTAATACATAGTTTTTCTTTCTTTCTTTTTTTTTTAAAAAAGTTTTTATTGATTTTTTCATACTTGTTCAACAAACATGTTGTCTGAGTTTATCATTCACTAATACAAATTGGATTCATAATCTTTTATTCTTTTCTCCAGCCATTGATAAAATAAGTCCCAAGTTTGAAAGTATTTTGTTTCTTCTTTTTCTTTCAACTTCAAAGTAAGTCTGTCCATTTCCGCAGTCTAATATTTTTTAATTAAATTAACTAATACATAGTTTTCAATCAGCTGCTCTAACTTCCTTCACCTGTTTGAATTTGCTCTCTTTCCCCACCTGATCCCTTTTCAAAGTATTTCTGTTAAAATTGTGGAAGTACAAATATATTGAAACCTAAATTACAAACATGGGTTACATCATTCCCAATTGCGCCCCTTTGTACAGAATGGCCTGGGTTAGGATATTCAGAATATAGCAATAGCACTTACATACCACCCCTTAGCGCTCTACGGCACTATCTGAGAGGTTTACAAATGTCAGCATATTGCCCCCAACAATCTGGGTCCTCATTTTAACGACCGCGGAAGGATGGAAGCCTGAGTCAACCTTAAGTCTTGTTGGGATCGAACTCCTGGTAGTGGGTGGAATTTGCCTGCAGTGCCGCATTCTAACCACTGCGCCACCACGGCTCCTATTCAGACTTCCAGTGCCACCCTATGGATGTGAATTTTATTGAAAGGCTGCAATCCAGTTCACCACCCTCTCAAGGGCAACTCTCTTCCATGGGAAAAGCAGCAGGGCTGAGCCTCCCACAGCACCAGGGGACTCAGAATAAGGGGAGGGTGTGAATTCCACCTGGATGGTGGAGCTGGCTGAGCCATGCAGGAGAGGACTTGACTCTGGGATTTTGATGCAAAAGGGCCAGTCTTCTTGCACCAGAGTCCTGATAAGACCTACAGGTAAATGGAAGGCTATGTTTGCAGTGTGGTCATTACACAATATTTCAGTTGTGAAGTTTTAGCAAGCCTGACCCATAAGCAAAAGAAAGAAGTCTATAATGATGGTGAAGAGCTGGGGTGAACTGAGCGTGAATCAATGTAAATGCTAGTGGGAATTCTAAATTTTGAGCAAGACAGAAATTGTGGTGCAATTGGAGGATGAGATAGTTATAGGTAAAAGTAAAGGTTCCCCCGCACATGCGTGCACATGCGTGCTAGTCGTTTCCGACTCCAGGGGCCGGTGCTCATCTCCGTTTCAAAGCCGAAGAGCCAGCGCTTGTCCAAGGACATCTCCGTGGTCATGTGGCCGGCATGACTAGACGCCAAAGGCGCACGGAACGCTGTTACCTTCCCATCGTAGTGGTCCCTATTTTTCTACTTGCATTTTTACGTGCTTTCTAACTGCTAGGTGGGCAGAAGCTGGGACAAGTAACAGGCACTCACTCTGTTACGCGGCACTCAGGATTCGACCCGCCAAACTGCCAACCTTCTGATCGACAAGCTCAGCATCCTAACCCACTGAGCCACCGCGTCCCTTGAGATAGTTGTAGTAAAAAATGTCTCTAAACTTTGCCCCAGGCCTGCTGCTGGCAAGAGGCCCAGCTTCAAAATTACGAAATTCTAGGAGAAGTTCATCCCCATTTAATTCAGTTGCAAAGTGAGTCACTCCGTTTCAGGTATCCACTGTGCTTCCACATGGCCTGCCTGTGGGTGAGTGGCAAGGGCTGGGTGACTCACCTCGGGTTTCCCAAGTCAGACTTGTCCTGAAGCCCCCCTGCCTTTCTTGGTCAGGCGATCCTCACGCCAACTAGCTCAGATGGGTAAATTCCCAAATGCTCCTATTTCCAAACAGAGATAGAGGTGCCATCAAGTTGAAGGTCAGTGCAATGAAGTGCTTTGAGGGATTATGCCCAGATTTTGCAGACTGGACGTAGCAGACTCTGCTAGGTAAGGAAAGGTCAGGCCAATTCAGCTACAGTGAGATTTCTTTACAAAGCTCTCTTAATAGCAGCTCCGGTTTAGCCATATCCTCCCCAACATGATCGAGGAGAACTGGTCTCCTGGCCTTAGTAGGCCAAGGAAGGAAAACAGACTCATTTGCTGGATGACCTCGTAGCTCACTTTAGGCTGTAAGAAATGTAAGATTCCCATGAAGTATACTACTCTATGTATAAAATATTTCCCAAACCCAATCTAACATAATAAAGTTGCTCCAATTTATGGTGGTGTCAGTCTTTATAGTTGTTTTAAAAGTATGTTGAGAGTTAGTTTGGTGTAGTGTTTAAGGCATCAGACTAGAAATCGGGAGACTCTCAGTTCTATTCCCGTGTTGGGCATGAAGACTGCTGGGTGATCTTGGGCCAGTCACTTTTTCTCAGCCCTAGGAAGGAGGCAGTGGCAATCATTTTGGAAAAACCTTGCCAAGAATACGTGACCAGGCACTTCAAAAAGTGGACTTGATTGAACTGAAGGGAATAAAAGTTATTTTTGTGGATAAAACTAACACTTAATTTTTTGTATGTTTAAGCATACAATAATTTATGTTTGCAGGAAGATCTCTTGGAAAATACATTAAAAACTTACCTTGGTAAATGTTAAGTAAAATTGTTGCAAGTAGGTTGTGTGATGCTCTCTGCCGTGGCCAGACACTTCTGCTTTCACAGGGAAAAATGTAGATGTAGAGAGCATTCACAGGCTTCTCCCTTCCTTCAGTGAACAAACTTTATAATCCCATTCTATTTTCACTTCTACAAAAAATCTGCACAAACGTGGAAGGGAGTGGAGGATCGTCCCCCGCGAAGGTCTGGTCTCTTCCTTCAGCTGGGCACCCCTCCCTTGCCTGTCAGGAAGGCTTCCTGCTCAGCCTGGCAGGAAAAGCACCCGCAAGGGCAGGAGGGCCTGAGGCTCCCCTCCGTGGGCGCGCCTGGCCCGACAGCAAGGTGGCTTTCTGCCCGCTTGCCTCCACAAATGTGTTTTTCTGCCTCCAACACACACACAGCCTGGGCCAAGCCTGGGCCTGTTAGCGAGCCATTCCCAGGCAGGTTGAGGGGCTCGAGGCCTCCTCCCCACCCCCCACCCCCATCTCTCTCTCTCTCACACACACACACCCTCTTCTCCAAATCCCCACCCACCTCCCCAGGTGCCCACCCCCTGCTTTTCAGGGCCATTTGCCTTTGGGCCGGACAGGGGAGAGAGGGGGAAGGAGAGGATGATGGTCTCTGGGGTGCCAAGGCCAGGTCATTCTTCTTGACTACTGGCAAGACCATCCTGACATCTTGTGGCCAAGCGAGCTCATTACAACAAGCGTTTTATAGCAATTGAGAGGGAGTCTCCTCTTCTGCATTAAAAAAAAAAAAGCTGGATCGGGAAATGTTATACGGAAAGGAGATTTCGAAGGAAGCCTGATTTCAGCCTTCTCTCAGAAAGGATTGCTTAACTTTAAATACTCACTAGGTTTCTATTTCATCCTTCTGCCAGCCCCGCAGGCTCCACTGGGCAACTCTGGAGGGAGCAGAAGACTGAACTACCGTAAGTCTCCGAGTAAAATCTCAGGAGGGCAAACACCGCCTGGCACGAAGCCCCAAACTCCGCTAGCTTCAGAGTCCGTGGAGAGCCTGGGCAAGGCCACCCCTGTAGGGACATTAAACATCCCCCCTCAGCTAAATGCTCCCTTTTAAATAAACTTGTTTATTGAAAAGTGAATTTTTAAGAAAAATCCCCAGGGGCAATGTTTTTATTTTCAATTAATCCATTTTCCCTCTAGAATTTATTTTGTTTCTTATAGCATTTCTGTGAGTCAGCTATTTCTTAAACTATCACGGTAAAGCAGTGGCAACTGGCAGCCCTTAGGCTTCAGGCTGGGCAGGACACAGAGATGAGAGATTTGCAGGTTAGTAAGAAACGCCTCTGTAGGAGAAGCTATTGTATGTTTGTTGATGCAGGAGAAACGTATAATAAAGGGACCAAGTGGGCCTCAATTGGGTGTTGTACAATTATGGAACTGGATATTGTTTGTTCAACACTGAAACAGTGATAAATGCTGGATACAAAGTACGCAAAACAATGAATGGAATATGTAATTCAGCACTAAACTGGGCATAGGCGTTATTTCATGGATTTAGTAATAAAGGTGCAAGGAATGTTTACGGACTGTGAGTTCAGGGTGTGTTGATTGAGGATGCGGATTTGTCTGTATTTGTGTGTGCACCTAAGAACCCAAATGATCTGTGGCAAATGTTAGGTTGTGTGATACAAGAGGCCGCTTGAATCTGAGATTAATCTATCAAAGACCAAGACAACTATTTTGGCAGAGAAAATGGATAACCAATGCAGGTTATTGATAAACTGTAATGAGAGAAAATAGACTACTGTGACTTTAATGCAACTGTAATTACTTTGGTAATTTACAAGTAAATTATAGAGAGGGATACTTAGCTTATTTTGAAATTTTAGTTTTCCCAGAATTAATGTACAAAAATATTAACACAGTTGGCCTCTGTGCCAGACTAGCAACTCCTCGTACAACTCTCCAATGTCAGGGCTTGGGATGGGCAGGCTTTGGGCCAGTCCTTCAGAGACGGTGCTGGGCTTGTGCAGAGTGATGCTGTTCCAGGTCCTGTGCTTGGAGCTGGTTCCTCTCACGTGAAGGAATCACCAGAACGGTTGGCTTTCCTCTTCCTGCTCTGATGACGGAATGATTATTATCGTAATTCCAGATACGGCTGTAAAATAAAATAAAAGGCTGTGGCTTCTCTTGCGGGAGCCTCCTGCTCTCGCTCCCATTAATGAAAGAGCTTCGTGATCTGGCTGTCTGGCAATTTGCTGCCATTATTCTCCTGCTTGAGCTTAACTGACTCAAGTGAGCAGCTGCTTCCTTGACAGCTTAAGCCCTGGAGCATCAACAAGGATAATTGGGAGGTGAGCAGTCGGAGTCCTTCCTTGGGCCCACGATGGAGATGCTTGTTGCAGCAACCAAGGGCTGTCGTAGATTTGCCATTAAATGCTACAGCAACCAGCTAATATGTGCATAGAGGGTTAATTAACTGCATTGATGAATACGCTTGGCTTCTGAAATTAGATGGCAAAAACCAGCATCCGTTGCATTAGTAATGCTGCAGCCCAAGCAACAATTAAGACTTGCACTCATTGGAAATCCAGCAGCCTTATGTATCAGAATTCTTGCTAGCACAGACCCCTTGCTCTTCCCCCTCATTTCTACCCCAATGTTGGAAAGTTGCAAAGAAGTGGGGCACGGCTGTCCCTCTGTCCGGCCGTCCACCCATTCCTTGGCAGGGGGGGCAGATCTTCCTGGGCCCAATGCCAGCGACCTGGTTGTGCCGTTCCTGCCTGCATCTGACCCCTGCCCTTGTGCCTTGGACCGGCTCTGGGGCCTCTCGGCCTCTCTGCGGGGAGGCCTCCGCTTCCACGAACCTGCGGCGATGTTTTCAGCTGAATCCCGGACTGAAGGCGCGTCCGATTCCACTGCCCGATGCCCGCCTCTCGGCCTCGGCCCTGTAACATCCCCGAGCCTGTTCCGCCGCTTCCATTCGGCTCTCCCGCTCTGCCCCCGCTGGGAAAAAAGCCACCGGGCAGCTTTGCTCGGGGGGACCCGCCCTGCGCCTTATCCTGCAGCCGAACCAACGCGGGTCCTGCTTCTCTGGGCGCGCAGCTTCAGTCCTGAGCCCCGTGGAAAGGTCCGCGTGGGTCGGGCCAGGCTTCGCTCTTCAGGCGCAAGCCGCCAGCGCCGCAGCCGGGATCCGGCGGACGGCCGGGCCCGGGCAGAGGCTTGGCGCTGAATAGCAGCTAGCCGCGAGGCTCAGGCGCTGGCAGCAAGCTCCCGGGAGGTCTCGGCGAAGGCCCGGCACCGCGGACCGACTGGCCCGCCCTTCGCTGGCTGCCAGGAGGAGGAGGAGGAGAACGCCGGGCAAGACGCGGCCTGCCCAGGGGAGCTTCAGGCCTCCGGGGACCGTTCGACTAGTTGCGCGGCGGCTCCTCCTTGGCGCCGTGCGGGGCCGAGATGGGCGGCCACCAGCCCCCTCCGCAGCGAGGGACGCCGCCGCCGCCGCCGCCGCGCGCCCGATGCCCGGCTTCCCGCTCTGCCGCTGCGGCCCGCTCGCCTTGCCCGGCTTCTGCTGCCTCCCGGCCGCCTGCCCCGGCTCCGCCTGCTGCGCCGCCCCGAGAGGTGAGAGCCGAACGAGGGGCGCCACCGGTGTCGGGGGCAGGGTTGGGCCCGCGCCCGCTCCGGCGCCTCCCCCCGCCGGCCAGCTTTCTTTGCGGCGCTTTGGTTTCCGCGGTTGGCCCGAGGGAAGCGGTGGGGCAAAGAGGAGGGGGCTGTCTCCGCGCAGCGAGGGCTCTTTTGATCCTGGGGGGCGGGAGGCTCGTTTGGTTAGACTACCGGGCAAAGGTCGTGTGCTTCGGCTGTCGTTTCTGTGCGCACTGGGGCACTTTCATTTCCACCACACGCGTATCGTGGATCACGGCTCTCTTTCGGAGAAACCCGGCTGTATACCAGAGCTGGGAAATACGCCCGCACGAATTACGTGAGAATCGGCTTCTCTGATGCGGAATGTGTGCAGTTTTCTGGCGTCTGCTAGAGGCCGCTTAACCGTCTTAACCCGGGTCTCCTTGCGTGCGCAGGTTACCCCAAACACCGGCCAGGAGTTTGGTGCAGCATAAAAGGGCCTGGATCGCGTTGGGTTCCTCTTCCTTTCTGGGGGGGCTGTTGGGGGGGGGCATTTGCGAGCCTTTAAAGGGAGGCCAGCTCTCTCCCTTCCCCGGGGGTCGCCCAGCCAGGTGCCGAGCCAAGAGGGTTTCCGAGCCCTCCGGCCTGCCCCGGACGTGCTCTGGCGTGCCTTCTGCTCTGCTGAACATGAGCCCGCCTGGAGAGAAGGCTTTTCACCCTAGCAACTAATCAGATTTGTCATGGGAGCGTTTTCAGACTAGGCAGAGATCTCTCCCTAAATCTTAAACCAAATAGTGTGCAGAACGGACGCTCCAGAGCGGGTTGTGGTGAAGCCAAATAAAACACCCAGCTCATCCCTAAGGCCAGGATGGAAACTCCCGAACGTGCATAACATCACAGGTTTTGGGTAGTAAAGTTGATTTTTATTCCTTTTCTTCCCCCCCTAAGTCCTGGTGTTGATTTGTTTGAGAATGCTACGAGACTCCATCCTCCCTTTCAGCATCGTGGAGTTCAATGTCAAGGATTTCCCTCTAATTTTAAGAAATCATGCTAGATATGCAAATAATGTTTTCAAAATCGATCGTATCGATTCCACGATCACAACAGTTTATTACAATTATATTCTTCAGAACAAAACTGGACTTTGTTTTCATTTGCAAAGAAAAGGCCCAGCACAGTAACTCCTTCCTCTTTTGAAGTCACAGAATCCTAAGGATTCTGGAAGGGACCTTAGAGGTCTTCTAATCCAGCCCCAACCCCATGCCTAAGTCAGGAGACCTTCTACCATCCTGGGCAAATGATTGTCCAATCTTTTCTTGAAATGTTTTATCCTTCCGTTTTTCAGAGCATCCAGTTCATGGTTCACATAGTACACTAACCTAGGGTACCTGTGATTTACTGAACTAACCCCAAGTTAGTTGGGTTTATACAATGCCACGAACGAATCGCACTGGCTGGCTTCACAGAACAGCCCACCTGATTACACTTTTGCTGAGCACGTGGCATAAACCCATCACCAACTGAGTAAAGGTTTCCCGGAAAATACAGCAGCAAAAAGAAGAGTCTAGACTCTAGACCAAGGGTCGGCAACCCACGGCTCCAGAGCCACATGCGGCTCTTTGAGCTGTCTCCTGCGGCTCCCAGTCACCCGGTGCGTGCGCACCTCTCTGAACAGGCGGAGGTGCGCGCGCACCTCCCGTTCGCGCACCACTCCGAACGGGAGGTGCGCGCGCACTACCCCAAAGGTTTGGAGAGCTGCGCACGCACCTCTCTCGCACCTCCGCCCGAACACCCGTTTGGAGACCTGCTGGTGTTCGGGCGGAGGTGAGGTTTGGAGACCTGCTGGTGCCGGTTTAGAAAGCTGCCGCGGCCCGCAACAGCTTTCTAAACCAGCACCAGCAGGTCTCCAAACCGCTGTTCGGGCGGAGCTGCGCGCGCACCTCTCCAAAGGTTTGGAGCTGCGCGTGCAGGAGACCTGCGCGCGCAGCTCCGCCCGAACACCCATGTCGAGACCTGCTGGTGTTCGGGCAGAGGTGCGGTTTGGAGACCTGCTGGTGCCGGTTCTAAACCGGCACCAGCAGGTCTCCAAATGGGTGTTTGGGCGGCAGTTTGGAGGTCCCGGGGGTGGTTCCGGCGACGCCCAGGCTGAAGGCGGCGCCGCAACCCAGTGCCCATCACCACGGAGACCCGTCGCCACTGGCATGCAGGTGCGTCCACATAAAAAAAAGTGGAACCGCGCACGTGTATCCACACACGCGCATGCGCAAAAAACAAAATGTTTTTATGCACGCACGTGGCTCCCACTTTTTTTTATGTGTGATGGAACCGGTTCCCAGTGGCTCTTTTGCTTTTTCAGTTGCCAACCCCTGGTCTAGACCTCTAGAGTTGGACCTAAGCAACCCTAAATAAAATTATTTTTTGCAAATTATCTGAATATTTACTTCGGAAAAGAACACTCTTCATCTTAAAGAAAATGATTGTTTGTGACTCAGGTACAGGAATAGCAGAAACCTCTTCAAAAGCAACCACCAAAAATATCGGTGTGCAAAAAGAATTCGTATGTTATACCAAAAGTCCCAGAAAGTTTTAAGGAGGTAATTTCTTCAAAACATGCTGGGATTTTTAGCATATTAAAGAATATATTTTTATTACACCCTTTGCTATTTTCCACCTATTTGGTTGTTGTGTGTATGTCCCTAAGCAGGACATGTAATGGGTAAATAATATTTATTGGTTTATTGTTTAGACAGAACATTTAGGTGGCCAGCCAACTCAAACAATGTAATCACTAAACACACCTAACATTATTGAAACAAAACGAAAGAATTAAAGGGCAATCGGAACCTGAAAATCTTTCTGCCCGTTCTTTCCCAAGCCTCAGGGGAAGGCTCAGCCTTTGGCTGCCTCCCCAAAGTAGCTGCGTGTAGACCGACCTGCCTTCCGTTTCTCCTTTGTTTCGTGCTCGGGGCCCTCCTGGACTCCATATCCCATGTGTAGAGCTGCGGCTGATCCAGGGCAACGGTTGCTTCTTCTCATTGGCAGGGATTTTTGGTCAGCGCTTGGAAGACACCGTCTGCTACGAAAAGGAGTTTGGGCAGCACCTGGTGCCCCTTCTGGTGGAACAATGTGTGGACTTCCTCCGGGCGCGTGGCCTCACCGAGGAGGGGCTGTTCCGCCTGCCTGGGCAGGCCAATCTGGTCAAGGACCTCCAGGACTCCTTTGACAGCAGGAAGAAGCCCCAGTTTGACAGGTAACGCCGGTCACTTGCCAAGGAACAGCCAAGGGAGCTGCAAGGCCCTCGCCGGACTAGAGGACCGACTCTGCCCTGCTTGGAACTGCAGGGTGACTGTTTTATTTGCTTACGGGTGCTATGAGATCCTCCCAAGCGGTGTCCCAGGGTGGTAGAAGATTAAAAGAGTGAAACAATATGGCAATAAAACAAGTATAGAACCACACAAAATCTTAGCTTATTACGGTGCCGTGCAGATACTTTAGATCAGACATGTCAAACACAAGGCCCGGGGGCCAGATCCGGCCCGCGAAGTGGTTTCATGCGGCCCGCGAAGCCATCCTGGAAACAGTGAGTAAACGGCCCCCACTGCCTTGGCCCTGGCCCAGAGACCCTCCTTCTGCCAGAGACCCTTAGATCCGTCCCACTCCTGCCCAGGCCCCCATAGGCACCCTTGATGCGAACGATGTAGAGCTGGCCACGCCCACCCAGTAGGCCATACGCACTCTAGCCACGCCCACCCAGTAGGCCACGCCCACCCTGGCCATACCCACCCAGCCCCTTGAGGGCAACCACAATGCTGATGCTGCCCTCAATGAAACTGAGTTTGACACCCCTGCTTTAGAATGGTATCTCTCATCTCTCTTAGTCACGGTGGCCACTGAACATGCGGACTGGGTGTTACGTTCTACCAGACAGACATTCTCCACGATGTCACGTTCTAACTAGGCAACATCATCAGTGCTACTAAGGAGTGGGGTTTGCTCTCAGCCGATGTCTTGGTGGCTTGCCCTGACGCTGTCCCAGAGGAACAGTCGCAGGAAATGGGTATGGCCAGTCTAGAGAAAAGAAGGACCGGGAGGTGACACAATAGCCAGTCTTCCGGTATTTGAGGGGCTGCCACAAAGAGGAGGGGGTCAATCTATTCTCTAAAGCTCCAGAAGGCAAAACAAGAAATAATGGAAACTAATCAAGGAGAGAAGCAACCTGGAATTAAGGAGATTTCCTGACAGAACAATTAACCAGTGGAACACACATTGCCTCCAGAAGTTGTGGGTGCTCCATCACTGGAGGTTTTTAAGAAGAGGCTAGACAGTTACCTGCCTGAAATGGTATAGCCAACTCCCAGAATTCCTGAGTCAGCTATGGAATTCTGGGAGTTGAAGTCCATGAGTCGTAAAAGAGCCGAGGCTGCCTACCCCTGGTATAGGGTCTCCTGCTTGAGCACGGGGTTGGACTAGAAGACCTCCAAGGTCCCTTCCAGCTCTGTTCTGATGGAAGTTCTTTGTACTGTTGGCTTTTCTGGCAGTTCCTTGATTAGGGTATCGTTTACTTGGTCCTTGGTCTGATGTTAATCTTGGGAGTTAATCAATCCATGCTTGTCTACGTGCTGATTGTTGGTAGGGATTGTTGTCTCTTGTGCACAGTATCTAGATGTTGTTTATGTCTAAGTGTCTACTGATGGCTAATTTGCCAGAGTGCCAGGCTTCTAGAAAAATGTAGAAAAAGAATAGCAATATTTTTAAAGAAAACTCAAAATTTCTTACCTGCTCCATCTTCAAATAGTTGTGGAGTCAAGAGTCAGAGTGAAAACTGGTTTTTCAGGATTAAAGCCACATCCCTAGAGAACATTGCAAAATCAGAACTGAAGATAAACCACTTGGAAGACACAATCACAGTTGGAAGTCAATATGACTCAACAAAAGGAAGGAAAATAGCACCAGGAGAATAAATTCAAAAGGGTATTTTGTACTGGGCAGAGTTATCCAGAATTATATTAATGTACGCAAGTAAGAGCAGCCTCTGAGTGGTCTTTAAGAACAGCCCTAGGCAAAGTGCATTGCCACGATCTGCCTGGGCGGCACTCAGGCCAGGAGTGAAGACAGCGAGCGAGGTTTTCCTGCGCCAAACAAGGCTGAAACTCCTGCACCAGTTGGAGGCAGGCAAAGGGCCACCAGATGCGGTTCCAGCTGCTGCTGCTGCTGCACTGGCAGGCTAGGTCAGCCTAGAAGGATGCCCATGTTCCCCTCTTCCCCTCCTCCCCCCCCCACCGAGGTGGCGAACTTCCTCTTTCAGGATAACGCCTGCCAGCCATAAATAATATTGAGAACTGTGATGGAGAAACAGCCCCTCCATCTTCTCGAGGTTCAGTTTGATACCTTTGGGTCCCATCTGGTCCAGACCCCCACAGCCTCAGAGGACGGTGAAAAGACATCAGCGGCATCTCCCTCATTGTTCTGAGGTAGCAACAGAGAATTGGGTGTCCCTCGAATGGTGGCAAGTCCTCACCGAACAGCTTGGCCTGGATCTTAAGCAGCAAACAAGAGAGGGCAAACTCTTCTTTCTTGCAATTCAAGGGCCACAGGACATCCCTTGCTGCCATGGACTGGACCCGTCCACCCACTGGAAGGAGCAGATCGACAGCAAAACTGCACCTCCAATTCCAGCTGCATAGGCTGCCGTGCGATAAGACACCCTCAATGCTGAGTGATTGGTTGGTTGCCAAAAGTGGCTTTTTAAACTCTTGTACAGGCATAACAGATAACAGAATCGGAAGGGGTCTTGGAGGTCTTCTAATCCAACCCCCTGCTCGAGCAGGAGAAGGAACGATGAATGAATTAGGGACTGCGCCAATTAGCATCCGCTCTTAGGGGAGACGCGTAGTACAGTATTCCAGCGTAGGTTTCCTGTTAGCATTCAAGGCAGGATAACTTTTTGAAGCAGAGCGTAGCACATCCCGAGTGCTGCTCTTAACCGGGTTGGAAGGCAACAGCCTGAAAGAGGGAGCGCGCCCGATTCCTGCCACCTCCATTTCCCGTATCTCACCTTTGCTGCATCTCATTCTGTCTATGGGGAAATCCCACTTCAGAGAGCGATGAAGGGTGGGTGCTGCCTGTGCGCTTGCCTGGCCCCTCCCTGGCGTTCCTGTGGTCATTCCGGCTGCTGAGCGAGAGTTTTGGTTTTGGTTTTAAATCAATGAAGTCTGAAGCCCATCGGCCCTCCCGTCTGTATCCAGGGCAGCAGTTTCTCTGCCTGCTGCCGAACCCCCTTCTGGGCCTTTCTCGCAGAAATACCGATGTCCACGCAGTCGCCTCCCTCCTGAAGCGATACCTCCGAGAGCTTCCCGAGCCCGTGGTTCCTTTCGCGGATTACGAAGACTTTCTCTCCTGCGGCCAGCTGCTTTCCAAGGATGAAGGCGAGGTCAGTGGACGCGGCACAAGTAGCTATCCCAAGGAAAAGCAGCTGCATGAGAAGGGCCAGGGGTCTCTGGGGATGGTGGGAGGGATGCAGGCTGCGCCTTGCACCTGGCCTCCCGCTGCCTCCAGGAGGGGAGGAGGAGGAAGACGTTGAGGCGGCAGCACCAGGACCATCTGAAGGTGGGGGGGGAGGGGGGAGCCGGCTAGAGGCGTGCAGAGGCTCAAACACCTTTCGGCCCCTTCAGTGTGTAATGGGTGAAAGGAGCCATTATGTCCACTCATTAGTCTTGCATTTGAGATTGGAGGTCAAAACAAGTAATGTTCCAGTTCATGTCAGGAAAAGTTACATCTGGGAAACCTAGGGCTGTAGCTACTCTGGAAAATAAAAAAAAATCCTAAAATAAGACAGTGGCAAACCATTTCTGTAGTGCTGACAAAAAAGGAAAAAAAATAACAAATTGAAATCACTAGGAATCAAACTCAGCCTAAGGTTTCTCCAGCTTTACTAGTTTAAACCGACAGTTATAAATATCTATTAATTTATAAGCTTTTGAAATGTGATTTTTTTAAAACTTTCATAAAAGTGAGTTTTATGTTGACAGTGAATTGGGCCCATCTATATCCTGCTTTTTTGGTGTGAAAATTTCACAAAGCAAAAGCTTTACCTCCTCACTTTAGCCTTTCCCTTCTTTATGCTGCAGGCTTTTCCCATCATCGCTGACATGGCAGGTGGGGTTGGTGTTCCTAGAAAGGTCTCAAGGATTGAAAAAGGGGGAAGTCTCAGCCTTTAGGACCCGGAAGGAGGTCCTGGATTCAGGCTGCAGTCTCAGAGTTCAGGCCAAGGGCCGGGACCTTGGAGTGAAGAGGGCTGCCATGGGGCCTCACACACACACAGAGTATCAGATTAAATTTGCTTAGCTGTTACGTGAAAAATGGCACCTGCTCTTCCCACTTATGTGATCCCTCAGGGAACTCGGGAACTGACGAAACAAGTGCGCTGCCTTCCTCAGGCCAACTACAACCTCCTCAAGTTCATCTGCAGGTAAGTCCAGTCCATGGGCAGGGAAGGGGATCCAGGCTGGCCAGGCCAGGTGCAGGTAAAGAACACACAGACGACACCCGCTTCTGTCTTATTCAGGATGGTTGGGTGGTGAGGCATTGGTCACGAGGACTGTGGTGTTTGCATATCAGCCAGAAAGGACATCGGGGCTCTTTAGGGAGAGAAATAAAAGGCACCTTCAGCACAAGTTTATCAGTTTCACGTTGGTGATCTGCAAACGGGTTTCTTCAGCTCTGTACTGGTCACAATCTCCATTCGGGAAGACAAGCATGCAGCGGTCTCCATAACAGATCTGGCCAGGAGTGATACAAAGCTCACGATTTAACAAATATTTTATGGGAAACGCCTAGTATTATAAATAGTCTTCAGTTTTAAAATTGATTAGAAAAGATTCCTTTGACTGTGGATAAAGCTAATTGACATAAACCCAAACCCTAACCCAGAATGAATATTTAATTCTCATTACTGAGGCATGGGTTCAAACAGGGACGTGGGACCATATGAAATAGTAAATTTTACCTAGTGATAGTGTTGACAGCCAGTTTGGTGCAGTGAAGACATCGGGCTAGAAACTAGGAGACTGGGAATTCTAGCCCCACTTTATGCACAAGGCCAGCTAGGTGACCTTGGGCCTTTCCCTCTCTCTCAGCCCCTGGGGGGAGGGGAGGAGGAGGAGGAGATGGCAAACCACTTCTTGAAATGGTGCCAAGAAAATTGCATGGACCTGTCCAGGCAGTAATCAGAAGTCAGGACTGACTCGGAGACTGAAAATAAAAAGTGTTAACTGTAATTTTTCTGGAGCTGCATAGGAGCGTGAGTAATAGCATATGCAAGCAGGGGCAGATGTGGTTGAACAGAGATTTTAACCAAATGAAACCCAGATGCGGGCTGGGTCCCAATCTGGATCAGGGCTCATCTGTGCAAGTCAGGGAATCTTAAACCTTTCCCTGCAGCATTTCCAAGTTCCACCCCCAGTAATCCCACCCTGCTTACTGATTAACCCCACCCAAAAAGGCGCCTCCAGAGGCTGGGCTGAGCCTGTCGTCCAAACTAGGCATCTGTGAGGATAGCTTGGCCCATGTGAGGCACGATAGTGAGGCTGGAAATCTTGGTCTTTGCCACTGAGAATTTCCGATGATTATTAATAAAGTTTTCATTGATATTTTGTGGGGGCCTTTAAAGGTTTCTCCATGAAGTTCAGTCTTACGCCAGCCATAACAAGATGAGCGTCCAGAACCTTGCCACGGTGTTTGGACCAAACATTCTTCGGCCTCGGATAGAAGACCCTGTGACTCAGATGGAAGGTGGGTACCCTGTGTCCGGAAGGACAGCAGTCCAGCCCCAGGAGCTGCAAACGGACACTGATGGGCAGCCCCAGGAGCTGAAATTCAGTTACCCGTACTTGAGAAGAGTTGAACTTGGAATACCAGAAGTGTGCAAAGGAATAGACAGCAAAACCCCAACCAATGTGTGTTCGGCTTATAAGTGGACGATTTGGCTCAATAAAATGGTGACTTGCTTTTGAGGGGAACCAAAATGCGTGGACTGGCTCTAATTCAAATCTTCAGATTTGATTTAGATTTTCGGTTTGATCTGATATGGAAAGTTGAATTCATTCAGGAAAAATATTATTTTGCAAATAATGTGACTCGATTTTTTTTGTATCTTTTGAGTGTAGTGAGAGGCATTCAGTTTTCTGATTTAACTCAAGTTGTCACATAGTCCTAGAAGAAAATGTATATATAATGATTCTCTCTTAGAATACCAAACAAGACATCCGATGAATACTTACCCAAAGGAATATGTGCCTTTATGAACTTGAGACGGCACTCTTGGTTGTGTTTATTTAACATCCCACTTCAGAAAGCCTTCTGTTTTTTCTCTGTAAGATCCTTTCGGGTCCTTCAAGAGAGAACTGCCATATTCCCTGCTTAGTCTTTTTTTTCCCTCAAGTTGAAACGAACCATCTCTTTAGTTTCTTCTTGTAAATCTGAGTTTCTGGTTCCTTGATCATCTTTGCTAACCATTCTCTGAACTTGTTCCTCTTTGGCTGAATCCCTCTGAATTGTGGTATCTGGAGAGCTGAACTCAGCACTCAAGATACTCACCCACGGAAAAGGTATCAGATCTCCCACTCGATTTTGCGTCCTCTACAAATCCCTCCAGCTCTTTCTCATTTAAATCCTTAAATGAAAACGATGAGTTCAGATCCAGCACTGATCCCTGCCACACCCCATTTGAATATCAGCTTATTGTTACGGCCGCCCAGGCCACATTTAACTCACTAGTTCATCAGAAGGGCACGGAATGCTTGCTTTTCAGGGCAATGGGAATCCCTTGATACCAAATGCCTTCATGTTGAGTACACGTCCTTCTCTGCAAAACAAATTGCCCTAATGTGATTGAATACTCATCTCACAGGTACTTCGCTGGTTCAGGGCTTAATGGCTATTTTGATAAGCGAGCATGGGAAAATCTTTGATCCCACCCTGACTCAGGATTCAGTTCAACCGGAAGCCGATCTCCAGTGTCCACCAAGTTGGGTAGACAGGAACGTGCCGAGTGGCCGGACAGAAAACAGCCTTTGCAGCCGTGCTGGCTCGCTTCCAGCTCTCAGGCCTTCTGCAGCTCAGCCTCGCATGCAAGACTGCAACCAGAAAGAGAACAGCACCCAGCCGCCCATCAGCCCCAGCCCCAGGAAGCAAGGCTTGTCCCCTTGGAAAGGCTCCCCTCTGGGGCAGCAGGGAGCTGGGTCGTTCTACCACCCACCGGGGGGCTCCTTCTTGGAAAGCTACTGCTTATCCTCATGGGAGAACTGGATGGTGGATGGACGGTCAGCTGTTCAAGGCCACCGTGGAGGACAAGGCAAAGATTCCGATTCATGCCAAAGGCTCTCCATCTACGACAATGTCCCCATCCTTCATCTCTCCGAGGGTGTTTGCAGCAACACCAGCCCCAGCTGCTCCATTTCCTCCAGCGGTCTGTCTCTCACAGTGGATTCCGTCGCCCCCTGTGCCACGTGCAAGACGAGAGCCTGCCTGGCCTTGAACCCTCTTCCGAAGGAACACCCTCCTGGCGGCCCCTTGCCACAGGGTGAAGTCCCTCTGGAGAGCAGCGGTGGGGAGCCAGAAGCGTGCTGCAGCAGAAGCAGGGATGAAAGTAATCTGTCCGTCGCTTCTAGAGACGCCGTTCAGTGCTCGGAAGCCCTGCACGATCTCATCGCAGAACTGAAGGCGGAGCTACGAAAACAAAGATCTGAATATGACACCAATTTAAAGAGGTATGCAAGGCCAAAAGGCAAGGAAAGAGAGGCAGGAACCAAGGCAGTTGGCTATGCACCAACAGCTGAGAATAAAAGGCAAAAATGCTTCTTCGGTATCTTTCTGTAGCTGCCTGGGCAGTGATGCTAGGAACCGTGGTACACAATGCACATATTCCTATAGGGACCCTTTGCCCTTCTTCGTAAAATCTTACTGCTCACCTTCCATTATCTTGTAATCCTGACCTGAATTGTGAGGGAACCAAGACATTAACTTTCAGAAACATCCTCAGGGATGTGTATTTTGGGTGGATGGCTGGGTGGGTAACAATCTTGATAAAGTACGGCATCATTAGGAGGGCCCTTAGTATTACCCTCACAGCAATCTGCGAATCTTACAAACCCTGCAGTTTTCCGTCAGCAGAGTGATGGGCAGAGGGGGCCCCACAGTCAGGAGAGGAGGTGGTCAAGGGCAGCACGTGGCCTCTGCAAGCCAAGGGCCACCAGCAAGCAGTGGTCAAGGGGGTGGCAAAAGGAAATGAATGGTGGCAAAAAAAATCTTAACATCTCTTCAAACCAAAGTTGGCTGTAACTTTGGAGACTTGCTCAGGCATTCTGGTGACGCAACTGTTCAAAATGCATCTGCTCCATGCAACTAACTCACATTCTCTCTTCACTTTAAGAATGGAGGAAGCAAGCGCAGAATTGAGGAAGCTGGCAACAAGACTGGAAGGAGAGCTAGCCAAACAGAAAAAGAAGCAGACGGCGCTGGAAAAGAAGCTGAGGAACTCTGAGCAGGCAAGGAAAGACGCAGAGGAGAGAAATCGCCTCCTGCAAGAAGAGATGGCGTATTTCTTCACAACCCTGGGCAACGTCACCGCAGGAAGCCAGTGGGGCAAAGCCTGAAGGTGGTGGAGGCCCTCTGCACTTTTCCCCAGCCAGGCAGTTTTGCCCTGGCCTGCACACCTCCCTCCCTCCCTCTCTCCCTCCCTCCCTCCCTCCCTCCCTCCCTCTCTCTCTCTCTCTCTCTCTCTCTCTCTCTCTCACGCACATGTGAAGGTACAGACCTACTTTGCCACCTTACTCATGCACTGACGTCCCAGTTGTTGGTCTAAATGGAAAATCAGAGATTGTTGATTGTTCACTCCCAGCACGACTGCTTTGCTAAATCCAGCATAGAGTAGAATACACAATGGCAGACGCTGGAGGAATAGTATTTAGCTGATCTACAAAATTAGAATTACTTTTGTTGCCTTTTAATGCTCTCCTTTGATAGAAGGATTTGCTAGAACTGTCAGCGTTGCCCCTCTGCACCATCAACAGCGTGGCTTTCACTTGCAGACTTTTGCATCGACTGTATTAGGCTTGTTCTTGGAGGGAACGCTGCCTCTTTTTTCCAATGGCTAATTCAAATCCATCGAACGGCTTGTATCCCTGACTGAAAATGAAGGAGCAGGAGGAGGCGGCGGCAGCACGACACAGTAGGCACAATAAATTAAGACATGTGAATTAATCAATTTATGCTCTGTGTATTAGATCCTTGTATGTAATTGCCTGTGTTGACAAATTTTACAGGATTTGGAAATAATTGCCTAGACTTGATCAAAAACTGGTGCTACGTTGCAAGATAACTCCTGGCGCTTTACCTCAATATCTAGAATTCTTCACGTTTCTCTTATTTCTCTCTTACTGAGCTTTTCTAGCACCAGACAAAATTAATCCCGAAATGCAAACCAAGCGAAAGTGATTTAAAAAGAGTCACCATGCAGGGAAATACCTTCCAAGCCTGTGACCCACCAGATACGCACGTGCCGTCTCTCATTGCAGTGCTAATGTCCCTATTTATTCACCTTTAAGCCCACAACTGGAGGGACTGAAGCTGGACACCAGGAAGGGTGAGGGGGCTGTTCATTAGCTGCTGAGAAGAGCTGATTTGGGTTGTTATTGTTTCGGGTGGATTTAGTCAGTTAATGGCTACTTTTAAGCTACAGTATCAGGAGTCTGTCTGGCTTTAGGTTGCTATGAGGAGTTGCAGTGCAGCGGGAGGCAGAGCAGCACTAGCAAAGCCCCTTGGCTGACTGGAGACGTGCTGGGGAAGGCTTATTTCAGCCCTGCCTGTTTTGGTGGCGGCAATGGAAGCCCGGTGACTGGGAGGCCCAGCCTGCGGCAGGTGGCGAGGCTGGCAGCGGTGTTGGAGCCGGGACAAGAGAGGTCGGCCATTGCCTTGTGGCAGATGACCTGGGTGGTCCCCTGTGGATTAGAAGGAGACATTCGAGGATTTCTATCCGGGTCTCCATCACGAAGCGTAACGGCTGCTCTCTGTATCCACGGGCTCGCTTGTTCAGAGTTGCAAACCCCGTTTTAGGGAGGGAGGAGTAACTAAATCTCCTACTTGGTCTCTTGAGGTCTCTGCTCCGCAGAGCACATTGCCCCCAAACCAACTCAGGCTTGCCTCAGACTTGATTCTTAATGGGCCATGTGATCTTGTAATCACTTGCAGAACCTTTCAAAGGGATTCAGACTGTGGTTTGAAATAATTAGGGCGCATTCCAACAGGGAAGACTTTAGTGCAGGACAGACGGGACCTTGGAGACGGTCAGTGTCACCATTCCTGCAGCCTTGCCGGAGGATGCCCTCTCTTAATCCAGCAACAACCGGAGACAATCACAGAGCACCCTGGAAGAAGTGGATTACCTGGAGGCTTTTCGATCAGGTTCTTATTTGGGGTAAGAGCGCTGGCTGTGCTACTCGGGGACCTTCTGCGAGACCCGGATGGCGGGTTTGGTGCCTCCCCCGCTTCCCGTCCTCCAGCGTTCAGTCCCATCCATCATGGCACAGCAGCTTTCCTTTTCCAGATGTTTTACAAATGTTGAGGATAGAATCCTTTGTGGGTGGTGACTTCAAAGGGAAGATGCGACAGGCTGCTTGCGTGGAGGGAATCCAGACCCCCTTTCCCGTTTTTCAACATGACATCTTGCTTGTTGCCTGGGTTCAACTTCAGACCTGCTATTCAGACAGTTCTTGGTTGGCCCAGCACTGTCCCTTAAGAAAGCAGGTCCATGAACTGGGGTTTCCCTGGACACACGGCGGCTGCTGGACGCATAAAGCGTGGCTGGGCAGGAAGGCTTTGGGCTCCTGTGCCCCAGTTGGGACCGTGCCCAGAGGGTGAGGACCGTGTGCCTTCATCATCATCATCATCATCTCCACTTGTACAAACGACTCCGACTGCTCTACACCAGACATGTCAAACACAAGGCCCAGGGGCCGGATCCGGCCCGCGAAGTGGTTTCATGTGGCCCGCGAAGCCATCCTGGAAACAGTGAGGGAATGGCCCCCACTGCCTTGGCCCCGGCCCAGAGACCCTCCTTCTGCCAGAGACCCTCAGATCTGTCCCACTCCTGCCCAGGCCCCCATAGGCACCCTTGATGCCAACGATGTAGAGCTGGCCATGCCCACCCAGTAGGCCATACGCACTCTAGCCACGCCCACCCAGTAGGCCACGCCCACCCTGGCCATACCCACCCGGCCCCCTGAGGGCAACCGTAATGCTGATGCGGCCCTCAATGAAATTGAGTTTGACACCCCTGCTCTACACAGATCTGCCTCTGAAGGCCACCCCGGAAGCGGCACTAGGCGAGGGCTTGCGGCCGTCTGCTGGCTTTGGAGGGCAGCCCTAAGGGCCAGTCGACCGGAACCTATGTGCCCCCTCCCTCCCTCCCTCCCTCAGGGGAAACTCCACTGTTCCATGAGGATGGAAGGGAGGGTGGCTGAAGCCAGGAACAAACGTTTTCACCCAAAGGCCCAAACGAAGGGTAGAGCCTCACGCAGGCTGCCCCCAAAGGGACAGCTTCCCAGAAAACATTAAGATTGGAATTGTTCCCAATGCCCTCGGGGGCCAAATTCAGTCTTGCTTTTGTCACTGAGATCTGTGGACGTGGCGTGACTGTCCCTGGACTGAGGTATAATAACATTGTTTTGTGTCTGCGAGGTGTCAGTTTGCCAGCCTGCACTGCGTCTGTTATGGCTTGTCACGGCTGTTTCAGTGTTACATTTGCCGGGTTTGTTTTGTTGTTTGTAGAATTACGCAAACCATGGACGTTTCAGTTACTGCAACCTGCCAAGACTCAGTGAAACTGGCAGCATACAAATTTAATAAATAAAAACAAACAGAAATGACTTCTATCTACACAGTGCAGATAGTACAAGCTTAATTCTTAAAACTCTGCATTTTTAAATTCACAATTTTAAATTCACAATGAACTCAGAATTTGAATCTGAGGAATAAAATGAAATACATATTCAAAGATATGTATTGAAACTCATTTCAGCAAAAAGCAGAACCATTTTTAATTATATTCAGCATTTCTACACTTTTTTTTTCTTGGAAGGAAATTAACCAAAACATGATCTCAGTGCAGTCCTCATGTCTTTTGTGATTTCTGTTGGGTTGTTCTAATACCCAATGTCACAAAAGGTTGCACAGGTTGAACCCCCTGGAGCGTACACAGTACACTTACATAATACTTATACCACAGATCCAGAAGTATCCGCTACAGGTTGAGAAGAAAACCGTCAAAGAGGAGGGAAAAAAACATTTTTGTTTCTAGAATTGGTACTAATCTGAATGCAACAAATGAATGGAGAAGCGAACACACTCCAGGTGCAAACGGGGGATTATTTTAAAGGCCTTGTGCAAGGGAGGTGAGCCAGGCCGATGGCAACTTTGAGGTTTGCCAAGAGCATTCAGCCGCCTTACCCCTGGAACCGCTGCCGTGGCCCCCCTCCCGTATGGGCCAATGGATGGACAGCGTCCGTTGAAGACAGCCAGCTCAGACAGCCTTTCCTGGGTAAACACTTACAGAAACATTTTTGTTCAAAGACCTTATCCAGGCAATATTGTATAGCCTATAATTAGATATCCCACGAGTAACAACAATTGGAAATAAAAGATTAAGTTTTGGAGCTGAAAAATGCCTCTGCTGATACAGATTCTCTGGGGGGAAAAATCTAGACGACCTTGAAAGAAGCTGTGATATAGCAAACTGAATAGCAATATTACATTTAATAAACCTATCTTATAAATGCATCCTGAAAAAATAAAGTCAAAAATCACAGTAGTAAAGCATGCAATTTTAAAACAATAAAAATTAAGTTCCATACTGTACAATTAATTACAGAATAGCATCGTGATTTACTATTTTACTTTAAAATTAGCACTCTGAAAATTAATCCCACAATTACTTTTAAAAACACCCCGAAATAATACCACTGATTCTTGTGACTAGGCGTTCCTCTCCTGCGTCCACTCGTCGTCATCTACAGCAACTTAAGGGGCTCGCTGCGGCTTCCAGGCTGCTGTCGGTGTTAGAGGCCAGAGTCCGGTCGGTGGACAGTGAAGACGCATCACAGACTGATGGGGATGAAGATGGAGGCCGAGGGCCGCTGACCGTGGCTACACCTGTGCTATGAGAAACACAAGCACCCCCTTCAGTCACGGGGAGATCTCTCCTCCTCTAGCTGCTTCCTGGTTGCCTGCCATCTTGTTCCCGTGGTCGGGGGGAAAACCTGCCCAATTCAGTTCAGCCCTGTCCTAAAGGCCTACCCTGAGAGCTTGTCTGATGGCGCTGGTGAAACCAGCAGGCCACGCGTTCCAGTTCTGCCTAAGCCACAAAGCCAGGGGAGTGACTTTGGGCCACTCTCGGCCCTGGTCTAATCGCAACGGTATTTCACTAGATCGTACCAGATGGGCAGAAATGATCAGAGACGATGACACTTCCCAACTTGTCGACAACAAGAGTGGAAATAACATTTCCCGCCTGGGGAATGGAAACAGACCTAGAGGGTTTCTGAGGACCAATGAGTACAAGCCAAACAGCTGCACAAGGGTGATTCACGCTGCGCCAAGTTGCTTTTTCTCCCATGTGTAAATACTATTGCCAACCTTCTTGCAGAGGAAAAGTGTGCATTCCCATGGCATATAATTACTCTGATTCCCAACGTCAATATGGAAATTTACACATACAAAACGATCTGTAGCTATCTACATATGAATAAGAGCAGGCATAATCTTAACATTCAGACAAGGCACTGCATATGTGAACTAAGGCTACGTAAAAACAGCCTTTTCCCCCCTTAGGGGTGGCACTAACCAAAGAACACCTACAGCAACTAACCTAGAGGAGGTGGCTGCCCACGTATGACTCCGTTCTTGGTCCTCTCCTCCAGATCCACAACTTCTTTGTAAATCAGTTCTGCAAATCAGCAGGTGAAGTGTTATCTGCAGAGCATGTCAAGCAAGCTAGAGAAGCAATTTCATCTGTAAAAAGAGACCCAGGTTCTGCAAGACAGAACTCCGCTTATCGAGCAGCAAAGCCACAAAGGGCAAGTATCAGACAAGCCACACAATGCCCGTGCTTCCTGCTCTGATTCCGTTCTCCTTTAAAAACCGGGAATGAGTGGGACTAAGGTAGGAAATATAGGACATATACAGAACAGAAGCTTCCTGGCACGTGCAAAATATGATAATTAATATTTTTTCAGGCTTTTTACAATTGTACAGATTAATGTTTCAGTCCGAGACAATCCACAGAGCACCTACAGAATTTCCTTTCAGAAAGTCAACCCGTTCACCGGGAAAGGCCATTGCCCGGCCAACGTGGCCAATCTACCTGGGGCCAGCCGTTCCACAAGCACATGACTTGTAGTGGCTGGTTTCTCATTTCCCCCCTGGAGTTTGCCTCCATTTCTCCCAATTTTCGAACCGTTTCTCCCACCTGTGTTTGGGACACTTTGCAGCCTAGGAAGCTGATCTGGTTTCACGTTACTTTCAAAAGAGGCCAGTTATTACTGCTGTTCAGGCTTTCTGGTCATAAATAAAATGATTATGACTTTTTATGTTCAGTCTTTTTTCCAACGGACACCTAACCCGGATAGCAAGGAAACAAGACGTGGGTTCCCTCCGGTGTGGACAGCCAGAGAGCGGAAGGCCAGGGAGGGCCCTCCCACGGAAAGCCACGATGGTGCTACACCCCCCCCCCCTTTCTCAACCTTGTAGTAGCCCCGAGAAACCCTCCATCCATCCAGCATCCTCCCCCCCCCACTCTTGTCACTGTTGCCTCTGTCTATAGGTCACTGGTGGATGTTCAAAACACCAAAATTCAGCGCTCCTCCCGACCCTCCTTCTTTCCATCTCTACTGGCATCGGCTTACGCTGATCACGAAAAACCCTTATCTCACCTTTCCATTCTTCCACCGTGTGCTCTCTTTCATCTAATTGCCTGTCTGGTATCTTTGGAGGAGGCTAGGAACAGAAGAAGAACTTAGCTAAAGGAAACAGTGCGGACAAAATAACAGATACGCCCAGTTTAATAACAGGTACGCAGCAAGCCCAGCTCATTCACTGGCTCAAGGGACAGGCACCAAGGTGTAGTTGTATGCCATTCAATCAGCTATTATTTAAAAAGAGCGAGGTTTTTTTTTAAAGCAAGCAAACACATAAAATTTGGCTCTTCCGTTGCTCTTTTATAGCCAAATCCCACCCGCAGGACCCCCACCCGTTCCCCAGAAACGGTACGGTTTGAGTTTCCGCCCTGCAGGGCCCCGTCAGCCGGGGCTCTCTGCCACACCCTGCCTTCCGCTTCCGCTCTCCTTCCGTGCACAAAGTCCAGACTCCAGAGACCAGGACTTACGGCTTCGGCTTCCGAGGGATCGTACCAGACGTTAATGTAGGGGTGCTGCAGAGCTTCATCCACTGAAATTCTTCTTGAGGCATCGATCACCAGCATTTTGGACAACAAATCTCTTGCCTGGCTAGCTGCAAGAGCAAAGTTTAGTAAAGAATATATTTAAACATTTTGGAAAGGGATACATAAAATAGGATAAAACCCAGACCGATTACACCAGTCAGTAGGAGCTGTAATCCATTTTTTTATGAATGGCTCATTTAAGGAAGGCTGATTCAGAGAAGAAGTCAGCCAGCCTCCAGAGAGAACAAGGAGCTCCTGGAGGTGTCCAGAGGAGAGGGGGAAAAACGAATCCCATTCCTGTTCAACGTTGGTAAAAAAAAAAACAAACCAAAAAACCTGGCAACTAGACTCTGCTCTTCCTGGGTGCCCAGCATCAGAAGTAGCCCCTGCTTTGCTTCCTCTCAGCTGGAGGCAAAGCAGAGCTGCCTCTGCTGCTGCTGCTGCTGCCTGTCTCTCTGGCTGCTGCCGGGGCTCATGGCCAGGGGGGCCAAAATAAGCCCCCCACCCACCCCGTTCGGGCAGAATTTCCCACCAGCGAACGTCACTGAGGGCTGAACCTGCACTGAAGTTCCAGGTGTGAAGACCAGATCAAGGAGGGACATGATGATGATGATGCATACATCAAAATGAAATTTCGTTGCATACAGCTCTCAAAGGGTCCTCATGATCTACAATTTTAAATTGGTGACAAACTTCTGATAATGAGACTTTAAATAATAAAAAATGACATTATTAAAGACGCAAGACCCCACAGTATTTGCCTATTAGCTCTGTAATCTGTTAGCAGAGCCCTGTAGTTGGTACAATTAAAAGGGGAAACTGAAATTTGAACTTACCATGAGGAATCCTTCTGGTCATCTAAGGGTGGACCTGATAGGGCAGGAAAGAATTCACTTCTCTCCTCCTCAAGAAAACAGGGCCAACAACATCAGAACTTAGCTTCTCCGCAAGAGAAGGAAACTCCTCCGTCAAAGAACTGGATTTCAGCTATAACAGACTATCACAAAACAACCTTGCAACCAAAGCTGGGGCCGAGAGGATTTATGGCTGGCTAGCTTCAGGAGAACCTCTCTAAATCCCCCCCACACACACACACACACACACACTCGGAGCAACCAAATGTCCCTCACCCAAAAGAGGGGGGGGGATTTGTAGTTCCGCTCAGCATAACGCCATGGTCCTGCTCTTGATCAGTGGAGAAATGGAGCTTCGGATAGGAAAGCAGCTCCAAAATGGGTTTCCTCTTGTCCCCATAAAGGTTCCCTAAAACAGCACCAGCCAAAGCCTGTGTGGTCCATCAAGACTCAATAAAAGGATGTCCCCAAATTTACCGGGTAGAGCCAGCTCACGCAAGACAGCGTACGTTCTGTCTGGCCATGAATCCAACCTTTTATGCTGGGGGGGTGATGGTGGCGATAAACCCTACACCATTTCTTTCATTCTTTCATTTATTGGCCAGGCTCTGAAGCTAGGATTTCAGTGTGAAAGAGAGCTGAAGGTGTGTGCCTTGGGTTCCTCACTGGAGGAAGTCAGGAAAGCCGTGTGCTGGAAAAAACGGGATCTGGAGGGTGAAGGCCCTGGGCAGAAGAGGAAGCCGTGCAGGAGGAGGAAGTGAAGTAGGACCAATAGGATCCAAAGCTTGCGGAAGCAAACGCTGTGGGGTTTGTGGATCCATCCTGATTTCCAGGAAGTGAATCCCAAGAAATGGATCGTGGGCAAGAAAGAAACCATTAGGTATAAGAGGATGTGGATGAATACGGCTAAAATTGTGTAACCGGAAAAAGAAAGTTTTCAGAAAGTTCTAAAAAGAAGCAAGTTAGAAGCCGGTTAAGAGTCTTATATTTGAGAGGAACTGGGAGACGGGCACGCTTGCAAACTGCCATAGTATAAGTAGAAAGAACTAGCTCTCTCCAATCTAATCATGTTTACGTGTATTTCTACTTATCGTTCCATTTTTTTAATCTTCTAAAAGCTGAACTAAGAATAGAATAGGCAACTGATAAAAATTAATTTTGTTTTTTCAGCTTTCTAGTTTTGATGGAAGCATGAATTAGTTGCAAACATGTCATGCCACTACAACCTTGTAACTTTTTTGCTAAAAGGACATTTTGCTGGGGAAAAATGCTATTTTAGGATGTATTAACATCCTATAGAGGCAATTGTCCCACTCTGTTCTGAACAGGTCCCATTTGGAATATTGCGTCCAGTTTTGCCATTGAAAATAACCTTATCGACAAGCTGGAGCAAATTCAGAGAACCATCCTGGGGATTGTGGGCATTGGGAGGTTTTGAAGGAGAGACCGGATGGCCATTTCTCTGGAATGGTTTAGGGCAGGGGTAGGCATCCTTGGCTCTTTTATGACTCGTGGACTTCAACTCCCAGAATTCCTGAACTGGCATGGCTCAGCATGGAAACCTCTCCCTTTCCCCTCAGCGTGGCTGGCTCAGGAATTCTGGGAGTTGAAGTCCACGAGTCACAAAAGAGCCAGGTTTGCCTACCCCTGATTTAGGGTCTTCTGCCATGGTGGGCAGGGGGTTGGACTAGAAGACCTCCGAGGTTCCTTTGAACCCTATTATTCTATGTTCTAAGACGACAAGGGGCTGGCCATTAACTCCTATGTGGAGCAGTTAAAGGAACTGAGTATATTTAGCAAACAAAAGAGAAACCAGAAAAGAGAGACAGTGGGATGCAACTTGGGGAAATAATAAGATTCAGGTATAATATTAAGAGAAATTTAGGATGCTAAGAGCAGTTAACCAGTTGATCAGGCCGGTTCATGTGGTTTTCCCCTCTGCATCCACCTGAAGACTGAGTACCGAAGAGACCAAGCTGGCCTACAAGGAAGACCAAATAAAGAAAGGAACAGAGACATAGAAAGAAAAAGCATCACATGGACAGTGCATTAAAAAAAAAACACCCTGGCATTGGCTAAGAGCAGAAAGTTTGAAGAAAGAGACAGAGGGGCCAATTCTGGCTGCACAAGACCAAGCCTCAAGAAGAAGAAATGCACAGAAAGAAGACAGCCACAGAGGGCAAGTGCCACATCTGCAAAAGAGCTGGGGGGAAAAGTCTATCGCTTGGTTAGCTGCTGCAAGAAGATCGCACAGACTGATTACAAACAGCAGCTGACCAAGTGGCGACAATGGTGCATTGGAACAGTTGTAAGAGACACCATTTCCTTACAAGCAAGAACTGGTGGGGCCACAAAGCAGAGAAAGTAATACTGAAAATGAAGAAGGCGAAGTTCTCCGGGCCTTGAGAACTGAGACAAGCACTCGTCACATAACACCCCAAGTGTAACAACTGTCAGTAGGGAAGGCAAAAGAAGTCGGCCTGGTGGACATGGCGGTGCCCAGAGACAGCAGAATAGGGGAGAAAGAACCGCAGAGAAGAAGTGGAATGAGTGTGGGGAAAAGAAGGCAAAGGTGGCACCGACGGCAACGGGTGCAATCCCAGAGTATCTGGAACACACACACCCCGAACCCCATCAGCACTGGCAAAATCCCCATCAGTCAATGGCGAAAGGCAGCTTGGTGTGGAGCAGCTCACGTCCTGCACCCATCCCTTGGCGGCCATCAAACAGCCACCTCTGCCTACTGCCCCGGGACTCGGTAGGGGAATAAAAACACCAAGTCCAGGCCAAACATCCCGCTGACCACCGTGTGTGGCCAAGCATAACAACAATTTGTGGGACATGCTGCCCTCCGCTTTCAAGGGCAGCCCTGCCTTCTCTTCTAGCTGGCAGGACTTGTCAAAGCAGCATCAAAAACAGCTGGGGCTGCTGCTGCTGCTGCAAAGGGCCTTTAACCCCCCCCACACACACACACACCCCTCATCCCAGGATGATCTGCCTGAAGGGAGATGGGAGGAAGGGCAGCTTACTCAGCTCCTCCTCCTCCTCCTCCCCCCTCGGAAGCCAGCTGGCGACTGGCCATCTCCTCCACGGGCAGGGCCCTCGCCAGGCACCTCGCCCGAGTGATCTTTCTGTTGGCCCCAGGCCGATCAATCTCAACGGAGAAGCCCCTCGCTCTAGCCCCACGGGCGGCCAGAGCGGTGGAGAGACCGGAGCAGGGCTGCTTTTGTGGCAGCTGTTCCAAAGAAACCCAGGAAAACTCTGGCACGAACCGGGGTGGCGTCTTCCTTTTCTCACATGGCACATTGTTGGCTCTGCCTTCTCAGGCAAAATAAAGACAATCCTCTCTCGTCCTGTAGACTCACACCTCCGCTGACCAAGGAGAACCGACTGGCCACAACCTACATCGACTGAAGCAGGAAAAGGCCCATCCCGGTCAGGGACCCACCCCCCCACCCCCCCACCCCAAGAGCATCTAATCCTGTTCGCATCAGAGTTCATCTCACTCAAGGGCGGAGGGAAAGATAAAGCAAATTTCTCTCTGTGACTGAATCCAAATGAATACAAAGTGTCTAAATGAGATTCTATAAGTATTTTCACTGCCCAGTTTCCATTAAATATGAAAATATGATTGTGGCACCACGGTTATTTCCAGGCAGTCTATAAGCTCGTCTTCAAACAGGAAATGACAGCCTGACGATGTGCCACGCCATTTCTGCAACAGGAAGTCAGGAGCGCTGAAACGCCAGCCAGGCGCGCATAATGCAGCGGGACTCAGTGCAACCGGGAGCAAGAAGTATTCTCTCCACCACCACCCCCCCATCAGCTTTACAACTACTTTCCGTGGGTGGTGGGTGTGGCTGTCTTTAGGCACAGTGTTGAGTTAGCTACCGCTCCCTTAAGCTGCTCAGGTGCAAGCAGGGGCCCTGCCTCGGAGGTGGGCTCCTGCCCAGAAGACCTGGGGCGTTGCCTTCTTGCTTCAAAGCCCCCTCTCCGGCCAAAACTCAGGCCTTGTTGGCACGCAGAAGGCAGCGATTCTCTTGGCAGAGAATGGGGTCTCTCCCAATCTCTCTCCCCCCCCCTCCCTAACGGGCAGTTTTGGCTCCCTACGACGGGGCTCAAGCCCCTGCCCCAGCTGTTTGGGCCCACTGGCTCCCTGGAGGCATTTTGCTGCCACCCGGGCCCATCTGAAGGGCCAGTTCTTGGTTGAGCGGATTTTGCTCCACGAATGGAAAGCAGGAGATACCTGAAATCTCACGAAGCGACATGGAAAAGCTGTTCCTGAAGACAATGAGTAGCTTCACAGGTCTTGGGGAACTGAAAAAGTGGTCTGACTGGGCAATTCCTGCCTACTGTTCTAACGGCTGTCCACGGCCAAGGGAAAAATACTTTTAAGTTGGCCAGGATAAATTTTGGCATTCGTGATACCAATGAAACAGGAATCAGACCACCAGCTCTACGTAGAGGTATATGTACTTCTGGTATATTTGTAGTGACACGTAATAATAAAATAATGTGAACATGAGGAAAGCGTTTTCTTTTTTTATAAACCAGAAACTCATTTGCCAACAAAGGTGATACTGGGAATAGTCACATAAAACATATAAAAGATCTTTAGGTGAGCTAGTTATTTTTAGGAGAATGAGAACGATTAACAAATTAGATGCGATCCCAATGCTAAGGCAAATTAAGATTCTACTCATAGAAACCTGCAATCCAATGCATCTTTTACTTTTAATATTCCTAAGATAACATTTCAACATTTGCAGGAGAAAAATTTAATGGTATCTTACCTTTCAGTTTATTGTGGTCAGAATCAACTGGAAAGAGAACATCTGGAAAGAGTTTTTCAAAACTATAGCCAGCATATTTAGGCCTATTCTCCACGTATGTCCTCACTGTTGGTTGCAGCTTCTTCATAAATTCAGGACAGGGTGTCCCTAGTTGTTCAATAACTTTATTCCACTGATCGATATCTGAAATCATGAAGCTAAGAAAATCTATGTATTTGGTGTTTAAAACAAAAGTTATGTTAAAACTACCAGTCACTCAGAAAAAGTGGTGAGAAGAACAAGAAAAAAGAATTTTAGAGTTCCACTCTTTAGTGTTGCTAATCTACAAGAACAGATCCTCTCGACAGAAGATGAGTAAATTCATGTTTGGGATATAGAAATGTAGAAAAGTCATATATGAACAACTCAAAAATAAATGTTTGCAATTGGAAAATAAGAAACTCATCCATTCCTCACCCATATCAACTCTAAAGTGGTCTCCCATTTTAATGAACAAAAACAGAAAAAAATTAGATGAGGTTGTGTCTTTACTGAAAGTGTTCCATTTTTTTTAAAAAAAATTAATTTTAACGGTGCTGGCAAATTCTGAGCTGGTTGATTCAGTACACCTTTTTCCTGGTTTGTTGTGCTCATAGTTAAAACAAGGGGTCGAGAAGGTTGGTGATGAGGTTTGGGCGGGCCAGAGAACTTGGAAGATTTCAACACAAACGTTCTGTCCTAGGCATGAGGTGTCCCAATGAATGAACTCTGCTTTTGCAGCATCACAGTTCCTCGTGAAGGGCAGGAGGTGACCATGCACGCCCACGTGCTAACTGCAGGGCTTCTGCCTGGAATAGGACAGCCCCGCCTAAAAATTGAAGATCAGTTTTCCATTTGCCTGACATACCTTATGCAACTTAACTATGTTTCTATAAAGTTCCCAACTAAAACATTTAATAACTATCTGGAAGAAATTCTGCTGATGTTAATATATGTCTTTTCTCTCTATATAAAATTTGTCCTTTTCCCTTAGCCAAGAGGTGTTTCGGGAAAGAAAGATAAATGTCCCTTGCTACCCTGTACGCTGCACTGTGGAGGGACATGACATTTGTTGTACACAGTGTGTGTATTGTGCTAAAGGTGAAGTGTCCTTGCTGAATGAGAAGCAAGCATAGAAACTTCCCACATCCATTGCCAAGATTAATAGTCTCTACTCCAATTGTAAAACGGTGTATCTGATACAGTCCATTGAAACTGTATCAACTTTTGCACGTCAGTTTAAGCTGAAGAGTTTCCTGGAGTAGAGAGGTAGTAATTTAGTTTGTGACACTGACATCCAGAGGTGAATATTAAAATACATGCATCTATTAAAAATAATGATTAAAACAGCTGCTAACAGGTGTGTCAAACAGTAAGGGGAAATAAAAACCCAGGGGGAAGCCTCTGAGGGACCTATACTTGGAGCGGCCCCCCTCCCACATTTGGAAGAGGAACGATCAAACCTGTTTCCACACACAATACTAGCAAAATGTTGGGTGGCAACATTATTAGAAAAGAAAGCCACAGACTTGGTTAGGGTTGGGGGTTAGGGCTGAAGGACAAAAACGGATTACTCTGTAAGTCCACTGATACCGTTTAAGATCAAATTCAGACAACGTATTCTTGGCTGACTGAACTCTTAATAAAAGACAATTTTTCGTACCAAACTGTATGAAAAAGTGTTTGTCAATAAAAACTTATCAGACCATTAACGTATCTAATGCGTGTGTGTGTGTGTGTGTGTGTGTGTGTGTGTGTGTTAAAAAGAAAAAAACGGCGGAGAAGATCCGTCTGCTCAGATTTCTGTTCAAGGCCCCAGGAAGGATACGATCTGTGCCAGGAAATAAAACACCACCTTTGATCATTTCTCCCATGATGCACCCCACTGACCAAATGTCAACTGAAATCAAAATGCAATGACATTAACTGACTGGAAGGAAACAGAAAGGGGGGTTTGAGAAGGAAGCACACAAACAAAACGGCCAGGGAAAACGAAGAGGGACGCGGGAGGAACATAAATGGATAAAAATGCGCCACCAACCCAGTGGAGACTATTTCCTACTGCTAGATGCAGCCTTAACGGAATCAATTTCTAATTTTTATATTTATCAGAAATAAAGATTAGGGCTTTCAGAAAGAAATACTGTGTCAAACTTATATCCCAAGAAGGAACATTAAAAAGAGAGAGAGAAGAAATCTACCGGAAGAAATTAATTACTAAAAATTAATCCCGCTGCAGAAGCACAAGGATACAGTCCCTTCCTGGAAAGAGGATTTTGTGGCAAACCATTTCTCCCATAATGCACCCAACAGACCATAAATCCACTATGTTTGTAGCACAAAAAGAAGAAGCAGAGCAAACTGTCACTAAAAATCAAAAGAAGCAGCAGGACACGACTGCATCTTATGGCAAAGAAAGCGTTAACGAAAGGGGAAAAGGAATCACGAGATCGAGGCGTGAATGTATTTTCGGAACATACATGTGACTCCCACGGCAAAAACATCTTCTGTGCAAGAAAAACAGAAGGAGAGACTGCGGTGGGATAACGTCTTCTTGCACTGGTCCCTTTTTGCATAGGGTACATTTTAGAATAAATTCTAACACTTTCAGAATTCTTGCATTGTAATCTAGCTCAAATAAAAGATAAATAGTAAGAAATTGAATTATTTAACAAAGCTAATACGGAAGCACAAATTTTATTAGCAACAAGAATCAATAATAGGCTGCTTAAAAATTAATAAACTAAATTAGTGTGAAAAACTGAGGTTTTATGAGGAAAAGAGATCATTTTTTCCAGAGAGGTGGCAGTGTGGGTATGCTCCCCCCCCCCCCCGCTTTCCTGGAGAGAATGCGCTAGGAGCCTATTTTTCCATCCAGTCTTGCTATCGGAAGCAAAGGACGGTACCTTCCACAGTACTAATAGGCTCCTCCGGTGGCAGAGCTGGCTGGGTCTGGGCCCAGAAGCTAAGCTGGGTCAGGTCAGGTAAGGTCAGCACATCAGGGGGACACCTGCCCCCCCTGCCCCCCTCCCAGGGCTGGAGCAGGAGGAGGCCAGAGTGAGCCACTTCCACCCTGGGCCAAGACAACAGCCTGCCTGGACCCAGAAATTGAGCTGAAGGAAATTTTGCTTTCATTTTTCTTGCACTGAGATAAGCAACAATTATCCATGCTGAGGTAATATATGTGACCTTGTTAGATGTTCCTGTTCAGAAGATTGTTCAAAAGTGCTCTTGGTTTACACACACATACACACAAGTGTCTTGTGTGGAAAGACTGCGAGCAATTGCCTCGAGCAAGCGTGGCTCCTGAGGTCCACAGAATTTCTTGGCAACAAAACCTAAAATAGTTTGCCCTTCCTTCTTCGACTTTCTAATCTAGAATCCCAGCCCTGGGAATCCCTGGCCTTTCCCCCATTCAAGTGACCAGATCCCTGCCTGCTTAGCTGGGGGGGGGGGGATCGACCACAGGGATCCAGAGGCATCTGCAGCTTCCCTTCTCTCCTTCTTTTCTCCCAGCCCTTTTAACATATTGTTCTAATATATTATAGCTTACTTACCTATTGGAAGTATTGCTACACTACATTTCATGGAAAGAAAATTCCCTTTCAGTCCAGTAATAAGAAGAAAACTGCAGAGAAAGGAGATGAATGGAGTGCCAGGGAGAGCCTTAACCCTTCCGATGGCCTCTCTTGCAACCTGCCTCAAACTAAGTGCCTTCAATCCTCAATCCGTGGAGCTGACCAAGGACAACACTGCAGTGGGTGTTATCGAAATCAGCTTAGGGATGAAGGGAGGGCTGTTGGGAAGAGGTGGTAGCACTTAATCACAGAGAAGACGACCCACTTGACCTCGCACCTCTCTCTGGCTTATGAAACCGCGCTTAGCAGAGTAAACCATATATACTGACCCTCAGGAAGCATTCAAAAGGGCTCCACCGGATGCCTATAGGGACAATGAGTAAAGCTACTCAACTATTCTCATCGTTAGGCAAGAGTCAAGAGCCCGGGGTCCAACCTCTGCCAGATCAACTGTGTGAGGAGCCCCTTCTGCCACCGATAGCCTGTCTCTTTTTTTTCTTCTTCTCTCTGCATATATACTATTTAAATGGTGTTTTGGAAGCTATCTTGAACATTTTGCTTTCAAGAGTAAGGTAGGTTTGTTTAAAATAAAATACCTATGATTTCTTCTTCTAGAATTGATATTTAAAGTTTTACATTATTGATATGAGTAATCATAAATGTATAGATAAATATCAAAAACTTGAATGGGCTATATGGAGTGTTGAAATATTATTTACTTAGAGTTTGAAGCAAAGCAAACCTTCCTCTAATATAAGTTTTTAATAAACACGACCGATCATTACGTGCAATAATTCATTTCTTTCAAAGCTCACCTCCAACACTGTCTGTAAACAATGTGAATTAGCATACAACTTCACCATGAATAATATCCTTTTATGAGTCTTAGTATACATAGGCATCTTCTCCTCATTCCTTCAACATCACAGCTTTCAACCCACAACAATGGCACTGTCAAAAGTAGGTGTTTTGTAGCTGTGAAAGTGGGGAAAGCTCAAAGGCAGCACATGAAATATTCTATTTATGTCCTATGCGAGGGGCCAACAAAATAACGGATACAGAGGTTTCCTTCTATCCTTTATTTCAAAATGGGCAGTGTTAACTAGTGCCGACAACCCTGGCTCCTAACCAAGCGCAGCAAGCAGGAGTGGTAACTGACCTCACCCGCCTGCAGCAGCCCCACCACCACCACCCCCCCGGGGCAGCCCTCACGCCTTCGTGACGTCAGAGGAGCTGCTCAATGATGGCAACCGGGACGTGAGCCGGCACTGAGTGGCACTGTCACGTGGCAGCGCGCTTTAAGACGTCAGGTAGCCACAGACGTGGCAGGCCCAGTTCCTCTTGTTAAGCAAAGACTTCCTGTACACAGTTCAAGCTTAATTTTAGCCACTTTGTAGAAGTTACTTTTCCCATTTGAAGAATATGTTCTGTGCAAGAAACTAAGCGCTGTGTCCCGACACCCTCAACCTAACATTTCCTAAGATGTTTCCAACACGGAACCCTGAGACTAAACACACAGCACCTTTTGATAATGCATTAGGTTTCAACAGCTAAACAAAACATAAAATGAGGCACATGAAAAGATGAGAGAGACCCATGGAATGGAATTTTAAAAGACATTTTCTAGGAACCAAAATGTAAAACTGCTAACCGTTTTCTTTGTACCCCATTCCAAGAATGACTTCGGGTGCTCTGTAGTAGCGCGTCACGACGTAAGGAGTCATCATAAAGCTGGTCCCAGCTGTTCTGGCCAGGCCAAAATCTAGGATCTTCAGCGTGCAGTCAGCTTTCACTACAATATTGCTAGGTTTTAAATCCTTTGAAGAGAAAAGATATGAAATAGGAGACCTCCAAGGAATATCAAGCAGGATACAAAAGAGAAATTAGCTCAACAACTATGACTGCGCTCGGCATCATCTATGAAAATAGCACCATAACTTCTGTAAGTTATTACATATATTCATCTTTTGGCTGTCAGAGGGAAAATACACAGCTCTGAAATTTACAGGAAGGGCCACTGCTGGCCATGGACCTTCCTGGACAAGATGTAACACCATTTGCACTGTTCATTTAATAAGGAACAGGGATTAGTCATGGAACCACTTACAAAGCAACTGCAGGGAGCCGTCCTTTCCTATTCTTCAGGAAATAAATTCAACACACTTGAGCTAATTTGGGCCTCCTGCCCACCTTGTCCGATTGTTTCCTAAGTAGCCTCTCCTCCAGACTCCTCCCCCAAAGTAATCCATACATTCCATTATACCTGGTAATTTTTTTGCCTTTTTTCCAGGATCCTTCTCAGAATTTCCAATCAAATCTCTTTACGGTGCAAAGCCCTAGCATTCCCTGATCCTCTCATTCCAAATGCTTCATCGGATCTTTTCCAATAACATCTCTGGTTTTTACAATAACTCAGCCCGATTATTCAGTTGTAGAATTGATGGAGATAATAATGCAATATGGGAAAGTTTCTGGATTTAAGATTAATATACAAAAAACTAAAATACTGTCTAAAAATATGACAGTATTACAAAAGGCTGTTTTAGAAGAGCTAACGGGATTTGAAATAGTTAAAAGGGTTAAATACTTGGGGATATATTTGTCAGCCTCAAATGTGAAGTTATATAAAAATAATTATGAAAAGTTATGGAGAAAAGTACAAAAAGAATTAGATAGTTGGAAAAATTACAATTATCTTTACTGGGAAGAATCGCAGCAGTGAAAATGAATGTTTTGCCAAAAATTTTATTTTTTTTCAAATGATACCTATACTTAAAAAGGATTTAAACTTGGAAGAATGGCAAAAAGGAGTTAATAAATTTGTTTGGGCAGGGAAAAAGCCACGAGTTAAATTTAAGATAATGCAAGATACGCGTGAAAGAGGTGGTCTTAAAATGCCTAATTTCAAATTATATTATTTACACAGGCCCAAAATTTAAGAGAGAATTTTTATAAAATGTTTTATAGGTATGCAATGTATTTTCATATATGGTGGACTTGTAAAAAGGTTAAAGCTTTTTGGATTAAAATTTGGTGGAACATGCAAAAAATATTTAAGAAAAGGATAAAGTTCTCTCCGCAACTGTTTTTATTGGGTATTATTACAGATACCACCGTTGTAGATACTAAGTTGATGTTGAATTTAATTACGGCAGCGAGACTTTTAGTAGCGCAATATTGGAAGAAGGAAGAACTGCCGACTATAGAAGAATGGACTTTAAAAGTTTCTAACTTGGCGGAAATGGCAAAGATCTCAGCGTATTTGAAAGACCAATCGCAACAGAGATACATTGTGGAGTGGAGGAGATGGATTGATTATATTCAGAATATGGGACTAAAAAGTTTCACTTAGCATTTGAATAAGTAGCGGATTTATATGATGTATAACTAGCTTGTAGTTATTTTACTAAGAGTTAAGGTACCGATAGAATTTAATATTTTATTGTTGTTTGCATATTTTAGATTATGTTTGTTTGTATTTTTATACCCTGTATTTAGCTCTGGGAAGTTGGGGAGGGGAGGGTTGTATTCAAAAATGTATTGTAAAACTTTTCAATTAAAAAAAAACATCTCTGGTTGGCTACACACCACCTCCTTCAGGGAACTGCACAAACAGTAGAATTCTTGGACATCTTTAATACAAAGTGCTTTTTTCACAGCAGAGTCACCCTTAAATCCAGAACATTTAGTGATTAATTAAAAAGCATCCATCTTAGAATGCGGTCATTTACCATGCCCAGACTTAAGTTGTACCAAGATGATGGTTTACGAATCACCAATTAAGAGCAAATGACACAAATAGTAGTCAGGCGTTATATTTGAGAGGAAGCTTGTAAAGCTGGCACAGGTGGCCTTTCAGGTATAGCTTAATGGAGAAAAATTACAGGGCCCGTGAAAGGCCAGAGCGGTCTCACCCACCCTGTGTATGATTCCAGCGGAGTGAAGGTGCTTGATGCCGCACAGCATCTGGTACAGCAGGTAGGACATCCGTTCGTGGTCAAGCTCCATCTGGATCACTTGGCAGAGATTGGCGTCCATGAGCTCCATCACAATGTAACTTTGGAGGGGAGACAGAACAGGCAACGGAATCAACGCAGAACATTTCACCCTATCCTCAGCTGTGTGTTATTACGGCTAACACAGGCTTCCTGAAATTCATACTTACACATCTTGGAATTCTTCCAGTGATTTCTGTGGGGTGAACACGTTTAACAGACCAATTATCTACGAAGAAGAAAAAAGGTACAATAATAAGCACACAGTTTTTGATTATCATTTATATAAAAAGTAAAATAAGCTGCAAAGCTGGAAAATCTGATCAACTTAAGTCTTAAGAGCACTAAAATCTCTACACTGTTTTCTTATTTACACCTAGGTTACAATACCAATCAATTTTATCCTTATTATTGAAAAATGCCCAGATTTAGAATTTGGTGGTCTACAATGGGAAGAGAGAAAATCCTTCTTGAGTAGAATTAGTGCAAAATTAACTTGAATAAACAAACAAGAAAACAACTCAGATGGCAGGTGTTATTGTGAGAAAAATAATATCTAAAAGAGCAACTGGATTATGCAGGCAAATCCAAGGCCTCTCTCTCTTCCTTAACTATGCACAATTTCTAAAACATAAAGAACTAAGAGAAATTTGTTCGACTGACTCTCAATTTAACTTAATGCCAGGTATATATAAATCTACACAGCTATATAATATCCACCCAGAAAATTCAGACAAAAGAGACATGATCCTTGGAAAGTATCCTTAGGTAGTCTAGGATTTTCTCCATGCAAAATAAAATGGCTTCTCTTGAGCAGGATTCCAGTTATTTGTTTTTCTAGAAAATCAGGAAGTTCAGGGCTGAGAAATCCTTCACTCTGGCCATATTTGAAGCCAAAAGAAAAGGTTCAAAAACCGCCCATCTTTTCTCAGCTAGTGAACAATTGAGCCATGGCAGTTCTGGGGCTGGAGACCCAAGACTCACGACCCTCCTTCCCAGAGACTTCAGCTCAATCGCTTTCTCTCAGCCCATCCTACTAAGGACGGCATGGGAATAAAATGAGGGGAGACCTGATGGAACGACTTTAGCCTTCAACAACAACAACAACAACAAAAGCCAGGACAGATTTTCAATAAATCAATTCAAATTACAAATCCAATCCTTCCCTGTAAAAGTTAATACCTTGTGGTTTGGTCTTCTTAATTTATCTTTACCCTTGAATGGTAAAGAAAGCAAAAGGATCACATCCTAAAGGACAACTATGATATCATCTTTTAAGTCTGCACAAACAGACTTACATTTTTGTGGTTGACACACTTCATGAGGACCAATTCTCGATAGGCTCTTTTAGCATGTGTTTGATTCTGAAACGGTCGACTGAGTTTCTTGATTGCAACATTTCTTTCAAGAAGAGCATCATAAGCTGCACTGTGGATAAAAGAGAGCTGCCACAGTCCCACCAGAAATGGATTCAAAAGCTCCTTATCAAAATTATATTAGCAGTATGTGATTTCAGTTTAGGTGAGATGTCAGAATTCAGTAAGAGGATACACAAGACCTGAAGCATAGACTTTTCTTATGAACCCAAGCAGAAATCTGGAGCCAGATCTAGCAGAGTAAATTCTACATTTACTACAATATAAGCTATTAATATTTTTGTTCTCCTCCAGAGGAGTGAGTGACAGGGATAGGGTCTCTATGGGATTACCCTAGGGTCGTCTTAACTGCTGAAACTTTAGGGACAGGGCTGGCTGGAAAACCTGGAGCGGATCTCCCATTTTGTCTGCACAGGGAAAGTGGGACCAATTGGAGTAGAAGCTGCAGTCTGTGATTTTTTACAGGCTGGGGTCTGGGCTTCTTTCCTTCTAAAGTTGAAGAGCAGCTGTAGGCAGGTGGGGAATGCGTAGCCAGAGCAGCAGCTTAGCTCTAAGGACACATTTGACTCAGGAACTGGGCGGGCTGGCTGGAAAACCTGGAGCGGATCTCCCATTTGGTCTTTTTTTAAAATCCCATTTATATCCCACCCTTCTCCGAAGACTCAGGGTGGCTTACAATTTAAAGCACAAATCAATGTGCTTAGCAATAGCCTTCATTCTGTGTATATGCCTGTTTATTAGAGCTTTCATCCCCCCCCAAGCAGCATTATTACAAAGTCAGCTTATTGCTCCCAACAATCTGAGTCCTCATTTTACCTACCTCGGAAGGATGGAACAGCCTTGAGCCTGGTGGAATGAGAACCTGCACTAATTGCAGGCAGCTGGTGTTACTTAAGGCTCTGCGCAGGGAAAGCTTTAGAGTGAATTAGGAAAAGTGAAAAAGTGAATTAGGAAAATAGGAACCGGTTGCTGGAATTGGGTATGTGTAGTTTAACGAAGAGAAGGGTAAGGGGTGACATGATAGCAGTGATCCAATATCTCAGGGGCTGCCCCAAAGAAGAGGGAGCCAAGCTATTCTCCAAAGCACCTGAAAGCAGGACAAGAATCAATGGATGGAAACTAGTCAAGGAGAGAAGCAACCTAGAACTAAGGAGAAACTTCCTGACAGTTAGAACAATTAACCAGTGGAACAACCTGCCTCCAGAAGTGGTGAATGCTCCAACACTGGAAGTTTTTAAGAAGAGACTGGACAGCCATTTGTCTGAAATGGTATAGGGTTTCCTGCCTTAGCAGGGGGTTGGACTAGATGACCTCCAAGGTCCCTTCCAACTTATTATTATTATTATTATTATTATTATTATTATTATTATTATTATTATATTATTATTATTAAGTTTAATCCACTTGCACTGTTTTATGTTTACATGTTTGATGACAAACAGCCTTATGTTTATAAGTGACAGTTTTCCTACTTAAGTACCTGCATGTCATAAGCATTTGAATTAAAATTACCATATTAAAATCAAATCTGATGTTTTTTAATTTTTATTTGGTGTGCGTTGGAAGAGGGGTAGTCTTATACGGCGAGTATAGCCCAAACCCTATAATTTAACAGGAAATGTAGGGGGTCGTCTTATACGCCAGAAAACACGGTAAATGCTTCTGATTTTTCCAGAGAATAGAGCCCGTCTCTTCCTCAACCCTCAATGGCTTCAATTCAACACAGCTGCCGCCATCTACCTCTTCCCCCCACCAAAAACTTTAAGAATTTAACAGAATGTACCATCCTCTTGAAACACCAGCTGGAATCAAGAGCAACTTCATGGGGGGGGAACCTTGGCATGAAAGAATCTCCCCTCTTTTCCCGAGTCCACAGAGGCCTACGAGCAGCCCCTGCTGAAACACAGATCAGGCCACCTGACCAGTGATCCCACCTGTCAGAAAACAGGCTTCCCACCTGACACTCTGCTTCTACCCAAGAAGATGCTGGGAGTCTTTTGTCTGGTGGGAAAACTGAGGGGTACCGAGGGGAGGGGGAATTCTTCTGTCCCAGGGAACACTAGGTGGCAAAAGCCCAGGAGGTGGGAAAAGACTGTTTCACTCTGCCGGGAGCAGGGATGATGTCTGGTCCAAGAAGAGGGCCAAACGGGGCAGAATGTTGGCTGAAAGCCAGAATAAAAGCAGGACACCTTTAAGGCAAATGGGGAGTTGGTCCCAGAGACCACTACTTCCTAGGAAGGAAATCGACACTGCTCCATCTTTGATTACTTTCTCTTCTTCAATAAAAAGAGATTCTTTCACTGAGGAAAATGCCTTACCATACTATCCCCTGTGCACCTGAACCAATCGGCTTCAAGTTCTGGTATCGCTTTAATACAGTGAAAGTAGAATCTCCAATTTCAACACTGTAGAAGTTGTTTTCAGGCTTGCTTCTGCTCATGATGCCTCCAGCTGAGGAGCTTAAGCTAAAAGACACCAACCTGCAGCAAGACATAAATCAACATTTTCCAGACTCGCATAAAATGGCACATTATCATGCTTTCCTTTACCTCATAAATGAAAGAAAAATGCTACTAAATAATATTTAGGAACTTCAGGTACATACTTCACACTTTATATTAAGTAACGAGCAGAATTATTTTCTGTTCAACTCCAAGACAATTTGGCTTTCATTTCTAAGGCAATCCGAGTTAAATTTCACATTCATACGAATGATTCTACAAGCCCAACCTGTCATTCCTACATTCATGGAGTCATGTATGCAGGCTGATTTTGCATCTGATCATCTGTGACAGTCCCACAAAGCAACAGTGCAGAAAAAAACAAGAGGCTACCTCCCAGTTCTACCCTAATCAGAGGCAGCTAACCCCAAATTGCTTAGCAAACCAACAAAAAAAGGAGGGGGAACCCACATGCTACTAAACGTGTTCAAGCATCTTCAAAAGCCCCTTGGCCCACATCACCTGTTAAAATTATATCATGCTGGAAGAGGCCATTAAGCCTAACGCCATGCTCAGAGTGGGAATCCAAATTAAGGCATCCCTGACAGACATAATTTGTTTTTTGTCGGGTAGAAACAGTGAGAGGAAAGGAACCTACCAAATTCCTTAATTGGCTGGACGGCTCTTACCATTAGTGATTCTTTTTTTTCTAAAATTCAACCTGAATCCACCTTCCTGTAGCTTAAATCCATTATTCCAAGTCCTGCATTCTGAAACGATAAAAATAAGTCTCAGCCTTCTTCAACATGACAACTCCATTCAGATATTTAATGAGTGCTATCAACTCCAACCAGCCTTCTCTCTGAAAAGCTGTTTTTCTAATTCCTTCCATTTCTCTTCACGGTCCCTTTTACGGCCCTCCTCCCAAATGGCTTCAACCCCTGAAGATGTGATGCCCAGGACTCCCAAATTTCTACTGGGCAGCCCCAAAATACTCTGATCTTCCAAGTGCTCATTCATATTCAGTTTGCAATCAGCTTCTATTCTGAGATCTTTTTCACAAATAGTATTAGCGAGGCAGGCACGCTTCATTCTATGCCTGTGCATTTGATTTGTACACAAAACCTGGAGGGAACTGCAAAGGACACAGAAATCAGTTACTTTCAGCTCACTTGTCTCACCCATCAAGATTATTTTGAATCTGGCTTCTGTTCTTTACAGTACAAGCTAAGCCGCACAATTCCGTATCATTTGCATAGCTGATAAATCTTTAACTCATCTTAACAATATAAGTATTGGAAAACAGAGGACCCAGGATTTATCCTTGTGGCGTTCTCCTCAATATCAATTTCAATGTGGTATTTATTTATTTACATGTCAAATTTAAACATTTTAGAAAATTTGACTTCCTTTACTGATAAGCTTGTAAGCCGCCCTGAGTCTTCGGAGAAGGGCGGGATATAAATGGAATTAAAATAAATAAAATAAAAATAATTGTCACCTTCAGGTGAGAACTAAAGGGACCGAGTGTACCACTGCACATTTACGCCACGCCGGGCAACGGGAGGCTGGCGCTTTGTGGTAAAAGGATTGGGAGGAGGACAGGGAGGGAGGAGGAGGAGGAGGACTGAGCCTGGCTCTTTCCTTGCAGACCTTTCATGACCCAAACTAGGCAACATCACCAGTGCTCGAGGGGAAGGGGGCTTATGGGGGGGGGAGGAGGAGGGAGCGGCTCCTTTCGGCAGGGAAGCCCCGGGGAGGCCGTGAGAACCGGGTCAGGCAGCCTCCGTGCATTTAACGTGATTCTCGCTGCAAGCTGCAGGCAAGCCAGGCTCTCGGCTCTGCCGTTCACGGGTCGCCTTAATGACCAAATAAAGAGTGGAAATGATTGCATCCACCGATCGTTTCTTGTTTTAGGCCAAGAGGCCCAAGAGAGAATTAAATCTGCATCTCCACCATTTTATTGCGTGGATTTTGTTTTTGTTTTTTTGCTTCGAAAGCTGACCAAAAATAACCGTCCTTCTCCAAAGCGGAGCGCGCCGAGGGGCCGTCCGCTGCTCCCAGCCCGCCGGGCCCCTCGGGACCTCCCGCCCGCCCGGGAAACCAGATCCCCGTCCGGCTCAGCGCCGCTCTGCGCCCGGCCGCCCCTTCCAGGGGGCGAAGGGGGACCGGGGTGGGGGTCCCGCGAGGCCGCTCCGGCGCAAGGGGCGGCAGGGCTCCCACCCGGGCGCGGCGCAGGCAGACCGGCCGCGGGGAGGGACCGAAGCCGCGCCGCTCCTCACCTGCACTTCAGACAGGCGGAGCTCCCGCCTCGCTCGGCCTTGCGCTCCTGCCACGGGCCCGGCAGCCCCAGGGCGCTCAGGCGCAGCGCTCGCCGCCCGGGAAGGGAGGGAAGGGAAGGGAAGAGCGAGCAGCCGCCGCCGATGCGGCCTCTCTGGCCGCCGCCTCTCCTCTCCGCGGAAGCGACCCCGCCCCCCGCACGCCCCGCCTCTTCCTCCTCCTCCTCCTCCTCCTCCACCCCGCCCGGGCGCCTAGAGCGCGAGCCCGCGGCCCCGCCCCTTCCGCCGCGCCGCCCCTTCGGGCGCCCCCCCCCGGCGGCAGCCTCTCGCCCGCCCGCCCGCCCCGCTTCCGCTTCCGCCTGCGGCGTGGGTGGAGGGGAAGGAGTCGGTCAGCCCCCCCCGGGAAGAAGGAGGAGGAGGCGAAGCCCCGCCCCAGAGAAGAGCAGCTGCGGGGGGAGGGGGAGGCGGAGGGGGGCTCCCTCCAAGCCCAGCCGGGCCGAGTGGGCGGCGGCTCCGTGGCCATGGTCGTCGCGCCCTCCACACGAGGAGGACGAGCCGAGAGCCGCTGAAGCGCTTTCTAAAGGCCCCGTTTGGCGGAACGCGGCCTCCGCTTCTGGGCACCCCGTGGCAGAAAGAGACTTCGGGGGAGGGGGGGGAGTGCAGAGAAGAGCCACGAAGGTGTTCTCCGGGGGGGGCGGGGGGGGAGGAGCCGGTCTGGTGGGGAGAAAAAAGGGGGGGAGCGGGGAGGGAGGGAGGGAGGGGGCCCCGTGATGGCCGAGCTCCGGCGCTGGAGGGGCTGCCAGAAAGCCGGAGGGGGGGCCCAACCTGTTCTCCGAGGCAGCGGAAGGCAGGAGAAGAGAGGGGGGGCGGAGGAGAGGAGCAACCTGGACTTCGGGAGAGGCTTCCTGGCAGGGAGGACGACCCACCCGGGGAAGGGAAGTTGCGGGTGCGCCGTGGCCGGAGGGGTTTGAGAAGAGCCGCCCGTCTGAAGCGGTACCGGGTCTCCTGCTCGGGCAGGGGGTTGCGCTAGATCAGGCCTTCTCAGCCTTTTCACGGATAGCGACGCTTTGAGGACACCAGACGACATTCCAGTAGCCCCAGGGCTTAGCGAGGGGTCAAAAACTTGATGGCTGAAAAAAGGGGGGGTGCATTTGGGGTTTTACTGGTTAGATTCATTTGTTGCTAGTTTATATTATGGAAAACGTAAAAGTTGAAGTTCGACGTTAATGCTTCGTTCTACTGCAACAGAGGAAGTCGGAAGCCGGTGCCTTTTCCCCTTCTCCCCCTCGCTTTTTTTCCCTTCCTCCCCACTGTGCCCTACTGCTTTTGTATTTTTGTATTTTATTCCACAATCAAATAAAGTGTTACCGTAAAAAAAAAGTACCGGTTTTAATTTATTCGGTGGTGGTTCCTCTGCTCTCAGGCCATGTGGAGGACCACCCCCCCCCCCGCTGTGCACGCTGCCCAGAGCCCTGAGGGGTGGAGGGCAGGCGACCCAAGGGGACGCCTGACTGGGCTTACCTTATCCCTGAGGCTGCAGCTTGGCTCGCTCTCCTTGGCCAGGTTGCTCGTGGTATGTGTGGGAGGGCAAAATGTCTGGGTCAGAGGGAAGCCCGCTCCCTCTTCCTGCCAGGAGACCCGGCTTTGTAACCAAAGCATCCTCAGTAAAAGGATGGGAGACCACCAGAAGAGTCAGGAGGAGGGGACAAGGGGATGGCAAAAGGGAAGCAGAGCTGGCCGTGGCCAAGTGCTAAGGCAGGACTTCCCCCAGACCCTCCCTCTTATTATTGTCCCTTCTTTCCTCCCTTCGCACTCAGGAAGGGATGACAGGAGGGGGAGAGATTGCCAGTGCCGCCAGTGGCCATGCTGTCGCCAGTTGTCACTATCTCACGCAGGCAGGGGTGGTCCTGTTGAAAGGGAAGCCTGGTGGCTGTGAGGCTAGGTCAGCGAGCAGGCGTGGCGCTGATCTACTGGTGGAGATCCTGGATTTGAAGCCTGAGCTTTTGTACAGTATTCTGTGTGTGACCTCAATGGAATTCAGGATAAAATTGGCTTCTCTTGATTTTGACACTGTATTTCTGTGGGTACAATGTTGCGAGCCACCCAGAGTCACTATCTGTCAGTTGGCTACAACAATTTTTTTCATAAATGTATACATAAATATAGTTTAGGATTGCAATTCCTCTTTCTGTAGCTATCTTACATTGTGGGTTGGTTCAGCTTATGATCTAGCAAAACACCCAAGATCTTTTCACATGTACCACTCCTTGCTATGGTCCCCTTGGACAGCTCTGTATTTCTCCTTACTGAAGTTCGTCTTCCTGGTTTCTGCCCGTTCTTCATACTTGTCAAGATCCCACTAAATCCTGCTTACTATTTACTACCTTTTGTGTTATCTGCAGGTGTGATCATCTTATTTTCTGAGTCCTCATTCAAGTCATTCTTAAATATGTTGGTCCAAACAATGTTGTTAGCAAATGTAGCTGTATATATTGCCACCAGGTTACATCTGATAGATGGTATTTGTCTCTTAGCATATGTTAAAAAAAAACATTTCCACAATGTATCGGTTCAAAGACACTACCCCTGCTTCCATCTAATTTTTTCATACCACTATTTCCCAATTTTTAAAGTTGTGTTTCCCCATAAATAAATTTAGCATGGGAAAAAAGGTTGAATCTTTTATTTTGCATTATATTTATAACTTTCTGAGATAATTGTTTCCAGAGTTTTAATATTTTTACATCCTAATATTGCCCATCCAACCAAACATGCTATATATGCATATTCCAAAATTCCCCAAATCCAAAAATTAAACCAAATTTATGTTTTCTAGTATTTAATACTTGACAATACGTAAGCAAGATTATATCATTTTAAATATGGAAAACAAATCCTGCCTCATTAATTGGTAATTGCATTTTCTGTAAAGATATTTTCTGAATTGAAGAATCTCATAGACATTTTTTAAACAAAGAATTTGTTTTCTGAAAATATTTTCCAAATATGTGAAGTGGAATTCCCTCAGAATATAAATAAATCGACAAATAATAAAATTTCCTATAGACGTAGTTTATATAACTGGTGAAATATGGGACTCATTTATACAAGATACTGTAGCTTTAAATATGATTGTTATATATATATTTAAAATATATATGTACCTGAGTAATAGAATTGTAGTTGTTTACTGTTAAAATGATTCATCATACAATGTTTTCTCCTCTTTGTATTTCCTTCACTTTTGTTAAAGTGTTTTTTATTTAAAAGCAATAAAAATAACTAATTAAAAATGTCATAAATACATTGAAGAGAACCAGGCCTTGAAAGACTACTGCGAATCACTCGGCACTTCATCCAAACCACTGGAAGGCCCATCGGCATCTGTTCTCTGGCATGGCTGCCCAAGCAATATTTAGTGTTATTAACTGCACCCCTCAATATTTAGAAAGCTTTTGGAACTTTGCTAATTCAGGTTTTAATTCACCATGCTTGTTCTTAAAGTGGCTTTCAGCTTATTTTGTTATTGCCCCCCCACCCCCATTGTAAAGCCTTTCACTTAATATCTGTGTTTTCTCTCTCTCTCTCTCTCTCTCTCTCTCTCTCTCTCTCTCTCTCTCTCTCTCTCTCTCTCTCACGGAAAAAAGGAGGTTTTGACTTTCCAGTAAAGAGCCAATCTTTGAATACAGAATTGTAGCAAAAGTGCGCTTGGCAGTTTCCAAAGTCGTGGAAAGCAAAGTGCAGCCACCAGAACCTGGATGACGTCACAGAGGGAGGCCCAGAGTTCCACCTCCCGGTGTGGCAGTTGGAAAGCCGGTCCCAAGGTGAAGCTGGCAGAGGCTTGGAGCACCTGGGCGCCCCACGGGTACTTGTGCTGTAGTGTGTTGAGGGTTGGTTTTTGTTCTCTTGTTTGGATCCAAATTAAATGCCTGAAGGTTCGTGGTGTCGATGTGCATTGCCTTGGAGAGAAAAATTCCCGGCCAAGTTTTGAAAGTGTAATAGCCAGAAATACAGAGAGCATGAATGAATTATAAGTTAAACTATTAACGGCCTAAACAAGTAAAGGAACAGGATATAATTCTTTACTCGGTTCATTTCACCTACGCTGTCAATAGTTTGGTACACCAAATCAATATGATTTTTTTTTACTTTTCTCATGAGTGAAAAATGTCTTTTATGCTAAGCAGACTTTCGTCTTCTAGAGGAGTTTCCCCAGCTCTACAGATGGGCAAGAGTACAGCTGCCATCATCCTGAGCCAGGATAGGAAAGTGACCTCCCTCTGAATTCCCCATTAGCCCTCCCTCGTGTCCATGCCTGCTTGGGCTCCCGTGGGCTGGAGCTGCGTCCCTCTCGAGAGCGGGCCGTTTGTGTTTTGCTCAGCCTGCTGATGGGTTTTCTTGGTGGACTCTGTTCCCGTCCCTTGTGCCGGCTCCGTTCAGATCGCTTGAAGGAGAGAGGTCTTCACACCCTTCCAGCTTTGCTTAGTCAGCTCTCGTAGCCTCTCTTCTTTCACTCAGAGTGCCTCATATTGATCCTTTTGTTCAGATGAATAGGGTGGCCTGGGAATGTGAGAAGTGCAGCAAGCCATCACATGGAAGGATCCAGTCAAGACCAGGAAGGAATCGGCCAAAACCTTGAAAAAGCCAATCAAAACCAGGACGATACCAGTCAACCGTACAGCCATCAGGTGAGGCAGGAATGGAACTGCAGTTTTCCACTACCTGGGATGTTTATGGGTCTGCAATATTGCTGGATAGTAGGCGTCCAAAGACGGTGTGGGAACATAGCAGCAGGAGCGCAGATTTCAAGGATAAGGGAATCATTCCAGGTTTCTTTTTTAAAAAAATGGAAATTTGGAGCAAGGGGGAGGTGATCTTGAAACTGTAAAATCTAACCATCAGGTCAATTTCCCTAGGCAGCGCCCCTTGGCAGATAGAAAGCTTTCATAGGTAGGAAAAGAGAGACAAAAGTACTCATTTATACCACAATGTTGGAATGGTTTTAGATAGTTTATACTAGGTAAAAACTGTTCATAGAGCCAAACAAAGTCAGCTGTAGAAGCACTACAAGACATGCATAAAATTTATATGTTAAATTTTGCTGTTTATATTTGCATACTTTCAAAATGTGGATGTGCATTCTTTTGCTATGTTTAGTAGTAATTAAACTATACCCCATGATTTAACTGCAAGCTGCTGGATCTTATTGCATCCTATCCATGCAGTCTTATACATTTTACTGTATTCTAAACTTCTTGTATAGAATTGAAGCTCAAGATTCCTTAGAGTGGCTTCTGTTAACAATTATTTAAGCTGACTGTGAAGTATAAATCGATTTCACCCATTTTGTAAAATTCTCTCCAAAATTCATGAAATTTTAAACAGAAACGTCTAATTCAAATTGTCAAAAGCTTTCTCTGCATCTAAAAAAAATCAACACAGCTTTTGTTTTTCATTACTGTATGTTCCAAATATTCAGTGGTAGGATTCAAATATGTGAAAAACTGGTTGTCTGTGTGGATGCCACTTCTAGAATTCCATTTTGGGCCTGGGCAACAAAAAATTAGCTACCGGTTCTGCTGAAGTGTTGTGAACTGGCTGAATCCCACCACTGCAAATATTCCAAAATATTCAACACAGTTCCAGCATTAACCTCTCTGTCCTTCATGGATATTTTGTAAGGAAAAACTGGAGTCAAGTATAAAACTATAATTAAAAATAATCTAAAGATTTTGCTAGCTGGTTGAAAAGTTACAAGTATCCCCCTTATGAATATATACTGATTGTGTTAATTTGCCCTGTTTAAAGATAATTCATTTTAAGGAAACAGATGTTCAAGCCGCCTCTGCAATCAAAGAGGATTGGCCTGGGAATTCTGAAAACATTTCTGACAGGTAGGAGGTTAAAGCTCATCAAGATTACTTTAAGACTGTAAGCAATGTAACTATAAGGGATGTAAATTTGGGAAAGGACACAGAGGTTTCAAAAGAGGTCAGGTGTCTTCCAGGTGCTACTGCCAGTAGGGACAAGAAGCGTATTTCTAAAATAATCAAGAATGCCAGCAAGGACAGTTATGTAGAGGCTACTGTACATCTTGGCACTAACGATCTGTCCCAAAAAGATGTACTCTCTGTGCAGAATGATTTCCAGAGCTTGGGGCAGGAACTTAGCAGAATAGGCTGTAGGCTTACTTTTTCAGAGGTTTTACCAGTGTATAGGGAGCAAAATGGAAAAGGCCAGTGTATAGCAGAATTTAATATGTGGCTAAAGGAGTGGTGTAAAGGAGAAGGCTTTGGTTACACGATGTCTGTAGCTGGTCCAATGAAAAAATGTACAAAAGAGACGGTTTGCATCCATCCAAGAAAGGGACTGAGGTACTTGGCAATAAATTCATAGCTTTTCCGGAGGAACATTTAAACTAAACAATGGGGACAGTGAGTTAATTGATACAGAACATCACTTTCCCCGGCAATCTAAGAAAATAGGGGAAGGCACCACACAAGTTATGTAGCAAGTAAACACAGGGTCAGTCATAAAGGGCTGAAATGTCTATATACCAATGCACAGAGTATGAACAGTAAGCAGGATGAACTAGAAATTCAGGTAAATGAGGGCGGATATGATATTGTTGCCATTACAGAAACATGGTGGCATGAAACCCACAAATGGAACACACAGCTAGAGGGATTTAAACTATTTAAAAGAAACAGACTAAACAAAAGAGGAGGTGGAGTTGCTCTATATATAAGAAATAACTTTATCTCTACAGAAATAGAGCACAACAATGACAAAAACTGTAAACTTGAATGCATTTGGGTCAATATAAAAGGGGGGGAAATGACATTGCCATAGGTGTATACTATAGGCCACCCAACCAAGCAGAGGAAATAGATGAACTTTTTGCTAGTCAGCTAACTAAGGTATGTAAGAAGCACATCACAATAGTAATGGGGGACTTTAATTACCCTGATATCAACTGGGAGACAAACAGATTCCTGACAAACCTAGCAGACAACTTTCTCTCCCCAAAAGTAGAGAAGGGAACTAGGGGATTAGCCATATTGGATTTAATTCTCACAAACAGAGATGAAATGATAGAAAATGTCGAAGCCACAGGAACCTTGGGGGGAAGTGATCATGCAATATTGGAATTCAACATTCTGGAAGCAGAAGCAATAGAACACAGTCAAACTAGAGTCTTGGACTTTAAAAGAGTCTCTCTTTAAAATTTCAATAAACTTAGAGAGACCTTGGGAAGAATTCCATGGATGAGAATCCTAAAGGGGAAAACAACTCAAGAAGCTTGGGAAATTTTGAAAAGTGAGATAATAAAGCCCCAGTCTAGTACAATACCAACAAAGAAGAAAAATAACAGCTCTCAAAAGAAACCAGCATGGCTGCATAAAGAACTCTCTGATAAATTGAAAGATAAAAAGGACAAGTATAAGAATTGGAAAGAGGGGCACATAACTAAGTCAGAATATCAGCAAATAGCCCGTGCCTGCAAAGATGAAGTGAGGGAAGCTAAGGCTCAAAATGAACTAAGGCTTGCGACCAAAGTCAAAAATAACAAAAAAGCTTCTTTCAACATATAAAAAACAAGAAAAAGTTAAAGAAATGATTGGTCCATTAGTGGGGGAAAGTGGCAAGAAGGTGACAATCAACAGGGAGAAAGCAGAACTATTTAACTCGTTTTTTGCATCTGTCTTTACACGAAGGGAAAAAACAGTCCAACCTACCAAAAACAGTGCCATAAAAAACAGAATAGATACGCAAGTTAAGATAGGCAAGAAAATGGTAAGTGAGCACCTGTCCAGCCTAGACGAGTTCAAATCACCAGGACCAGATGGATTATACCCCAAAGTTCTCAAGGAACTGGCAGATGTGATGTCAGAACCACTGAACTATATTTTTCAAAGATCCTGGAGCATTGAGGAACTACCAGAGGACTGAAAGAGAGCTGATGTAGTTCCCATCTTCAAAAAAGGTGGAAAAATAGATCCAGGAAACTACAGACCTATCAGTCTGACCTCAATACCTGGGAAGATTCTGGAAAAGATAATCAAAGAACAAATCAGCAAACACCTTGATGCAAACAAAGTAATCACTAAAAGTCAACATGGGTTTGTCAAAAACAGATCATGGCAGACAAATCTTATTGCATTCTTTGACCAAGTGACAAAATTAGTGGACCAGAGGAATGCTGTAGATATAATTTACTTGGACTTCAGTAAGGCATTTGATAAAGTAGATCACAACCTACTACTTGATAAGATAGAAAAATGTGGGTTAGATAGCATCACCACCAGATGGATTCATAGCTGGCTGACAGGCCGTACTCAACGTGTGGTCCTCAATGGAACTGCATCTACATGGAAGGAAGTGTGTAGTGGGGTGCCCCAGCGCTCTGTTCTCGGCCCAGTGCTCTTCAACATCTTCATTAATGATTTGGATGAGGGGATAGATGGGGAACTCATCAAATTTGCAGACAACACCAAGCTGGCAGGATTAGCCAATACTCCAGAAGGTAGGCTTAAAATACAGGAGGATCTGGACAGACTCGAACAATGGGCTCTATCTAACAAAATGAAATTCAATTGTGAAAAAAGTAAGGTTCTACATTTAGGCAGGAAAAATCAAATGCACAGGTATAGTATAGGTGGTACCAATAGTAGTAACTGTGAGAGGGATCTCAGAGTCCTAGTAGACAATCACTTCAATATGAGCCAGCAGTGTGCTGCAGCTGCCAAAAAAGCCAACACAGTGCTAGGCTGCATTAACAGAGGGATAGAATCAAGATTAAGTGAAGTACTAATACCACTTTTCAATGCTTTGGTAACGCCACACCTGGAATACTGCATCCAGTTTTGGTCACCTCGATGTAAAAAAGATGTCGAGACTCTAGAAAGGGTACAGAGAAGAGCAACAAAGATGATTGGGGGACTGGAGGCTAAAACATATAGGGAACGGTTGCTGGAATTGGGTATGTGTAGTTTAATGAAGAGAAGGGTGAGGGGTGACATGATAGCAGTGTTCCAATATCTCAGGGGCTGCCCCAAAGAAGAGGGAGTCAAGCTATTCTCCAAAGCACCTGAAAGCAGGACAAGAAGCAATGGATGGAAACTAGTCAAGGAGAGAAGCAACCTAGAACTAAGGAGAAACTTCCTGACAGTTAGAACAATTAACTAGTGGAACAACCTGCCTCCAGAAGTGGTGAATGCTCCAACACTGGAGGTTTTTAAGAAGAGACTGGCCAGCCATTTGCCTGAAATGGTATAGGGTTTCCTGCCTGAGCAGGGGGTTGGACTAGATGACCTCCAAGGTCCCTTCCAACATCATCATCATCATCATCATCATCTTTGGCCATGAGATTCTGATAGCCCACCAATACAGACGCTCTGCAGGGTTTGTCTTTCCTTTTAAGAAGGCTCCCTTTTAAACATGTAGAAGAAAACAGAGATTTTCTCTTAGCTTTGTCTTTCCTTTCACAGGCAAAGAGGTCCACCCCTGCTCATGCCCGTGCAAACCTCTGCAGCCAGGTGGGTTCTCCTTCGGCTGTTTCTTGGCATGACTGTGGGACCCTGTCATCCTTCACTGCATGGAGGAATTGGTCCTGCGATGGCCTTGTGTGGGAGGGACACAAAGATCAGCCCTGTCACTGGGCTTCTTCTTAACGTCTGTATGAAGCCCTTAAGGAGAAGGCTTCAAGAAGTTCAAACTGAAGAATCATCACTATACAGGTGGCCCTCATTTAACAACCATGAGTTCAGTGATGGTTGGAAGTTAAGTTGAAGCTGTAAAGATACATCCCATTTATGACCATGTATGACCTTCACAGTGTACTCATTCATGCAACCACCATTGCAGTCAGTATCTGTTGTTCTGTGCTTGACCTGTGGGGGTTTTTCCCTTTCTTCCCCGCCCCGCTTGCAGAGCAGAGGGATTACAAAAGAGAAAGCTGCTTGCTCTTTTACACATCAAAAACAATGCAGCTGCACTGGCAAGTGGGGCTGGGAACCGAAGGGGCACAGTGCAAACACCTGACTGTCCTGTCTTGAAATCTCCTCTTCAATCGAGGAAAAAGGCAAGCAATTTCATTAGGCGATCTCTCTGTTGCGTCACCCTCCCCCCACCACCACACACACACACCTGTCCTTGCAAAGTGGAGAGATTGGAGAGGGATTTCAAGAGAGCAAGTTCCTCTACCCTACAACTAACGGGCCTTGGTGGAGCAGTCGGCTAATGCCTCCTTAAGTAACACCAGCTGCCTGCAATTAGTGCAGGTTCGAGTCCCACCAGGCTCAAGGTTGACTCAGCCTTCCATCCTTCCGACGTAGGTAAAATGAGGACCCAGATTGTTGGGGGCAATAAGCTGACTTTGTAATAATGCCACTTGGGGGGGCGAAAGCCCTAATAAGCAGGCATATACATAGAATGAAGGCTACTGCTAAGCACACTGATTTGTGCTTCTTAGATTGTAAGCCACCCTGAGTCTTCGGAGAAGGGCGGGATATAAATGGGATTAAAAAAAAACCTGTCCCAATTGGGGTCACTAAGCAAGGACTGCCTATAGCTCTTTAGTTACTTATCTTAGCGAATCAGGGAAAGCCTCGAAACGATATGCAAGAACTGTTTTAAGGTGGACCCTGTACTTAAACTGAGGACCTCAAGTGGCCCTCATGAATGGAAGCTCTTTTGTGTCCTGAAGACGGTCGCCCAGCATACAAGCTGATCCACCCGGCATTGTTTTGCCTCGAGCATTCATGAACCAGGGGCACTTGGGCTGCAGAGTCCTCCTGACTGTCCCTCCCAGGCCTATTTCTTAACCCACCAATGAATTCTCTGTCACCTTCTTCCTTCTGAGAGATTCTCTCTGGTAAACGAGGGGGGGAAGCTAATGCTTGCTTGGAGTTACTTTCATTCCAGGGACTTGAGTATAAGCATGTTAAGTGTCTACCTGCAATTCTTAGATGAATAACGTTATTCTAAAGCCCTCAGAGAGTTTACTCTAAAACACAAAGAAGGCAGGAAACTCTAGGAACAGACGGTTACAACAGTGATGAAGATGAAGTCCAGAGGTTGACCACATTGCCCCAAGGTATCTAGTATCTGCCTCCTATTGACCTTTTAATGCTATTGCATTGAAGGATAAACCCTCTTCTGTGTGGTCTCAATCATGTAGAAAGTGTATTTTGGATTATAATGAGTAGATAAAGATAAATCCTTCTTTAAATCAGGCTTTTCCCTAGGACCATAAGGAAGTTGTTTGGCCAACTTGCCATCTACAGATCTGAATTTATTTGAGAGAGAAAGAGGGAGAGAGAGGGGAGGGGGGAGGGAGAGGGGGGAGGGAGGGAGGGGAGGGAGGGAGATGGGGAGGGGGAGGGAGAGATAGAGTGGGAGAGGGAGGGAGAGAGAGAGAGGGAGGGAGGGAGAGGGAGGGGGAGGGAGGGAGGGGGGAGGGAGAGAGAGAGGGAGGAGGGAGGGAGAGAGTGGGGAGGGAGAGAGAGAGAGAGGGAGGGATACAATATTTTTTTCATCATTCACAAGTCTAATATTTTAATGTCTGCTTGTCTGAATTAGTTTTGGTCTGTACTGCTGCCAAAGGAGGCTACCTGGCAGCTGCAGAGGTTCCTGGTTGAAATGGATTATCTGGACCCTTTTCAATCCGGTCTCAGGCACTCACAGAAACATTCGCACTTTGGGTGGGAGTAGTGCATCCACCCTAGCTCTTCTCGGTGTCCATTGTGGGGGCACCTGTGGGATCTGGAGCCAGGCAGAGCAGCGCTGCGCTGGTTTGTCTCCTTTCCCAAGGTTAAGAGGGAGCGAGAGATCCCAGTCCATGCCTGCCCCTTACGGGTGCCGCAGGGCTTCGTACTCTCTCTCGCTTGGATGTTTCTAATGTTGTCTTATTGGCTTTGCTCTTTTTATTGTTCATTTTTTATTTTTAATTGTAATATATTTTATGAACTGTCAGCGGCCCAGACTCATTGACTGAGACGGGCATCCATAGAAACTGAACAAGCGAATGGAGGCAGGAAGGGAGGCCTTGGGCTCTCAGGTCTCAGCCACCCAGCCAGAAGATGCTCGCCTGCCCCTTCTTCCTCCAGCAGTCCTTGGAGGTTTTAATCTGCTGGGCAACGGGTGAACGGAGGGTGAAGTTAAATGCTCTGGATAGAGCTCTATGGCTTGTTCAATCTCTTCAGCTGGAAACGTAATTATTTTCTAATCATCTGAAGGGCCATCAGTTGTCAATGAAGAGGAGTTGACCCAACTGGCGCTAATCAAGCCATTACGGTCAAAATGTGGCCTGCGACATAATGCCAGACAACTAATCCAGGAGATTCAAAGACAAATTGAAGAACAGGAGATCCTGAAAGAGTTTTTGGTGAGTTCTCTTTACCTTATATCCAAAGGCATTATAGTCCTGGCAGAAATGGTTTCCAGGAAATGAACTTTGGGGTCCCATTTTGCATACAAATTCCTCAATTTCATTGCTGTGGTTTCCCTTCCCATCAGATTCTACAAAATGGAGATGACTCTCATTGTATGTTTAAGTTGGTTTTGAACCTGTAAAGACCACATACCTGAAAGTAAAGGTTACTGGGGGGGGGGGGGAAATCACAGTGTCTTTGTCAATTTCTAGTGGTCAGTTTACATATTACACAAAGACAAAGTTAGATTTTATCACCACGTTTGTACTCAGAAAGGAGCATCGGCCAATCAAAAGTTTTAAAGGGAGCTAAATTAAAGTATATTTTGTTAATTGCAATATATTGAATAAGTCACTGGTTTTATATACTGTAGTATGCTAAGCAAATTCATTATATCTTAACTCATTTCAACCAGTACTTTAACTAAAGTAAGCAAAGGCTTGTTTTAAAAAAATCATATACCTGACTTTATCTTTGTGTTAGAGTTTAGAACACCTGAAGCCCCTGGATGACTGCCAGGTTGCCAAAGCACCAGAAAACCGGGAAAAGAACAGATACCGGGATATTCTCCCATGTAAGAAATATTTCTTTGTTTCTTTATGCTATTTTCATCCCAGTGAAATCTCACATGTCTTTGAAGCTTATAATAAAACCAACAGGATGGAAAAAAAACATACTATCCAAATCTCAAAGCAAAAACCAGTTCAGGAGAGTAAGATCCACAAGGCTTGCAGGAGGTGGATGTTGGTGAAAGGCGGCTTGGACAGCTCCATTTCCAGGGGCTCCGCAAAAGCTGCACAGAGGGACCAGTCTGGCCGCAGTGGGCAGCCGTGGCATGGCGCTGACACCGCCACAAGAGGCAACACAGTCTGCCCTTGGCTTCCCTTGGGAATATAATATTGCGGCACCTCGGTGACAGGGCGGGGGAACATCAATCCGAGGCCAAGTTAAATGAGACCCCCTGGCCCATATTTAGTGTTTGGACCATTCTAACTGGGGGAACTCCGGCTCTTTCTCCCAATGCGCAGCCGTCCATTCAGCCTCTGTGGATATGCGGCCGGAACGGTGGCTGTGAAGGGTCCACAGAGAGGGCTTGGTGGCTGCCATTTTAGACACACACACCCGGCCAGTTCCCTACATAGCCACAAATATATGCAACTTTGGATCATTTTCCTCAAAAGGATAAATGGACAACTATCTCATTTTTTATTGGTTGTCTAGTTTTAGGATCACATTTTAGGTCATATTTATGCAGGAATATTGAAATTTTAAAGGATTCACAAACTTTTTTAAGCATCACTGCATGTCAGTAGCCAGAAGGTTTATAATCAAATTGGTTGCTTATTTTTATAACATCTTAGTTTGTCCCCCCACCACACACACACACACACACACATACACACACACACACACACAGAGAGAGAGAGAGAGAGAGAGAGAGAGAGAGAGGAGGGAGGGAGGGAGGGAGTGTTTTATTTCTTCAGAATTTTTACAGTCTGTTCCTGAATAGTATTATTTTCAGGACAACTAGCAAAATAGGAAAAACAGAAAAAAATAGCACTATATAATGTATAAATCTAAACAGATATACTGTATTTCTCTGTCAATGCTTCTGTATCAATATCTTGGTGACTGAATAATCAAAAAGCCCATTGGAGTTGCTTTTTCCCCTCCATTGCTCCCTCCCTCCCTCCCTTTCTAGACGATGCCACCCGCGTACCCATTGGGGAGGCGAAGGGCTACATCAACGCCAGCTACATCCGTGTGCCAGTGGGCACAGAAGAGCTCTGCTACATCTCCACTCAGGGTCCGCTGCTTTCTACCACCAGCGACTTCTGGCAAATGGTTTGGGAAAATAACTCCAACATCATTGCTATGATTACAAGAGAACAAGAACATGGAGTATCCAAATGCCATCGATATTGGCCTGAGCCAAATTCTTTGGATTTACTTCGCTTTCGGCTGCAACTACTCAACTACCAAATCCTGGATTATTTTGTCATTAGAATCATAGAAATAATCAACAAAGAGGCAAGGCAACCCTAACACAATAAATGCAACAACTGGCAAAGCAGCATTTGGTTTTTCAGTTAATAATCTAGGCTAGATTTGTTTATGTCGTGGCAGCCAATGATAAAAAACATTTTAGGCATCAATCTTCCGTTAGAAATGCATCTAATCTTGCACAAAACAAAACATTTGTAATTTCGCTTTGTAGCTCATCTCTAACAAAATCGTGCTCTGCTTGTCAGCGTGTACAGTCTGTGCCCAAAATGGCATTCCTAGCAATAGCAATAGGCTTATACACTGCTTCCCAGTGCTTTACAGCCCTCTCTAAGCAGCTTACTGAGTCAGCCTGTTTTCTGCCCCTCCCCAATAATCTGGGTCCTCAGTTTACCCACCTTGCAAGGGTGGGAGCTGAGTCAACCTTGGGCCGGTCAGGATCAAACTGCTGGCAGTGAGCAATGAATTAGCCTGCAATGCTGCCTCCTAGGTCCGTCTGTACCACCACCTATGTCCTCAGCGGCAAAAGAGCTCCTAGTGAGCAGGGGGACCTTTCCAGTGCTGGGGCTCCCAGGAGGTGGAAAAGGCTGCTGTGCAACACGGAGGCTTCTCCCCAGCTGGCGGGCTAAAGGGTCACCTGCCAGGAGCCTGCCCTGAGCCGAGGTTTCTTCAGACGACCCATAAGACCCTTTCTGACTCTGGTTCTAGGAATTGCTTTAAGAGTGCTTCATATGTCCGTGTATCTTTCTGTTGCAGACCCAGGAAAGGCGCCTTGTGCAGCACCTCCAGTTTACAAACTGGCCAGACCACGGGACTCCCAAATCGTTACAGCACCTGATCAAATTTGTTCGCTACATGAGAAAAACCCACCACTCAGGCCCACTCATTGCTCACTGCAGCGCTGGGATCGGAAGAAGCGGGGTGCTGCTTTGCGTGGATATTGTGTTGATTTACATAGAAAAGGATTTGTGTGTAAGTGTCAAAGCGAGCATGTTTGTGTTTGTCCTGTTGCAAAGAATGAGAGGAAATTAGAAGAAGGTTTCCTTCTTAAAGTTTCAGCAGCATAAAATGTAACAGACCTGCCTAGAAACACACAATCTCCACAATCCTTCAAGTGACCGGCCTTTTCAAATGCAAGCGGAAAGGGAATCTGTTTTACCTTCTAATTTTGTTTCTCCCAGACTAAGCTCCAGATATACCAGTTCAGCTGTGAACTTGATTGGTTGAGAAATGACCAGTTCATAGGTTTCTCAGTAGATTTTCTCCTGCTGGATAATAAATTAATAACGTGGATAAGAAAAAGCCCTCCAGGCTGCCGGCAAAGCTGCTCTCTGCTCTGCCGTTCTGTCCCTCCAGTCCAAGGGCTGTTCCTGTCCTGTAGAAACTATTTTTCCTGGCTCATATGAACTGTATGTGATTAAAATGTTTATTTTAAGGATTCCAAAATAGAAACAGCAAGAGTCACCATTTCATCTGAATCCAATGCCCGCTTCTGGTTCTGAACTCTGCATTTCTAAAGCATTTAGAGCCACATTGCAAAAAAGCTCTTTAAAAAGGAAAGTCAGGAATATCTCCTGCTTTAATTCCCAGCGTGTGGACTGTGATCGCTCCCTACACTTTATATTGCGGTCCCTCGTGCAATTTCAGAATAGCTGTCAAAATTAGTCTTTAAATTGTGCGTTTGGTTCCATTATTAATTATTCTCTTCTATCCCATTATTTTTGTTTTACATTCAACATTTATTTATTAATACCATGATTTTTTTATTTCTCTCATTTTATTATTATTTTCTGCCACCGCCTTACCTGCCTGTTGTTGGAAGGGCTTATAAATCGTGCTAAATGGGGCTGCATCTGTGCAGCTCCAGGGCATCCCGAGGGTGGCAGAGTTAAAAAGTTCATCTCCTTTGGGGAGCTTCAGGAGCAGAAATGTGTCCTTAAAGTTTGCTTAAAGGGGTGTGAATGGCTCCCACAGTCCCCCCGAAGAGGCCAGAATCCCAGGGACCGTCACCAACCAGGGACCTGGAGGTCTGTAATAGTAGAAGTGTAGCCCCTCTTTGCAAAACTTTGTCCTTGTAACAGAAAATTGCTGCATATTAGAAATTGCTGCGTTAATGTTAAGAATTATAATTAGATGCTCAGTGCCATGTCCAGTAACAGATAGCTTTTTCCCCCCTCGTGCTGCAGTTTGACATCAAGCAGATAGTGACCCACATGAGAAATCAGCGCTTCGGAATGATCCAAACCAAGGTTAGCAACACCGACTCTTTCTTTGCGCACGCAAAGTCAGGTTAAGCATACAAAATGTTGCATTATTTTATGCTGGGGAAGGATAGGCCAGTTTATGCCAGATTTGTGCTAGGTTGCCAGGAGGAGCCTCGGTCCAGTTCAATCCATCAGAATGAATTCCCCTGTTCCCCCCCCCCACATTCAAGCAGATATGGGATGCAAAGCCGGCCTGCTTCATAGCGTGAGATCAGACAGGAGGACAGAAGGAGAATGTGTCCTCCTTCCGCCAGATTTCTCTCTTACTTTGACTTGCTTTTAGCTTTCTGAGATGTCCAAACGTCCTTTGGAAGGCCTAGGTGAGATGGTGAAGCCCCCCTCCCCTTCTTGCAAGACTGAGTGGCTGTGCATTCCGGCATCCCGGGACATTCCAAATGTTCCACCTCTTTCTATGGGGGGTGAGCTCTTACCCCCCGTGGATAGGGCTCGCAACTTGGGAGTCCTCCTAGATTCACGGCTTACTTTGGAAGAGCATATAGTGGCCGTGACTAGGGGGGCTTTCGCCCAGGTTCGCCTGGTGCGCCAGTTGCGGCCCTATCTGAACCGGGATGCCCTGTGTACGGTCACTCATGCGCTCGTGACCTCTCGCCTTGACTACTGTAATGCTCTCTACATGGGGCTTCCCTTGAAGACCACTCGGAGGCTCCAACTGGTACAGAATGCGGCCGCGAGAGTTGTCTTGGGAGTTTCCCGGTACTCCCATGTTACACCTTTGCTCCGCGAGCTGCATTGGTTACCAGTTGTCTTTCGGGTGAGGTTCAAGGTATTGGTTACGACCTTTAAGGCCCTACATGGCATGGGTCCGGGATACCTCGGGGACCACCTGCTGCCGGCATCGACTCCCCTCCGCCCTGTGCGTTCCCACAGAGAGGGCCTCCTCAGGGTGCCGCCAGTCAGGGAATGTCGACTGGTGGCCCCCAGGGGGAGGGCCTTCTCTGTGGGGGCTCCGGCATTATGGAATCAACTGCCGGTGGAGCTCCGGATGGCACCAGACCTCCGAACTTTCCGTCGGGGCCTGAAGACCCACCTGTTCGAATTAGCTGGTCTGGCCTGATGGGGGATTATGGGTTTTTAATTGTTTTTAATTTGCACCACTGTTTTATTGGGCATGGGTTTAATTCCTTTTTTAATTTTTGTATTCTCTTTTTGATATATGCCCTGTGAACCGCCCTGAGTCCCTACCAAGGAGAAGGGCGGTATATAAATCAAATAAACTATAACTAAACTAACTATAACTTGCTCTTCTTGGCACCTTCCTCCTTTAGAGGTGTGATGATTCAAACTGACCTCTGCCTTCCTTTGGGGCCGGAGCAGATTCCCTTTGGTCTTCCTGCAGCAGCTCTGGACTTGATTCCCAGCCCCCCTTCCCCTTCCCCCCCCCACACTACTATCTGTTGCTTACCTGCTTAAGTGAAGATGTTCCTCCAGTGAGCTGCCAAGATGTCATAGCAAGCAAAGCTGTTGTCTGGAGGGAGGGAAGCCAAGTGGTCCATTCCCTCCAACAGGTTTAGGAGAACAGCTTGGGAAGACTCAGAATGAATAACACAGGTGTACGATCCTATAGAGGGAAATGCTCATATGGAAGAACAGGAACAGACATTCAGATATAGACAAGCAGCAAAGTAAAATTGGACAAAGTAGGCTGCTTTGTTCTTGTTTATTAGAACACCAGCACTGCATGTCGTTAACGTACTATCACTTTCTCACTGTTTTGACCATGACAGATATCAAATAACTCTACTTCATTCTGAATTTGCATGGACGTGCTGAAACCTGATAGACTTACCTATTTCCTTCAGCCTCTGCTGGGAAAGTAACTGGCTGTTTTCTTCTTCTCCTCCTCACCTAGGAGCAGTACATGTTTTGCTATGAAATAGCTCTTGAAGCTCTGAAGAACATCCAAAGTAGGGATTCCCAGTAAGGACAGCCTGCAGTTATCAAATACTTCAGACTCATCTTATTAATTGCAACTCGAGATGTGAAGAGAAGCACTGTAAACATTGGGTTGCATTCCACTTCAGTGCCTGAAAACACGAACTCTAAAGACATCTGTCCAACATAGGAAAGTCAGTGTAGACAGAGCACTAGCTGTGTAAACAAGGCTGCTTGTGACTGAATTCAGCCTCTGCCATGGGGAGCCTCAGTTGCATCAAACACACATATGGTAGTTTCCCTTGGATCTGAGTGGCAGCTGAAAGGGTTTTGTGTGTGTGTGTGTCTTTATGGGGCTCTGAGGCCACATGAGCTCTCTTTCTTTTCCACCACCAGAGAAGAGAGCTCTGCGTCCACCATTTAAAGATTCTTAAAATCTTCAAGGAAGGTGATGAGAACCCACCCAAGCACTCTGGCTTCAATGATAAAAGCAAGACTTCTGAAATCCGCAGTGTGGATAAATGTTAGCGTTAGAATACGAGTTGCACCAGGATAGGAGGAGAGAGAAGAAAAACTCAGAAGAAAGCTTGTTTCAATTCCAGAGTATAATGGAGGCTTTTAAATACTGTCCTAACCACCTATGCACTGGTTTATTTCCTTTTCTAGCCGTGTTTTGAAGCTAAGCTTCCTAGATCAATATTTTACTTAGGTATAAAGGAAGAAGTGGAGGAACAACTTGATTTGATTCAAGGAATTCTTCTTTCTTTCATGAAAACTTAATGTCTTTCAGTTTCAAAGCTCTTTTCATACGTTAACAGTATTTTGAAACGTATTTTGAAGAATGCTAAAAGTATAATTTCACTCCTTGGAAATGGTTCTAGATGGGCAGCTGATTAGGGTATATAGCAAGTAAAAATATTTTATGCTACTCTTTATAAATTAATAGGACATCTGAGTAACCCATATGGCTTTAAATCTTTGAGCAGCAAAATATAACCTTATATACACATGCAATTATTACTGCTTAGGTACCATTCTGAGTCTGCTTTTGTTCACCCGCACGACAAAGTCTTGTGATATTATCATACATGGGAACTATCATACACGAGAAGAAAAATCAGGATTGTTAATACCCATTGCAGCGATGGTAGCATTTTCAGAAGCAATAAATTGCTTAGATAAAAATACTGTACCTACTTTGGCTGAATAATTTACAATTCTGACATGTTTAGATGCCACTGTAAAAGGCAATCATAAACCTTTTTTTTCTTTTTTATGACGCTCTTGCGTGATGTGAACACCACAAATGGAAGCACTGAAAGAGTTATCACATTACTCAGTTGGTCTCAGGATCACGTCCACCAGTACAACTATGAAAGGATCCATATTTTCATTGGTAGGAAATAAAGCACGATTTTTCTTTAGGTGATTATTGTAACGAGTTCATGCTGTAACCTTTAAAAAGTTATTGTTCAGTTGTGCTGTGTTTTCCTTCTGTACTGTGTATGTATGTTTTATGTTTTTTTCCATGCAACATATATTTGTTTTTTCTTGGTTCACAGAATTTCAACTTCTTGTGCTATATTGGAATTGAATATAATACTTAAAATTGTATAATGAATGAATACATTTTAATTACTGCCTTTGGGCAGTCAGCAAATACAATAAACCCCACAATTGAAGCCTTATTGTTAAATTATTAAAGCTTTGTCTTGAGCTCAAAATTAAATTAAAAAAACCCTTGCAGCCATTTGCAGGTAGTCCTTGCTTAATGACCATGATTGGGGCTGGAATCTTAGTTGTTGAATGAAGTGGTTGTTAAACAAATACTCACGAAAAAGGTTCCCCTAACCTTAATCCTTTTTGAACAGTACCACATTTAAATATTCTTTCTATTCTGTTCAATCATCCAATCCTCAGAGAGTGCCTGGAAAAGCCCCTGCAGTTTTCTTGGCAAGATTTTCCAGAAGTGGTTTTGCCATTGCCACCTTCCTAGGGCTGAGAGTGAGTGATTGGCCCAAAGTCACCCAACTGGCTTTGTGCCCAAGGCGGGATTAGAACTCACCATCTCCCGCTTTCTAGCCCAGTGCCTAAATCACTACACCAAACTGGCTCTCCTCACCCAATTAGATAGCAATGAATCATTTTTGTTGGTGGAAGCAAAGTACACGTTCTCAAGTTCTCTGCAACATTACAAACCAGCAGGTGTCACTATTTCCTTGTGTACCATTTTATCTGTGGCTGACCTACAGCTGAGTGCTAACTTTTCCCTGAGCATCACTGATGGGGCGTGGGCACTTTTTGTTCAGAAGGAAAAAGAAATCCTTCCTGTTCACCCATTTTAATATGAGGGGGCACAGAAAGTCTTTGGCAACCCCCAGTTCTCAATTGCTGCATATCAAGAATCAGGGTCCTTTATCTGTGATTCAGAAGCAATTCAGCACCAGAGGGGTGGGGGGGTGGGGGTACAGCATGATCCACTAGGGAAAAGTGGGTTGCAACGATGGGGGACCCGGGTGTTAACCCATCAAATAATAGACACAACCAGCATCAACCATCTGGTTTCCCCTCTGTGCATATGCGGAAGCAAACAGGAGCAGCTCCAACAATATTTTGTTCAGTACATTTATCTCCTCTGGCAGATTCAGCCCGCATCACCAGCCTCTGCCCAGAGAGCCACCAGGTACCTCGAGGAAAGCACATCCCTTCCCCCGTGCTTGTGTGAAAGCAGGTACTATTAGAAAAGGGACAAAAGCAGTCCTGCAGCTTACATGGCATTTCATTTCAAAAAGGATAATTATCAGAGACAATGTTTAGATTTTTCTTAGTGCTTCAAAAGATTTTACTTTGAAATAACTATCAGTGAAAATCTGTTTAGGACTTCTGCTGTGTGTCCAAACAGAAACTCTACAGAGATATTAAATGGCTTGCACATAGAACTAATCTGATTGATCGATTGATATTGATAGATTACTTCACATTTCTTAACTACCCATCTTCTTATACTGAAATCACAAGATTCATACTCTCACACGCCCTCCCCTCTGCTCAAATGCCAAAAAGGATCTTAACGCTTTTAATGTGCCCCTCACAAAACAGGAACAGAGTCTCTCTGGCAGTCTGCAGCAGGGAAGCGCATTCCTCTTAATGCAATTTCAGTCTTGTCTGGGATCAGGAACCCCCACTTGTCAACAGGGCTGCACTCACTCCACTATCTTGAAGCATGTCAAGTATGTGACAAAAATTCTCCAGCATTCTGGAATGTGGGAATACTTCTGCACTTGGGTTGTGGCCACCAACACCATTCAGTTCTAAACATACACAGGAAACTGCTCAGTCACCTGAACTGCAAGATGCGCAGCAAGTAAATTTGATAAATACATAAATAAGTGGTGTGAGTTGGAATCGCCTTTACAATCATGCAGTTGAGCATCTGAAGATAAGAAATAATTGAATAGCTTTAAGTTAGACCTAGAACTTAAGTTAAAAACCGTTTGCCTTGAACTCAGCCTGGAGACGATGCTGGTGACCTCAGCATCACGAGGGGAGGGGCTGTGCACGTCGTACCTAAGTCAGGTCATGACCCGGTGACATCTGCATTACCTGGGATTTCTTTACTTTGGTGATGTCACTGATTAAACAGACAAGTTGCTGCTAAAGTTGGCCTACGCTGCTGCTGCTGCTGCCAATGCCATGGCAGTGCAGAAACATGCGACCATCTGTTCTTTGCTTTCTTCCATTTGTCACTTCTTGATGTTAACGCAAAGCGATGCTGGGCCCAGGGAGCACTCCGTGCCTTTCCCTGTCACAGCACCTGGGGAGACAGTTCTTGCCAGACAATATTAAATTTCTTCTCACCCAGTCAGCTGTGCTCATTTCAGCATAAACTCTAGGATGAGGGACTGGAAGGAGCTGTGGAAAACAAGGGCTCTGTTGAATAAGTCCTGATTCTGTCATTTTGACTAATACATGACTTTTCATAGCTTTTCACTGAATGTCAAGTCATTTCATTCAGAAATGCGTTAACATGCAGAGTAGGAAGCTACCTTCCTCACTCAGATCATTGCACTGTCACTGCCAACATTGCCTGCATCAGCAGCCGTCAAGGAGAGGACCTGTCCAGCTCTGCTGCTTGAAGTCGGTGGAAGAGGAGGCAGGGCCCCTCTGAGAGGACCCCGTCAGACTCCCCTTGCACCAGCACCAGAGCTGCAGGATAGCCTTCCTCTCGTCCACCGGTTTCCTGCAGCTCCACTCCTTGATTCTCCACGGAGTGAGAAAGATGAGGCTGGTCATGTCACAGCATTTGACCTTCTCATGTTGACTAGGAAAGCCAGGCCCATGCGGGCCCTTTTTATCTGTGGTAGCTATGAACTGTGACATTGGGCAATAGTTGCACAGAGATGCTGTCAGAATATGATCTGAGCATTTTAAACAACAAAAGAAAAGGCATTTTGGGGAAAGTGGAGTCCTACAGAGAAACAGAAGAGAATTGGATTCATCTCAGTCTCCAAGTCCTTTTGCTATTCACCAGTAGAATCTCCACCTTGTTTGGATTTAATGTCAGCTTGTCCCCACCCATCTAGCCCATTCAACTGCTTCTGTGGAGTTAGGTAGTAGGGCTGGACAGAGCTTGTTCTCAGAGGTCTATTCTGAATGACTTCGTCCTACAGTTTCTGGTAGAGGTGAAATGCCTTTGGGGACAAAGATACGAATTTGCAAGACATCAAAAGATGACAGGAACAAACAACTTGAAAGAAGACTAGTCTGTTACTATTCCAAGCATTCTTAATAGCTTTTTTAAAAAAATCAGTTTACTTATCAGAGATCTTGAAATCCTGTTTGTGCAAATCCAATTCTAGTATCAGAAAGGAGAAATTGACAATGGGCCAACCACCTACATTGTTTGAAGTCTTCCGGCACCATCTTTTATGTGCCCCCTGAAGGAAGCAGCAGAACCGCCACACAGCTATGACCCCTGGCCCATCACTGACAAGTGGTCCCGAAAGATGCCGAGGTCCATGAGGCTGAAACCAATAAGAATCTGGGAGGTCGAACAGGATCAGATTCCTCACCATCTATTTGCCAGAATAAATCACCTGCCCGAATGATTAAAGCAGTCCAAAATCCAAGTAAAGCACCGACTGAAATAGATCCAGACCGTCAGCTATTCAAATGCAGCTGAATAGGCTGCCATTTCCACATAAATAGAAGATGTCAGGCTAGCGTACAATTGCAGTGGCTGTCCAGAACCACAAAGCGCTTTTCTGTGGTTTAATTGCCTTGTTTGATTGCCTGTGGAGGCCTTAATCATCTTCTGTAGCCATGAGCCCGGCAGAGGGGGAAGAAGGTTTAGAGGAACGGAGAGCCTCCAACCATTCAGGCTTCCCTCACACGGGGTGCACCTCCTCCTGCACTTGGCTGTTCTCCATTCTCTGGTGAAACGAGCCGCTCCCTGAGCCACGATGAAGGAAGAGCGAGGGATGAGGCCGCCCGTCCAGGCCATCTCTGGCTTCGGTAAAACGGGTGGGGCTTAAACGGAACGGCCCGGAGATGAGGGAGGAAATTCTGGGACCATCGAGCGCCTGGATTGGACCATTTTGACGAATCAATATGTCGATTATAGCTTATGTTTTACAGGTAATTCTTGACTTATGACCACAATTGAGCCCAAAATTTATGTTGTTAAGTGAGACATTTGTTAAGTGAGTTTAGCTCCATTTTACACCTTTTTTTGCCACAGTTGTATGAATCACTGCAGTTGTTAATTTAGTAACACAATTGTTCTGTGAATCTGACTTTACTTGTCAGAAGGTTACAAATGACCCCAGGACATGTAACGGTCATAAATATGAATCAGTTGCCAAGCATCAAAATTTTGATCACATGACCATGTGGATGCTGCAATGGTCGTAAGTGTGAAAAGCGGTCATAAGTCATTTTTCCCACTGCCGTTGTAACTTCAACGGTCACTAAATGAACTTCTGTAAGTGGAGGACTACCTGTAACCTCACCTCCCTCTGAAATTCCCCAGCCCCAGAGGAAGGCCTGTGTTTGGGTGAGCCTCCCCTCTTTGGAGGGCTGTGCAGTTGTGTGCTGAGGCGGCCCTTCTCCTTCTGTCTGAAAAGGGGAGAAGCCCCCTCCTTCTCTCAGGGCTGGGGTGGTTGTATCTCCTCATGGAACAAATTTCAGGCACTGTAAGCTATGGCAGCCCCCCCTCCCCTCCCCTCCCCTCCCAAAAATCATAATTAGCTTTCTTGAGGTCTCATAAAGAATGCAATATTTGTGAGTTCGTAATATAAATTCACACACAGGGCTGGTTCCTGCAAAAATCTCCCTTATAACTAGATAATTTAAATAATTTGTTGCAAGCAGCTGCAACAGTTTCTGAAGCTGGGGCTCTGATGAAACCATCCTCCACACTAAGGTCCCTCGGAGGCTAACTGAGGGAAGCATGTTCCTCCAAAGCTGATCATTTGTCTTCATCATCTCTGACCATCCTTGAGTGCCCTGACAGGAATCTCTGTTTGGAAGATAATAGGAACCAGGATTGCTGAGAGGGAATCTAATGCCTCATCAGCCTTTGGGAGCAATTTGTATTCATTAATGTTCTCACAGATTAACTTTCACTCATTAATAGATGAGCGTGGTAGGCACCAGGGCTGTCCTGCTTGAGCTGCGTTGATAAATCAGCCCTGACTGTCATCAAAGACTAGTGGAACGGAAGCCTCACAGTCTGCCCGTCGCCTCGTCTCCTTTCGTCCTCGTGTTCTTTCCCACTGGCTGCTCGAAGCAGGTAGAGGGAAGATTTGGCTCTCAGTCCTAGAGGAGATCAACCCTGACTGCTCTTTAGAAGGCCAGATCCTGAAGCTAAAACTCAAATACTTTGGCCACCTAATGAGAAGGAAGGACTCACTGGAGAAGAGCCTAATGCTGGGAAAGATTGAGGGCAATAGAAGAAGGGGACGACAGAGAAGGAGGTGGGCGGATGGAGTCACTGAAGCAGTAGGCGTGAGCTTAAATGGACTCCAGAAGATGGTAGAGGACAGGAAGGCCTGGAGGAACGGTGTCCATAGGGTCGCGATGGGTCGGACACGACTTCGCAACTAACAACAACAACACCAAAAATCAGGCCCAGAGGTCGACAGGCGGTCTAAAGGAGCCCCTCGCACAAGAATTTGCAAAGGTCAGAGAACAAGTTGTTCTTCTAGGGATGTTCAAAGGTCAAACGAGTGAAGACCTTTTGGAAAAGAAATGGCAACCCGTTCAAACATTTAATGTAATTCTTATAATAAATTGTCTATTTTTATTTATTTATTATCAGACTTCTATGGCGCCCATCTCACCAAGTGTATTGCTTTACAAAATGAAACATATGGCAGTGTGTGCTGGGTTTAATTTTAGGTGGTAGGCAATTAATAATCCTTGAATTATTGGGGGAAAGCAATATGTTGCTATTTGTTAAAACCAAAATAACTGTAATTTATAGTTTTGTAAATTACACTTTTGGGTCTGGTCTGATCACCTTCTCTGTTCATCCCAGAAAACAAATCAAAGGAAGGAACAACATCTGCAGGCATGGATTGCCCTCCTCTGTCTAATGGACCTTACCCCTGTTAAATAAAAATCAATATTTCTCACATACCTCGAGCATCCCAATCAACCAGTTTCCTGTCTCCCGTCATCTCTTTTGTCTTTTGTTAAAGTTAACACTGAGTGCTGACAGTTCCTCTGGAACTCACCCACCCAGGTGGGATATTGAGGGCCACTGGGAGGTCTCTCCTCCTGCTGCTCGTGGCAGGGTCAGAGGAACACAGGGGCCCAGCCAAGGAAGGGCCAGCACAGGCCCTCCCCACAAGTAAACTTGAGAGCAAGGCAAAGGACAGTGGACAAAAGTTGCTGCTATTTGTCTCTATCCTGATTTTGCCCAAAATGTTTTTTTTTCTTTTTAACATACCGGTTTTCCATGGTTTGTCAGACACTGAAAAATCCACTACACATAGAAGACCTGCCTCAGAAAAGATTCAAGCGTTCTTGAGCACAGATGTAAATGACCCAGAAGACCTTTTTGTTTTGGAGAACCCACAAGAACAGCATCCTTCCTCAAAGCATTTGTGTGTCCTGGGGCCCCACGCCAAGGAAATGCATGCAACGTTGCCTGTGATTGTGCAAAGGGGCCCATGCGCATGGTGCAAAATGGGAGAAGGAGGAGATATTTGAAAGGCCGTCCATATTTCAGCTCAGATTGTTGGGGTATGGGAGGCTGTCACTGGGTTAACTGTCTGGGCGCTCACAGTTCTGATTATGGAAGGAAGGCTGAAAAGGCAGCAGAGAGCCTTTGGTGTAAAAGCAATTGCAGTGGGAACATAATGGGAAAAAATTCAGATATTTGCATAATGACGAGATTGTTGCATCTTGTAACAGCAAACACAGAAACCTTCAACCTGGGTGACGTGTACATGAAGGCTAATCAAAATGAGTTCTTGTCCATTCTCATCCTGGTTTTGCCTGGTGTGGGAACTCAGGAAACAGTCTACCATATGCCTGCCCTGAAGAATCTTAAAATATGTATTGTTGCTGGCAAGGAAACGATAAAGGAACATAATTAGGCAATGATGACCCCAAAACAAACATAGATTCTTTCCTGGATGCCACAAGCCATCTGTGCTTGCCTGATGTTTATAGAATCTTCATTAGTGGAGAGCCTCAATAGATAAGAGGCTCAACTGGAACATCAATGGCTGAGATAAGGGCAAGTGCACAACCAATCTGAGGATTCACAAGGGGCTGGGGGGAAAAAACACCACACACAGCAGAAACACAGCTTTAGAAAGTGACAGGACTTTTTTTTAATTCACTGCATGTTCTTTAGACTTCATCAGACAAAACTTTGCTGTTCTGGATCATTTGTTTTCCCCCAGCCCTGGAAACTTAACAACATGTTATATTTTGGTGCCTGGACTCTTCTGTACACCATCCTCGTTGTCCTGCAAAGTGGAAGCCTCATGGGAAACCAACCCAGCTTACTCACAAAGGAGAATTCTCACAAATCTTCTGGTGAACTTGGAAATATGGAGGGAGAGGCCCATTTCGACTTTGAGGCTTTTCTGGAGAACCTGAAAGCTGATTTTTTAAGGAACTTGAACTTATCGGCAATACCTTCACAAGAAAAGCTCAAAGAGGAACCACCCCAGTTCATGATTGATTTATATAACAGATACAGCCAGGACAAGTCCTCCAGTCCCATTGCCAACGTTGTGCGCAGCTTCAGACCTGAAGGTATGAGTAGTTTTCAATGGGTAAGCTAGAGTTCTTTAAGGTGACAATTGGGATCCCAAATTCCATTGGAACAAGGTTTTTTTATATTCTCCACTTGTTTTGTTTTATAATGTAAGATATAAAGAAGGACATTTTAAAAAAGAAAATTGAAAGCACAAATAAATTATCAATGTAATTTGCATCAGTTTCTCAGACCAATGTTAGTACTTCTATAGTTCCTTTAAGGTGCAGGTATCTGCTAAAGCATACAGTGCAACTCTGAATAATCTCTGGGTATTCTAAAAATCTCAGGAACCATGAACATTTGTCAGTGTGTGTGTGTGTGTGTTTTGGAGGTCCCGAAATCAAAAGAAAACTCATGCCATTTCATTTCCTCCTGAACTCCATGTTCTCCTGAGCCAAAATTGTCCAGCTTTGATCATGACCCGATGCTTCAGGATCTTTCTCTTTAGTCTGGTTCAACTATACGTAAATCAGCCGCCTCCTTTTCAATGTTGCTAGGTGGAGTAAAAGGTTTTCAGCTTTGCTCCAGATGGAAGAGGACTTTAAGTACTAAATTTCTATAAAAAAAAAGCTAGAACAAATGTTAGGATGGTACTATTTGGTTGTAACTGCTGTTTCAGAGGAGATTCAGAAACAGGTCAATTGACCTAAAACCTAGGACAAAGGCAAGCAGGGTTTGAGAGCCCATCTCCCCAACAGAGAAGAAAGCGCCATTAATTATGTGCTTACTTCCTAATTTGTTTGGCTTCGTGGAAGAAGTCCCAACCCTGCTCATCACCAAAGGTTGGTCAACATGGAACTCTTCTGAAAGGCAGTTAATTAACCGATCAGTTAACACAGAGCCATCCAAGTGTTACAGGGGGTTTAAAAATATAATAAACATATAAGTAAGATTATATGGAAGATGAAAAAGTTGGCAAATCTCCCATTCCCCCTTAGATAATTGCCCCCTCCTTGTGACCCACCAACTAAAAGTCACAGATCAAATATCGAACACATCATCAACAAAAATACAAAACTCAACACTCACACATTTAGGCAAAGAAACCAGCTAATGCCTCCAATCTCTTTTGATAAACATAGATCTGGAGCCCATATAAGGTTCTAAAGTTTCTAAGAAGCCTTTAAGAGGATTTTTTTTAAATAAAAAGTCTACCCTCTTTAATCTGTTCCTTTTGCCTACAGCAGATTTTTAGGCTGATAACTTTCCCAGTTGATACTAATCATTTAACCAAAACAGTGCAAATCTCTTTTTAGACAGAGCAAGTCTAGTGAAATGTTCAGTGTTGTCTTAGAACCAAGGAAAGCCAAGTCTGAGCCCATCCAGATGGTGTTGAATCTGTCTGAATATGCTTTTCCATAATAGTTAAACTAGCTCTATTATGAGTCCTTCGGGAGAAGGGCAGTATACAAATAAAATTAATAAAATAAATAAATAATAATAATGAGTTAAAGCATAGCCGATACGATCAATTTACCATACTGTATGTGTGTGTCTATATATGTGTCTATAAATGTGTGCATATATATATATATTTACCATTCACTTGCATAGGCATAATTTAATTGCTTTACTTTGTTTCATATTAGCATTTTAGTAATATTGGTAATGAAATGTTGAAGTTTCAGCATTGGACATATTTCCTAATATTCAGGTTCACATTCCTTTCTGTGCTACAGAAAGTCAATTATCATTATAACAGTGTTTATCATTTTCTCCATCAGATATTTCTTCTCTCTCTTCACTGGAAATAAATCAGAAATACCTCTTGCTCTTCAACGTTTCCATCCCAGGGCATGAAGAAGTCACTAAAGCTGAGCTGAGGATCCACATGGCATGTCAGAAAGAGGCCGAGTGCTTTCCTCATGTTTATGGGAAAGTAGTAATTTATGACTTCCATGAAGGAGATAACTGGGAGGAAGCAGAGAGTGTAAAGAACTTCCTCGCCTCCAGAGAAATCCAGGGATGTGGCTGGGTGACATTTGATGTGTCCAGCACTGTGAAAAAGTGGGTCAAGGCAGAAAAGACCAGGACTGTCAACCAGCTGGAAACCGCCATGAAGAGCTATGATCCGAGTGATTTCAACTGTGGGCATCTGAACATCAGTGTGGCTCCTGACTCAAACCATCTGCCCTCCCTGATAGTGTTTTCTAATGATCACGGCAAGAGGGTCAAAGCAAACCACGCAGAGCTCCAGGAAATGGTGGCACATGAACAGGAGGATGTGCTGAAGAGTTTAGCGAAGGACCACGCTGCCCACAGGCGGAATTTTTGGCCTGTCCACGGGACCCACCACTCCCTCTCAAGAAGCAAGCGAAGTACTGAGCAAAACCATTGCCGGAAAACAACCCTCCATGTGAATTTTAAAGAAATTGGCTGGAACTGGATCATTGCTCCTCCAGATTACGAGGCTTTTCAGTGTAAAGGGGGCTGCTTCTATCCTCTGACTGACAATGTCACCCCAACCAAGCATGCAATTGTCCAGACCTTGGTCCATTACAAAAACCCCAAGAAAGCTGTCAAGGCCTGTTGTGTTCCCACGAAGCTGGAGGCAATCTCCATGCTTTATAAAGATGAGGCCGGAACCCCCACCCTGAAATACGAATACGAAGGGATGAAAGTAGCCGAATGTGGCTGCCGGTAGTACGAGAGGACCTCGCATTCATAATTTAAACATAAAGTTGTGAGTGCAGCCCTTTCTCCCTGAATTTCTCATAGAATGGCACTTGTTGTAAATCAGTGACTAAGAATGGCATCATTAATTTCTAGACCGAATCTATCTTACCTACATAGCTCTTTCTCCCCCTGCAATATTTCCTTTATATACTTACTGTATTTTTTAGGAAAATATCATTAAAAAAACCCTCTATCTGTGTCCATCAACTGTACTGTAAATATTTGTGGGGTCTTATTGACTGCAGGAGCTATTTCCAGGAGATGAACCACTGATGACCGCATGCGTGGTTGCAGGAGATCTTTTGACTATTGTGCCAATATCACGTATGTTTACAGAACTGTAGGTTTTTTTCTCCAACCCCCAAAGGGTGGGTGTTTTTTTCACATTTCCATCATAGAGAAATTATTTAGAAGGAAAGCATTATGAAATACTTTTCTATAGTGTAATTATTTTCCAAGTAGTGAAAAAACAATATTGTTTTAAAATAATATTGAAATCTGACTACAATAAAGATTACTAAAGTACAATATGCAGTATGGAAACAACTTTGATACATGAAATGCACTCTGGGCACTTCCTTTATCCCAAATTGACTCCAATTTGTTATCTCTATTCTAAAACTCACCATAGTTTTGGAAGGACTGGCATCCGTGACATTCCCCACCCTCACCCACCTGCCATAGAGAGGACACCAGAAGTAGGTAGAAAAGAAGGAAGTTAGGATAGGACTCCAGACAAGTTGTTGTTTCATGGAATAAACCTTCTCTAGATTGTGAGATTCAGCACTGTAAAATGTCATATTTTTCAACTATGAATTTTGGTTGGGTCAAAAAGGTACAAAGAATAGGAGTAACCAGGCCCCAAAGATGCCAGGGCTGGGTAAGAAGGGACCCAACACCCAGAGTCCCTAAAACAACTCAAAAGAAATGAATAAAATAACACTAAATAACTATTTTAGAGAAAGGGCTAGTCCATTGTCATAAGGAGAGAAATAAACAAAAGAAATGGAAGCTTTATGAGTGTAACTTGTCACATTTGCCTCAAATATGAGCACTTCTAAAAGAAGCATTAAAGGACCAGCACCAAATATGCATGTTAACTGAGCGATTTGCTCCACAGAACAGTTTTTGTGGTCTCCAGAAATGAAAGAGAAGTCGTATAAACTTTGTTGGGGAGAAAAGGCCTTTATTAATCATCTAAAGTCCCATCTGAAAAAAGTATAAGATCTCCCTGGCCATCAGGGTCTTCTGCTCTGCCCAGACGAGTACGGAAAGCGGCAATTCCATCCACTGAATCCCTCTCACACACACAGCCAGGCCATGGAAAGCTTAAGAGGTGGGATTTAAAGAACAGATATTTGAGAGCCCCAACGTTATCAGCATTACCAATCTAGGTTGGCCCAAACATGCTGCTAGAAGACACACCACCGTGATGGGCTGCAAAACACCTGACATCACCGTGTGACAGCCAAGTTATTTGCATCCGGCATTTCTTTGCTGCTATCTAGTAGTCACTTGGATTTTTGCAGGTCAGGTAATCCTGGAAGGGATCTCCATCTCAGCTCTTTCTTTCTGGTGCTTCCCTTTGGCTAAGCAGCCAGTATCTCCTCATGTCCATCTGGCCTCTATTTTTACCTACCTACTTGAGTGATCATATACAGAACTACATGACTTTCGCAGAGGGACAGAATCCTTTATCTCTATTCTCCACAAAGCCTTGACCTTCTGAATATTTTGAGCCTTTCCATAGATAAACCTGTGGCTCATCAGTTAAACTGCCTTGAGAGGCCCTCACGAGAGGCCCGTTTACCAATAAAGGGAGAATATTTGCAGCTCAGGGCTGACATGAGGGGTCCTTGGTGCTCTCAGAGCTCAGCTGGTTTCCTTGCCATTGACGTTTCATTGGCAACATCATGAGGGCTAGTGACAATAGCAATGCTGATGATGTTCCCTGGTTGGCAAATAGCAAGGAAAAAAGCTAAGCTCAGAGAGCCCAAGGAGCCTCCTGGCCCATTTACTCTCCCTTTTTACCCGCTCACTGAAAGGGAGTGAATGTGTCAATAGACGGAAACAGGAGAGCTGAGCAAGCTCAAGTCCTTCTTTTATTTATTAATTTCAATTTCATTTGATGCCCTGCCTTCCATCCCCCATGACACTTTGGGCTTCTTACAGTCAAGAAAATGTAAAATAAATGTAAAAGAAGTTCAATACTTTAAAATGTCACATATCAGCCAATACAGGAGCCCTATTAAAATGGGTCCAAATAATCAATAACTTCTGGAGTGTGCTGGAATTGAGCATAAATCTGGAATTGAGAGTGTCCCCACCTTTTCCACCAGTGTAAGCCTGTCATTTTTCAGCTTGAAGTCTCTAGCATTCTTTTATGTAGTGGGGAAAGAGTGATGTTCCCTTCATACATCTTGTCCACATCACTGAGAAGAATCCAAAATAGTACATTAAAATTACATTAATATGATTGTTCCAAGAAAAATCTTCATCAGGATCCAGTCCAAGGCAGGAATAAACAAAATGGAGACTGCTTTAGAAAGAAGGTTATTGTTTATTTAGTTGCCAGAAACTTCAGTGGCAGCAGCATGTTTCTGGGGTGGCTGACCACATGGAGCTGGGAGTGGTGGGTTTTTATATCTTCTTGGGCTTTTGTGTTTGGAGTTGTTCTTGTGGCATGAACTTTGACCTGAGCTTTTGAATGTGTCATTTTGGTATTCTGGTGGTGGTGTCAGGATCCACCCCCATCCACATCTTAGGAAAGAAAAACTCTTGGAGACAGAATTGTCCAAAAGGAACTTTTACTAAAACATGATGGCTAGTGGGAAATCTAGACAGGATCTGAAAACTGTGTTACAGGTTGGTACTTTTAAAGTGTCCCCGAGTAAAAACCCCTCCCCTCAGTCCATTTGGTCAGTCCCGGATCAATTAAGGTTTCCTTCTTCCCTTTCAGATTCTAATCGGAGATACAAACCAGATCTCTCCCCGCCTCTCTTTCTTTGTTCTTCTCAGTTTGAAGGTTTTTCCCCTGGTCTAATGACAGCCTCCAGGCAGGCTGAAATGAACACCCTTGCAACAAATGGATAGGGATGGCCAATTAACATCTTTTCTTCTCCTCCGTGGGAATGGCAGAATCCAGTGAGGGATGTAATATTTTAGAAAATACAGATAGAGTTTTATGAATGGGATATAAATGGATTCTGACAATCTGCTCCCCTTAAAAAAAGATAGGTCCATCTGTAGAGGAAATAAAACATAAATGTTAGCCTGGTTTGTTCGGATATTCTGTATGAAACCTCTTAAGCAACTTTGGTGCTTTAACATGGTGTTTACTGACCCACTCATTTTCTGAGGAGGGGAGGTGTTTCCAAGCTACTAGATACTGAATTGCTCCATGGTGTTTCCTGAAATCTAGGATTTCCTTCACCTCAAAGTGTTGTTCTCCTTCCACCATGATGGGAGGTGGGGGTGTGGGTTTTGTTTGTAGGGGTGACTGTTGTTCTCTTTTTAGTAAACTGCAGTGGAAAATTAGGTGTATCTGTCTAAGATTTTTAGGTAGTCCTAATTCAACTGTTACTGGGTTTATGATTCTTTTAATGGGAAAAGGTCCAATATATTTTGGTCCAAGTTTTTTACAGGGTTGTAGTGATTTAAGGTATTTTGTGGATAAATATACCATCTCTCCCACCCTGAATGGTATGGGATCTACTCTTTTTTTTGTCCGCCTGTGTCTTGTAGGCTTGTCTAACTTCATCTAAAGCTTTCCTAATGATTGGCCAGATGTTTTGTAATTGAGCACTCTTTCAGTTCGGGAATTACCGGTTCGGTTGGGGTTAGTTCTGGCATGGGGTTGAAACTTTGACCGGTAACTACTTGAAAAGGAGTGTAACCTGTGCTGGAGTGGACTGCATTATTATATGCCACTTCTGCGAAAGGCAGTAGGTCCGTCCAGTTTGTTTGCTGGAAATTAATAAAGCATCTTAAATATTGCTCAAGCACTGAGTTAGCCTTTTCACATTGACAGTTCGATTGAGGGTGATGACTAGATGTCAGTCCTTGGGTGGTTCCTAAAAGGGATAAAAATTCTTTCCAAAATGCTGACGTAAATTGCACCCCTCTATCAGATACGATGCATTGTGGTGCCCCATGCAATCTGTAAATATGCTGTACAAAAAGTTTTGCTAGAACTTTTGCGGTAGGGATCTTTGGGCAAGGTATGAAATGCACTTGTTTAGAGAACAGATTTGTGACAGTCCAGACTACCATGTTCCCGTTGCATTCTGGTAGTTCCACTATAAAATCCATGGCTATTTCTTTCCATGGGGCTGAGGGGTTCGCCACCAGTTTTAACAGTCCTGGTGATTTCCCTTGCAGCCTCTTGGCCTGTTACTGTCTTTTGACCTTAAAGTACCGTCCAGACTTCACCTGACCACACCTTCTCTGCTGTAATATTCTTCTACATGCAAAATAAAGGTATTTCAGATGAACCAGGTACTTTACGAGTTCACTATCTGGAAAGGGCCATTAAATGTGACTAAATTCGCTTAAACAGACAGCGCAAGTGTCTTAACAAGGAATGAAATCACGATCACAGCGTGTTTCGATCCAGAATAGTCAAAAGACAGTAACAGGATTACTCTCCGCATGGCTTGTGTTCAGATGTTACAATGGAGGATGGAACACAAGGGAACAAAGAGAAGGAGGAAGTCCAACTCAGAAGGGGTGGATCCTAGTACAGCATCATGAGCAGGATAGGAAATATATCACAAAGGGGAAGGTACTGGCAGACCCAATTAGCATATTATAATTTCCCAAGAACAGCCACATGGTGGCAGCACACACCCCCTTCATTTTCAACAAGTTTGTGAGGGGTAGGGCTATTTGGACAAATGAAGGGATGAATTGGCGATAGAAATTTGCAAATCCCAGGAAACTTTGCAATTGCTTCTGTGTGCGGGGGGGGGGGTGCCCATTCTAATACTGACCTGACTTTCCCAGGGTCCATTTCGATGCCCTCTGGGGATATGCGATACCCCAGATTGTCTATTCTTTCCTGGTGGAATTCACATTTCGATAGTTTAGCATATAGGTGGGCAGCCCGCAACTTTTTCAAGACTGCTCTGACTAGGTTGATATGTTCCTCTTTGGTCTCAGTGAAGATAAGGATATCATCTAGGTAAACCAGGACCCCCTTATATAGGTGCTATCTTAACACGTCATTAATTAATTACATAAATACTGTGGGGGCCCCTTGCAGTCCAAATGGCAGTACTATGAACTGGTAGCAACCCATTGGGCAATTGAATGTAGTCTTCCATTCATCTCCTTCCTTAATCCTAATGCAGTAATATGCTTCCCTCAGGTCTAGTTTAGTAAAAATCCTTCCTTTCGATAGGTGGGATAGCATATCCTTCATTAGGGGTAGGGGGTACAGATTACATTCACTAATTGTGTTCAAATTTCTATAATCCACACACAAGTGAAAAGAACCGTTCTTCTTCTCCCTGAGCAGGACTGGGGCGGCCACTTTGGGTTTGGCAAGCTCCATAAATCCTCTTTCTAAGTTTTTCTTTATGAATCTTTCCATCTCTGCCGTTTCCTTTGGGCTCATGGCATACATCCTGGGCTTTGGGAGTTTTGCCCCGGGTTTGAATTCTATAGCACAGTCTGTGGGGTGGTGGTGGGGAAGCTCATCTGCCCGTTCCTCACAGAAAACTTCAGCAAGGTCCCTGTATTCCTCCGGTATTTCTGGTAACCCCTTCTCTTCCCCCACCGATGCTGAATCCTCTCTTTGGGTTGAGGGGGTGCTTTGGGGGTTTAAGCTCCTAGGCTTCCCCTCTGGGAAGTTGAGTTCTGCTGTCCTCCAATTTATCCGGGGGTTCCATATCTTCAGCCATTCCAGTCCTAAAATCATTGGGCATTCCATGCCTGGGGCCACTACAAACATTATGTCTTCCTCATGAGACCCCAGGGATAGGTGAATTGGTAAAGTGGCTAGGGTAGCTGCCCCCCCTGCTATTGACCCATCTAACTGGCCAAAGGAGATTGGTTGTTTTAGTCTCCTCACTGGGATGCTCAATCTCCCCACCAGCGTCGGGCTGATGAGGCAGCAGGTGCAACCAGAGTCTATTAGGGCTTTTACTTTGACGGCTTCAGGCATAGAGGAAGCTAATATAGTCACTGTCTTAAGGATCGGTGGAACAGATCCACTTACCAAAAGTTCTCCCTCTGAGCTGTCTTCCGAGGTGTCCACCACCCCTGCGGTGTAGGCCAGAATCCAATCCCAGTTCTTGGCAGGGGTTGTGGACTCTACAGCCTCTGTCCCCTTCATGGAAGATTCTTTTGGGTTGCCTTGGGTCTTCCCTAGTTTCTTGGAGGGTGATGCCTCTGATTTATTCTGGGGGGCTTTTGAGCGGCATTCTGCGGCGCAGTGACCCTCTCTCCCGCATTTGAAACAGCCTGTTAATTTTTTAGCTGTGGACGGTGGTTTTTCTCCCTCACGTGTTTGCTCGGTTGGTGGGTGGGCCCATGGTTTCCCCCAATGGTGCCTCTTCAGTAGGTCTATCTCCGCCTCCTCTGCCAGGACATACCAGTCATCGAGATGGTGTGGGTCTCCTCGAGGCAGGCAAGCATCATACAGGTCGTAGTTTAGCCCATCTTTGAAATGGCTAAGGAGGATATCTTCTGGCCAGTTCAGCTTGCTGGCAATGGCTCGGAATTCTTGGGTATATTCAGCCACCGGCCGTCTGCCCTGCCTGACTGTTTTGATTCTCTCCCGGGCTTTACGATCAGCCAAAGGATCCTTGAACCGCCTCCTCAAGGATGACATGAATCGGTTGAAGTCGTTAAGTTCTGGGGCATTTGAGTCATGCAGGTTCACCACCCAGTCTGCAGCCGGTCCGTCCAGGGCGGATTGTACAATACGGATGTGGGCTTTGTCACTGGGGATGTCCCATCCATATTCTTCCATATAGCTGAGGACTTGGGTTAGGAAAAACCCTAAGCGTGGTGGCTCCCCCCTGAATTTTGCTTCCAGGGGTGGAAGTCTTTGAATGGATTGTTGTCTGTACTGCGGGTGGTATTGCACCTCATCCTGATCCCCATCTGTGGTTCTGGGGGGGGTATTTCTGAGGCAGCAACTCCTGTTCCAGTGGATGGCCCCGGTGTTGCAGGTACCGGATCCTCCCCACTGTCTCTCCAGTTGCGGTCCCAGGTGTTGCTGCGGCTGCGGTACTCAGCTTTCTCCTCTCTTAGTGAGCTAAGGGTTTTCTTCATCAGGTCAATAGCTCTCTCTAGGACCCACTCCTCTTCACTGACACGCAGGGAGCTCTCCATCTCTTGCCTCCATTCAGGTTGGTGGCCGCCCTGCCTCAGGGTCACTTTCCTCAATGCCTTTTCCCACTCACTTTTCCTTCCAATGCCCATCAACCACTGCGGTTTGCGGTCATGCGTCTTTGCCACCTCTTCCCCGGAGGAATCTGATGCTTCAGCTTCCGACCGTTGGTGCGGTTTCGGTTGGGGAGAAAACTCCCTTTCCATGGGGTTTTCCTCCTGCCTTGCTTTGTCGTTAGACATTGTATTTTTTGCAAAGTCCCCCGGTAAGGGTTTTCCTTCCAGGTTGACTCTTACTGCAGATCCTGTCTAATGTCAGGATCCACCCCCATCCACGTCTTAGGAAAGAAAAACTCTTGGAGACAGAATTGTCCAAAAGGAACTTTTACTAAAACATGATGGCTAGTGGGAAATCTAGACAGGATCTGAAAACTGTGTTACAGGTTGGTACTTTTAAAGTGTCCCCGAGTGAAACCCCTTCCCCTCAGTCCATTTGGTCAGTCCCGGATCAATAAAGGTTTCCTTCCTCCCTTTCAGATTCTAATCAGAGATACAAACCAGATCTCTCCCCCCCTCCCTTTCTTTGTTCTTCTCAGTGCAAAGGTTCTTCCCCTGGTCTAATGACAGCCTCCAGGCAGGCTGAAATAAACACCCTTGCAACAAATGGATAAGGATAGCCAATTAACATCTTTTCTTCTCCTCCGTGGGAATGGCAGAATCCAGTGAGGGATTTTAGAACATACAGATAGAGTTTTATGAATGGGATATAAATGGATTCTGACAGGTGGTGGGTTAAACCTATTATGTCCTAAAGGTCATGTCCTGCTTCCCTGGGGCTGGGGCTGATGGCTATGTCCTGTGTTGGATTTTTTTGGGTGAGGTGTTGTTAGTTCTAGGGATCTTTGTCTTTCTAATCCCATCAGCTCCAAGCTTCCTGGCTCCAGTCTTTCTGAAAGGATTATCAGATCTGCATTTCTACAGACCTGGCTTCTGCTTGTGGCAGAGAGACTTGGGCTTGCTTGCTTTTGGGTAAATATAATATTCTGCCTTTTTAATATCCCCCCAAATATTTCCTTCTTGGGGAGGGGCTGACTCCCCACATGATCTTTCCCAAATGTGGAGTTGTGCACTTCTCTCAACTCTTTTTGTTTGTTTTTGTTGAAAAGTAACCATTATAGCTACATTTTTGACCAGCTGTAGTTCTATAACTTTTCTTTCCTGAATCGTCACTTCTTATTCTGAAAAAAGGATCGATTAGTCAACCTATTTTTTATTTTAGAAGTAAATTTTAAACTTACTCTTAAAATAGTTGAGAATAATCATGGAAAATTTGTATTTAAAAATCAGCACTCCTCAATCAATCAATCTTTATTATGTCCATAAATAACTAGATAGACACACCCACATATACACACACATACAAATATATGTTGGTAATTATAAAAAAGTAAAATAAAAAAATGAATACAGTTCTTCAGTGACAAGGAAAGGCGTATGTTCGGCAGGAGGCTGAGCAACCCAGCGGAATCCTGGTGGGGCCGGAGGAGCCACGAAGAGAAGAGGAGGCCCCTTCTCGCTCGGGAATTTCTTCACAATGGGATCCACAAAAGACCCCCAGGATTCCCCAAAGGGGAAACTGTTAGATGTTTAGTGCCAGCCATGGCAGTTACCCAAAAGGGTCATCAGATGGAGGCAAAGAGGCTTCTTTGCTTCCACTGATGAGCCGAGGGTCTCAGACCCCTACAGCCCCATTGGCGAGAGAGTTTTATGGTCAGGGAGGGACCAAGACCCCCCATAAATACCTCTGCACGAGGGGCTGCTCTTTCTCCTAGCTTCTAGTTCTTGTTCTGTTCCAGTTATGCTACGCTAGCTTGCTTTCTTTTCTTTTGTTCTCTCTCACATGCAGGCATGAATGCCTTCATGCCAAGTAATTCTTTCTCTTTAATCTATCATTGAATAAACTTCATATGATTGCATCTCTGTGTGATGCCTTTTCACTTGGAAGCACCTTAACGATCCATCGACCTCGTGAAACCATCTCACAGAAACTGCGTTCCTCCACAAAGGGCAGGCATGGATCAGGGGTTGTTTATTTTTCGAAACGCAATTGCCCTTCCCTCCGCACACTTTCTGCCCAATCCTCATCTCTAACCCGAGGCAAGGGGATTTTGCTTTCCCTTCACCAACTCCCAGTGGTGCCCACCGACTCAATTCAGCAGCCCCAGGAGGCAGGGCTGCTTTTTTCCCTAGGTGGAACCGCTCAGGCGGGCTCCCACTGGCTCCCGTACTTAGGGTAAGCGTTTCATGATTAACTGGGGCCATGAAATCAGCAGATGGAGGGATGAGTCAATTAGGATTTCTTTCTCTTGCGTTACAGGCAAAGGACTTCTCGTGCTGTTACATCTCCCTAAAAGCAAATCACGTTCCCACACCCACCTACGGCCCTCCAGCCAGAATGGTTGTGATTCCTTCTTTCTACCTCTTTCTATCACTAGGAAAAGAGTCCAAGACAAATGAAATAATTCCAATGGTTTCATTCTGTCAAGATCTATTTCTCTTGAAACAGCAGCCATATGTTCAGGGGTGGTATTACAAGTAAATCCTAACTGATTACAGTTACGAAGATCAAAGTCACCTCAGCATTTAGCAGCATTCTGGGGATAGTGCAGAGTACAGCCAGGAGCAGTGAGAATAACAAGAGGTTTCAGCTAAATCATAAAATGCTATTTCTTAGTCTTTTTTTAGTGCTGCTTTGGCCTGAGAGGGAATGACGTCCCCGGAACAAGCGCAGGTGAAGAAGGGCTGGTCCATTGCAAACCACTTGGGCCAAGAAGAGGCCCCACCCAGAGTCTTTCTTCGCCCCAGGATTAAGCACCGTGAGGGCTTCTGTGCCTTTAGAGCAGGACGGGTTTTTTTTATCACCAAAGCCCTGAGCTCTGCTCTTCTGACATTTATCTCACCAAACTTTTCATTTATTTGTTTGTTTATTGGCTTCTAAAAAAAAAAGAAAACAGAAGACCAAACAGAATCGATGGATAAACTGGGTTTTAAGATTGAAAGTAAAATATCTGGGTATCTTTATGACAAATACAAATTGTATGTTATTTCAAAATAACTATAATAAGACATGGAAAGAAATTATAAAGATTTTTGTGATAGCGGAGAATATCTTTAGCTCAGGTGGAGGATGAAGGTGGAGGTTTGTTTTCTGAGCTTGTCCTTCCGATCGTTTTGTTACCAGGCTGAGCAACATCTTCAGCGGAGTTTAGGGTGTGTCGGTGTTGTTGTTTTTCCTTTTTTTTTTAGTCCCATTTATATCCCGTCCTTCTCCGAAGACTCAGGGCAGCTTACAATCTAAGAAGCACAAATCAATGTGCTTAGCAATAGCCTTCATTCTATGTATATGCCTGCTTATCAGGGCTTTCGTCCCCCCCCCAGCGGCATTATTACAAAGTAAGCTTATTGCCCCCAACAATCTGGGTCCTCATTTTACCTACCTCGGAAGGATGGAAGGCTGAGTCAACCTTGAGCCTGGTGGGACTCGAACCTGCACTAATTGCAGGCAGCTGGTGTTACTTAAGGAGGCATTAGCCCACTGCTCCACCAAGGCTCTGCTACTTTATCATTATCATCACCATTGTCTATCCTTTGCAGGATGAAGGCCTCTTCTGCATGTTTCCAACCAATATGGTCCTGAGCTTCCTTTTGCCAGTTGGGCCCACCATGTTTCGCTGCTGTCATCGCTCCATCTTGTTTTAGGTCTCTTTCGTGGAGGCTTTTGATCAACTGGGTTCCGTTCCAGAACCACCTTGGTCCACCTGCCCTCGGTTCTTCTTCCTATGCCACCATTTCAGTTCTTTTACTCTCTTGGATGGCATTGTATACTTTAGTTTGTTCTCTCGTCCATCTTTCTGTCTTGTCTTGTAATGCCGAGCATGTATCTTTCCATGGCTCTTTGCGCCACCTGTAACTTTTGTACCGCTTGTGAGGGTCACGTCCATGGTTCATTGGCATATGTTAGAGCAGGCAGCATTCGTTGATCAAAAACTTTTCAGGCATGGGGGGAGGTTGTTCTTGAAAATTACACTTAGCTTGCCGAATGCCTGCCAACCACATTTAACACACCATTCAATTTCCTTTATTCTATCATCTTCCACTGAGATCCGTGGGCTAAGGTGTATGTAGTGGTCTACTACATCTAGTTTTTCTCCAGATATATTTTTTTTCTTTCTTTGGTGAATTTATGAAACATAACCTGGCTCTTTTTCAGGTTTATTTTTAAGCCAAAGTTTCTTCTGCTTTGTGCAGCTTTGGTATGTGTCTTTGTAACTCTTCTGGGTCTTGTGAGAAGAGAACGACATCATCTGCAAATCTTGTGATTTAAATAGGTGCCATTGATTTTTATTCCAATATTTTGCCCGGTCTAGTTTGCAAAATACTCAAGGCAGGCTGAGAAAAGGATAGGTGATATTGTATCACCTTCTTGTACACCTCGTTCTATGTTGATTTCCACTTTAAGGTCATTAAGGCAAATTGTCACCAATTTTTTTCATATATTGATTTTAATAGGTTTATGTAACCAGTGTCCATGCCCTGGCTGAGCAATGCATTAATATATTGCTTGCTGGAATACTGAATCAAATGCTTTTTATAGCCAATGAAAGCCATGCACAGAGACATGTTGTACTTGTGCCTTTCAATGAGTTGCTGACTAACCTGTATGTGATCTATTGTGCTGCAGCCACTTCTGATCCCTGCCCACTCCTATGGCAATACATCATTTAATGTTCTCAATATTCTTTTTGCTATTATCTTGATGAAAACCTTGTACATGACTAAAAGAAGTCTTATTGGGCAATAATTCTTTAAATCATCTTGGGCCTCTTTCTTGTATATTAGAATCACTTCAGCATTTTCCCAAGCATTTGGATATTTTTTCTTCTCTGAGGCATCTTGAGTATAGTTTTGCCAGTATCTTGTGTAAAGTGTGACCACCAGCTTTCAGCATTTCAAACGTAACACTGAAGATTTTTCATTTTTCACTGATTTTATGGCACTTGATATCCACTAGGATATCTGGCATTTCCTCTTTTGAGTAATTTTGATCTTTGTATAGCTCTGAATAGAATTTTCCAATTATTTCTAACATTTCCTGTCTTGTTCTACACACAGAGCCATCTTCACATTTTAATACAAGAACCTTTTTTCTTATATTTATAACCCCTTATAAGCAGAAGAAAACCCATACTGACATTCCCTAAATTCTGCTGAAGATGTTACCTAGTCTGGTAATGAAACATTTGAAAACCAACTCATAAACTCACAGAACGAACCTCCACTCTTATAAAGATGTGTTAAGATGGTTTACAATTGTCACAAATGAAGAGAATTTCAGTGACAAAGATGAATGTCCTATACAGAATGTTTTCATTTTAGACAATATCGGTCTGAACATTCTTTTTGTTGTTGCGGCTACCAGCATTACTAAACAAGGCACTACAAGGGCTCTTTTATGTCAGTGGAACATAAACATTGTTAATTATTTTAAACTGCTAACAACACATTCATTTTAATATAGAAGTCAGATTTCAACAGCTTACTGAAACGTTCCAACAACCTAATTGTATTTATTTTTTGTTTACTGTATCCAGTTACTCGAGTTATTTAAAATCAAGTACAGTCTGATCCAGATTCTAGTAGACAACATCTGATTCAGAAATTAGTGAACTGCAGCATTATGAAAACATAATAAGTGGCCAAATCACAATTTCTTTACAGAAGGCTGTTGCAGTGGTTTCATAAGGTGATTGCTGTACTACAGAACAAAGCTGCACCCTGATACATGTCCTCCAATTTAATAAGATTAAAGACTTAGAACTAGATTTAAAGATTAGTGTCAGCTAAAATGCATATTCTGTCTCTCTGATTTAATATTCACTTCTGAGACCAAGTAGGAAGAACCTGCATTTCTCACAGTCTGTAAATCATTTTGAATTCATCTGCACTTTTCTAACAGCATGAAAATAATAAGAAGAAATGTATTGTTTGGAATGGCACTTATATTTGGTAGCATCCATGTTGAGAGTGTCTCACATTCCATCCTTGTACTGGATATGGCCAAGATTCTGTTGGATAATTATTGTTTTCCAGAAAATCTGGTGGGGATGCAGGAAGCCATTGAACAAGCCATCAAGAGTGGGGAGACTTTGGATATCTCAGATCCTAAAATCTTGGCAACAGCTCTGACAGCTGGACTTCAAGGAACTTTGAATGATCCACGGCTGGTAGTATCTTACGAGGCTTTGGCTGCTTCAGTCCCTGAGAAAGAAGTGGATGCTTCTCTACCATTAGAAGCACTTTTAGAGGTTATCCAGCACACAGTCAAATCTGAAGTGCTGGGTGACAATGTAGGCTACTTAAGAATAGATTACATCATCGGGGAGAACATTGTGCAGCAAATTGGTGCTTTCCTGGTAGAAAAGATGTGGAAGCCCTTGATGGAGACATCAGCTCTGGTCTTAGATCTGCGTTACACCACTGGAGGGAAGATATCGGGCCTTCCATTTGTTATCTCCTATTTGTATGATGAGGACAAACTGCTGCACGTGGACACTGTCTACAACCGGCCTTCTAATAGCACTGTGGAAATCTGGACCTTTCCGAAAGTGCTGGGCATGAGATACGGTAAGAACAAGGAAATCATTTTGCTGACCAGTAAACATACCTCTGGGGTGGCCGAAGATGTGGCTTATATCCTCCAGCAAATGCACAGAGCCATCATAGTGGGTGAAAGGACAGCAGGAGGCTCCTTGGACCTCCGGAAATTGCAGATTGGGGCTTCCCAGTTCTACATGACTGTTCCTGTGTCATGTTCCGTGAGCCCCTTAAGTGGCGGTGGCCAGAGCTGGGAACTAAGTGGGGTGATGCCAAGCATCGCCGTTCCAGCGGAGCGAGCCCTGGGTGATGCTCTGGCGATTCTGTCCTTTCGCAAAGCGATTCCTGACAGCATCAGTCACTTGATGCACATCTTGCAGAACAATTACTCAATAGTTGAACAGGTTCCAGCTTTACTTCAGCAACTCTCTGCATTTGATTATTCAGCCATCCTGTCAGAAACAGATCTCGCTTTCAAACTAAATACAGAATTGCAAAGCATATCCAAAGACCCACGACTTTTCTTGTGGACTACCACAACTGGTGAAGCTACAGTTATGGAAGCTGAAGAGCCCATGGACATGAACACAGAGCTGCCGGATGGCGAACAACTCAAACAAATCCTGGCTGCTGTTTTTCAAGTGTCGGTGCTATCTGAAAATGTAGGTTACCTGCGTTTTGATCAATTTCCCGATGCTGGAGTGCTGATCAAGCTGGAGCCCTACATCATCAGTCAAGTCTGGGAACCTTTGCAGGCAACAGATTATTTGATCATTGACCTGCGCTACAACCACGGTGGTCCATTTTCAGATGCTGTACCAGTACTATTATCTTACTTCCAAAATCCCTCTGCTGGTCCTGTGCATTTGTTTACCACCTATAACAGACTCACAAACCAGACCCACATTTACAACAGTAGAGTTGAATTGCTAGGCAAGCCCTATGGGACCCAGCGTGGCATCTATTTACTCACCAGCTATCTCACAGCTACAACGGCAGAGGAGTTTGCCTACCTGATGCAATCCCTGGGCCGGGCTACTCTGATTGGTGAAATTACTGCCGGCAGCCTGGCCCACTCGCACCCCTTCTGCATACTCAGGTTAAAAGAAGAGGACGGCTGCAGCCTCTTTATCAATGTGCCATTTGTCACCTTCATTGATCACCATGGTGAATATTGGCTGGATGGCGAAGTGGTGCCTGATGCCATCGTGCTGGCCGATGAAGCTCTGGAGAAAGCCCGAGAAGTGTTGGCATTCCACAGAGAGATGGGAGCTCTGATTGTGGAGCTTGGGCTGTTGCTTGAAGCTCATTACGCCATACCAGAGGTGGCCACGCGGGCAAGAGGCATATTAAACTCCAAGCTGGCTCAAGGAGGCTATCGCACAGCAGTGGATTTTGAAATGCTTGCCTTGCAGTTGACCAATGACCTTCAAGAAGCTTCTGGGGATCACCAGTTGCATATATCTTACAACCATGTGGAATCTTTCTTACAAGAACAGCTTCCCAATAAGACTCTGACCCCTGAGGAGATCCGCTACATAATTGAGGATCTGTTCAAGGTAGACATTTTGCCTGGCAACGTAGGGTATTTGCGCTTTGACTTGATGGCTGAAGCAGAGACGGTGAAGGCCATTGGACCCCAACTGTTGCATATTTGGGACAAGCTTGTGACCACAGATGCTATGATTGTTGACATGCGCTACAACACAGGCAGTTATTCCACTGCAGTGCCCATCTTTTGTTCCTATTTCTTTGACAGTGAGCCCCAGCAGCACCTTTACACACTCTTTGACCGCAGCACCACTCAAAGCACGGAAGTGTGGACCTTGCCACATCTCTCTGGCAAACGATATGGCTCAGCGAAGGATATATACATCTTAGTTAGCCATGTGAGTGGATCAGCAGCTGAAGCCTTCGCTCGCTCTCTGAAGGATCTCAGTCGAGCCACAGTCATTGGGGAGCCCACATTGGGAGGCTCGCTATCTGCAAATGTTTACCATTTGGGCAACAGCCCCTTATACGCTTCCATCCCCAGCAAAGTGGTGCTGAGCCCCATCACGGGCAAAGTGTGGAGCCTCTCTGGCGTACAGCCACATGTCACCAATCAGGCTTCAGAAGCCATGACTTCCGCCCTGAACATCATTGCTTTGCGCTCCAACCTCCCCAGCATTTTGCAGAGGGTGGGCAAACTGGTGGCTGACAACTACGCTTTTGCTGATGTTGGGGCTACAGTGGCAGACAAACTTTCTGAAGATGCCAAAAAAGACACATACCGGAAGATCAATTGTGAAATGAAACTTGCTGAAAAAATTGCAGCTGACCTAAAAGCTCTTTCTGGAGATAAACACTTGAAAATAACCCATATTCCTGAGGAACCACGCAACCATATTCCAGGGATCATGCCCACGCAAGTAAGTGCCCGTTAACTTGTTTCATTAGCCACTAACATAAAACCTGTGTGAATAGAGTTCTTATTTATATGGATGGGATAAATCCCTTTGAATTTGCCTTAAGAACTGGATTTGTTCAAGTAACACCTCCTAAGTTTCCACTGTAACATCTCAGTTAATATTAGTTTACTGTGTTTGGTTACATTATTTTATTATTGCTTTCCCTGTGTAGCTTTTTTGTTTTTATGTCTTTCATATGTTTAGCAAAATGAAAACTAGGTCAGGCATTTGGAAGCTAAGTTAATCAGGTAAGTATCATAGTGATTTATAGATTTTAATATCATAATTGTATTTATAAATAACTATTTCACTCCATGAATTTTAGTCTCACTTTTACTCCAGTTATAGTATTGACAATAATGCATCTTTTTTTATTTTTTCCTCACACTTATTCACTTACAATATCGAGTGTACGAGTATAATCTTCTAGATCCTGAGCAGGGGTAATCATACTCTGTAGTTTTCTCCTAAGACTCTCATTGTGTTATTAATATTTTGTCTCACAGTTCAAATCTTATCTTTCAACTTGCAGCTTTATTTGTGTTATGCTAATGCTTAACTGAGTTATAAAATGAAATTACAGGTGCACAGTGTAACAGATTTGTATAGTATTACATTTTATTTTTGTTTTTAATCAGTATTCCATTAAAAACAAAATTCTTACTGTAAATATTTTAAAAATTACAAAATAATTTTAACCAACTTGTCCCAGAAGGCCCAGCATGATTAGTTACTGAAAACCATTTCATTAAAATACAGATTAGAAAAGACATTAAATAGATAAACTTTAGTTTGAGTGATTTCCATTTATTTGTTCATTCATTCATTCATTCATTCATTCTTGTCATAGTGCTGTAATGTTGACTAAGGAATGTTAACTAATATGAGTGAAGATTTCAGTCCAGATCACCCAAACTCTCTGTTTGCAAGATGTGATTGTAATGCAAGGTGGATTCTCATATTTCTCATGTATTCTTGAAAATTACTTATTTTTTTAAAAAAATTTCAGATTCTTTCCCCAGAAATGTTAGAAGACCGCATTAAGTTTTCTTTCCAAACCAAAGTGTTCGAGAATAACATTGGTTACCTCAGATTTGATACGTTTTGGGACAGTGACCTTTGGCCTCGGTTCTCTGAGCTGATGGTGGAAAATGTCTGGAAGAAGGTGGTCCACACGGAAGCACTAATCCTTGACATGAGGTAAACCATCCTCCCTAAGCAGAATAAGCAATGAAGATAAAACTTTTGAAATATATGCTTTGCTGCAAAGGTACTTGTCAAATTCCTGGGCCCAACATAATTGCAGTCTATGCTGAGAGGCCATCACTGACCAGATTATGAGCTGTGTATTCCTTGCAAGAGGAATCTACCCTTTGAGATAAATGCATGGATGGAGGTTGGGTATTGGGATGGAGGTCATAATATCAATACACCCCAAATTTGACCTCTTGGGGTCTATCCAAAAATACGTGTGATCGAGGTACAGAACCTCCAATCTCTTGAATTTAAAATAAATCAGTGGGAAGATGCAGCAATGTTTTCCTCGGTGCAGTTGCGGCCCTTCACAAAGCACAAACCCTGCACAATCAGGATATCTGATGTTACAGCTGGTTTCTAGAAAGCCTTTTTATCAATATAAAGCAGGTTGAATGGCGGGAGCCACGTCTCCTTCGATGCCTTCTTTCTGGGCCCATGAAAAGCGCTGCAGCCTCAGCCTGCCTTATCAGAAGGTCTTGATATTTTCTCGTAAGGACGTTGCAGCAGTTCAGAACCACTAGGGACCCTTTGGGCTCCCATGGCTTCAGCTAAAATCTGACAATTTATTTCTCCAAAAGCAATATTTGAATAATAAAACTAATTACTTTTTATTAAGTGATGTGGTTCTGCAGAGCTTCTAGATAGATCAAAAAGTCTTGCTTTGTCCTGCGTTACAGATTTCTAAATCTTTCTAGTGTATCTGTGGCTTGATGAATTTTTTACATACATAAACAGGCATTTAAAAAAGAATCAGACAAAACAGAAGAACAGGAACGGGGAAGTGTGATGCAAACAGCTATTTTCTCTTTTAACTGGAGTTGGGTTATGAGATCCGGGCTCGAAAAATTCATATGACTGTTATATGGAGCCTTGGTGGATCAGTGGGCTAATGCCTCCTTAAGTAACACCAGCTGCCTGCAATTAGTGCAGGTTCGAGTCCCACCAGGCTCAAGGTTGACTCAGCCTTCCATCCTTCCCAGGTAGGTAAAATGAGGACCCAGATTGTTGGGGGCAATTAAGCTGACTTTGTAATAATGCCGCTTGGGGTGTGTGTGAAAGCCCTAACAAGCAGGCATATACATAGAATGAAGGCTACTGCTAAGCTTGTAAGCCGCCCTGAGTCTTCGGAGAAGGGCGGGATATAAATGGAATTAAAATAAATAAATAAAAAAAATAAATATGGAATCATAGTTAGAAATTTTCTGTCTGTTAGGGATTGTTATGGCTGCCACTTAGGGCAGTCAGGATGGTTTTGCTCTTTCTTCTGAGCATTTCAAGATATAATTGTGGATCATTTTCAGACTGCTTCGGGGGGATCAGAGACTAGAAGTTGTGGTAAGGTAGGGTTGCCTAACGTCAGGTTTCCTCATCAGTGCCTACTTCCCAAAATGTCTTTCACGCCTAACCAGGTACAACACCGGAGCGGGGCCCGTCTCCTCTGTGGCAACTCTGTGCTCTTACTTCTTCGATGAAGGACATCCAGTTCTACTGGACAAAGTCTACAACAGACCCAATAATACTCCCAGTGACCTTTGGACTCTTTCCCAACTTTTAGGTAACAACATTTAAAGTTGTGAATGTCACTATTTCTCTTTACTTACTGCACATTGTAGCTAAAGGTAGCATTTCAATCTATTAAACTATTGCAGACATGGGTCATGGGCTGGCATAACCCCAGAGCAAAATCACTGAGGGGCACAGAGACACAAAGCCAGCTTAGCCACATCTAAGCACCAGATCCCTAGAATAGGGGTCCCCAACCCCTCGTCTGTGGACCGGTACTGGTCCGCAGCATGCCAGCAACCGGTCCACACAAACAAGCAAAGCCCCATCTGCAGGATGCAGGCAGCACACAAAACCACACACTCTCCGGTCCATGGAAAAACCTTTCTCCACGGAACCGGTCCCTGATGCACAAAAGGTTGGGGACCTCTGCCCTAGAAGCGGCACCCGCCATGTGAGGCAGGGCCCAAGGTGCAGACTATGGAGAGAAGCCTCAGAGACAGTCCGACACATAGTGGCCGGGTGTCAGATGAATTGCAGTTAAGTGAATCATGTGGTCGTTAAGCGAATCTGGCTCCACTTCACTTGTCAGAAGACAGCTGGAAAAGTAGCAAATGGGGATCGCACAACCCCAGGATCACGTGACGCCTATCCCAGATGCACTCTGGTTGCCAAGTGACCAAATTTTGATTATATCATCATGGGGATGCTGTGATAGTCGTAAAGGAGAAGAACGGTTGTCACTTTTTTCAGTGACATTGTAACTTTGAACAGTCACTAAACAAATGGTTCTAACTTGAGAACTCACACACACACAAACACACACACACACTGTGCGGTATGCATAACATCAATTACAGTATTTATTCTCATTCTACAAAGTCATAGAGGGATATTAATTTTAATACGGGTTCTGATCAAATTTACTGTCTAGTGAGACTGTTGTGATTTTCTGCATCTTCTCCTGTCTCTTCAAGGTCAGAGGTACGGCTCTGGGAAGAGCGTGGTCATTCTCACCAGCTCTGCGACTGCTGGGACTGCTGAACAATTTGTGTCCATCATGAAGAGGCTGGGCAGAGCCTTGATCATCGGACAAAGGACCAGTGGGGGTTGCCTCCTTCCTCAGACGTTTCATGTGGATGGGACTGGCCTCTATGTCACCATCCCAACTTCTAGATCCACCATTTCTGCTGAGGACTCTTGGGAGGGTGTCGGAGTGGATCCTCACGTGGCGGTTCCCATTGAGAAATCCCTCATCCAAGCCAAAGAGATTCTTGTTTCCCACCTCCATAGTCTGAGTTAGATTAGCAGATCAAACCAGGAGTTTGCCTGAAGGCAAAAGGGCATCCAGTTCCCTTCCCTTGAGACTGAATTTTGGCCTTGTAAATTCATGCCAGACATCACATCATTCTAGGTCTTCTAAAATAGTTAAAATATAGAAGGTGAAAGAGGAAAGCAAGAAGTATTAATCCATCCTCCTAATTCCAGACTGTATTTCAGAAATCCCCAATCCCTAGAATATATATTTTTTTAAGTTTTAAAGAAAAGATACAAAGTAACAAAAACTAATATGGAATAAAAAGAAAGAAAAGACAAATGTGCAGGAAAAAAGAAAAAGGAATAGAAAGAGGCAGCTTCTGATTCTCTTTGCAGCAAATACAAATATGGTTACATAGTTATCTCTAGTTGTAAAAAAAACTAACTTTATCTTTTTTTTCCTAATCCTCAAAGTCACCAATCACAGGTGCATTTTTTCCTGTGTCATGCAAAACCTCCATCGGGTGTCCAATCAGCCATAAATGCAGATGTGGTCTTTTCTCTGAACCAGGAAGTCAATTTAGCCATCTCTGAAAGTCCTGTTGTCTTCACTGACTGTTCCTTCCTTAAGGGATAGTGCTGAAACTGTCCACTTTTGAGCATATAATAATCTCACTGCCGTTGGCACTCTTTTTTTTCTAGCTGTGTATCCATTAGTTCCAAAAATAAAAGTCTCTGGTTTCAACTGTACTTTTAAAATCTTCTGAATTAGCCTATGTGTTTGCATCCTTTCGGGGGGGGGCGGGTTGAGGGGGTTGTTTCCATGTCCACCAGACATGATAAAATGGGCCTACAGGCTATTCACATTTCCAGCATAAATCTGAAGTACCGTTATAGATTCTAGACAATTTATTTGGTGTCATATACAAATGGTACATCATTTTGTAGAAATTCTCTTTAAGACCAGAATATAATGTAAATTTCAATCCTTATATTTTCCCATTGATCCATTTGTATACTGTAACCAAACTTTTAAGTCCATTTTATCATATATTTCTTTTTCTGTCTCAAATTTCAACAAAAGTTTACACATTTTAGGAATAACATGTTCATTATTTGTACATAACTGTCAGCCTAATCTCTGCTTTCTAGCCTGATGCTTAGTGCAATATATATTTATATATAGTACAATATATATTTATATATAAAAGGTAAAGGTAAAGGTTCCCCCGCACATGCGTGCTAGTCGTTTCCGACTCTAGGGGCCAGTGCTAATCTCCGTTTCAAAGCCGAAGAGCCAGTGCTTGTCAGAGGACGTCTCCGTGGTCATGTGGCTGGCATGACTGGATGCCAAAGATGCACGGAACGCTGTTACCTTCCCACCGTAGTGGTCCCTATTTTTCTACTTGCATTTTTACGTGCTTTCGAACTGCTAGGTTGGCAGGAGCTGGGACGAGTAACAGGTGCTCACTCTGTTACACGGCACTTGGGATTTGACCCGCCAAACTGCCAACCTTCTGATCGACAGGCTCAGCATCCTAACCCACTGAGCCACCGCATCCCTACATATTTATATATAGTGCAATATAAATGGTGTAATATACCTATTTTTGTAATGAACAAAATTGTCGGTGTATCTTCAAAAGACTTTGGACTAAATGGAGTAATTCTTTGCCTGCCATGCCTCAGAACAGATGTCAGTTACAAAAGATAAAATGCAAATAAAAGCACATTATAATAGAATACCTATTATAATAGTTGTACAATTTTGTTTCAGACTTCTGATAGAACAAATAACTTTACAATCTCGATAGTGGAAAAATATATGGAACAAAACCATGTTTACAGTATATTTAGAATATTGATACCCAACCCAGTTCTTAAATATAACTTGAGGGGGCAAAATTGCTGTCTGAAATTGGTACTTGGAGGCAAGCTGTCACCCATTCAAAGATAATCTTGACCTTTATGCCACTCATGCTATCCATAATCCACAATGTGATGTGGCTGAAAAATTAGACACCTGTTGGGAGTGGTTTAATTTGGACTCCTGCACTGAATTGCACGCCCTAAATAGATGCCTCCTGCTTCTCTTATTCTCATCACTGCGCCCTCTTTCGAAAGCTTGCAGACAATTTGTGGGTGTGAACTGGGAAGTGACACTTCCATCCTCACCTATTCAGTCCAGATTGAGATAGCCCCCCCGCCCCCCTTGTTTCTGCCTGGTGCAGCTCTGTGACACAGCTGAAGAAGAGTGTTTTATCACACCAGTAAAATGATATGGATTTGCTCTGATGGTCATCAGGAGTCAAGCTTAACTGAAAAGAAATTTTATCCTTTACTTCCATCCTAGGGAAGAATTTCATTCCACAATGGCTCCGGTATTAAAAAAAAGTTGCTGCTTCAAATTACTAAAGAAATAAATTATCAAAATTTTCATAGTTTAGGTTGAATAAAATGGATCTTCAGAAAGCAAAACTTTTCTCTTTACATTTCACTGTTTATTTCCTTATAAGTGTATTTGCAGAGTTTCATTTTCAGAACTGGAGCTATCTGGAGCTCCTGTGATTACATTACTTCTGAACGCTTCTACAACAGACTGCCTTTTGAAGATTCTGGTTAAATGCAGTGAAACCACAACGGAATTCAACCAACACGTGCACACAAACATATCCAACAAGCAGACATCCATTACATTACAGCCATTACATTACAGCTGCAAGCTAGTTGTGAGAAGTCATGTGCCGAGATAAATGATGCCTTTCTCGAAAATATTCCTGGCAAACAGGACAGGAGAGTTTTTCCTCCCGTCTCCTTTTCCTCTGGGATTCTGTCGAGACTTCTGCCTTTTTGTGATGGGAACGCATGTGCAGCACAAGGTCTGATGTCATGCGGAAGGAAAGGCTGCACTTGGCACACCAGTTCTGGGCTGCCACACTGAAAGGGGCAAGAGTGGGAGGCAGCAGAGCCCAAGAGGCAGAGGAAGCAGGGGAGGCCTGCATTGGCTCGCCTGCTTCCTTTGGCCATGGGGCCGAAGAGAAAGCGAACGGGCTGCTCCGGATGGGGTTGGTCGACAGCAGCTGGAAACCGTCTGAATCACTTACCAGGAACCCAGAAGCCAGGCAGCCACTGTACGGTATGAGGTCAGTGGCACCGAGGCATTCCGGCAAGTTATTTGGGCTTCCTTCCTTGACACCCTTCGGAGGTCGAAAAGCAGCTGGAGCCCCTCCATCTTCCCAGCACTTGGCTGGCTTGCTGAAAGCACTTTTGGGTTCCCCAGCAATGCTATTGGGCCACACAACGGAGAAGGCGCTGCCAGGGGAACACTGGACTGCAGCTCTGTCCAAACGAGTCTTCCTATTTCCTTGTTCTGCCTCTTTGGCTTTCTCTACAGACCTCCTCACTTCATTGAACGCGCTCTCCTTCTGCGGCAGCACCTGCTCGACTAACAAGTGCCTCCCGATACCGAACGTCCAGCAGGGCTCCGCGGTTCCTCCATCCTTGATCTCGCAGTACGCTACGTCCTCCTGTAGGCAATTTGCCTTCTCGAACAAGGTAGGTTTCCCGTTCTGACAGCTCTCCATTTCATGGCTGTTCATTCTCCTCCCTTCAAAGGAAGTGACCACTTTAAACTTAAAGTCCCTAGACAAACCGTGGAAATTGGTGGATTGTTCCATAAATCTGCTTTTTACCATCTTTGGAGGAAAAACTTTTCTTCAGAGCTGAACCCTGTTCTTCAGAAAGCGGAGGAAATGAGCAAGAAGGCACCGGGAGGCTTTCTTGAAATCTGGACAATCGAGTTCTAGAACGAGAGAAATCAAATAAATAATCGATGGAACGGACTCCTGGTTGGGAGAAATTTAGTAACCAAACCAAGAGAGACCCTTGATGACCTAGATCAGACATGTCAAACTCGCGACATCACGTGACGTCGCACAACGTATCGGAACTTTTTCCCATTGCCGGCAAAGGGATGGGCGCGGGCCGGCAGTTTGACACCCCTGACCTAGATTAACATTCTGCTTTGCAAAACCATTAAAACAGCTTCTCCAGAGGCCTTGAGCAAAGGATAAGTACAAACGTTGCTGGGAATTGTTGCAGGGACATGCAGCACTGAATCTAAAACTCCTCACAACGGGAGGGAATGTCTATTTTTATTATTTTTTATTAAACAAATTTACATAGCTGTCCAACACAGACATAGGTGATTCAGGTACAACATTTAAAAAATCTACTGCATAATAAAACAACATAAAAAGAGGGGGGGATTGCGTGGAGCCTTTCCTCACACAACCCCTGTTCCCCTGCAGTTCCAAACACATTCTCAGAATCATATCTAAAGCTCTGCACTAGTGTTGTGTTTCCTCACCTTCTGCCCCATCCTTGAGGGGGAAAATAAAGGAACAGAGGGGAAGATAATGAAATTTGACCACGGATATTAGCAGAAAAGGAAAAACAGAAAACCTTCTGGATTCCTTGGAACTTAGAGCAGCAGGCAATCTGTTGCTGTCAGGATGAATACCAACACTTTTTCAGGAAAAAAAATAATAAATCACAAAAATCACTCAATGCAATGCCCCATCGGACATTTTCTCACCTATGCTGCAGCTTGCCTACATTTCCAGCAAATCCTGTCATAGTCCTTAATTCCTTTCTGGCAGCATCCAAAAAATTATAGGACAATATGTATTTCTATGGCATTCGCATTTCCTTTCCTCTATAGATGAATTTCCAGAAGTGCCTACTGAAGAAGTACACATTCTAAAGAGAGCTTTAAAGAAACAACAAACTTTATTTTATATGTTCAGTTGAAGATAATTTCAGAAATAGTTTTAACATTAATTTATAGTGTAATCCTATCTATATTTTCCCAGAAGTAAAATCAGTTTATTGGGTGTCATACTAACCTTAAATGGTTTTTCCAATAACATATCATAATTTAGCACATTTTCCCAACAATAAAACTTCTACTCTGTTCATGCTTTCTTTTTCAATAATTAGTCCCATTACCTTAACCCATTAATCCTTGCATGTTATTAGACAGAAGCCTAATCAACTTCGATAGGAGGTGAATACTGTAATGAGCATGGTTAAAAAAACTGCAGGAAAACACGTTAACAGTCCAAAAGCACCCAGTAGCTTCTGCTGGACTGTTTTCTACTAATTCCAGTTTTCACGCATCGATGACGTTCGGGTTCAAGAGCAGAATGTCAGCAACTCGTTTTAGTCTTATTATGATTTTATCACGACTTTTTATACAGTATATAATTCAAGGCGGCAAAGATAGCTAACACTCCGGCCCCTTATTTTCTCTACACAACAACCCTGCGAGGCGTGTTGAGCCGAGAGAGGGACCGGCCCAACTAACCCGCGAAGCAGGGCTGCGGGACCGCGAGAGAGGAGCGGCGGAAGCGTTGCCCGAGTCCGGGAGGCGCTCGGCTTCCCCCACGTCCCCCTGCAACCCTCCCCGGCCGAGCGGCTCCTCTCGTACCGCCCCGGCCCTCCTGCGCAGCCCGCAGCCCTCGCGCCCCGCGCCCCACCTCCTCCTCCGGCTGCCCCCGGCCACCCCCCGCCTGCTCGTCCGGCAGGCATGACTTCGCCCGCGCACTACCTGCGGAGGAGAGGCCGCTCCGTCCCGCGCAGGTGGACCCGCCGAGTGCGCAGCCCGGGAGCGCCCGCCACGCGCGGGGGAGTGGAGAGCCGGGCGGGGGGGGGGGGGCGAGCGGGGAGGCAGGGCTCAGCCTGGACTAAACTAGGCGGGGCGCCGCGAGCTTTGCGGGGGGGGGCGAGGGCGAGGGCGGGAGTGCGGACCCCCCGCCCCAGCCCGGCCGAAAGAGGCGCAGCCGGAAGACAGAAACGGGGGGGGGGAGATGGCGGGCTGCCCCCGAGCGGCGCCCCGGGTCGGGAAGCCCCGCGCGGTCCGGCGTCAGCTCGCAGGCAGGACACTTTTGCGGCGGAGCGAGCGCCTCTCCTGGGCTCTGGGGTGCCAGGTGGAGGGGCGGGCCGGGGCCCCGAGAGTCGCCCTGCGGAGCCCCGGGTTCCTCCCAGAGGACCCTCTAAAGTCTCCGCGGCAAATGCCCCGACCCGGAGTAACGGAGCCTCCGGGATCAGCGGCGCTCGGCGGAGCTGCCCTCCAGAAGGGTCCCCGATCCATTGGACGGGTGGCGCCCGCTTCGACGTCTGCTTCGAGCAGACTGTCGCCCGGTGCGTCCGGAAAGCACCAGGATTGCAGTAATTTCTAGCGCTCGGTCGTTCTCTCCCCTCGGCTGCCTAGACCAACCTTTCTCGGGCTGGGAGCGCGAAGATTGTCTGGCGGGGGAATTCTGGAAGTTGAAGGTTTCCCCCCCCCTCCCCGGTCTTAAAGCCTCCTGGGCGAAGGGACGAGGGCTCCTCTCCCGAGCACCGCCTCAGGCTCTCCTCCCTCTGAGCACAGCGCGGACGCCTCCTGGCCGCCGCTTTTCTGCCAGGCGTCCTCCCGCTTTTGTCTCAACCCTCCATTTCAGCCGCTTTTGTTACTGTCCGAACACCCAGCTGCCATGGGGGGGGGGGGGGACCGGCCTCCGTCATAAACCCCCAGAAGCAGCTAGATCTGCTCCGCTCCTTTGGCCCCTTTCGGAGAGCAGCTGCTTGGCTTCCGTCCAGATCTCTGCCGCCACCGCTGCCCGCTGCAGCCCAGCCGTTTGCAAGCGCTCCTCTCTGGCGCGGCGGCGGTGGGGGCAAGCCCGAAAGACGGCAGGTGGGTTCCGCTGGCGGTTTCGTCTCTGGGCCCGTTGCAGGGAGTTTGCGGCTTCCGCTGATCAACAGTTGAACTGGCCCCCATTCTTGGCTGCTGCTGCTGCCGCCTGAAGGTGGGCGTGCCGTCTGGCCCATTCCGAGGGCTGCTTGCTTCTGATCACCGTCGCTGCTGTCCAGTTAGCACCATTTGGAGATGGTTAGCTCCTGGTCGCTTCCTTCCGCTTCAACTCCTATCAACCCAAATGATAACCCAGAATGTGGAGGGGAGGGGAGCACCCACAATGCTTGCAACCTTAACAGTGGCCGAAAGAGCTCTTCAAAGCACCCACCTCCCTGCCCCACTATGCATTAAGAATGGTTTGTTGTGACACTCACTGAGAGGGATAATTAAACCAGGGAGTTCACCAGTTCTTATATCTTGCCCTGGGTTCAAGTTGCAAGAGCAGACATTGAACAGTTTGTTCTTGGGGCATAACCGAGATCAAGCAGGCTTTTCTGATAGCTCGAGGCCCAATGGATGGCTCTGAGCCTTTGGCGGTGCCCATCACTCCGTCTAGTAGTTCTCTCGACATTCTTCCTATCTGGTTGAGAGAATGCAACACAGACAATTTTTTGGAAACAATCAGCAAGCAGCAGAAAAGCCACGGAATCTATCATGTCCTCCCCATGCAACAGGAGCAGCAAAATTAAGCTTGATTATTCTATGAGTTTGTTAATATTTATGTGAGTTTTTATAATTTATTCCCTCCCCTCCTCTCCCTTATATCAACTAAGAGAGTGGAGAAATTCAGATTCTCGCTACCAGGAATCTTTTAGCCCTTCAGGTTTGCTGGCTGGCATTTTCTGGGCTTTTCTGCAAGGATTAGAGGTTGGGGATTTGGTTTGACTACTGAGTTTCACAGCCAATCCTGCCTCCTGCTTGTTCTGCTCGCCCTCTGAAACAGTCCCTGCCTCCAGCAGGACTCTTTCCCCAACTCCAGGCTGGCTTTGTCCTAAACGTGTTTTCTTTTCCCTCTCTCCTGTGAAGAAGACCTCCCCCACAAAATCCAGATCCAGAAAGAGTCTCTTGGTAGCAGGAGCACAGGTGCAGTCCACCTGAGTCAGCTGCTTCAAAATGCCAGGGGGGGGGGAAACAACCGGGGAAAGAACTGCTCATAAAGAGGCAGCAAAGCACTCCTTTCACCATTAACAGGACCTTGCAATTTTTGGGCAGGTTTGGACACATGTGTTAAAATGTTTCAAACGGATTTCAATCTCTTCACATTAAAAAAGGAAAATTGCATGGTCATAGTCTGACAATTTTCTGCTGAGTGATGTAGCTTGCAAGTACTAGAGAGCTGGGGAAAAATGGCATGAAGTACCACATAGTCTGTGGAGCTACTCCATTTCTGAACTATTCATCAAATGGAAACTAATCAAGGAGAGAATCCACCTGGAACTAATGCTTGTGTTAAAGATGCGGGCTGTCACTGTGATAGGAAAGCAAATGAAGGATGTTTCACATGGAGCATTCCCTTTTCTCCTTCTGTCCAATGACAGCTCTAAAAATGATCTTAATAACTGAAGAATTTGGCTCTATCATGGAAATCACTAAGAAATGCACATGTGAACTGGATGTATAATTAAAAGCAATGATTATATTTGCAAGTAGTGTCTGGTGCTAATTTTTAATTCTTTCATCATAAGCGCTCAGTGGAAATAATTTATGGATCTGTATTGCAAATGATTTTTGGCACAGCTGGTACACAAAATATAACCATCAAATCTCCTGTCACAATCTAATAGCCCTGAACTGGGATTTACCTCATTGCTTTTGAAAGATGTCACTCCATATAAATGCCTTTAATGCCTGGTAGAAAAATTTTATGAGCACATTGACAAATGAAATAACAAAAGGAATTTGATTAATGCTCAAGTAAAACGAATGTTAGCTAATGGGAAGTGAAAGAGGAAAGAAAGTGTTGTGATAGTTTCTCCAACCAAATTGCAGAGAAGAAAAAAAAAGATAAAAAATATTCCTTTGCACAATGAGGTTTTACTGTTAAGAAAAGAAAAGGAAAAAAGGGAGGGCAACATACTCACTCCCGGTCATCCTCCCCCACCCCTGGGATTGCTGCAACTGAGGAGTCTCCAAAGTGCAGAGTAGCAGCAAAAGCACCGGCACTCCATGTTCCTCTTAAGGGGGTAAAAATAGCAGCTGGCTGCATAGAGTGGTTGTTATTATTATTATTATTATTATTATTATTATTATTATTATTATTATTATTATTATTATTATTATTATTATTATTATTATTAATTGGATTTATACACCGCCCCTCTCCGAAGGGACTCGGGGCAGTGTACAGGGCAATTAAAACACTATAAATAACACATAAGGTATGAAAATAAAAACAGAATTAAATCAAAGCCCTAAACAATACACAGTTTTAAATTAAAAAAGTTTAAAATTTAAAACTAAAACCCCAATCCCTCAGTCCAGGCCGGCAAGTTCAAATAGGGTTAGGGTTAGGGTTAGGGTTAGGGTTAGGGTTAGGGTTAGGGTTAGGGTTAGGGTTAGGGTTAGGGTTAGGGTTAGGGTTAGGGTTAGGGTTAGGGTTAGGGTTAGGGTTAGGGTTAGGGGTTAGGGTTAGGGTTAGGGTTAGGGTTAGGGTTAGGGTTAGGGTTAGGGTTAGGGTTAGGGTTAGGGTTAGGGTTAGGGTTAGGGTTAGGGTTAGGGTTAGGGTTAGGGGATTAGGGTTAGGGTTAGGGTTAGGGTTAGGGTTAGGGGATTAGGGTTAGGGTTAGGGTTAGGGTTAGGGTTAGGGGATTAGGGTTAGGGTTAGGGTTAGGGTTAGGGTTAGGGGATTAGGGTTAGGGTTAGGGTTAGGGTTAGGGATTAGGGTTAGGGTTAGGGTTAGGGTTAGGGTTAGGGTTAGGGTTAGGGTTAGGGTTAGGGTTAGGGTTAGGGTTAGGGTTAGGGTTAGGGTTAGGGTTAGGGTTAGGGTTAGGGTTAGGGTTAGGGTTAGGGTTAGGGTTAGGGTTAGGGTTAGGGTTAGGGTTAGGGTTAGGGTTAGGGTTAGGGTTAGGGTTAGGGTTAGGGTTAGGGTTAGGGTTAGGGTTAGGGTTAGGGTTAGGGTTAGGGTTAGGGTTAGGGTTAGGGTTAGGGTTAGGGTTAGGGTTAGGGTTAGGGTTAGGGTTAGGGTTAGGGTTAGGGTTAGGGTTAGGGTTAGGGTTAGGGTTAGGGTTAGGGTTAGGGTTAGGGTTAGGGTTAGGGTTAGGGTTAGGGTTAGGGTTAGGGTTAGGGTTAGGGTTAGGGTTAGGGTTAGGGTTAGGGTTAGGGTTAGGGTTAGGGTTAGGTTAGGGTTAGGGTTAGGGTTAGGGTTAGGGTTAGGGTTAGGGTTAGGGTTAGGGTTAGGGTTAGGGTTAGGGTTAGGGTTAGGGTTAGGGTTAGGGTTAGGGTTAGGGTTAGGGTTAGGGTTAGGGTTAGGGTTAGGGTTAGGGTTAGGGTTAGGGTTAGGGTTAGGGTTAGGGTTAGGGTTAGGGTTAGGGTTAGGGTTAGGGTTAGGGTTAGGGTTAGGGTAGGGTTAGGGTTAGGGTTAGGGTTAGGTTAGGGTTAGGGTTAGGGTTAGGGTTAGGGTTAGGGTTAGGTTAGGGTTAGGGTTAGGGTTAGGGTTAGGGTTAGGGTTAGGGTTAGGGTTAGGGTTAGGGTTAGGGTTAGGGTTAGGGTTAGGGTTAGGGTTAGGGTTAGGGTTAGGGTTAGGGTTAGGGTTAGGGTTAGGGTTAGGGTTAGGGTTAGGGTTAGGTTAGGGTTAGGGTTAGGGTTAGGGTTAGGGTTAGGGTTAGGGTTAGGGTTAGGGTTAGGGTTAGGGTTAGGGTTAGGGTTAGGGTTAGGGTTAGGGTTAGGGTTAGGGTTAGGGTTAGGGTTAGGGTTAGGGTTAGGGTTAGGGTTAGGGTTAGGGTTAGGGTTAGGGTTAGGGTTAGGGTTAGGGTTAGGGTTAGGTTAGGGTTAGGGTTAGGGTTAGGGTTAGGGTTAGGGTTAGGGTTAGGGTTAGGGTTAGGGTTAGGGTTAGGGTTAGGGTTAGGGTTAGGGTTAGGGTTAGGTTAGGGTTAGGGTTAGGGTTAGGGTTAGGGTTAGGGTTAGGGTTAGGGTTAGGGGTTAGGGTTAGGGTTAGGGTTAGGGTTAGGGTTAGGGTTAGGGTTAGGGTTAGGGTTAGGGTTAGGGTTAGGGTTAGGGTTAGGGTTAGGTTAGGGTTAGGGTTAGGGTAGGGTTAGGGTTAGGGTTAGGGTAGGGTTAGGGTTAGGGTTAGGGTTAGGGTTAGGGTTAGGGTTAGGGTTAGGGTTAGGGTTAGGGTTAGGGTTAGGGTTAGGGTTAGGGTTAGGGTTAGGTTAGGGTTAGGGTTAGGGTTAGGGTTAGGGTTAGGGTTAGGGTTAGGGTTAGGGTTAGGGTTAGGGTTAGGGTTAGGGTTAGGGTTAGGGTTAGGGTTAGGGTAGGGTTAGGGTTAGGGTTAGGGTTAGGGTTAGGTTAGGAGGGTTAGGGTTAGGGTTAGGGTTAGGGTTAGGGTTAGGGTTAGGGTTAGGGTTAGGGTTAGGGTTAGGGTTAGGGTTAGGGTTAGGGTTAGGGTTAGGGTTAGGGTTAGGGTTAGGGTTAGGGTTAGGGTTAGGGTTAGGGTTAGGGTAGGGTTAGGGTTA